>NC_090819.1:8798053-9496543 GCF_000390325.3 Nicotiana tomentosiformis
TAAAGAGGAAGGATTAAGAAATTGAATGAATGTCTAAACCAGATCTCTTCTGCAACGTGATCAGAATATTCTATGCTCCTTAAAGTCAACAGATTAAACATAAATCTGATCTAAAGTTTTTGAAACAACAAATGGTAAATTGATTCGAATAAATACTGTCCTGACTTTCTTATGGACCGAAAGGGCTTTTATCTTGGCGAAAGACTTGTTGGCCGCTTATTCTATGAATCACTACCGAGTAAAGCTTAAGGACCAATTCCCTTGCTTTCCTAATGGCCAATATGTCCTTAAGCTTTACCTGCTTTTGGTCCAAGGAAGGCGTGCAAATTGGGATGATGATCTTGTACCGTTCTTGAGCTCTTTAGACCACTTTTAGTTTTTGTTTCTCTAGCTGTTTATTCCCTCTTAACTGTGTGATATGTAGCCAATTCTTTTACATGTATCTTGTGGATCATATTCGTGTATTTTACTTACCAATATACTTACGGAAGAAATCAGTTACTCCTTGAAATATCATTATCTGATATTAATTAATTTACGTTCTTTTCTCTGCAGAAATTCAGAAATTCAAAGATATTGGCATACCTTCAGATTTCAGTTCAGATGACACAGATTTTCCTGGACTGAGCACATCTGAGCAGTCACAATCCAGGAATGGTGTGCAACATTCATTTAACTCATTGGAGTCTGAAGTGGTTAACTTAAAGCAGAATGTCATACTGTTGCAAAATAAGCTTAATGAGGAAGCAGACTTGCTTAAGTTAAAGGAAGCCAGAGTTACTGAGCTGGAAGCCATCTTAAGTAGTGACTCAAAGAAGGAAGAAAAGAAAACAGGAAATGATTTGCACCAGAGTACTGAGGACACTGAAAGAGAGCTTGAGGGCCTCTTTAAGCAGAATATTGAAGCTGAAATCGAGTATCTGGCAATATCGAGAACAATCCAAACGTTGAGAGCTGTAGCAGTTGATCAAGTTACCCTCTTGGAAGAAGAGAAGATATTAGCTACAGAACAAGCACGGATGGTAAAGAAGCTTGGTGATTCAGAAACGAAGACTGCAATGCTCAAGTCACAGGCTGAAAGTTTGGCAAATTACTGTGATGATGTGGCCAGCACTAAAAAAACACGAGAGCTGCAAAAGGGAGTCTGCAAGTATAGTTCCTATTTTTTGATACAGTTGGTATTGCTGGTTATCGTCTTTGGACTGTATGTTTTGCAGATGTCACCTGATGCTGTTGAAGTTGTACCGACATAATTTTGAGAAGTGAGCCTTTTTCCTTTTTTCTTGTATTTTCGACATAAAGCAACGATGAACGTTGATTAGGTCGTTTTAGTTGTTCATAGATAGAGGATACACCTACTTTCCATTTTGTCAAGTCGATATTGAATTCAATGATAAATATAAACAATTATTTGGTGGCTCATAAGTTCTGAGATTTGCTCATGTTGACCATCAGGTTGTTGTAGAGCTACCCGGCAGTGTTACTCCAACACAGTAGATCTTGTTCTTTTGATCAGAAGCCTCCAGTAATGTTGCGCCAGTAGAAAGAGTTAAAACTACAAAGCAAAGCTGTTGGTGGGAAGCTCGGTATAAGCGATTTGCTGCTTCCACCTTTAATAAGGCTTCACAATAGCTCTTTTTTTTTTCTCCCTTTTTAAAAAAGAAATTCATTTTATTCCACTCAGGGTGGAGCAACACTCGAAGTTTATGTGATGCTTGGTTGGCAGTAGTAAAGAAAATAATCTCCACGTAAAATTTAACATTGTCTATTGATCAAGTAACATTGCATCAAGTGGTTCAAGTGTTCATGAATGTACCATCTAAACAGTGAGTACGATCACACCTAGTGGTGGTGGGAGATTAAGAATTCTTCCAAAAGTGATCATATTCAAGAAGTCATGGATAATATGTATATCAATATTATTCGCCGGTTAATCCGTTTTTTTATTCGTATTAAATATGGGTCGGATAAGATAATATGTCTCTTTTTTTGCATTACCCTTTCTCGATCCGCCCATATCTGATCCGACCCACCCGTTTGCCACCCCTTGTCGCACCTACTATCTTTTAGATCGAATTTTTTAAATGAAATTTTTTACTAGTAATCAATTTCTCTCTGAGTATCCTTATGTTCATTTGGTTTCACATATTACTTTAGGATTTAAGTTATATACAGTAACAATCTAGATATTCTTTAACACTTAATATAGTTTAACTTATTTTAGCAGGTTAGTTACTATTTCTATCAAAATATCTACTCCCTCCGTTTACTTTTACTTGACATGTATATTAAAAATAGATTTTTATTTTTACTTGTCACTTTACGCATATCAAGATTTTCCTGTTATACCTACGATATTTATTATTCATTTTAAATCATTTTTTCAAATCCAATAAAATATGCATTAATTAATATGGGTAGCATGGTAAATTATGCAAATCAAAACGTATCAAGTAAAAATGAACGGAGGGAGCAGTAATGTTTCTCATAGAAATTTATCTATGATAAACTTACAACCTGATTGTTTAAAAGATCCGACTGTGTAAATGTTTATGGAAAGTGAAGAGATTATGTTTGGGGCAAGAATCTGTGATCCAAGAAAAACCAATGAAGCAAAGCCAACTCACCATCCAAAATCTTTCTTTGCCTCATTCCCATCCTCACAAAATCTATCTCTTTTCTCCCAAAGCCTTTAGTGAGTATAAACCTCATCTTTGAACTTTTCCAATTTCCAATATCCAAATTAAAGATCAATTCCTCTTCTCCAAAAAAAACTCTGCTGTAATCATGGCTTCTTCTTTGTTCTCTACACCAACATTTCAAGGTCTAAGACCTCTCAACAAACCAACTGATTCTTGTGTTTTTCTCAACACTAAGGTCAATTCCTACAAACCCATGAAGAAAAGATGCAATCTTGGTGTTAAAGCCGAGCTCAACACATCTCTTGTTATTAGCTTGAGCACAGGACTATCACTTTTCTTGGGAAGATTTGTTTTCTTCAATTTCCAAAGAGAGAATGTGGCCAAACAAGGGTTGCCTGAGCAAAATGGAGTGAGCCATTTTGAAGCTGGTGATTCCAGAGCTAAAGAATATGTTAGTCTGCTTAAATCTAATGACCCTGTTGGTTTCAACATAGTTGATGTTCTTGCTTGGGGCTCAATTGGTCATATTGTTGCTTACTATATTCTTGCCACTTCTAGCAATGGATATGATCCTAAATTCTTTGGTTGAAAGAGAAAGAGTCTTCTTGTTGATTTCTATTTCCTTGTTTGTAATGCAGTAGCATAAGCTTGTATAGTGGCAAAATTATGACTACAAAGTACAAACTTTCATTTCTTTGTTCAAGATTTTAGTTTTTTTTTAAAGTTAATGAGTTATAAATTAATAATTTATACATATTCAATAATTTTCTTAAGATAAATACTTGGACCAAAACTATTGGGTTCAGCCGAATCCGTAACGAAAGAGTTAGCTCCAGCCCTGACCTCATTCGTTAGCGTTTGAAGTTGAGTTATGTTTATTGTCCATTTTCTTAACATTATCTCGAAACTAAACTCGTTGCAATTTTTGGCTATCCCTATAATTAATCTTGAGTAACTTTTACCTCTAACTTTAGTTAAAAATAATAGTAAAAGAGAGAGGTTATCTTGTGGATTTCTCTTCCATCGATTATATAATAAGCCTTGTTTGTAATGCAGCGACTTCAATTTTAATTCTGTTGACGAGCTAACATATGTGTTTATTTGTTTCATTTTGTTGTATAGAATTGAAAATACTAATTGTTGAAAAATGATTTCTATTGCATGAACATAGAATGTGTTATGTTCCGGGCTGCCCTTTTATACCTTTCTTTAGCACATTTGTTGGATTATTTTCACTTTTCAGAGTAGGGGACTGCAATCTTTGGAGTAAGTCGTGAGAGATCGGTTTTCTGCATAAGAAAAAATAAATCCGACATAAAGCTATGCATTAATAACATAATGTTTAATTATCATTTAGGTTATTATAATAATATATGTATAACTCACGTAGGGACCTCCATATTATTTTCAGAGTGATAGAACTTAAAAGAAGAATATGTGTATCAGTAAAAGTACCACAGACTAATTAGTAACTTTGCAATTAAGTAAAACTGAAAATCATGGGTGTCTTATATCGTAAGACTTTTAATAAAATTTTAAATTTTTGTTTAAATAGAACTTATACATCCATTAATTAGTAGAACGGGTTCAAGACTTGGTACGCAATTCTTGCATTGTAGTTCCTTTATTATAAATCACCACATAATTGTATCTCTATATCGTGTAATTGTGTTTACCGTATAATAATATGTGTATTATAATCTCTATGAAGAGCTCATTACTAAAAATAATTCTAACATAAATTTTCGTTTGAAATAATATGATATTTGGTAATACAGAAAAATAATATCTGCATAACCATTGCTACTAAGTTATTAATCAGCGAGAAAGTTGCCTAGTGCACCGCCCCACCATCACACCTATTAATTTTCCGCAATTTCAGTGACGACGAGGCTTACCCGAGCTCAAATCTCGGACAACCATCAGTGGGAAAATACTTGAGGCCTCACGAAAATCATGAGATGCCATCAAAAGGTATCTTTGGCCGAAAGTCAGCACACCAAGGGACAAACAGCCGAAAGTGAAAGAGTATCTTTGATATTCTGGGCCATAGTTGACAGCAGGATCCCTCCAAGCTGACTTTCCAGCTTTGCCATGCTGGAATGCACCAGGCAGCTTGCCAACTTTGCCAGGCTGGAATGCACCAGGCTGCTTGCCAGCCTTGCCAGCCCTGCCAACCACTCCCCTTGTATAGCCATTTTGATTTCTATAAATAGTCATTAGGCTCATTCTTTGTAAGCAACAGATAATTGATAAATACAACAGAAAATGGCACTTGCCTCCCATATCTTAGTCTCTTTCTTTCAATGCTTTCTTGCTTGTTTCGTGTGTTTGCCATTTGTGTTGTTCATTGTTTTAGGACTAAAGCCTTAGATAGCGATTTTGCTCATAGGGTTATCCCACGCTGCCTTTGAAAAATCGCCCCCGTGACAATTGATATCAGAGCTTAGGTTCTTACATGGCTAAGAACTCATATAGCAACGTAGAAGAAACCCACGTTGAAGAGAACTTAGAAGTACAGAGAGGTATGGCCAGGAAGCGCGACAAAAGTAGGGTCAGAGACGCATCTCCACCACTCGATAGCGAGTTTCTATCCTACGTGGAACCCGAAACTTCAGAAACTAGAACTCTCGATGAGAGGGTGGTTTTGGTAGAAACTGGTCTGACGGCCTTGCACCGTCGTATTGTCGCCGCCGAAAACAATTTATGTTCCCTTGAATCATTTGCCCTTGATGGACTTGGCGAAGTCAAAGGGAACATTCAGGAGCAAGACGAAGGGTTAACCAACCTTGAACTCAAGCTCACTGAGGCTTTGTTTACCCTGCAGGCAGAAGTTAAGGCTTTAAAACTGCGTCTAGAGGAGACCACAGGAGCCAGCGGGTGTAGTCCTTTCACTGTTCGAGAAACTCGTATTGAGGCTCCTAAACCCAAAGAATTTCGGCGTGAAAGAAGCACTCAAGACGTGGAAAACTTCTTGTGGCAATTAGATGCTTATTTTGAACATATGAGCATAGCGAGTGATGCTGCCAAGATCCGAATGACAGCCATGTACCTGGATGACACCACCATGCTTTGATGGAGGAGGAAGAAGGCAGATATGGAGAAAGGAACATGCTCCATTAATACATGGAAGCAGTTCAAAGAGGAGCTAAAATAACAATTTTACCCTTAAAATGTAGTGCACGAGGCTTGCCGACAGTTAAGGGAGCTTAGGCAAACATCCTCCATCCGTGAGTACGTGAAGGAGTTCACCAAACTTACCCTTTAGATCCCCAACTTGACCAGTGAGGATCTATTGTTCAGTTTCTTGGATGGCCTGCAGAATTGGGCCAAACAAGAGTTGCAAAGGCGACATATCGACACCGTAGATGAGGCTATTGTAATAGCCGAATCATTGTCAGATTTCCGGACCGGAGCGTCTAAGGGAAATAACAACTGGAGCCAAGCTGCTGCTGCTCCCAAGACGGACACCCATCGAGGTAAAGGCAAATATGTTCCTAACCGGAGCAACGAGAACAGAGGCAACCACAACCACTCTTCCCACTTCCGCAAGAATTATGAGGAGAAGAAGAGATGAGGTGCTCAAAGGGATGTTTGCTACCTTTGCGGAGACTCTTCTCATGTTGCTCGATTTTGCCCTACACTGAGCAAACTAGAAGCAATAGTTGTAGCCCACCAGCAGCAAAGACAAACAGCTGCGCCAACTGGCAAGCAACCCGAGGAGCATGGAGCACCAGCTAATGGTGCGGGATAATGGAAGAACAAAGTTGTGGGCTTGTTCAATCATATAGCCTTAATCAACCACATGACCCTTGCCGCTATTGCTTCCTAACCACCTCGTGTGAGGACGCATGAATCATTATTTGTCGATGCCAAGATGAACGGCAAAGACGTGCACATCATGGTGGACATAAATGCGACACATAATTTTGTGACAGAGGAACGAGCTAGGGATCTTGGACTTGTTTTTGTATCCAGCGACACGCTGTTGAAGACCGTCAATGCCCTCCCCACTACCGTTCATGGCTTTGATCCTAACATGCACATTGCTTTAGGAGGCTGGCAGGGATTGACGGACTTCACCGTTGCCCCCATGAACGTATTTGATATCATATTGGGATTGGATTTCTGGTATGAGATCAATGCGCTTATCTCATCGCATCTCAACCAGCTTTATATAAGCGATCCCGGAGGCTCGTGCATTGTGCCCCTTTTTCGGGTGCCACAAAATGGAATGCATCTGTCCGCGATGCAACTTGTGAAAGGTTTTAAGAAAAGGGAACCAATATTTCTTGCAACCTTGACGCGAATCGTCGAGAACTCCCTTGAGGCAGTATTATTGCCTCCTTGCATTGAGCAAGTCCTTGAAAATAATAAGGATGTGATGCCGGAAGAACTTCCCAAATAATTGCCACTACGAAGGGATGTTGATCATTATATCGAACTTGTTCCAGGGGCAAAGCCACCTTCCATGTCGCCTTATCGCATGAAACCCCCGGAATTAGAGGAATTGAGGAAGCAACTCAAGGTATTGCTAAAGGCTGGCCATATCCGTCCATCCAAGGCATCTTACGGAGCTCATGTCTTATTTCAGAAGAAGAAGGAGGGTACCATGCGCTTGTGTATTGATTATCGGGCCCTTAACAAGGTCACCGTGAAGAACAAGTACCCCATCCCTCTGATTGCTGATTTATTTGACCACTTGGGGCAGGCCAAGGTATGCACTAAGATGGACCTGAGGAAGAGCTACTATCAAGTGCGGATCGCCGACAGAGATGAGCCCAAAATAACTTACGTCACACGCTATGGGGCTTTTGAATGGTTGGTAATGCCATTTGGGTTGACCAATGCTCCTGTAATATTCTGTATGTTGATGAACAAATTGTTCCATCCCTTTTTAGATCAGTTTGTTGTCATCTATTTAGATGGCATTGTGGCTTACAAAAACAACATGGAAGACCATGCGGATCACCTTCGCAGGGTATTCAAGGTACTAAGGGAGAACGATCTATGCGTAAAACGTGAGAAGTGCAGCTTCGCACAACCCATAGTATAGTTCCTCGGGCATACCATCAGCCATGGGGAAATCCGGATGGATAGAGACAAGGTGGAAGCTATCTAGAACAAGGAAGCTCCAACGAAGGTACCGAGACTTCGGTCCTTCCTAGTCTTAGCCAACTATTATCGGAGATTCATCTTCGGTTACTCGGCTACTGCATCCCCACTCACTGACTTGATGAAGAAGGACAAGGAGTGGAAATGGAGCTACATATGCCAGGAGGCATTTGAAAAACTTAAGGCAGCCATCACCAAGGAGCCCGTATTGGCCCTACCTGATTTCTCTAAAGTTTTTGAAGTTCAGACCGATGCGTCTTACTTTGCTATAGGAGGAGTATTGATGCAAGAAGGCCATCCTATAACATTCGAAAGTCGAAAGCTGAACGATGCCGAGAGGCGTTACACTATCCAGGAGAAGGAAATGACGGTCATAGTCCACCGCCTAAGGACATGGCGTCACTACTTGTTGGGGGCTCATTTTATTGTCAAGACCGACAACGTCGCAACTAGCTACTTCCAGAACCAGAAGAAGCTATCCGCCAATCAGGCTCGTTGGCAAGATTTCCTAGACAAGTTTGACTACACCGTGGAATACAAACCAGGGAAAGCTAACGTGGTAGCCGATGCTTTAAGTCGCAAAATAGTGCTGACAACCTTTGTTAGCTCAGCAAGTAGTGGCATTATCGAGACCATCAAAGAGGGCATGCAACATGAACCCGTAGCAAAGAAACTTCTTACCTTGGCCAGTCAAGGCAAGAATCAAAGATTTTGGGAAGAAGACGGTCTCCTATACACCACTAGCAAAAGGGTGTACATGCCCAAGTGGGCAAATCTCAGGCGTACGCTGCTGAAAGAGGGTCATAACACTACCTGGGTAGGTCATCCAGGGAAAAAATGCACATTGGCCCTGATTGAGTCGTCTTACTACTGGCCTCAGATGCGGGACGACATCGAGGTATACGTGCGCACCTGTCTAGTTTGTCAACAAGACAAGGTGGAATCTAAACTCCCTAGGGTTTGTTGATACCCAATTTTGCCCTCATATTTTTTGCAAATAAGCGTATATGCTTTCAAAACATTAACTTGCATCATTATTTAATTTACAAGATTTATGAGCATCTTCTATCATTTTCAATAATTTTTAGAGCTTTTAAATTGATTTTTTGTATTTAAATTGCTTGAATAATTATTAATTATTCCTTCAAATTATTTTGTGATGACTCAATTACCTAAATCCTTATTTTGCATCTATAATATTTGCTTATGGTATTTTACTCTATTTGTTATAATTATATTAGTATTTTCAGGCTATTTGTACAATCTCGCAATAATAGCCTATATTTTACAATTGTATTACATTTGTCATTTTATTCAGGGTCAAAATAATATCTTACATTTTTATAATCTTATACTATTATTTTAAGGTATTAATTTGCATAAACAATATTTTTATAATTTATTTAACTATTTTATTAAAATATTTTTCCTTAATTTCTTATTTAAAGGCTGGCCCAAATTTTGAGCCAATATTCGGACCAAACAAGCCCCAAATCTCTGGACCAACCCCCCAATGCCCAATCCAAATGACCCCAGTAATTAACTCGGTTGATACCCGTTCCAAATGACCCGTCCCGCTTATCCCTTAATCTCGACTGTTGATATTTCAAGATCAACGGTCTACAATCACACCACCATTTTTAATTACCCTAGACCTGAAACCCTAACCCATTCCCCTCTAACCCGCCGCCCCTAAACACTCTTAACCTCCCCTTCTCTCTTCTAAAGAACCCTAGCCGCCTCCCCTTAATTCCCTCTCCTAATCCCACTGATAATGGGATTCGACCATTATATTTTTACCATGTTTGAAGCCCTTTGGTACTGGTCGTCCGTTTGTGGTGTTACTTAGGTGCTTGCCTAAGTTTGGCAAGCAAGACCTCCTGAGATGGAACCAAAGTGGTTTGAACCTTTGATTCTGATCATTATTCCGTCTATATACATTCATGGCAAGACGATATAAGCCGATTCACCAAAAACCTTTGGTCGATTCCTTGATTTCTGTCGAATTAGGGTTCGAAATTTTATACTTTTCCTTTTATCCATTCCATTACTGATAACATATGGTACTTTCTTTCTATCTTTATGTTTGATTGATTGTTTTACTTGTTTGTTTGCTTGATTCCTTCTACTATATAAACCTCCCATTTCCCCTTTGAGACAGACTTTGAATCACCCAGATTCACTAAAAATCAAAGCGATTACTCTATTGTTCTCTTATTCTCTTGTTATACACTCAGATTCTTGGCCGGCTGAAAGCCAAGGCCACCGAGATTTGATTTTCAACTTTTCTTAGTGCGAGCACTGTCCGGGGTTCATTTGAAGCCCTTGGGAACTCTGGCGCACCAAGAATCTGGGTTCTTGCTCTTTGTTGACATTTAGAGCACTGTGGAATTTTTTCTTTCTTGTTGTTTGTTTATTCAACTGATAACTGGTAAGTCTCTTGGCTTTACTATTTCATTCTTCTGTGTTCATGTCCTGCATATTCACCCCTCTGAATTTCATGACCTAAATGTGCTCTTATACCATCTCTACGTGTAAATTTACTAACATTGCACTCGTATTTTGATTTGAACCTCTTTAGCATTTGGCCTTTTACTTAAAATCTCCAGTTTTTTGAGATATGTTATTTGAATATGCTTCACCTGAATAATTTAGACTCTCTTAAGTTCATTTAGCCTAATGTATTGGTACTTGAATGTCTACATTACTGTTTGACATGAGTTTGCTTTCCTACTCTACTTTGAATTCCTGCAATGACTGCCTCACATCTATAATGTGTTATAATCTATGACTTGCTCCCCTGCTATTGTGTTACTCAGCATGTCTTTGGCTTCCTCAATTCCTTACCCCTTTAGTGATTATTTGAAACTTTAGAATGGCTATCTTAATCTGTGTTTCCTTACAATATTTGAGACTGTTTGTCTTAGTGATAAATTGGCATGTCTGCTTTCTGGTGTTATGGAGGATATTCAGCATGATTTGGACCTTTAGGCTTTAACCCTTTAAGTTAGTGCCCTACCTAGACCTGTTTGGTATTATGCACCTTTGTATGTTAACCTTGTGATCTCAGGAAATTTGCTTCTCCTCTAACTCTCATTGTGCTTTCTACCAATGTGTTATCTCTTGCTAAGTGTTGAACCTGTAATAGCCATCTGCCTCTAAGTCTTGTTGACCTTCTCAACTAGCATGTTATGTATTTTAGACAACTTTTCTATGTCTTATTTCTAAATATAAGTGCATCTCTTCAAATTCTGTCCCTTAACCATTGTTCTCTCACTCTCATTTGTTGCCTACACTATTCTGAATCTATCACTCTTTGGCCAGCTGAAAGCCAAGGACACTAAGACTTTCTCTATTGACCTCCCTAGTTGAACACTGCTCGGGGTCCATTTGAGACCCTTGTGAACTCTGACGCACTAGGATTTGGGGTTCTTTGGCCACCCTCTTTACTACTGAGACCTTACCTGTCTCTGACACTCAGTTCTTTCCTCATTCTATCTACTGACTATGTAAATTGGGTTGTTTAAGTGGTTTCTGTATGATTCAATGTTTGGGTCATATGATCAATCTGTGGCTGTTTGGTTTGGTTTGAGTTCCTCTATAGTTTCTGGGCTGTGCTGATGAATATAGCCCATGTTGGGATCTGGGCAAGCTATTTGTGAAGAAAGCATTTGTTGAAGGCCCAGAAAACACTAGGTATCTCCTTTTGGGCCTGCTATAGGCCTACTACTATTGCTTGTATAATATGTTGTAATTACATTCATTATTGGGTCTCTAATAATTTTGTAATAAACAATTAGGGGTGTTAGTGAAATCGGGGAAATGGATATACTCCAAGAAAGGGTAGAAAACACGCCTATAGGGTTCGTATGGTCTACTTGTTGTCAAACCTGCTATATATATGCCATTTAATTTCCATGTGCACTGGTAGAAATCATGCTATTAGGAAAATCACACACTCACACAACTTGCCTACTATCAAAGCATAAGTATTTTATTTATTCCTAAGTCTACTGCTAGACAACATGCCTACAGGAACTAAAAATGTCGATGATCATTCTTTCAATTTGCATAACTGCAGCATATTCATTAGATACCTGCTTATAGGACCTTAATTGATTGATTTGCTATTGTTATCATATTGCTCACCTAGAAAACATGCTTATAGGGGCTAAGTATAAAAAATATCAGCTACAATCATTAATCGTTGGAAATCCTGCCTATAGGGTATTACTACTCGCTTTAAAGTGTTAATGCTGAACTTTCCAAACATTGTTTCATTGCTTAGCCGTGCCACTATTATAAAGCATGCCCATAGGATCAAACTGAGTAATTCGGAGTATTTCCAATGGTTATCACTGCCAACCACTGCGTAAATCACCTAGAGATCATGTCTATAGGCTTAATCACTTATAACTTGTAATTGCAATACTAGATACCCCTAAACTGTATCGTTGTTTGGAAATCATATCCATAAATTTAAAGTGGCACCTTGCATCTAAGACTGCATGCACGTTTGAATCCAAGGTCACATAGAAACCATGTCTATAGGGCTTAATGGCTTTAATTTGCCTCAGTTTCGAAGTTGTCTAACGCCTAATGTGAGAACCTGTTTCGCGTGCATTTGTTGTTTAAGTGTGGAGGCTAACTTGAGCCCTTAAATGTCCCTACATGAAGTCCAATTTGTTTTGTATGTCGCCTAGTTTTATTATTTTGAGCAGCCTAAGTAAAGTCTAGAACCACCCAAATAGAGGTCCAATATCTCATGGACCATAGATATGGGACGGTTAGTGCACGCGTAGGGTACGACTTAGAATTGAATTAAACGCTTTTAGGTAAATGACTTTAACATAGTAATCGGGTAGCAGGAGATGATAGCCTGTGCCCGCTGGATAATATGAGTAACACCCTATCTTAAGGGGGTTGCAAAAGATTATTTATGTTGCATGGGGTGATCCTTTAGGCTAAAAAACTTAGGACCCCCTCCCTATTAGAACGGAAAAATAGTTGCACCTCCCTATTCAAGATCTCTTTGTAATAAAATTCTTAGATTTTGTTCTCTCTTTGCTTATTTGATCACATAGACTAATCCATATAATTTAAATTCGGTCGAGACCCACAGTTGTGGACCTCGAGGAGTGCCTAAAACCTTCTCTTTGAGGTAACTTGAGCCCTTACCCGATCTTTAGTGGCGTTGACTAGTTAAAGTAGAGTCATTTGCAAAATAGGTGCCCTAACATACCTTAAAAATTGTTAGGTGGCGACTCTCCTCTTTTAATACCTCCTTAAAAGAGTTGTCACGTGTCGAAGCCCGATTTTGCGAGAAAAAAAGGGGCGCGACAACATGGTGACTCTGCTGGGGAAACTTAGGCTCTTATCATAATGAACTTGGCTTATGTGGAATAAAACGCACATTCCTTTTCCATCTTTATTTGGTAAATTTTGCTATTACATGCACATCGCTTTCCCGTTCACCTTTACTTGTTTAAACCCGTTATAACATGCACATCCCTTCTCTTCTCCACCTTTATTTACTTAAATTCGTTATAACGTGTACATCTCTTTCCCTATTCGCCCTTAATTGCTCTAACTGCTCTTCATTAGCTATATCATGCCTCTCCCGTCCCTACTCCCTTATTACATTCTCGCATATATTCCACGGACTAACTTCTTCCTTTATCTTTCTTTTATGTTTTTCATGTTTTACCTTAATACTGTATTTACTGCTTTTTACATATTTATCATGCAAATACTTGGAAATGTGTTATTATTTTTGCATAAAGCATGCTCCATATCATACTCCACTCGTGCCAATTATCAACATAGTGGCGCTTGATGAGTGTCCGCGCTCTTCCAAAATTCCCCTTTTAAATTGAAAAGGCTTATTTGTGGTAGACTAGTCGATCAACGGTACAGTCGACGGTCCCGTGCCTTTCCCTCTCAAGTTTTCCACTTGGGAGTACCAGTCTAGGCCATTCTAGAAACCTCACTCCAACATTAAATGTACACGTATCATGTTAAATCTAGTGCGGGTTAGAACGTTGCTAACGTGATAGCCCGCTAAGATAAGCCTTGTCCAAAGTCCGACGGGATTTTCACAATCCCAATGGACACCGTCACGTTATGTGCATTACTTGGAGAAAATAGGCCAATATGTTGATCATTAGTGTGTAAATAGTCGAATCTGAAGGGGGAAAGGGCTAATTCTATTTGTTTGTAGAAAATGAAGCACGAAGTCCCCAGGTTCGGCATGGTCCAAAACATCCCACCTTTGTTGCTTGATTGGTGGAAGAACTTTTCACCTAGTGACAAGAATCATATAAAAAGGGTCCTTGGTAATTTACCTTCCTTATTGGACATTCGGCCAAACAGGTCATTGATTGAGGCCTCCACTATGTTTTGGGATGAGAAAAGAGCTATCTTCTGCTTTGGTGATGTAGAAATGACTTCTCTCTTAGAGGAAATATGAGGTTTCGCTAGGCTGCCATGGGATAGTCCGTATTTATTAGTACCAGAAAATCGCACTCCCCGCGGTTTTTTAAAAATGATGGGTTTCAAGAAAAATGATGAGTTACTCTGTCTGAAAAAGTCATACATACCATTTTAATTCCTTTATGAATATTATGGGCATAGCAAGTCATATCTCCTTCACCATGATAAACTTGCCATTACTTCTTTGGGTTGGACACACCGCCGAGTTTTTGTGTTCATTGTCTGTTTCTTGGGGTTGCTGATATTTCCGATGAAAGGGGGGAAGATCCACACTCGCTTAGCCATGGTCGCTAGGACTCTAATGGAAGGAATTGAGGGACAAACTTACACTATCATCCCCATAATCTTGGCCGAAATGTACCAAGCTCTAGATCGATGCAAGCAGGGGTATAGGCACTTCGAGGGATGTAATGTGTTGCTGTAGGTTTGGTTATTAGAACATTTCCAGAGAGGTGAATATCGTCAGGAGCTTCTGTGACAACCATTGTATGACTACATAGCCTACCATCATCCAAAAAGAATGACTTTTATCCTAGATAGGTTCGCGCAACCTAGAAGTGTTGTGAGCTGGGTACGCTTCGTCATCAATTTGGATGACGAAAAGGTACATTGGATGTTCGAATAGTTCCCTAGAAGCGAGTTCATCATCAAGTCAAGAGAAACCACTCATTTAGTGCTGATCGGGTTAAGAGTTATCTATCTTTATGCTCCTATAAGGGCAATGAGGCAAACGGGAAGAAAGCAGGTTATACCTCGGGTTTCCAACATGGTCCAGTACAAAGCAGACTTTAAAGAGAACATCATTCCGTTCAAGTTCGAGGCACAACATATGTGGAATCAAAAGGTCATTGTGGAGAAAGACACTATCGAGCCAGACGGGTATCATGTCGGCCATGTATACTTCTACCCATCATGGTTGGTAGATGATATAGCGGGAGATGTCAAGCCAGGGATTAATCTAAAAAATAGGGTTATAGATGACGCGGCTGAAGCACAAGTCAAGTATAGGATGTTGCGCAAGAGGGTTTTCGAGTCTGAAGCTAGGCATTTGGAACAACACAAAGTGGATATAGAAGCAATCAACGAATGGAAGGAAATTTCTACTAAATTAACAGAAAGATTGGAATATTTGGAGCAAGGGTTAATGTAACTTGAGGGGAAAATGAGGAAGAGGCTCTCAGATTGTCAAAATACGGAAGGCAATGAGGGAGGGCATCTAGCAAGGGCTTACCTACTATTGGACATGCGCGGCCTGGGGAACTTGATTGATGGATCCAAGAAGGCCAAGCATGGAGAAGGTCCCTCTGGGGCCAAGTAGATTAGGAAATGATGTTCTTTACTTTATTTACTACGTTTTAGCTTAGTTTTAGATTTCGATTGTAATAAGGCAAATGCCATTAGTAATTTTCTTATTATTGTCGTTTTAGTAAAGATCTGATTCATTTTCGTATTAATGAAATGAAACAATTATTGGAATCAATTTTCTCCAAGTCGATGTGTCGCTTAGGCCTACCTCGGGCACAACGAGGTCCCCCAAATTAGGACACGAATCTGTTACATGATTTTGCAAAGCATGTTCAATATTGCAAGCATTCTTTCAATATTCCTTATTGACTTGGATACCTTTTTGTTTTTCTTTTCTTTTCTTTATTCCCATTCCCCAAGGTTAGTTCGTGCATACTAGCATCATCCGCATATTACACTAGATCCAGAGGTCTTCCACCTCCTCCTCCACCAAGTGATCCTAAAGGCAGAAGCAAAGGGAAAGGAAAGATGGACGATTTAAGTGGTATCAGAAAGGACAATGCAGAAAATGTTGAAACGCCGGATGGTCGGAGTACCCTAGCATAGAATGAATTGGTCCTACGCCCGGAACAGAAAATACTAGAGCTACAAGGGGAACATGAGCAGGTCCAAAACTTGGCAAACCTTTCCCTCACCCTAAACGTCCCTGATATCAACCAACAAAACACAAACGTCCAAAACCCGGCACCTGCCCAAAATACGCAGAATCAAAACCCACCATCGAATCCTCCCGCACCACATCAATACGCCACACCTCCTCAGAACCACAACCCTCCACCAGTACCTACCCCTCCACAACACCATCACCACCCGACTCAATATCCACAAACCACCACTTATCACACTCCTCATAATGTACCACAACCTACCCCTGATCCCCAAAACTTAACCAATGACCACCCTTATGCCCAGATTCTTAGAGTTCACCAAAGAAATCCCACATATGTGGAAACCGTACCCTACACCCCACAATATACCCTATACATACCCGAATCTGCCGAGAAGGACTTGCTCATCAAGAACATGGCGGAAGAACTCAAGAAACTTACTGGCAGAGTTCAAAGTGTCGAAGGGGGCAAATGCATTGAGGGTTTGAATTATAAAGATTTGTGTATTCAGCCAGATGTAGAACTGCCAGAAGGTTACAAACCTCCTAAGTTCGAAATGTTCGATGGGACTGGTGATCTGAAGTTGTACTTGAGAATGTATTGTGACAAGCTTGTAGGAGTTGGCAAGGATGAAAGAATCGCATGAAGCTGTTCATGAGGAGCCTTACCGGAGACGTCATGTCTTGGTACATCAGTCATAACCCAAAGAAATGGGTTAATTAGGTGAGCATGATATCCGATTTCATGGATCGATTCAGGTTTAACATAGAAAACGCACCAGATATTTTCTACATTCAAAATCTCAAGAAGAAGCCAACGGAAACTTTCTATGAGTATGCTACTCGGTGGAGGTCTGAAGCTGCAAAAGTAAGGCCAACACTGGAAGAAGAACAGATGAATAAGTTCTTCGTCAGAGCTCAAGACCCACAATACTATGAAAGGTTGATGGTTATTGAAAACCATATGTTCTCTGACATCATCAAGCTGGGAGAGAGAATAGAAGAAGGGATCAAAAGTGGAATGGTGACGAATTTCGAAGCACTCAGGCCACAAATAAAACTTTACAGTCGGGAGGTATCTCTAAGAAGAAAGAAGTGGGTGCAGTAATGGTAGCCCAAGGTCCGAAGTCTCCTTTCACATACCCAACACCTCTACCCACATATCAGCCTTCACCTCCCCGATACCAACAACCTGCCTCCACTTACCATACCTATAATACCCAACCGGCATACTACCACTCACCACTAGCCCAACAAAATTACAAAAATCCAAGACCGAACTTCGACCGCAGACCACCCAGACAATACACTCCAATTGTTGAACCCATAGAGCAACTATACGAGAGGCTAAAGGCTGCCGGTTATGTCACTCCCATTCCCGTTGTTGCTATGGAAAACTCTTCCCAGTGGATTAACCCAAATAAGACATATGCCTATCACTCAGGCATGAAGGGTCATACTATTGATGAGTGTTGTACTTTGAAGGATAAGATTCATACATTAATTAACACCAATGTCATACAGGCAAAAGAGGATGCACCCAATGTCCATAACAATCCTCTCCCGGATCACATGGGTGAAGGGGTAAATGTGATAGAGACCGATTAAGAATGGGACTCAGAGGGGTCAATTGGACTCATTCGAGAAGGGGATAATCCTAAAAGATCTCCAGTCACTCTCACACCTATCATGGTACAAACTCAGACACCGATTGAAGTTGAGGTAGCCGCACCAACTCCGTTTGAGGTTGAAGTAACAATACCCTTCACCGTGATGGTGGCACCTACACCGTCTTTTAAGTCTAATGCTATACCTTGGGACTATGTTGCGGAAGCAACAAGGAAAGGAAAGGCAAAAATGAAAGAAATAGGTGCAGCGCAAGGCATGACCAGAGATGGTAGGGTTTATACACTCGAGCATTTGGGAGGAACAAGCAAAGAAGCCGCCTCTAAGCTGCCTGTCATTGAGACTGGCCCATATGATCTTTGGAGAAAGGTGCAGGCGAGAGAATATTCTGTGGTTGATCATCTGAACAAAACCCCTGCTCAAATATCCATTTTATCACTGCTGTAAAACTCTAAGGCGCATAGGAATGCCTTGATGAAGGTGTTGAATGAAGCCTATGTACCCAATAACATCACCAGTGGAGAAATAGCCAACATGGTAGGGGAAGTGTTGGAAATCCACAAGATCACTTTTCATGAAGATGAGCTGCCACCAGAAGGACTAAGTCACAACAGGGCACTGCATATCACAGTGCAGTTTGAGGACAAATTCATTGCCAGAGTCCTGATAGATGGGGGTTCGAGTCTCAGCATATGTCCACTAACTACTCTGAAAAGATTGGGTAAAGGCTTGCACGAGATACGAGTAGGAATTATGAATGTGAAAGCATTTGATGGGTCTCAAAGGGCCACAATTGGGGAGACCAACCTCAGCCTACAGATGGGCCCAACCTGGTTTGATGTTGAGTTTCAAGTATTGGACATATCTACTACCTACAGCCTATTGTTGGGACGACCTTGGATACATGCCACTGGGGCCGTAGCTTCTACTCTACATCAGACCGTGAAGTTTGAGTGGAACCATCAGGAAGTGATCATCCATGGAGACGAAAATAATTCCATTTATACCAATCAGACTGTTCCGGTCGTCGAGAATAAAAGAAAGTTATGTGGAGAAACATACCATCGCATTGAGCGCGTCAACGCAATTGAGAAAGACAAATGGTGGAGTAGTAAGATAGAAATTATACTTTCATGGACAGGGTATGAACCCAGCAAGGGCCTCGGCAAGAATCTCCAGGGGATCACCAAACCGATACACCAAAACATCATGGCACAACCTTTGGGCTTGGGTATGAATATACCTGGCAAGAGTGTCAGAATTGGTCGCCACCATGGCATGGTCCTTATTGCCCACTAGAACAACCAGTACCACATTTGCACTAGTCATTTCATCAAGCTGACATGATGTGGGGGTCCGAAGAAGATGAAGTTTTAGCTGGCATAAGGAAATTGTTTCTGGATGATGAAGACATAGATTGCAGTGCGATAGTTGAGGAGGAGGAGGAAGAGGAGGAATGCCTTATTATTCAGACCATGGAGAAGGGAGTTGTTCTCAAGAACTGGACTACTGCACCATCAAGGGCCCGTCGAGTTCTTGGGTAGCCTGGCAATTAGCATCAATTATTTTTAAAAAGCAATTTTATGAGCATCTAAGACATTTTCAATATTTTGTTCTGAACGTATTTTTTTTGAAATAATTCATCGAGCCGTACTTGTTTGACGTTTTCAAGATTTATTTAATGCATTGTTATTTTTAGTATTTATTATTATTCTTTACATTTTTTCTCTATAACATTATTATTACCTATCCCGATGAACCTACGACTGTGACATGTAATGAGATAACGTAACATAAGGATAATGATTCAGAGGATCTGGAAGAGGATGTAATACCTGAGGAAATTGTCAGAGAAGTGGAAAATTTCGAAAACAAGCCTAAGTCTAATTTGGACGAGACCGAGACAGTTAACTTAGGGGATTCCGAAACAGTCAAGGAAACCCGTATAAGCATTCACTTATCACCGTCAGAGAAGGAAGGGTACATCCAGTTCCTGAATAAGTGTGAAGACATCTTTGCATGGTCTTACGATGATATGACCGGTCTGAACACATCTATAGTGGCTCACAAGTTACCCATCGATCCCATGTGTCCACCAGCGAAACAAAAACTCAGAAAATTCAAGCAAGATATGAGTTTGAAAATAATAGAGGAAGTCACCAAGCAAATCAAAGCCATGGTTCTCAGAATGGTTGAATATCCAACCTGGTTGGCTAACATTGTGCCGGTTCCAAAGAAAGATGGGAAGGTCAGAGTGTGTCGAATATCGGGATTTAAAAAGAGCAGGTCCTAAGGATGATTTCCCTTTGCCCAATATACACATACTGATTGACAACTGTGCCAAGCATGAACTTCAATCCTTTGTGAATTGCTTCGCAGGATATCATCAGATCTAGATGGATGAAGAGGATGCCGAAAGGTTCATCGAGTACTAACAGAAGGGGCACTCATACTTGCAGAAATAGACGGAGAAATTTGGCCAAAACCTATCAACTCAGACACAGTCAAGAGATACTACGTTTAGGATTGTTACATTTCTTCATCTGATATAACTGAACTGCGCTTGACCTGATTACCGTTTAAGAGGAGATACGTAGGCAGCCCTGTAGGTTCGGTCACATCTTAATAAAATCTTCATTTTACCATGATCAGAAAACTAGGGCAGAATTTTGAGGAGGACCATCAAAATTCTAAAGCAAGTTCAGCCGACATCGTCATACACGGAATAACCAAAGTATTGCATTTAAACTGGAGTAGAATTTTGAGGGGAACTCTCAAAATTCTAAAGCAAGGAGGTCGCAATGTCTCTAAAATAATGTCACAGTCACCGGTTCATCTAAATTATTTGAAATCACATACTACTATATTTCAGATAACTATATTTATAAAATGCACGCATATATTTCGAAAACTTTACTTCTATGACAGCCAGATGCTACCCAGGATAACTCAAACAGGACCTCAAGATAGGAGCAAAGGTAAAACAGAAGACAAAAGCACAAACCAACCTTCTCCCACAAAACTCACAATTTTTCTTTAGATGCAAGCACGATAAGACAACAATACCCGCAGATACATCGAATCATTACCTTTCTGACGACAGGTTCCCAAACGCAGATACTTCCAGCTAAGAAATATTTTACTTTCTCACTGTCACCCATCGTTTTTATTGCATAAGGCTAAGCATTGCCTTTCTTTGCATGAGACTAAGCATCGTCTCCTATTTGCATGAGGCTAAGCATTGCCTCCTAATTGCATAAGGCTAAGCATTGCCTTTCCGCATGAGACTAAGCATTGTCTCCTATTTGTATGAGGCTAAGCATTGCCTCCTTAACTGCATAAGGCTAAGCACTGCCTTTCTTTGCATGAGACTAAGCATTGTCTCCTATTTGCTTGAGGCTAAGCACTGCCTCCATTATTGCATAAGGCTAAGCACTGCCTTTCTTTGCATGAGACTAAGCATCGTCTCCTATTTGCATGAGTCTAAGCATTGCCTCCCTAATTGCATAAGGCTAAGTATTGCCTTTTCCGCATGAGACTAAGCATTGTCTCCTATTTGCATGAGGCTAAGCATTGCCTCCTTAACTGCATAAGGCTAAGCACTGCCTTTCTTTGCATCGTCTCTTATTTGCATTAGGCTAAGCCCTGCCTCCCTATTTGCATAAGGCTAAGCCCTGCCTCCTTAATTGCATAAGGCTAAGCACTGCCTTTCCTGCATGAAGCTAAGCACCGCTTCCCTTACTTGTATGATACTAAGCACTATCTCCTCTTCCTGCATTAGGCTAAGCATTGCCTCCCTAATTCCACAAGGCTAAGCACTATTTTCCTCATGATTAAATGCTATCTCCATTACGCTATCTAAGACCTAGTACTATCCTCTACTCACCTAGGGCTAAGTACTGCCCTCATCTTACACATGACGAAGCCTTGTCTTGTCTCGTTTCGCATATGACCAAGCATCATATCTTTACATTTCATGGGCTAAAACATCGCTAGTTTGTCCAAAGGCATCATAGTTCGAAGGCATCATCCTCATAGCCGGGAGACACCATTCCGTGGCCTGAGGATCTCTCAAAAGTGCACATCATTATTCAAAGGCGTCATAGTCTAGAGGCACCGTCCTCATGGCCCGAGGACATCATTTCATGGCCTGCGAATCCCTTATCACATGATTCATGGCCCAGGACGTCATGGTCTAAGGATACCATCCTCACCGTCCGAAGACAACTCTCATGGTCCGAAGGAAATCTGCATCATTTTAAATTCTCGCAATAATCCATATATACTTGCAGGCATCGTGTTTTAAGTTTTGTAGGTAATCCAGGAAATAACTGTTCTCCTAACGGGAGCAATCTTCGCTCCAGTTTCCGTTCAATGCTCACATCCTGCAATTATTTCAAACATAACCGACCACCATCAATTACCCGCCTTTTACTCTATGACCGTTCAGATATTTGCTTAGTGATACATCCATAACGTTTCAAATTCACATTCATGACTTCGCATAAATTCATCCGATACTATCTCACCCAAAGGAACCCTTTCCGAAACATACGACCATTCCTATAACAACTCCATCGGTTTCGTTCACCGTTGGATCCACAACTACACACGGCCTGATTCCCGTAATAGAAGGGATATGTAGGCAACTCAGGAACCAGGGTTCGGCCCCCATTTTTCAAATCACATCATCCTTTATTCAATTCGGCCAAAATTGGTCATCATTTTCTTTACCCGACAACTCTTTCATCATTCTCGGGTAAAGAGGGGCAGCTGTTGATACCCAATCTTGCCCTCATATTTTTTGCAAATAATCGTATATGCTTTCAAAACATTAACTTGCATCATTATTTAATTTACAAGATTTATGAAAGCATTTTCTATAATTTTTCATAATTTTTAGAGCTTTTAAATTGATATTTTGTATTTAAATTGCTTGAATAATTATTAATTATTTCTTCAAATTATTTTGTGATGACTCAATTACCTAAGTCCTTATTTTTCATCTATAATATTTGCTTAAGGTATTTTACTCTATTTTTTATAATTACATTAGTATTTTCAGGCTATTTGCACAATCTCGCAATAATAGCTTATATTTTACAATTGTATTACATTTGTCATTTTATTCAGGGTCAAAATAATATCTTACATTTTTATAATCTTATACTATTGTTTTAAGGTATTAATTTGCATAAACAACATTTTTATAATTTATTTAACTATTTTATTAAAATAATTTTCCTTAATTTCTTATTTAAAGGCTGGCCCAAATTTTGAGCTAATTTTCGGACCAAACAAGCCCCAAATCTCTGGACCAACCCCCCAAATCCCAATCCAAATGACCCTTTTAATTAACCCGGTCGATACCCGTTCCAAACGGCCTGCCCCGCTTATCCCTTAATCTCGACCGTTAATCTTTCAAGATCAACGGTCTATAATCACCCCACCTTTTTAAATTACCCTAGACCTGAAACCCTAACCCATTCCCCTCTAACCCGCCACCCCTAAATGCTCTTAACCTCCCCTTCTCTCTTCTGAAGAACCCTAGCCGCCTCCCCTTAATTCCCTCTCCTAATCCAACTGATAATGGGATTCGACCATTAGTTTCTTACCATGTTTGAAGCCCTTTGGTACTGGTCGTCCGTTTGTGGTGTTACTTAGGTGGTTGCCTAAGTTTGGCAAGCAAGACCTCATGAGATGGAAACAAAGTGGTTTGAACCTTTGATTCTGATCATTATTCCGTCTATATACATTCATGGCAAGACGATATGAAGCCGATTCACCAAAAATCTTTGGTCGATTCCTTGATTTCTGTCGAATTAGGGTTCGAAATTTTATACTTTTCCTTTTACCCGTTCCATTACTGATAGCATATGGTACTTTCTTTCCATCTTTATGTTTGATTGATTGTTTTCCTTATTTGTTTGCTTGATTCCTACTACTATATAAACCTCTCCCCTTTCCCCTTTGAGATAGACTTTGAATCATCCAGATTCACTAAAAATTGAAGCGATTATTCTATTATTCTCTTATTCTCTTTTTCTACACTCTGATTCTTGGCCGGCTAAAAGCCAAGGCCACCGGGATGCGATTTTCAACTTTTCTTGGTGTGAGCACTGCCCGGGGTTCATTTGAAGCCCTTGGGAACTCTGACGCACAAAGAATCTGGGTTCTTGCTCTCTGTTGACATTCAGAGCACTGTGGAATTTTTTCTTTCTTGTTGTTTGTTTATTCAACTGATAGCTGGTAAGTCTTTTGGCTTTACTATTTCATTCTTCTGTGTTCATGTCCTGCATATTCACCCCTCTGAATTTCATGACGTAAATGTGCTCTTAGACCATCTCTATGTGTAAATTTACTAACATTGCACTCGTATTTTGATTTGAACCATCCAGTTTTTTGAGATATGTTATTTGAATATGCTTCACCTGAATAATTTAGACTCTCTTAAGTTCATTTAGCCTAATGTATTGGTACTTGAATGTCTATAGTATTGTTTGACATGAGTTTGCTTTCCTACTCTACTTTGAATTCCTGCAATGACTGCCTCACATCTGTAATGTGTTATAATCTGTGACTTGCTCCCCTGCTATTGTGTCACTCACCATGTCTTTGGCTTACTTAATTCCATACCCCTTTAGTGATTTGAAACTTTAGAGTTGCTATCTTAATATGTGTTTCCTTATAATATTTGAGACTGCTTGTCTTAGTGATAAATTGGCATGTCTGCTTTCTGGTGTTGTGGAGGTTATTCAGCATGAATTGGACCTTTAGGATTTAACCCTTTAAGTTAGTGCCCTACCTAGACATGTTTGGTATTATGCACCTTTGTATGTTAACCTTGTGATCTCAGGAAATTTGCTTCTCCTCTAACTCTCAATGTGCTTTCTACCAATGTGTTATCTCTTGCTAAGTGTTGAACCTGTAATCGCCATCTGCCTTTAAGTCTTGTTGACCTTCTCAACTAGCATGTTCTGTGTTTTAGACAACTTTGCTATGTCTGCTTTCTAAATATAAGTGCATCTCTTTAAATTCTGTCCCTTAACCATTGTTCTCTCACTCTCATTTGTTGCCTACACTATTCTGAATCTATCACTCTTTGGCCAGCTGAAAGCCAAGGCCACTAAGACTTTCTCTATTGACCTCCCTAGTGTGAGCACTGCTCGAGGTCCATTTGAGACCCTTGTAAACTCTGACACACTAGGATTTGGGGTTCTTTGGTCACCCTCTTTACTACTGAGACCTTAGTTGTCTCTGACACTCAGTTCTTTCCTCATTCTATCTGCTGAATATGCAAATTAGGTTATTTATGTGGTTTTTATGTGATTCAATGTTTGGGTCGTACGATCAATCTGTGGCTGTTTGGTTTGGTTTGAGTTCCTCTATGGTTTCTGGGCTGTGCTGATGAATATAGCCCCTGTTGGGATCTGAGCATGCTATTTGTGAAGAAAGCATTTGTTGAAGGCCCAGACAACACTGGGTATCTCCTTTTGGGCCTGCTATAGGCCTACTACTATTGCTTGTATAATATGTTGTAATTACATTCATTATTGGGTGTGTAATAATTTTGTAATAAACAATTGGGGGTGTTACTGAAATTGGGGAAATGGGTATACTCTAATGTTTTGCATGAAAGGGTAGAAAACATGCCTATAGGGTTCGTATGGTCTACTTGTTGTCCAACCTGCTATATATATGCCATTCAATTTCCATGTGAACTGGTAAAAATCATGCTATTAGGAAAATCACACACTCACACAACTTGCCTACTATCAAAGCATAAGTATTTTATTTATTCCTATGTCTACTGCTAGACAGCATGCCTATAGGAACTAAAAATGTCGATGATCATTCTTTCAATTTGCATAACTGCAACATATTCATTAGATACCTGCTTATAGGACCTTAATTAGTTGATTTGCTATTGTTATCATATTGCTCACCTAGAAAACATGCTTATAGGGGCTAAGTATAAAAAATATCAGCTACAGTCATTAATCGTTGGAAATCCTGCCTATAGGGTATTACTACTCGCTTTAAAGTGTTAATGCTGAACTTTCCAAACATTGTTTCATTGCTTAGCCGTGCCACTATTATAAAGCATGCCCATAGGATCAAACTGAGTAATTCGGAGTATTTCCAATGGTTATCACTGCCAACCACTGCGTAAATCACCTAGAGATCATGTCTATAGGCTTAATCACTTATAACTTGTAATTGCAATACTAGATACCCCTAAACTGTATCGTTGTTTGGAAATCATATCCATAAATTTAAAGTGGCACCTTGCATCTAAGACTGCATGCACGTTTGAATCCAAGGTCACATAGAAACCATGTCTATAGGGCTTAATGGCTTTAATTTGCCTCAGTTTCGAAGTTGTCTAACGCCTAATGTGAGAACCTGTTTCGCGTGCATTTGTTGTTTAAGTGTGGAGACTAACTTGAGCCCTTAAATGTCCCTACATGAAGTCCAATTTGTTTTGTATGTCGCCTAGTTTTATTATTTTGAGCAGCCTAAGTAAAGTCTAGAACCACCCAAATAGAGGTCCAATACCTCATGGACCATAGATATGGGACGGTTAGTGCACGCGTAGGGTACGACTTAGAATTGAATTAAACGCTTTAAGGTAAATGACTTTAACATAGTAATCGGGTAGCAGGAGATGATAGCCTGTGCCCGCTGGATAATATGAGTAACACCCTATCTTAAGGGGGTTGCAAAATATTATTTATGTTGCATGGGGTGATCCTTTAGGCTAAAAAACTTAGGACCCCCTCCCTATTAGAACGGAAAAATAGTTGCACCTCCCTATTCAAGATCTCTTTGTAATAAAATTCTTAGATTTTGTTCTCTCTTTGCTTATTTGATCACATAGACTAATCCATATAATTTAAGTTCGGTCGAGACCCACAGTTGTGGACCTCGAGGAGTGCCTAAAACCTTCTCTTTGAGGTAACTTGAGCCCTTACCCGATCTTTAGTGGCGTTGACTAGTTAAAGTAGAGTCATTTGCAAAATAGGTGCTCTAACGCACCTTAAAAATTGTTAGGTGGCAACTCTTCTCTTTTAATACCTCCTTAAAAGAGTTGTCACGTGTCGAAGCCCGATTTCGCAAGGAACAAAAAGGGGCGCGATAGGGTTTTACTTAAGCCGGTGCCTGTTGCGAAGAAGCCATGGGATAGCATCACCATGGACTTCATTACATGTTTGCCAAATTCAAAAGGGTTCGGCACCATCATGGTGGTTATCGACAGATTCTCCAAGTATGCAACCTTTTCGGCCACCACAACCGGTTGCAAGGCAAAAGAGGCAGCGCGTATATTCTTGAGGGACATCGTAAAACATTGGGGTGTGCCGAAGCACATCATTAGTGATCGAGACCCTCGATTTACTGGCGCATTCTAGAAGGAACTATTCGGCTTGTTGGGAACTGAACTGCACTTCTCAACAAGTTTCCATTCTCAAACAGATGGACAGATGGAAAGGATTAATGCCCTCCTCGAGTGCTATCTGCGGTATTATGTCAGCGCTAACCAAAGAGATTGGCTAAACTATTTGATATAGCCCAATTCTCTTACAATCTACAACGGAGTGAAGCAACAGGAATGAGTCCCTTTGAGCTCGCAACTGGGCAACAGCCCAACACCCCACAATCTTTTCCCGTCAACATCGGATTGAAAAAATTCGGGTGCTTATCACATGGCCAAAACTTGAGAGGAACAAGCCGACCTAGCAAGGTCATATCTTAACAAAGCAGATCGTAAAATGAAGAAATTTACGGATCAGAAACGTCATCCAGTCAACTATAGGATTGGAGACAAGGTCATGATGAAGTTGAATCCAAGGCAGTTTAAATCACTGCGAGGCATCCATCAAAGCCTGATTTGCCGATATGTGGGCCCATTCGAGATTGTTGCCAAGGTGTGTATAATCTCTTACCGATTGGACATGCCGTGTCATCTAAAAATCTATTCTGTCTTCCACGCTAGCCAACTGAAATCATATTTTGAAGACGTGGAAGACAAGGAACGTGTGTAGTCCAGCTGCAACCAAATTTTTATTACCCCACCAGCAACAGACAAGCAAGTATTGGCCATCATAGACCATCAATTGGTCCATGGCAAAGGTTGGGGCAATTCGAGCGCACAGTTCCTTGTCCACTAGAAAGGAACTTCGCAAGAGGAAGCATCATGGGAGAAATACGAAGATTTGTGGCAGTTAAGAGAACAAGTCCACAATTATCTTCAGTTGTACGACGCCGAGGTTGTTGCCATTTCAAGTGGGGGAGAGTGCACCGCCCCGACGTCACACCTATTAATTTCCGCAATTCCAGTGATGATGAGGCTTACCCGAGCTCAAATCTCGGACATCCATCAGTGGGAAAACACTTAGGGCCTCACGAAAAATCATGAGATTCCATCAAAAGGCACCTTTGGCCGAAAGTCAGCAGACCAAGGGACAAGCAGTCGAAAGTGAAAGAACATCTTTGACATTATAGGCCATGGTTGACAGGAGGATCCCTCTAGGTTGCCTTTCCAGCTTTGCTATGCTGGAATGCACCAGGCAGCTTACCAGCTTTGCCAGACTGGAATGCACCAGGCTTCTTGCCAGCCTTGCCAACCCTGCCAACCACTCCCCTTGTATAGCCATTTTGATTTCTATAAATAGTCATTAGGCTCATTCTTTGTAAGCAACAGATAATTGATAAATACAACAGAAAAGGGCATTTGCCTCCCACATCTTGGTCTCTTTGTTTCAGTGGTTTTTTGTTTATTTTGTGTGTTTGCCATTGCTTCAGCACGATTGTGCCGTTCATTGTTTTTGGACTGAAGCCTTAGAGAGCGATTTTGCTCATAGGGTTGTCCCACACTGCCTTTGGAAAATCGGACCCGTGACACTAGTCTCATATCAAATGTTGCTTTATTTGATAATGCTCTTATGTAGTTTACTTTTAAATTTGAGAGAGATATTCATTCTTATGTTCTTTTTTCTTGTTTTTTGGTTGATTCATACAAATTAACACATAATGTTAGTATAATAACATTTTATTATTAAAATAAAATATACCATAACTCCCACTACTCCATGATATAGAAAATGGCCATAACTCCCACTACTCCATGATGTAGAAAATGGTCATAACTCTTTTTTAACTATTCTTCCATGTTCTACCACTAATTACATAATAATTTAACCATTATCCCATGTTCGCTATGATTTCATAACTTATTACCCCACTTTCTTCCAATTTAATTCAAGGAAGAATTCCTACACCTATAAATAGGAGTCTTTCTTCCATAATGTGGTGTGAAAAATAATTGTAGAGTGTTTCAATAAAGTGATTTTAAAGTTGTGAAAGAAGAAGAAGTGAGTTTTTACTTTTGTTGAAGGAAGGTGTTCATCTTGGTGGAGCTTTGGTGTGATGACCCAAAATATCATATTTAAATTTAATAAACAATTTTGTGTTCTAAGACCTCATAAAACACTATTTATCATTCCTCAACTTGCGTGCGTAATCCGTAATATTTTTTGAAAAGTTTTTATGTGAAAAATAGATTAAAATGTGAATTAGAGCTTTAAAACTCAATTGAGTTGACTTTGGTCAAAATTTTGAGAAAATAGACTCGGATCAGTATTTTGATAGTTTTTGTAGGTCTGTATCGTGATTTGGGACTTGGGCGTATTCCCGGAATCAAATTCCGAGGTCCCTAGACCGAGATATGGAATTTTGATTAAAAATTAAAAGTTTGAAAGCTTATGATTTTTAAGAAATTAATGATGTTGGATTTATTGACACCGGGTCTGTATTTTGGTTCTGGAATCCGGTATAGGTCCTCTATAATATTTATGACTTGTCTGCCAAATTTGGTGAGAAATGGAGTTAATTTGACGTGATTCGGACGTCCGGTTGTAAATATATAAGTTTTAAAGTTTTCTTGAAAATAGTCTTTGATTTGGTGTCCGATTCGTAGTTTTAAGTGTCATTTGGGCAATTTTATCGCGCTAGCAAGTTCGTATAATGTTTTAGGATATATTGTTATATTTGGTTAAGGTCCCGAGGGTCTCGGGTGAGTTTCAGATGGTTAACGGATCAAATTCGGACTTAGAAGAAAAATCTGAAAATTCTGCCTTCTGGTGTAATCGCACCTGCGGAACTTGGCTCACAGGTGCGATCATGCAGAAGTGTAATGGACCTCGAAGATGCGCATGGTTCACAGAAGCAGACAGGAAACTCGCACAAGCGAGCTCGCAGGTGCGAGTTGAGATGCGCAGAAGCGGAGGCTGGGCTAGTGAGTGTGGAGCGCAGATGCGGAAGGCATCTCGCAGGTGCGGACACGCACCTGTGCGTGGGTGATAGCAAAAGCGATATTTTCGCAGTAGCGAGGGAAAAATCCGCAGAAGCGGATGCGCAGAAGCGATTCAAATTCCGCAGGTGCGAGACTCCTGGACAGAATGTTAAAAACAGAGGAATCCCAGAGTTTTGTCATTTTTGACATTTTCAAAAGCGGGTGAGGCGATTTTTGAGAGAGAAATCACGGAAAATTTTGAGGTAACTCCCTTGTGAGCCTTTCTACTTCATAATATTTAATTATCATCGATGCCGTATTTTTGAAGTGAAATTTGAGGATTTGGGCCTAGGGATTTCAAAATGAGAATTTGAGATTTGGAGGTCAAGTTGATGCTGGATTTTAGTAAAAATGGTATGGTTGGACTCGTGGTTGAATGGACGTTCATCTTTCGTAACTTTTACCGGATTTCGAGACGTGGGCCCCACGGGCCATTTTTGAGTTAATTTCGAATTTTATTGAAAAATATAATATTTTCTTATAGAATTGATTCTATAATTTTTTATGACTGTATCGAATTAATTATGACTAGATACGAGTCGACCGAAATCAGAAAATCGAGGAAAAGGCGTACCACTTGGTTAAATTGGATCAAGTCGAGGCAAGTGACTTGTCTAACCTTGTGTGAGGGAAATTTTCCCTAAGATTGGTATTAATTGTAATGTGATGAAAGTCATATACACGAGGTGACGAGTGTGTACACGGGCTAAATATGAAGGATTATATTTTTAAAATTGTGTAGATCACTGTTGCATATAATTAAATTATTAAATCTTGTTATATTCTCCATCATTGATTTGATTTATATACTTTAAATTTGCTTGACCTTTTTCCTGCTAATTGTTTTACCTGTTTAGTTGGAACTTGGTTTCTTTTATTCTATGCATTATTTAAATATTGATTTTATTTAAAATAAATATTGTTAATATGAAGTATTTGACATTTTTAAAATTGGTATTGAAGCAACCTATTAAAGATTTTGAAATATTATTTTGTTGAATTATTTATTCGTGAATATTTTTGTAAGATTTTCGTACTCATTGCGATGGAGCCGTGAGCTCTTTATTATGGAAAGATATTATTGATGATTTATTTTAGCATGAGCCATGAGCTCTTTATTGTGAAAAACATTGTTGTTGAATTATTTTGGCAAGTTAAATTATTTGAGCACTTGAGGTGCAAATTGTGATATATTATGATATTGATACGCATGCGGTGGTATAAGGTCTAGGTATTGAAACATATGCGGTGATATAAGGGTGGCTTGATACGCGTGGCTAGTAGGGGAACTACTAGAAGTCATGCGGTGTGGTAAGGATAGCTAAAACGCGGGATGCTATTTTGGAAAAAATGATTTCTTTAAAATAAATTGTTAAGGCTCCCGCGGTGAGATAAGGGAAATGAGATCTTGTGAATTTATTTATGATTTGGGACTACGAGGCGGTACCTCGAGAGTGCCCTTGTTGATATTGATTTATGGCTGCAATTGCCTTTGATTATTTGTTGTGATTTTCTTAAAGTTGAAAGGAAATTTTGTTTGTTTCCACGAGATATTATTTGCCATTATTTTATGTAATTAAATGGTGACCTGCTACTTGATTCATTTCCATTGCCATTTATTTTATTATATTGTTAACAGTTTACCAGGCTATTATTATTTTCCAGTAGGGCATGACCTGACCTCGTTACTACTCTACTTGGCACTTACTAGGTACCGCTGTGGTGTACTCATACTACGCTTCTACGCATCGTTTTGTGCAAATCCAGTTACTTCTTACCAGCCCAGATACAGTGAGTACCTGTGCACGGAGACTTCAAGGTATATCTGCTAGCGTCCGCAGACTCCGGAGTCCCCTTCTATTCTTGTTATGTTACTTCCTTATTTTTCTTTAGACTCTGATATATAGAGACATTGAGGGTAAATTCTTAAAAGCTTGTGACTTATTTCTACCGGGTTTTGGGAGTTGAAATTGTTTGAATTGTAGTTTATTTATTTTAGATTTCAATTTTTATTCTGCATTGATAGGCTTACCTAGTCTTAGAGACTAGGTGCCATCACGACATCCTACAGAGGGAATGTGGGGTCATGACAAGTTGATATCAGAGCACTAGGTTCATAGGTGTTATGAGTCACAAGCAGGTTTAGTAGAGTCTTGCGGATCGGTACAGAGACGTCTGTACTTATCTTCGAGAGGTTATGGAACTGTTAGGAAATATTCACTTCTTTGATTCCTTATCGTGCGTATTTGTTGACTTCAAAATTTTAAACCATTTTCTTTCTATTCTCTCACAGATGGTGAGGACACGCACAGCTAGATTCGATGATCAGACACCCGCGCCCCCTGTTGGAGCCGCAAGAGGCCGGGGTCGAGGCAGAGGCCCAGCCAGAGGCTGAGGAAGACCACGTGGTGCAACCAGAGCACCTGCATGAGCTATTGCACCAGAGCCACCATTAGCTCCAGTTGGAGATTAGGCACCTGAGACGCTTGTTACTACTCCTACACTTTAGGAGACTCTTGCCCAGTTTTTAAGCATGTTTGACACTCTAGCTCAGGCAGGGTTGATTCCAATTGCTCCTACCACATCTCAGGCCGGGAGAGGAGCAAAGACTCCCACCGCCCATACTCCAGAGCCACGGGCCCAAGTTGACCATGCCCTAGAAGTTATACCAGTACGGCCAGTTTTCCCAGTTTGGCCTGAGATTAGGACAACAGTTTCAGAGGGGGAGCAGCTCAGGCTCGAGAGGTACAAGAAGTACCACCCTCCCACTTTTAGCGTCTTAGCTTCAGAGGATGCCTAGGGTTTTCTGGAGGAATGTCACCGTATCCTTCGTACTATGTGTATTGTGGATTCTAGTGGGGTTTCTTTCACGACATTCCAGTTTAGAAGAGCAGCCTACCAGTAGTGGGGGGCATATGAGTTGGATAGTACCACTGAGGCATCTTCTACTCACTTGGACTCAATTTACAGATATTTTCTTAAGGGAGTATGTTCCTCAGAGTCTTAGAGATGCATGGCGCGTAGAGTTTGAGCAGCTGCACCAGGGTTCTATGATCGTGTCAGAGTATGCGGTCCGATTCAGTGATTTGGTGAGGCATGCACCAGCCTTGGTTGCTACTGTTCGAGAGCGTGTTCGCAGATTTATTGAAGGTCTCCACCCTAATATCAGATACAGTATGGCCCGAGAGCTAGAGATGGACATCACATACCAACAAGTGGTGTCAATTGCTAGGAGGATATTGGAAGGTATGCAGACTCGGGAGAGGGAAGAGAGGGAAGCTAAGAGACCCCGAGATTCTGGCACATATAATAATTCTCGTGCCTCAGTTGCAGCCCGTCATGGTAGAGGCTATGTGAGTCGTCCTATTTATTCAGCACTTCCAGCTTCTAGTAGTATTCCGGCTACTTCCAGACCTCGGGTTCCATATTATGCACTGCCAGTGTCTACTGTACCTCATATACGGGGTGCTTTCAGCGGGCATTCTAGTCGATTAGGCCCGAGCCAGTCCCAGCAGCCACAACCTCCGAGGGCTTGTTTTGAGTGTGGTGACACTCGTCATATTATGAGAGATTGCCCCAGATTTAGGAGGGGTGCACCTCCACAGATTTCTCAGGCCCCACCTAATCCACAGGGCCCTCAGGCTTCTCAGGCCATGATTACTGCACCAGTTGCCACTCCACCTGCACATCCAGCTAGAGGTGGAGGTCTGACAGGTAGAGGTCGCCATATAGGGGGAGGCCAGGCCAGAGATTATGCCCTTCCTGCTAGGACAGTTGTCGTTGCATCCAATTCTATTATCACAAGTATTATTCCGGTCTGTCATAGAGATGCATCAGTCTTATTTGATCCATGTTCCACTTATTTTTATGTGTCATCTTATTTTGCCCCGTATTTGGGCGTATAGCGTGATTTTTTGAGTTTTTCTGTTTATGTATCTACACCCGTGGGTGAATCTATTATTGTGGACCGCGTGTATCAGTCATGTTTAATTGTTATCAGTGGTTTTCAAACCAGAGCTGATTTATTATTATTTAGTATGGTGGATTTTGATATTATTTTGGGCATGGACTGGTTGTCGCCCTATCATGCTATTCTTGATTGTTACGCCAAGACGGTGACGCTGGCTATGCCAGGTCTATCGCAGCTACAGTGGAGAGGTACCTCGGATCATGTTCCTAGCAGGATTGTTTCATTTCTTAAAGCTCAATGAATGGTTGAGAAGGGGTGTGATGCGTATCTGGCCTATGTGAGAGATGTTAGTGTTGATACTCCTACCATGGAGTCAGTTCCTATAGTAAGGGATTTTCCCGATATATTTCCAGCGGATCTTCTGGGTATGCCACCCAACAAGGATATTGATTTTGGCATTGATTTGTTATCGGGTACTCAGCCCATTTCTATTCCACCATACTGTATGCCTCTAGTAGAGTTGAAAGAATTAAAAGAACAGTTACAAGAGTTGCTTGATAAGGGTTTCATTCGGCCTAGTGTATCGCCTTGGGGTGCTCCTGTCTTATTTGTAAAGAAGAAGGATGGTTCTATGCGGATGTGTATTGCTTACTGCCAACAGAACAAGGTTACAGTGAAGAACATGTATCTATTTCCACGTATTGATGACCTATTTGATCAGCTTCAGGGTGCCAGGGTATTCTTTAAAATTGACTTGCATTCAGACTATCATCAATTGAAGATTCAGGAGCCAGATATCCTGAAGACTTTTTTCAGGACTCGGTACGGTCATTACGAGTTCCTTGTGATGTCTTTTGGGTTGACCAATGCCCCAACAACATTTATGCACTTAATGAATAGTGTATTTTAGCCCTATATGGATTCTTTCGTCATTGTGTTTATTGACGACATTCTGGTGTATTCCCGGAGTCGGGAAGATCATGAACAACACCTGAGGACTGTGCTTCAGACTTTGAGAGAAAAGAAGTTATATGCAAAATTTTCAAAGTGTGAATTATGGCTCGATTCAGTGGGATTTTTGGGCCATATAGTTTCCTGCGAGGGAATCAAGGTAGATCCGAAGAAGATAGAAGCAGGCAGAGTTTGTCCAGACCATCCTCAGCTACGAAAATCTGGAGTTTCCTGGGTTTGGCAGGGTATTATCGCCGATTTGTAGAGGGTTTCTCTTCTATTGTTGCATCTATGACCAAATTGACCCAGAAGGGTGCTCCGTTCAGGTGGACCGAGGAATGTGAGGAGAGCTTCCAAAAGCTCAAGACAGCTTTGACGACTGCCCCAGTGTTGGTATTACCTACAGGTTTAGGGTCTTATCCTGTGTATTGTGACGCGTCGTGTATTGGTCTCGATGTAGTGTTGATGCAAGACGGTAGGGTTATTACCTACGCGTCCAGACAATTAAAGGTACATGGGAAGAATTATCCGATCCATGACCTTGAGTTAGCAGCTATTGTTCATGCCTTGAAGATTTGGCGGCATTATTTGTACGGTGTCCATTGTGAGGTCTACACCGATCACCGGAGTCTACAACATCTGTTTAAATAGAAGGATCTTAATTTGTGGCAGCGGAGATGGTTGGAGTTGCTTAAGGATCATGGTATCACCATTATCTATCATCCTGGGAAGGCCAATGTAGTGGCCAATGCCTTGAGTCGTAAGATGGAGAGTTTGGGCAGCTTAGCATATTTACCGGTAGCAGAGAGGCCTTTAGCCTTGGATGTTCAGGCATTGGCCATGTGATAGATTTTGGGGGTGCTTGGGATTTAGATACTGGAGGATATGCTTCGTGCATGTGTGATAGATTTTGGGGGTACTTGGGATCAGTTCTTACCACTTGCGGAGTTTACTTACAACAACAGTTATCAGTCGAGCATTCAGATGGCTCCGTATAAGGCCTTGTATGGTAGGCGGTGTCGGTCTCCAGTGGGTTGGTTCGAACCGGGCGAGGCTAGACTATTGGGTACAGACTTGGTTCAGGATGCCTTGGAAAAGGTTAAGTTGATTCAGGATCGACTTCGTACAGCCCAATCTAGACAAAAGAGTTATGCGGATCGGAAGGTTCGAGATGTCACATTCATGGTTGGTGAGCGGGTATTGCTCTGGGTTTCACCTATGAAGGGTGTGATGAGGTTCGGAATTAAGGGCAAGTTGAGCCTTAGGTATATTGGACCTTTTGAGATTCTTGAGTGAGTTGGAGAGGTGGCTTACAGACTTGCATTACCACCTAGTCTCTCTGCAGTTCATCCGGTATTCCATGTTTCTATGCTTCGGAAATATCACGGCGATTCGTCTCATATGTTAGACTTCAGTTCGATTCAGTTGGACAAGGATCTATCTTATGATGAGGAACCAGTGGCTATTTTGGATAGGCAGGTTCGAAAGATGAGGTCAAAGAACATTGCTTCCATGAAGGTTCAGTGGAGGGGTCATCCGGTCGAGGAGGCGACTTGGGAGACCGAGCATGATATGCGCAGCTGTTATCCACACTTATTCACCAGCTCAGGTACTTTTTCTAATTCTGTTGGAGGACGAACGTTTGTTTTAGAGGCGGAGAATGTGATGACCCAAAATGTCATCTTTAAATTTAATAATTAATTCTGTGTTCTAATAACTCGTAAAGCACTATTTATCATTCCTTGACTTGCGTGCATAATTCATAATATTTTCCAAAAAGTTTTTATGTGAAAATAGATTAAAATGTGAATTAGAGCTTTAAAACTCAACTGAGTTGACTTTGGTCAACATTTTGAGCAAAGAAACTCGGATCAGTGTTTTGACAGTTCCGGAAGGTCCGTATCGTGATTTGGGACTTGGGCATACGCCCAGAATAGAATTCCGAGGTCCCTAGCCCGAGATATGGAATTTTGATGAAAAATTAAAAGTTTGAAAGCTTATGATTTTTAAGAAATTAATGATGTTGGATTTATTGACACGGGGTCCGTATTTTGGTTCCGGAGCCTGGTATAAGTTCACTATAATATTTATGACTTGTCTGTCGTATTTGGTGAGAAACAAAGTTGATTTGACGTGATTCGAATGCCCGGTTGTAAAAATATAAGTTTTAAAGTTTTCTTGAAAATAGTCTTTGATTTGGTGTCTGATTCATAGTTTTAGGTGTCATTTGGGCAATTTGATCGCGCGAGCAAGTTCGTATAATGTTTTAGGATACGTTGGTATATTTGGTTAAGGTCCCGAGGGTCTCGGGTGAGTTTCGGATGGTTAACGGATCAAATTCGGACTTAGAAGAAAAATCTGAAATTTTTGCCTTCTGGTGTAATCGCACCTGCGGAACTTGGCTCGCAGGTGCGACCACGCAGAAGAGCAATGGACCTCGAAGAAGCGCATGGTTCGCAGAAGCAGACAGGAAACTCGCACAAGCGAGCTCGCAGGTGCGAGCTGAGATACGCAGAAGAGGAGGCTGGGCTAGTGACTGTGGAGCGCCGATACGGAAGGCATCTCGCAGGTGCGGACACGCACCTGCGCGTGGGTGATCGCAGAAGCGAAAATTTCACAGAAGCGAGGGAAAAATCCGCATAAGCGGATGCGCAGAAGCGGTTCAAATTCCGCAGGCGTGAGACTCCTGGACAGAATGTTAAAAACAGAGGAATCCGAGAGTTTTGTCATTTTTGACATTTTCAAAAGCGGGTGAGGCGATTTTTGAGCGAGAAATCACGGAAAAATTTGAGGTAAGTCCCTTGTGAGCCTTTCTACTCCATAATATTGAATTATCATCGAATACTCCGACTAGATTATATGTTTTTGAGGTGAAATTTGAGGATTTGGGCCTAGGGATTTCAAAATGAGAATTTGAGATTTGGAGGTCAAGTTGATATCGTATTTTAGTAAAAATAGTACGGTTGGACTCGTAGTTGAATGGGCGTTCATATTTTGTAACTTTTGCCGGATTTCGAGACGTGGGTCCCACGAGCCATTTTTGAGTTAATTTCGGATTTTATTGAAAAATGTAATATTTTCTTATAGAATTGATTCTATAATTTTTTATGACTGTATCGAATTAATTATGACTAGATACGAGTCGACCGTAATCAGAAAATCGAGGAAAAGGCATACTACTTGGTTAAATTGGAGCAAGTCGAGGTAAGTGACTTGTCTAACCTTATGTGGGAAAATTTTTTCCTAGGATTGGTATTAGTTGTAATGTGATGAAAGTCGTATACACGAGGTGACGAGTGTGTACACGGGCTAAATGTGAAGGATTATGTTTTTAAAATTGTGTAGATCACTGTTGCATATTAATTAAATTATTAAATCTTGTTATATTCTCCATCATTGATTTGATTTATATATTTTAAATTTACTTGACCTTTTTCCTGCTAATTGTTTTACCTGTTTAGTTGGAACTTGGTTTATTTTATTTTGTGCATTATTTGAAGGTTGATTTTCTTTAAAATAAATATTATTAATATGAAGTATTTGACATTTTTAAAATTGGTATTGAAGCAACGTATTAAAGATTTTGAAATATTATTTTGCTGAATTATTTATTCCTGAATATTTTTGTAATATTTTCGTACTCATTGTGATGGAGCCGTGAGCTCTTTATTGTGAAAAAATATTATTGATGATTTATTATGGCATGAGCCATGAGCTCTTTATTGTGGAAAACATTGCTGTTGAATTATTTTAGCAAGTTAAATTATTTGAGCATTTGAGGTGCAAATTATGATATATTGTGATATTGATACGCATGCGGCGGTATAATGCCTGGGTATTGAAATGCATGCGGTGAGATAAGGGTGGCTTGATACGCGTGACTAGTAGGGAAACTACTAGAAGTCGTGGGATGTGATAAGGATGGCTAAAACGCGGGATGCTATTTTAGGAAAAATAATTTCTTTAAAATAAATTGTGAAGGCTCCCGCGGTGAGATAAGAGAAATGAGATATTGTGAATTTATTTATAATTTGGGACTACGAGGCGGTACCTCAGGAGTGCCCTTGTTGATATTGATTTATGGTCGCTGTTGCCTTTGATTATTTGTTGTGATTTTCTTAAAGTTGAAAGAAAATTTTGTTTGTTTCCACGAGATATTATTTGCCATTATTTTGTGTAATTAAATGGTGACCTGCTACTTGATTCATTTCCATTTTTATTTATTTTAATATTTTGTTAACAGTTTACCAGGCTATTATTATTTTCCAGTAGGGCCTGACCTGACCTCGTCACTATTCTACCGAGGTTAGGCTTGACACTTACTGGGTACCGTTGTGGTGTACTCATACTATGCTTCTGCACATCTTTTTGTGCAGATCCAGTTACTTCTTACCAACCCAGATATCGGTGAGTACCTGTGCACGAAGACTTCGAGGTGTATCTGCCAGCGTCCGCAGACTTCGGATTCCTCTTCTATTCTTGTTATGTTACTTCCTTATTTTTCTTTAGACTCTGATATATAGAGATATTGAGGATAAATTCTTAAAAGCTTGTGACTTATTTCTATCGGGTTTTGGGAGTTGAAATTATTTGAATTGTAGTTTATTTATTTTAGATTTCAATTTTTATTCTGCATTGATAGGCTTACCTAGTCTTAGAGACTAGGTGCCATCACGATATCCTACAGAGTGAATGTGGGGTCGTGACAATTTGATATCAGATCACTAGGTTCATAGATGTTATGAGTCACAAGCAAGTTTAGTAGAGTCTTGCGGATTGGTATAGAGACGTCTGTACTTATCTTTGAGAGGTTATGGAACTGTTAGGAAATATTCACTTCTTTGATTCCTTATCGTGCGTATTTGTTGACTTTAAAATTTTAAACCATTTTCTTTCTATTCTCTCACTGATGGTGAGGACACGTACAGCTATTCAGATACTGGAGGATATGCTTCGTGCGTGTGTGATAGATTTTGGGGGGTGCCTGGGATCAGTTCTTACCACTTGCGGAGTTTACTTACAACAACAGTTATCAGTCGAGCATTCAGATGGCTCCGTATGAGGCCTTGTATGGTAGGCAGTACCGGTCTCTAATGGGTTGGTTCGAACCGGGCGAGGCTAGACTATTGGGTACAGACTTGGTTCAGGATGCCTTGGAAAAGGTTAAGTTGATTCAGGATTGACTTCGTACAGCCCAATCTAGACAGAAGAGTTATGCGGATCTGAAGATTCGAGATGTCGCATTCATGGTTGGTGAGCGGGTATTGCTCTGGGTTTCGCCTATGAAGGGTGTGATGAGGTTCAGAAAGAAGGGTAAGTTGAGCCCTAGGTATATTGGACCTTTTGAGATTCTTGAGAGAGTTCGAGAGGTGGCTTACAGACTTGCACTACCACCTAGTCTCTCTGCAGTTTATCCGGTATTCCATGTTTCTATGCTTCAGAAATATCAAGGGCGATCCATCCCATGTGTTAGACTTCAGTTCGGTTCAGTTGGAAGGATCTATCTTATGATGAGGAACCAATGGCTATTTTGGATAGGCAGGTTCGAAAGCTGAGGTCAAAGAACATTACTTCCGTGAAGGTTCAGTGGAGGGGTCATCCGGTCGAGGAGGCGACTTGAGAGACCGAGCATGATATGCGCAGCTGTTATCCAAACTTATTCACCAGCTCAGGTACTTTTTCTAACTCCGTTCGAGGACGAACATTTGTTTTAGAGGTAAAGAATGTGATGACCCAAAATCTTTAAATTTAATAATTAATTTTGTGTTCTAAGACCTCGTAAATAACTATTTATCATTCCTCGTCTTGCGTACGCAATCCGTAATATTTTCCGAAAAGTTTTTATGTGAAAAATAGATTAAAATGTGAATTAGAGCTTTAAAACTCAACTGAGTTGACTTTGGTCAACAATTTGAGCAAACAGACTCGGATCAGTGTTTTGACAGTTTCGGTAGGTCCGTATCGTGATTTGGGACTTGGGTGTATACCCGGAATCGAATTCTGAGAACCCTAGCCCGAGATATGAAATTTTGATGAAAAATTAAAAGTTTGAAAGCTTATGATTTTTAAGAAATTAATGATATTGGATTTATTGCAACCGGGTCCGTATTTTGGTTTTGGAGTCCGGTATAGGTCCATTATAATATTTATGACTTGTCTGCCGAATTTGGTGAGAAACAGAGTTGATTTGACGTGATTCGGACGTCCGGTTGTAAAAATATAAGTTTTAAAATTTTCTTGGAAATTTCCTTTGATTTGGTGTCCGATTCGTAGTTTTAGGTGTCATTTGGGCAATTTGATCATGCGAGCAAGTTCGTAGAATGTTTTAGGACATGTTGGTATATTTGGTTAAGGTCCCGAGGGTCTTGGGTGAGTTTCGGATGGTTAACGGATCAAATTCAGACTTAGAAGAAAAATATGAAATTTCTGCCTTTTGGTGTAATCGCACCTGCGGAACTTGGCTCGCAGGTGCGACCACGTAGAAGCGCAATGGACCTCGAAGATGCGCATGGTTCGCAGAAGCATATAGGAAACTCTCACAAGCGAGCTCGTAGGTGCGAGCTGAGATGCGCAGAAGCGGAGGCTGGGCTGGTGACTGTGGAGCGCAGATGTGGAAGGCATCTCGCAGGTGCGTACATGCACCTGCGCGTGCGTGATTGCAGAAGCAAAAATTTCGCAGAAGCAATGGAAAAATCCGCAGAAGCGGATGCACAGAAGCGATTCAAATTCCGTAGGTGCGAGACTCCTGGACATAATGTTAAAAATAGAGGAATCCGAGATTTTTGTCATTTTTGACATTTTCAAAGCGGGTGAGGCGATTTTTGAGCGAGAAATCATGAGAAATTTTGAGGTAAGTCCCTTGTGAGCCTTTCTACTCCATAATATTGAATTATCATTAAAAAATCTGACTAGATTACATGTTTTTGAGGTGAAATTTGAGGATTTGGGCCTAAGGATTTCATAATGAGAATTTGAGATTTGGAGGTCAAGTTGATGTCGGATTTTAGTAAAAATGGTATGGTTGGACTCGTGGTTGAATGGGCGTTCATATTTTGTAACTTTCACCGGATTTCGAGATGTGGGCCCCACTGGCCATTTTTGAGTTAATTTCGTATTTTATTGAAAAATATAGTATTTTCTTATAGAATTGATTCTATAATTTTTGTTGATTGTATCAAATTAATTATGACTAGATACGAGTCGTCCGGAATCAGAAAATCGAGGAAAAGGCATACTACTTGGTTAAAATTGGAGCAAGTCGAGGTAAGTGACTTGTCTAACCTTGTGTGGAGAAAATTTCCCCTATGATTGGTATTAATTCTAATGTGATGAAAGTCGTGTACACGAGGTGACGAGTGTGTACACGTGCTAAATGTTAAGGATTATATTTCTAAAATTGTGTAGATCACTGTTGCATATTAATTAAATTATTAAATCTTGTTATATTCTCCATCATTGATTTGATTTATATACTTTAAATTTGCTTGACCTTTTTCCTGCTAATTGTTTTACCTGTTTAGTTGGAACTTGATTTCTTTTATTCTGTGCATTATTTGATGGTTGATTTTCTTTAAAATAAATATTATTAATATGAAGTATTTGACATTTTTAAAATTGGTATTGAAGCAACGTATTAAAGATTTTGAAATATTATTTTGCTGAATTATTTATTCCTGAATATTTTTGTAAGATTTTCGTACTCATTGTGATGAAATCGTGAGCTCTTTATTGTGAAAAAATATTATTGATGATTTATTATGGCATGAGCCATGAGCTCTTTATTGTGGAAAACATTGCTGTTGAATTATTTTGGCAAGTTAAATTATTTGAGCACTTGAGGTACAAATTGTGATATATTGTGATATTGATACGCATGCGGTGGTATAAGGTCTGAGTATTGAAACGCATGCGGTGAGATAAGGGTGGCTTGATACGCGTGGCTAGTAGGAGAACTACTAGAAGTCATGCGGTGTGATAAGGATGGCTAAAATATGGGATGCTGTTTCGGAAAAAATAATTTCTTTAAAATAAATTGTGAAGGCTCCCGCGGTGAGATAAGGGAAATGAGATATTGTTAATTTATTTATGATTTGGGACTACGAGGCGGTACCTCGAGAGTGCCCTTGTTGATATTGATTTATGGTCGCGGTTGCCTTTGATTATTTATTGTGATTTTCTTAAAGTTGAAAGGAAATTTTGTTTGTTTCCACGAGATATTATTTGCCATTATTTTGTGTAATTAAATGGTGACCTTCTACTTGATTCATTTCCATTGTCATTTATTTTATTATATTGTTAACAGTTTACCAGGCTATTATTATTTTTCAGTTGTAACGACCCGGCCGGTCGTTTTGAGAATTTAAGTCCTGTCTGGCGGCATAAGGCCCTGAGCAGCTTCGTATTATGTGCCTTGACTTGCGTGCATGGTTGAATTCAATTATCGGGTGATTCGAAGTGATTTGGGACACTTAGTCCCTAAATGAGAGCTTAAGTCTTAAGGTTTGGACCGTAGTCGGAACTGTGTGAAGACAGATTGGAGGTTTGTAGTAGATTTAGTCTTGAATTGGCGAAAGTTAGATTTTCGACGATTTCGGCCGATAGTGGAAATTTTGATATCGAGCTCGGAATGGATTTTCGAAAGTGGTTGTGGGTTCGTAGTGTCCTTTTTGACCTGTGTGCAAAATTTGAGATCGTTCGTACGTGGTTTTATAGATTTCGGCATCGGTTGTAGGAATTTAAAGTTTCAAGTTCTTTAAGTTTGAATTGGAAGGTGATTCGTGATTTTAGCATTAGTTGATGTGATTTGAGGGCTCGACTAAGTTCGTATGGTGTTTTAGGATTGGTTGGTATGTTTGGTTGAGGTCCAGGGGGGCTCGGGTGAGTTTCGAGTGCTTAACGGATCAAAAGTTGGATTTGTGTTGCTGCTGAAGTCTTGAGGCATCTATCATTTTCGCACCTGCAGTGGAGAAATCGCAGGTGCGTGATCGCACATGCGGGGAGGAAAGCGCAGAAGCGAAAAAATGGAAGAGTGCCAGGGGTCGCATGTGCGAGGTGAATTCCACATTTGTGATGCCCGCAGATGCGTTAGGGTCACGCAGGCGCGGAGGAGATCGCAGAAGCAGACAATAGTCCGCAGGCGCGCACTCGCAGGTGCGGCTCTTTTTCCGCTGAAGCGAACCCAGCCCTCTTAGTTTCCGCACATGTGAAGGAAATTTTGCAGGTGCGACCCAAGGTCCGCAGATGCGGAATAACTGGGCAGAAAAGCGGCAGATTCGAGGGTTTGAAGTTCACTTCACAAATTTGATTGAGAGCTCGGTAGAAGGAGGAATTTGGAGAGATTTTCAGAGGAAGTTTTTGGGTAATGATTCTTAACTCCCTTATGGTTATATTCCACTAATCTATGCTAGAATTCATCGTTTAAATTCGGATTTGGGGTAAAAAATTGAGAAAAGTTCTTAGGCCGAATTTTGGGATTTTGATCGAGATTTTGGTGTCGAATTTTAATAAATTCGATATGGTTAGACTCGTGAGTGAATGAGCTTTCGTATTTTATGACTTTTACCCGATTCCGAGACGTGGGCCTGTGTCGACTTTTTAGGGCGAATTTTGGAATTTTTGTTAAAGTATTGATTTAATTAATTAGATGAGTCTATTATGATTGTAAATATGATATGTAATTGCTTTTGGCTAGATTTGGGCCATTCAGAGCCAGGTATTCGTGGAAAGGGCATTCTTACAGATTGATTGAGCTTGACTCGAGGTAAGTATCTTGCCTAACCTTGTGGGGGGGTGGGGGGACTACCCCTTAGGATTTGAGTCATCTATGTTGATTGTAGTCTGTGTACGCGAGGTGACGAGTGCGTGCTCAGACTTATTTGTGGAAAGTTGACCTTTTAGGGTTCTTATGTCCTTATATTCACTGTGTATGATGTTGTTTTTGATACGTTTGAATTCCTATTTGCTAGTTTCACCTCTACATGCTTTGATTAGAGATAATTGCTTTAGGATTCACTCTTACTGTCTATTTGACCCTTATTCGACTTTACCAAAGATTTTACCTCTTCTATCGTCGTGCTATATTTTTCATAACTGCTTATCTATAATTGAAATCATTATTTTCTCATCCTATAATTGTTTAGTCTTAATTGGAGTTATGATTATCTTTCGTTGCTTATCCTTACTTGAATTGTTGAATTTTCCTCGTAATTGCTCAACCTCAAAAGAAGTTTAGATAACTTATATCTTAGTTAACTTGCCATTATTTGGAACTATTTGACTCGTGTTGACTTCTTATTGTTGACTTGAATATTGTGGAATTGTTGCTATATTTTTGTTTTGTTTTCTCTTGTTAAGCTGTTCTCCTTGTGCCTAGCATTCTTTACTGTGGTTATTCCTTGTGAATGAGTTCTATCGTTCTTGTGATTTAAATTCTTGAGTTGATTTGCTCGTCGTACCTTGCATTTCTGTCATTGTTGCTTTTGTACTCGTTGTGGTGATGTACGAGGTTTCTGTCGTGTTATAGTTGTTATCTCTGTTGTTTGCGATGCATATTTAAATTGGGACTACGGACGTATTCCGGGAGATCCCCCAGTACTGCATATTTAAATTGGGACTACGGACGTATTCCGGGAGATCCCCCAGCACTGCATATTTATTTTGGGACTACGGACGTATTTCGGGAGATTCCCCAGCACCACATATTTAAATTGGGACTACGGATATATTCAGGGAGATCCCCCAGCACTGCATATTTAAATTGGGACTACGGACGTATTCCGGGAGATCCCCCTGTCTTGCATAATTAATTCGGGACTACGGGACGGTATTCCGGTAGATTTCCCCTATGGTTATATCTGTATTCGGAGCTGCTAATTTTTCATGCTTAGGTGTCACAGGGTGACTTATACTCGAAGGATATTACTTGAAGAGTTTATATTTGAAAAGTATTTATCTTGAAGGAATTATGTTTGAAGATATTTATTTGAAAGGGTTATACTTGAAATGTATTTATCTTGAAAGAACTATGTTTGAAGGCTAATTATTTGAAAATTTTATATTTGAAAGGTTTTATCTTGAAAGAACTATGTTTGAAAGATATTTATTTGAAGGAGATATATTTCAAAAATAATTTCTTATTGGAAAGGATTATATTCTAAAGACCACAATTTAAAAACTTATGGGTGAAAGTTTATACTTGAAGGATTTGACTAATTTATTGGGGTTGTTAGCTGAGACCTGATGTGAAAACTATTGCAGCTGCTGAGTTACTACTTGCCTTTACTGTACTGTGATTTCTGGATTTGGGTTGTGTTTTCGTTCATTCTTATATGTCTTATTCTGGTGTTTCGCTGTTACTTCCTGTTTTTCCTTCCTTATTGCAGTTGCTATGTCGTTAGCCATATCGCGGAGTCCTTAGATAAAATGTCATGTTCTGTCATCCCAATACTTATGCTTGTTTAGTTTATTATACCAGTGGGTGTCTTGACTAGTCCTCGTCACTACTTTACCGAGGTTAGTCTTGATACTTACTGGGCACCGTTGTAGTGTGCTCATGCTACTCTTCTGTATATTTTTTTTTTATGCAGATCCAGGTAATTGTTCGTTAGCTAGCTATGTGGACTGTTGTTGCGGAGACTCAAGGTAAACCTGCCGCTGCGTTCGCAGGCTTCGGAGTCACATTCAACTTTTCGTTTTGCACTGTTTATTCTTATTTCTGTACAGTTGTATTTAGAAGTTTTCTAGCAAACACTCTATAGAGCTTATGACTTGTACTACCGGTTTTGGGAACTACAAGAGATTCTATTTAAATAATGTTGTTGTTTTAATTATTGTTAGGCTTACCTAGTCCTTAAGACTAAGTGCCATCACGATACCCAAACGGAGGGAAAATTGGGTCGTGATACCAGTACGGCCTGACCTGACCTCGTCACTACTCTACCGAGGTTAGGCTTGGCATTTACTGGGTACACCTATGGTGTACTCATACTACGCTTCTGCACATCTTTTTGTGCAGATCCAGGTACTTCTTACCAGCCCAGATATCAGTGAGTACCTGTGCATGAAGACTTCGAAGTATATCTGCCAGCATCCGAAGACTCCGAAGTCCCCTTCTATTCTTGTTATGTTACTTCCTTATTTTCTTTAGACTCTGATATATAGAGACATTGAGGATAAATTCTTAAAAGCTTGTGACTTATTTTTACTGGGTTTTAGGAGTTGAAATTGTTTGAATTATAGTTTATTTATTTCAGATTTCAATTTTTATCTGCATTGATAGGCTTACCTAGTCTTAGAGACTAGGTACCATCACGACATCCTACGGAGGGAATGTGGGGTCGTGACATTTGGACTCAACATCTTGTCCAGAGTTTGTTCGAGTCATACGACGTGATTGGGCTGTCGTATCCTTGGGGAGACAAGTCAAGAGGATTACTGCTGGACCAGTGAAGACTTTGCTGCAGTGGGCTTGAATCTCCTTAAAGAGAGCGAGATATCCGCGCCTCAGCCTGAAGATATTTTATTTTTTTTATTTTATTTTTCAACTGTAATTGTATTTTCACGAATAAGTTTAAGGAGATTCATTATGGCTACAATTGAAAAATCCGTCGATATCAGCCGAGAAGAATCCAAGCAAAGTAGACAACTATTCCATGAATGATGATGAGCTAATTTCCCTTCAAGAAAAAATTGAATAATACAACGATGATTCATACAAGTGTCGGTATTATCTTCTTAATTATCTATCTGATAATTTTTATGATTATTATGATAGAACTTACTCTACTACAAAGAAAATTTGGAAAGCATTGCAGAGTAAGCATGATACCGATGAGGCAGGTGCGAAAATATATGCTGCTAGCAGATGTTTTCGTTTTCAAATGGTGGACAACAAATCTGTAGTAGACCAAGCTCAAGACTTCATAATGATCGTTGGAGAGATCAGGTCCGAGGATATTAAAATTGGAGACAGCCTTATTGTTTGTGGTATAATAGATAAACTTTCACCTTCATGGAAGGAATTTCAAAAAACTATGCACCACAAACAAAAAGAAACTTCACTTGAGACGTTGATTATGCGGATTCGCATGGAGGAAGAGGCAAGAGGCCAAGATGCACTTATGCAATCAGAAGAGATTACTCTACAACCTGTCACTACAAAGGTAAATTTAATTACTCCTGAAACTCACAAAAGTACTTCTTTGAAGCCGAAGAAGATGACTTTTAAGAAAAATTATGGTAGACCTCCCAAGAAGAATAATGGTGCAAACAATCAAGCACAGAATCAACAAGTTCAAATTGCGAAACCATGCTTTGTCTGTGGCAAGAGTGGGCATATTGCTCGATTTTGCAAATTTCGAAAACGTGGTCCTAACCACAGGTAAACATTACCGAAGAGCCATTTGTGGCGGTGATAACAGACAGTAACATGGTAGAAAATATTGATGGATGGTGGGCTGATTCTGAGCACACATCATGTTTGTTATGATAGAGATTGGTTTAAAGTATATACTCCGTTTGAGGAGCCCAAAACCATCATGCTTGGTGATTCTCATACAATCTAGGTGTTTGGAAAGGGAGAGGCCGAGTTGAAGTTTACTTCAGGAAGAGTATTTATGTTAAAGGGCGTACTTTATACTCCTTCAATGAATTTTTTTTTTTTGATGTCTAGTTTTCATCTTAACAAGGCAGGCTTCAAACAAATTATTGCGAGTGATCAATATATAATAGTGAAAAGGGGTATTTTTGTGGGTAAGGGGTATGCATGTGATGGGATGTTCAAGTTGAATGTTGAGATGAATAAAACTTCTTTTAGTTCTGTTTACATGCTTTCTTCTACTAATTTTTGGCATGCTCGTTTGTGTCATATTAATTATCATTATGTGGGAATCATGAGTAGTTTAGGATTAATCCCAATAATTAAAAAGAATTTTGAAAAATGTGAGGTTGTAGTAATGCTAAAATAACTAAAAGGCCTCATTTCCAAGTTGAAAGAAAAATTAAATTGTTAGAATTAGTTCACAATGATATTTGTGCTTGGAGAAATTTTAACTCGTGGAAGAAATAGATATTTTATCACTTTTATTAATGATTTCTCTAAGTACACATATGTTTACTTGATGAAAAATAAAAGTGATGCATTTGAAATTTTTTAAAAATTATCTCCATGAGGTTGAAAATCATTTCGGTAGAAAAATAAAAAGAATTAAAAGTGATAAAGGCCATGAATATGAGTCTAACGAATTTAATTCTTTTGTTAGATCATTGGGAATAATTCATGAAACTACTCCACCTTATTCTCATGCATCAAATAGTGTGGCTGAAAGAAAAAATAGAATTTTGGTAGAGTTAACTAATGGCATGCTTATTAAGTCAAATGCACCTTTAAATTTGTGGGGTGAAACTATTTTGATGGCATGTTATGTGTTGAATAGGGTGTCTCATAAGAAAACAAAATTGACACCATTTGAGTTGTGAAAAAATCACAAGCCAAATTTGGGTTATCTGAGAGTTTGGGGTTGTTTAGCCTATGTTAGACTAACGAATCCTAAAATTACAAAATTGAGTAAAAACGTTACCGCTTGTGCTTTTCTTGGTTATGCTTCTAATAGTACAACCTATAGATTTTTAAATCTTGAAGAGAATATAATTATAGAATAAGGTGATGCTATTTTTAATGAAAATAAATTTTCATTTGAGTCTAAAAATAGTGGGGGTCAAGGAGATAAAGATAAGTTTTTGTCTATGCCTAGTTTTTCTACTTCTATTTTGTAAAATTAAGAAAATGATGCTTCTGAGTTAAGAAGAAGTAAACGAGCTGGAATAGAAAAAGATTTTGGTCCTAATTTTTATGTTTTTAATATTGAAAATGACGTTCTTACTTTACAAGAAGCTTTATTGCCACCTGATGTTATTTATTTTGGAAAGAGGATGTAAATGATGAAATAGAGTCACTAATTTCTAATAAAACTTAGAAATTGGTTGATTTACCACCAGGTTGTAAAACAATTTGGTGCAAATGGGTCCTAAAAAAAAGCTAAAACCGGATGATCCTTTGATAAGTATAAGACTAGGTTAGTTGCTAAAGGTTTTAAGCAACTAGAAGGCCTATAATTTTTTGATACTTTTTCTCCGGTAACTAGAACTACATCCATTAAACTTTTAGTTGCTATTGCTGTAATTTTTGATTTGCATATTCATCAAATGGATGTAAAAACTGCTTTTTTAAATGGGGACCTAAATGAAAAAATTTATATGGATCAACCTGAGGGTTTTACATAAGCAGGCCAAGAAAGTAAAGTGTGTAAACTTACTAAATCCCTATATGGCTTGAAACATGAACCTAAGCAATGTCATGAAAAGTTTGATTCCTGCATGATTGAAAATAGTTTTAAATCAAATGAGTGTGATAAGTGCATCTATTATAAGTTTTGAAATAATTCACATGAAATTGTTTGCCTCTATGTTGATGATTTATTAATATTTGGCTCTAACATGAATGTTATTGGAGAAACTAAAAGCATGTTTAGTAGCCATTTTGACATGAAAGATTTGGGTAAAGCAAATTTCATTCTTGGAATGAAGATTATTAGAACATGTGATAGAATTTTCCTTGACCAGTCACATTATGTTGAGAAAATTTTGAAAAAATATTATTTTATTGATTGCAAGTTGTAACCCTTTTTGATTCAAATGTTCACTTATTTTCCGTACAAAGTGACAATGATGTGATAAATCAAAAGGAATATGTTAGCTTAATTGAAAGCTTGAGATATGTGACTGATTGTACCCGGCATGATATTACATATGCAGTACGAATATTTAGCAGGTTTACAAGCAAGCCAGGTAATGAACATTGACATGCCATAACAAGAGTTATGAGGCATTTACTTGGTACAAAAACCTATGGCTTATTTTATTTAAAAAATCATGGTGTACTCGAATGCTTTTCTGATACATATTGGAATACTTTATCTGGTGATTTCTGTTCTACTACAGGTTATATTTTTACCTTGGGAGGTGGTGCTATTTGTTGAAAATCGAAAAAACAAACAATAATGGCTAACTCTACCATGGAGGCTGAGCTAATTGCTTTAGCTTCAACTAGTGAGGAAGCAAATTGGTTAAGAGATTTATTATTTTGAAAAATCAATTCCTCATATTTTAATTCATTGTGATAGCACCGCTGCTTATTGTTAGAGTACAAAACCGTTATTACAACGGTAAATCCAGACTTATAAGGAGAAAATACAGTACTGTGAGATCATATTTGACAAGTGGTACTATTACTGTTGATTATGTTAAATCTTGTGATAATCTTGCAGATCCACTGACTAAGGCATTAGCAAGAGAAAGGGTCTGGAGCACATTGAGGGGGATGGGATTAAAGCCCATAAACTCATAAGTCATATATGAGGAAACCCAACCTAGGGACTAGAGATCCTATAACGAGGTTCAATGAGAAGAACGAATCATATGATGGCTTGGTTTGAAATGCACTAGTTTTATTATTGTTCCATCCCTATGGTGTGAGTGCATTTATCCTGTAATGATTTTCGAGGTTGAGTTTTATTAACTCTTAATGAAAATTTGCAGCTCGTATGAGTGAGGTGTTAGAGTTACAGGAGCACCCTTGACAGATTTCACATATGTGAGTGTGGAAGTAGGTTGTTTCCTATGAGAATTGGGTTTGTTCTCAAAAACTTTCATGAAAACCGGGATAGGATAAGGCCGTAATGTGCTGGCTAATAAAACTCATATCAACACCTTGATTATTATGTGTAAGCAATGATAATTTTACAAGTTCGAGACCACTACTTACTATGGAGTAAAGATGAATGTTTTGCTAAGTGGAGGTTCAATGCAGAGCACAACTTTATTATGCATGATAGTCTCCCTTCAACTGGTAAACTCTCATATTTTAATGTTTAAATGAGTGGAAGAATATTAATATAATAGACTTTTATTATTAAAAAAAAATATGCCATAACTCCCATAACTCCCACTACTCCATGATATAGCAAATGACCATAACTCCCACAACTCCATGATGTAGAAAATGACCATAACTCCCATAACTCTCACTACTTCGTGATGTAGAAAATGGTTATAAATCTTTTGTAACTCTTCTCCCATGTTCTACCACTAATTACATAATAATTTAACCATTATTCCATGTTCTCCATAATTTCATAACTTATGTCACGATCCAAACTAACCCCTATCGTGATGGCGCCTATCGTGGAACTAGGCAAGCCTACTCATTTCCAAAACAAACCGATATTTTTATTTTAAAGATAATTTTAATGTTATTTAACATAAAAACCTTCGTAAAGGAGTTCAAATCAAAATAAAAGTGCGAAAGAAAAAGCCCGACATCGTGTTGTCACTAGTCATGGGCATCTACTACAATCTGTCTAACAATATCAAGGCTAACTCAGCCTGAAAAATAGCTAAATATAACTAGAGGAAGATAAAAGGGAGATGATCAGGGGCTGCGATCGCCAAACAGCTACCTTGCTATCTCCAAAAAATCTACAATCAGAACAATCAATAACCGCTACCGTGTTCAGCTATACCTGAATCTGCACACAAGGTGCAGGGAGTAACGTGAGTACGCCAACTCAGTAAGTAACAACAATAAATAAAGACTGAGCAGTAGTGACGAGCAATAAAGCATACAATATTCATATCAGGAAAACTCAGTAAAATATCACATGCTTTTAAAATCAGGATTTGAATAAAACCATCTCGTTTAAACCTAGTTCCAGTAAAAATCATTTAAAGATATTTTTCAACAATTTTCAAATAGAGGAAAAATGCAAAGGTGAGCAAAATGGTGAAATCATAAACAACCCCTCGGTCAAAACATCACTCATATACAGCCCCTCGAGCAAACCTCACAGTCACTTGTGCCACTCGGGCATACCTCACAATCACTCTTGCCACTCGGGCATACCTCACAATCACTCATGCCTCCCAATCACTCAGCACTCGGCACTCTACACTCGCACTCAGTAGGTACCTGCGCTCACTGGGGGTGTGTACAGACTCCGGAGGGGCTCCTTCAGCCCAAGCGCTATAATCTGCACGGACAACTCACGTGTTGCATGGACAACTCACGTGTTATATCAAAATAGAGTCATAAAACTGAGTTACACGGTAAACAAGTATAAATATGACCGAGTATGGATTTTCAATCGAAAACAATGAGAGGATGGTAAGAAAAAGCCCCTAAGGGTCCAAACAGCACTGACGCAAGGCCGAATATGGCATTCAACCCAATTTACAGAAACTAAACATATAACTATCATATAGTTTCAACAAAATATGTAACTTTACAGTTGCTACGGGACGGACCAAGTCACAATCCCCAACAGTGCACACCCACACGCCCGTCATCTAGCATATGAGTCACTAAAAATAGTAGAATGATACAAAATCCGGGGTTTCATACCCTCAGGACTAGATTTACAATCGTTACTTACCTCAAACCGGTCAAATCTCTACCCCGCAATGCTCTTGCCTCTAGACTCGGCCTCCAAATGCTCCGAATCTATTCACAATCAGTACAATACCATCAATACACGTTAATGAAATGAATTCCACAAGAAAAGCTACAAAATTAGACCAAAACCCGAAATTGGCTCAAACCCGGCCCCCAGGCCCACGTCTCGAAATCCGAAAAAATTTACAAAACTAGAAAGCTCATTCACTTACGAGTCTAACCATGCCAAATTCATCAAAATCCGACATCTTTTGGTCCTTCAAATCCTTAAATTACTCTCCAAAAATTCCAAGCCCTAACCCCTCATTTTCACTAATTACAATGATTAAACAACGAAAAATCACCATATATACAAGTATTGGGGCTCAAGTAACTTACCTCAACGAAATTCCCTTGATTCCCTCTTCAAATATCTCCCAAAAACTCCAAAAACCGAATAGAAATGGTGAAGAATGCACCAAAATTCGAGAAGTGTGCAATATGTACCCTCTGCACAGGCTCCTCGCACCTGCGGCCATTTTCTCGCACCCGCGTGACTGCACCTGCACAACTCACTTACGCGCCCAGACTCCGCATCTACGAAAAACCCATCGCACCTGCGAAGGCGCACCTGCGCGTTTACTCCGCTTCTGCCAAGCCTGCCTGGCATTTCCCTTCTCTGCATCTGCGCCCCAGGTTTCGCACCTGCGGGCTCGCAGATGCGACCTCCAACTCGCACCTGCGCATCTTGCCTAGCCCAACGCACCAGCGGCCCAAGCGCACCAGCGGCCTCGCACCTGTGAAGCTTTCTCCCGCAGGTGCAAAAATAGCAGTAGCAGTAGCTCCAGCTGTATTTTCCAACTTCGACAAATCAGTTAACCACCCGGAATAACCCCGAGGCCTGCGGGACCTCAACCAAAAATTTCAACAAGTCATATATCAACATACCAACTTAGTCGAACCTTCGAATCCCTCAAAACAAGATCAAATCATCAAATTACCCTCGGATTCAAGCCTAAGAACTTCTAAATTTCCAAATTCGGCAACCGATGCCGAAACCAACCAAACCACGTCCGAATGACCTCAAATCTTGCAAACACATCAAAAATGACACTACAAACCTACTCCAACTTCCGAAATTCCATTCCGACCCCGATATCAAATTTTTCACTACCGACCGAAATTGCCAAATTTCCAATTTCGCCAATTCAAGTCTAATTCTACCACGGATCTCCAAATCACATTCCGGAAGCACTTCTAAGTACAAAATCACCTAACGAAGCTAACAGAACCATCAGAATTCAAATCTGAGATCGTTTATATATAGGTCAATATCCGGTTGACTTTTCCAACTTAAGTTTCTACTTAAGAGACTAAGTATCTCAATTCACTCTGAAACCACTCCGGTCCCGAACCAACTAACCCAATATAACATAATATAGCTGAATAACACAAAAAGAAGTAGAAATGGGGGAAATGGGGCTATAACTCTTGAAACGACCGGCCAGGTCTTTACATCATCCCCCTCTTAAGCATCCGTTCGTCCTCGAACGGGTCTAGAAACATACCTGGAGTCTCGAATAGGCGTGGATATCTGCTCCGCATCTCCTGTTCGGTCTCCCAGGTGGCCTCCTCCACAAGCTGACCTCTCCATTGCACCTTCACTGAAGCTATATCCTTTGACCTCAACCTTCGAACCTGCTGATCCAAGATAGCTACCGGCTCCACATCATAAGTCATATCACCCTCCAAATGAACCGTGCTGAAATCCAAAACATGGGACGGATCTCCAATATACTTTCGAAGCATGGAAACATGAAATACTTGATGCACACTCGACAAGCTGGGTGGCAAGGCAAGCTTATAATCCACCTCCCCTATCCTCTGAAGTACCTCAAAAGGCCCAATGAACCGGGGCTCAACTTGCCCCTCTTCCCAAACCTCATAATACCCTTCATGGGTAATACCTTCAGCAAAACCTTCTCCCCAACCATAAAAGACACATCACGGACCTTCCTATCCGCGTAGCTCTTCTGCCTAGACTGCGCTGTCCGAAGCCGCTCTTGAATCAATTTCACCTTATCTAATGCGTCCTAGACCAAGTCTGTACCTAAGAGCCTAGCCTCACCCGGCTCAAACTATCTAACCGGAGATCTACACCTCCTCTCATATAAAGCCACGTACGGAGCCATCCGAATACTCGACTGATAACTGTTTTTATATGCAAACTCCGTGAGTGGAAGAAACTGGTCCCATGAACCCCCAAAGTCAATGACATAAGCATGCAACATGTCCTCCAATATCTGAATAGTGCACTCGGACTGCCCGTCTGTCTGAGGGTGAAAAACTGTGCTCAACTCAACATGAGTACCCAACTCTCGCTGCACGGCCCTCCAAAACTGTGATATGAACTGAGTACCCCTATCTGAAATGATGGAAACTGGGACACCATGCAGGCGAACGATCTCTCGGATGTAAATCTCAGCCAACCGCTCTGAAGAGTAAGTAGTACCAACTAGAATGAAGTGCGCGAACTTGGTCAGCCGATCCACAATAACCCAAATAGCATTGAACTTCCTCAAAGTCCGTGGGAGCCCAACTACAAAGTCCATGGTGATCCGCTCCCACTTCCACTCTGGGATCTCTAATCTCTGAAGCAAGCCACCCGGTCTCTGATGCTCATACTTAACCTGCTGACAGTTGAGGCACCGAGACACAAACCCAACTATATCCTTCTTCATCCGCCTCCACCAATAGTATTGCCTCAAATCCTGGTACATCTTCGCGGCACCCGGATGGATGGAATACCACGAGCTATGGGCCTCCTCAAGAATCAACTCCCGAAGCCCATCTACATTAGGCATACATATTCAGCCCTGCATTCTCAGCACGCCGTCATCACCAATAGTCATATCCCTAGCATCACCTCTCCGAATCCTGTCCTGAAGAATGAACAAGTGGGGGTCATCATACTGACGCTCCCTGATACGGTCATAAAGAGAAGACCTGGAGACCACACAAGCTAGTACCCGACTAGGCTTCAAAATATCCAATCTGACAAGCTGGCCCGCTAAGGCCTGAACATCTAATGCCAAAGGTCTCTCTGCTACTGGAAGATATGCTAAACTCCCCAAACTCTCTACCCGACGACTCAAAGAATTGGCTACCACATTGGCCTTCCCCGGATGGTACAAAATAGTGATATCATAGTCCTTAAGAAGCTCCAACCATCTCCGCTGACGCAAATTAAGATCCTCCTGCTTTAACAGATACTGCAGACTCCGGTGATCAGTATAGATCTCACGATAAACCCCATACAAATAATGATGCCAAATCTTCAAGGCATGAACAATGGTTGTTAACTCAAGATCATGGACATGATAGGTCTTCTCATGGGTCTTTAACTGGCATGAGGCATAGGCAATAACCCTACCCTCTTGCATCAAAACACAACCAATGCCTATCCTCGAGGCATCACAATACACGGTGTAAGAACCTGAAGCTGATGGCAGAACTAACACTGGAGTTGTGGTCAAAGCAGTCTTGAGCTTATGAAAGCTCTCCTCACACTCATCCGACCACCTGAATGGAGCACCCTTTTGGGTCAATTTGGTCAAGGGCGATGCAATATATGAAAATCCCTCCACAAAGCGACGGTAGTAACCCGCCAAACGAAGGAAGCTCCTAATCTCTGTGGTTGAGGACAGTCTGGGCCAACTCTGCACCGCCTCTATCTTCTTCGCATCCACCTGAATACCCTCACTGGACACCACGTACCCCAAGAATGCTATTGAACTGAGCCAAAACTCACATTTGGAGAACTTTGCATAAAGCTTCTCCTCCCTCAATCTCTGTAATACAATCTTCAAATGCTGAGCGTGTTCCTCCTGGCTACGAGAGTACACCAGGATGTCATCAATAAATATAACAACGAATGAGTCCAAATAGGGCTGGAATACACTGTTCATCAAATGCATGAACGTTGCTGGGACATTGGTCAGCTCAAAAGACATCACCAAGAACTCATAATGGCCATATAGGGTCCTGAAAGCTGTCTTAAGAATATCTGAATCCCGAATTTTCAGCTCGTGATAACCGGACCTCAAATCGATCTTGGAGAACACCCTCGCTCCCAGAAGCTGGTCGAATAAATCTTCAATACGAGGCAAAAGATTCTTGTTCTTGACTGTGACCTTGTTCAACTGCCTGTAATCAATACACATTCTCATGGAACCATCCTTCTTCTTCACAAATAGAACTGGTGCACCCCAAGGTGACAGACTAGGCCGAATAAACCCCTTATCTAGGAGTTTTTGAAGCTGTTCTTTAAATTCCTTCAACTCCGTCGGTGCCATACGATACGGTGGAATAGAAATGGGCTGAGTGCCCGGCACCAAATCAATACCAAAGTCAATATCCCTGTCAGGTGGTATGCCCGGCAGGTCTGCAAGAAACACATCCGGAAAATCACGTACCACCGGAACAACATCAATGACAGGAGTCTCTGCACTAACATCCCTCACAAAAGCCAAATAAGATAGGCAACTCTTCTCAGCCATGCGCTGAGCCTTCAAATATGAAATCACCCTACTTGGTACATAATCTACAGAACCGATCCACTCAACCATCGAAATTCCTGGCATAGTCAATGTCACCATCTTAGCGTGACAATCTAGAACAGCATGACATGGAGATAACCAATCCATACCCAATATCACATCAAAGTCGATCATACTGAGCAGCAAAAGGTCCACTTGGGTCTCCAGACCCCTAATAGTCACCACACATGACCGATATACGCGGTCCACAATAATAGTATCGCCCACAGGAGTAGATACATGAACAGAAGAAACTAGAGACTCACGGGGCATATCCAGAAAATGGACGAAATATGAGAAACATATGAATATGTGGAACCAGGGTCAAATAATACTGAGGCATCTCTGTGACAAACTGAGACAATACCTGTAATCATAGCATCTGAAGAAATAACATATGGTCTAGCAGGGAGAGCATAGAAACGGGCCTGACCACCCCCTGATCTACCTCCCCCTCTAGGGCGACCCCCAGCTGACTGACCTCCACCCTGAGCTGACTGGGCGGGTGGTGAGGTAACTGGTGCTGTAGTCGGAGGCTGACTCCTCTACTAAGATAGACCTCCATGATGATGAGGACACTGCCTCCACCTATGACCAAGCTCCCCACACTCAAAACAACTCCCTGGTACTGGCGGCAGAAACTGAAGGGAACCCCTAGCACCGGGATAACTGGTAGAAGAACCTGGCATGGAAGATCCCTGAACATGTGGAGCACGGGACGAACTCTGAACTGGAAGGGCACTAAGTGATGAGTGGCCCTGATGAGAACTGTGAGAACCATGGCCAGATGATGCACCACGGTGAAATGGCCAAGCTAACTGAGCCTGTCTGAAATGACGACCTCTACAGTGCTAGAACTGACCCCCAAAAGGAGCACCGCTAAATCCACCCTGACCACGAGGCCTCTTGGCCTCCCTCTCAACCCTCTCCTAACCGCGAACCATATCAATCTGTCGAGCAATATCGACAACCTCATCAAAGGTAGCACCTGAAACCTGCTCCCTGGTCATGAGCAACTGTAGCTGATAAGTGAGGCCATCAATAAACCTCGTGATCCTCTTTCTGTCCATAGGAACCAAGTAGATAGCATGATGAGCCAACTCAGAGAATCACATCTCATACTGTGTCACAGACATATCACACTGGCGAAGCCGCTCAGACTGTTTGCACAGCTCCTCTCTGCGGGATCGAGGCACGAACTTCTCCAAAAAGACCACGGAGAACTGCTGCCAAGTAAGGGGTGCTGCGCCATCAGGCCTATGCCTCTCGTAAGTCTCCCACCATCTGAGTGCAACCCCAGAATACTGAAAGGTAGTGAATGAGACCCCACAAGTCTCCAAAATACCAACAGTACGGAGTATCCTCTGACACCTGTCCAAAAAGTCCTGAGCATCCTCTCTCTATGCCACCGAAAGGTGGTGGCTGGAGTCTCCCAAACCTCTCCAACCTACGCTGATCATCCTCAGACATAGAAGGAATCATATAATCCTGAGCAACTACAACCGGCTGGGCTGGTGGTGCCTTCGGTGTCTGAAGTCCCTGAACAACCTGCTCGGGTGTGCGAGCAACGGGAGTCTGAGTGCCTCCCCTGGCCTGAGAAGTGGCTGCGGCCATCAAAATAGAGACCGCCTGAGCAAGGCCATTACACGCTGTCAGAATCTGAGGTAGGGCCTCCTGAAAGCCTGTAATCACAATAGGCACAGGTGGTGCTCGAGCTGGTGCATCAACAATTGGAACCTGGTCCTGATCTGGGACAACCGGTGGGTCTGCAGGTACTGCCCCAGCTGTTGTACGGGCTGCACCTCTGCCCCTACCACGGCCTTTACCGCGGCCTCGGCCTCTCATGGCCCTGGCTGGTGGTACTTGTGGCGGGCCCTCCTGACCGGTAGCACGAGTCCTCACCATCTGTGAGAGAATGAAACAACAGATGTTTAGTTACTAGAATCAACAGATTCGCACGACAAGAATTCAAGAATGTGAAGTTTCCTAAAGGTTCTGCAGCCTCCTAAAGATAAGTACAAACGTCTCCGTACCAATCCGCAAGACTCTACTAAACCCGCTCATGACTCGTGAGACCTATGTAACCTAGGCTCTGATACCAATCTGTCACGACCCAAACTAACCACTGTCGTGATGGCATCTATCGTGGAATTAGGCAAGCCGACTCATTTCCAAAACAAACCGATGTTTTTATTTCAAAGATAATTTCAATGTTATTTAATATAAAAACCTTCATAAAGGAGTTCAAATCAAAATAAAAGTGCGGAAGGAAAAGCCCGACATCGGGGTGTCACTAGTCATGGGCATCTACTACAATCTATCTAACAATATCAAGGTTAACTCGGCCTTGAAAATAGCTAAATACAACTAGAGAAAGATAAGAGGGAGAAGAGCAGGGGCTGCGATCGCCAAACAGCTACCTTGCTATCTCCAAGAAAATCTGCAACCAGAACAATTAATAACCGCTACCGTGTCCAGCTACACCTGAATATGCACACAAGGTGCAGGGAGTAACGTGAGTATGCCAACTCAGTAAGTAACAATAATAAATAAAGACTGAGCAGTAGTGACAAGCAATAAAGCATACAACATTCATATCGGGAAAACTTAGTAAAATACCACATGCTTTTAAAATCAGGATTTGAATAAAAACATATCGTTTAAACCCAGTTCCACTAAAAATCATTTAAATATATTTTTTAATAGTTTTCAAACAGAGGAAAAATGCAAAGGTGAGCAAAATGGTGAAATCATAAACAGCCCCTCGAGCAAAACATCACTCATATGCAGCCCCTCGGTCAAACCTCACAGTCATTCGTGCCACTCGGGCATACCTCACAATCACTCTTGCCACTCGGGCATACCTCACAATCACTCTTGCCACTCGGGCATACCTCACAATCACTCATGCCTCCCAATCACTCAGCACTCGGCACTCTGCACTCGCACTCAGTAGGTACCTACGCTCACTGAGGGTGTGTACAGTCTCCGAAGGGGCTCCTTCAGCCCAAGCGCTATAATCTGCACGGATAATTCACGTGCTGCACGGATAACTCACGTGCTATAATAATAAAGTATGCTGTAGGCGGGCAGCCTCGATCCACACTCATCCTCACAAATCAGGCCCTCGGCCTCACTCAGTCATAAACCTCTCAAGCCACTCGGGCATTTCAGTAAAACAGGGCATTCGGCCCAAAACATTTATATGTATCAAAATAGAGTCATAAAACTGAGTTACACGGTAAACAAGTATAAGCATGATTGAGTATGGATTTTCAATCGAAAACAATGAGAGGATGGTAAAAAAAAAAGCCCCTAAGGGTCCAAACAGCACTGACACAAGGCCCGAACATGGCATTTAGCCCAATTTACAGACACTCTTTCTAAAACATATAAGTATCATATAGTTTCAACAAAATATGTAACTTTACAGTTGCTACGGGACGGACCAAGTCACAATCCCCAACAGTGCATGCCCACACGCCCGTCACCTAGCATGTGCGTCACTAAAAATAGTAGAATGATACAAAATCCGAGATTTCGTACCCTCAGGACTAGATTTACAATCGTTACTTACCTCAAACCGGTCAAATCTCTATCCCGCAATGCTCTTGCCTCTGGACTCGGCCTCCAAATGCTCTGAATCTATTCACAATCAGTACAATACCATCAATACGCGCTAATGGAATGAATTCCATAAGAAAAGCTACAAAATTAGACCAAAACCTGAAATTGGCTCAAACCCGGCCCTCAGGCCCACGCCTCGAAATCCGATAAAATTTACAAAACTAGAAAGCTCATTCACTCACGAGTCTAACCATACCAAATTCATCAAAATCCGACATCGTTTGGTCCTTCAAATCCTTAAATTACTCTCCAAAAATTCCAAGCCCTAACCCCTCATTTTCACTAATTATAATGATTAAACAACGGAAAATTACCATATATACAAGTATTAGGGCTCAAGTAACTTACCTCAACGAATTCCCCTTGATTCCCTCTTCAAATCTCTCCCAAAAGCTCCCAAAACCGAATAGAAATGGTGAAGAATGCACCAAAATTCGCGAAGTGTGCAATATGTACCCTCTACCCAGACTCCTCGCACCTGCGGCCATTTTCTCGCACCCGCACGACCGCACCTGCGGTCCAAGGAGCCGCACCTGCGCAACTCACTTACGCACCCAGAATCCGTATCTGCGGCAAACCCATCGCACCTGCGAAGGCGCACCTGTGTGTTTCCTCCGCTTTTACGAAGCCTGCCCAGCATTTCCCTTCTCCGCATTTGCGCCCCAGGTTTCGTACCTGCGGGCTCGCAGATGAGACCTCCAACTCGCACCTGCGTATCTTGCCTAGCCCAGCGTTGCCCGCACCTGCGCACTCCCCACGCGCGCCAGCAGCCTTGCACCTGCGAGACTTTCTTCCGCAGGTGCAAAAATAGCAGTAGCAGTAGCTCCAGCTGCATTTTGCAACTTCGACAAATCCGTTAATCACCCCGAGGCCCTAGGGACCTCAACCAAAAATGCCAACAAGTCATATACCAATATACCAACTTAGTCGAACCTTCGAATCACTCAAAACTATATCAAATCATCAAATTACCCTCGGATTCAAGCCTAAGAACTTCTAAATTTCCAAATTCGGCAACCGATGCCGAAACCAACCAAACCACGTCTGAATGACCTCAGATTTTTCACACACATCACAAATGATACTACAAACCTACTCCAACTTTCGGAATTCCATTCCGACCCCGATATCAAATTTTTCACTGCCGACCGAAATCGCCAAATTTCTATTTTCGCCAATTCAAGCCTAATTCTACCACGGACCTTCAAATCACATTTTGGACGCACTCCTAAGTCCAAAATCACCTAACGGAGCTAACAGAACCATCAGAATTCAAATCCGAGATCGTTTACATATAGGTCAATATCCGATTGACTTTTTCAACTTAAGTTTCTAGTTAACAGACTAAGTGTTTCAATTCACTCTGAAACTACTCCGGTCCCTAACCAACTAACCCGATATAACATAATATAGCTGAATAACATAAAAAGAAGTAGAAATAGAAAAAACGGGGCTATAACTCTCGAAACGACCGACCGGGTCGTTACAACTTATTACCCCACTTTCTTCCAATTTAATTCAAGGAAGAGTTCCTACACCTATAAATATGAGTCTTTCTTCCATAATGTGGTGTGAAAAATAATTATAGAATATTTCAATAAAATGAGATTAAAGCTGTGAAAGAAGAAGAAGAAGAAGAGAGTTTTTACTTTTGTTGAAGGAAGGTGTTCATCTTGGTGGAGCTTTGAACTCAACAATTTCTCTAGAGTTTATTCGAGTCATACGACGTGATCAGGCTATTGTATCCTGGGGGAGATAAGTCAGGAGGATTACTACTAGACCAGTGGAGAAATTGCTGCAGTGGGATTGAATCTCCTTAAAGAGAGTGAGATATCCGTACCTCAGCCTGAAGATATTTTATTTTTTTCATTTTATTTTTCAACTGTAATTGTATTTTCACCAACACATAGCTTTAAGAGTTACTTATAATAGATTATAAAGTAAAAATAAAAATTATATAACCTTACACAAAAACGAATTTAGCATATTTATTTCATTATTTTGATGATTTGCCTATTTAAAGTACTAGAGAGTACTCGTTTAAATAAATCAGAAAAACATCGCATATATTTCTCATCAACTATGAAAAATAATATTTAACCTTAAATACCAGGAAAGCCCCATCAAATCCTAAATTATGCAACAAAAAAAAAAGCTACACTAGAGATGAAAAAAATAAAAGAAATAACACCTCAAAAAACTACACCACACTCTAAAAATATATCAAAAATAGCAAAAACTACAAAAATATACTCCTAGATGTGAGTTCCCTCTAAACCCCGTCTTTTTTACAGTTCTCATCAAATCTAATAGACATATTTTATTAAATATTTGACTTTGAGACCAAAAGTGTTAAATTCTGGCAAATTGGATGGACTAAAAATACTCATAGCATAATTAAGGGGATTACTTTGAACCTATACTCAAAATTAAGAGACTAGTTTTGTCATTTTCTGCTGACTCATACATCTCATAAAATTTATACGAGGTATAATATTTTAGAATTAAACTGTTCATAATCTTCATTTGCTCCTCCGTCGGCTATGAGAAACTAATCAAACTATCTCCGCCCCTTCCGACGAACGGACCTTCAATTTCAAAGGTACCTAACTATTCGCCCTTCACTCCATTTTTATTTTTATTTTAGGTAACTATTTAGCTAATCTAGTGATATTCGAATTATGAAGATATATATAATATATTGAGGCATTGAATATTTTCGGATTTCCGGATTCGATGTTTGATTGTATAGCTTTGCTCAATTTCGTCTGAAAGTTTGCTCCTTTTTTTCCTATCAAATTCTGAATTGAGCGCTGTTGCTTTTGTGGTGGCGAGTTCGCATTGTGGTTCAGATTTTATGGTTTTGAGTTTGTACTTAGAAACACAAAAGGAATGAGGATAGTTTTAGTAGCGCATATGCTGGGAGAAATGCATTGAATCTTCTGAAACCTAAGTATATATGTGATATATGAGTTTTTGTACTTATCCTCTTCATCTGCTTGTTTGTTATTTTTTTTAAAAGAAAAACAATGGCTTTTCCAGATATAATGCATATTTAGGTGTACCACAAAACTGAATGAAATAGTTGGTTTTAGGAGAATCGGTAGCTGTTTTGATTTTCTGAATATGTTCTTAGAGTTTCAGATGATAATTTGCAAAAGGTATTAAACTTATCATCTGTTATACATTTGAATTCCAATATCCACATATCCATCATATATCCAATTAAAGATCAATTCCCTCTATCCCCCTCTCCAAAAACTCTGATGTAATATGGCTTCCACTTTGTTCTCTGCACCAACATTCGGAGGTCTTAGACCCCTCAACAAACCAACTGATACTTGTCTTTTCCTCAACAAAAAGATCAATTCCTACAAACCCATGAAGAAAAGATGCAATCTTGGTGTTAAAGCCGAGCTCAACACATCACTTGTGATTAGGTTGAGCACAGGACTGTCACTTTTCTTGGGAAGATTTGTTTTCTTTAATTTCCAAAGAGAGAATGTGGCCAAACAGGGATTGGTAGAGCAAAATGGAGTTAGCCATTTTGAACCTAGTGATTCTAGAGCCAAAGAATATGTTAGTCTGCTTAAATATAATTACCCTGTTGGATTCAACATAGTTGATGTTCTTGCTTGGGGCTCTATTGGCCATATTATTGCTTATTATGTTCTTGCCACTTCTAGTAATGGTATGATCCTAAGTTCTTTGGTTGAAAGAGAAAAGAATCTTCTTGTTGATTTGTACTCTTCCATTGACATGGCCTTGTTTGTAATGCAGTAGCTTAAGCTTGTATATTGGCAAAGAATTATTAGTACTGCATTTTTCATTTTTTTGTTCATCCATGATTTCAATATATTTGTCTTTAGTTTCAATTCAAATTTGAGGTTTATGATTAGTTCAAAAGTATAGTCCCAAACTATAGTAGTATTTATTATACAGTTGTCAATATATTTCAACGGAAACGAATACTCCCTCGGTTACAATGTATGTGATGTGGTTTCAGGTTTGACTCGGCACGTAGTTTAAAGAAAAAAAAAGAAAACTTTTGAAACGTGTAGTCTTAAACATGTGTGGTTATAAGACATTTGAAATTTAAGGTCAACACCTTTTGTTTGTGCTTGCAAATGGTATAGGAGTTCAATTTTCCATTGGTAAACTCCTTCTTTCTCTCATGTTATTAGTTTTGTACCGGTTATTGCTTAATAGAATTTGATGAGGGTGCGTTTGGTACGAGGAAGATGACTTACTGGAAAATGTTTCCATGAGTAAATCATTTTATGGTATTTGGTATGATGGACATCATCTTGTATGGTATTTTCCATCAAAAGAAGGAAAATGACTTGTCTGATCGCTAATGGCCGGAAGTCATTTTCCTTACCTCTATATTAACTTTTATCTTCATATTACTTCCATACAACAAACTCCTATTGCTGCATTTGCTATATAACAGGCATGGCAAATGCAGCAACAATAGAGGCAGAGCTAGCATGTATTATAAGGGTTCAGATATGAATTACATAAGCAAAAAGCTCTCTACATGTTATTCATAAGAATGCTTTATTGAGAACCTATATAACATAAACGATAAAATAACCAAAAAGAGAATCTCTAATAGAGCACAACTCTTTAACAACCTCCTTGATATTTTTTCTTTCACTTGTATCAGACATACATTGAACAAGCAGCTCCAACTCCAATTTAGGAGACTAAAACCCTCGCAATTTTGTGCCTTCTCATGAAGCTTGGAATTCGAGAGCTCTGATCTCTGCTTATGATCATTTCCTCTTCCAAGTTAAGAACTGGATCCACTATTTCAAATGCTCCATCACCATCAGGTATGGCATTCTTGACTAAATCATGAAGGCTTAATTCACCACCGAACATGCCATCTGTAGGCTTTTTCCCTGTGAACATTTCTAGTAAGAGAATACGAAAACTATACACATCACCATGCTTTGATGGATTGCTTCCCATCCCATACTCTGCAATGGAAATATATATCACAAATCATTAGACCATCATTAGAATTATTATGGAATATGATCATGTATTATGAAATTACCTGGAGCTGTGTAGCCATAGATCCTTAACAATTGTAGAGCTTGTCTGAATTCCAGATGTTTTATTAGTCAGTAGTAGGAAACGTGCCAATCCAAAATCACCAACATGGGCAACCAATTCATCGTCAAGGAGAACATTGCTCGGTTTGAGATCACAATGAACTATTGGTATCTGACAATCATTATGAAGATAATGGATTGCACCAGCAATATTGAGCCATTGCAGAAACCCCAACCTTCTAATTGGCTGAACATCTGCTCTTGAATAATCTGGATGTAGCCAGTCCTCCAAACTTCCATTGGCCATAAGCTCATAAACCAAAGCCTTGAAGTCATTTCCACGATAATCAACACAGAACTGCAGTGATTAGCTTGACTAAATTACAATGTCTAACATTTCTCAGGGCCTCACATTCTGCTATGAAACTTTTGATAGCTCCATGCTGTGAAAGATTCAACGCTTTTATAGCAACATGTTTACCTTCATACGTTTCAACTATTCCCTTATAAACATATCCATGACTCCCAACACCAATCAAGTTGTTCGCGATAAAACCCATTGGTAACTTTGAGAATACTTTGGTAGGACATAGATAGGAGTTGGTTTAGCTCTTTATCTAAAGAGGAAATGTTTGTTTGGTCCTTTGGAATCGATAGAGGAGACGGGAACCAACCATAACAACTAGCCCCAAAATCCCCAATATTAAGGATGTCATGACAAGCTTAAAGTTAAGCTTGTTTGAATGACTGAAGAAATTGCACCTGGGAAGTTTTAGTCCAGTTACACCACCACAGGTTCTAGGATTTCCAATCACAGAAACAACGCTCACATTCTCAAAGTGAAAGATGCTCTTTCTGGAAGGGCGCCTTCAAAATCATTAAACGACAAGTGGAAGGAATAAGCCCCTGGAATAAATTTCTTCTCATTATTAGATCAACCAATGTCGCACAACTGCCAAGGGTACTGGGAATTTCACCACTTAGACTATTCAACGAGACATCTAATGACATGATGTTGTTAAGGTTATTGAGCTCTTTTGGGAGGGATCCAGTGAAGTTGTTTCTAGAAATGTTTAGAACAACCAAGGAAGAGAGGACATATATTAAATTGTTTTGGTTCAGGGTAAGATATAGCAGATTTTGACATTTTGCAACACTTTTGAAGGTACTCTACCTCTAAGGTTGTTATGATCAAGATTTAACTCCGTTAAAAGGCTCGAATTTGCAATGGAAGAGGGTATAGTTCCCGTGACCATGTTCTGTGACAAGATTAAATATCTTAGCTTATAAAGCTTTCCAATAGTTGGTGGAATGATACATGTGAGTTGGTTTCTGCTCAGCCTAAGTTCTTCCAGGTTAACAAATTTGTCCAGAAAATCGATTGCTTGACAAGTCGACAAAGGCAAGATTACCCAAGAGGTTTCTGAAAAACTCATGAAATCTCCCTCCAAATGCATTGTTTTGCAGATACAGACGTTTCAAGTTAGTTGCATTGGTTAAGGAGGAAATGAAGCTTGAGTCATCAGGTTTGCCTCTCTGTCATATTATTGTGATATTCAGTAGTAGTATCTGGTTTTGAGGGAGAATTCAGTGTGAAAATCAATAGGAGAAGAAAGATCTCATCAAGATAAAAGGCCATGGTTTTTGATACATTCTGTAGAGCTTCTTAAATGTTCTTTTGTTTGAAGGTGGTAAACTCTATACAGCATATATATATAGGTCATAAGCTGTTTATTTTTTAATAAAATCAAAAATTTGACATAGTGTAAGTACTCCCAAGTTTGCCTGATCTATATTGAAAAGTCTAAACTCAAAGAGACAATCGAGTCAAGTTGCTAAATCTTTTGTTGTTGGAAGTTGATCCAAAAAGTTTATCAAAGTTGAACTGAAAGTAGTAGGCCTCAAATTCATCATTCTACACTAATGCAATTGATATATTGCTTCTAACACTGGAATACCAACGGCGTCGAAGCTAGAATTTTTAGTAAGGGGATTTAAAATATAAAGAAGTAAATAGCGAAAAAACAAGAGATATTCAATATCTACTAGTATATATATATAAATAAAAAAATTGACCTTGTATATACATTGTAATTTTTCCAAGTTGCACCTCTTAGTTTTGCCCTTGAATGTTGGGGAGAGAAGGAAGATTCTGGTTTCGAGACTGTTCATTTGGACATATTTTGATTACAAGTAATTCGTTTCAAATCATGTGTTAGGATTTTTTTTTGGCTCATACTATGAAAGTAAGATAATATTCTTGGACTATAGAATGTAACTCCTCGTTGAAAAAAGAAGAAGAATATAACTCGTCATTTCCAAATTATTGTTAGCTTTCACGTCCGCGAGATCAATTTACGTAATATTGACAATTTTTTTTAAAAATAAATGAATTGTAGTACCTTTGGTCTAATGCTTCTATGTTTGTACATCAATATTTATGAAAAGAAGAATCTATTTTTACTTCCTTAAAAGTTCTTTTTTTTCTTCAATTGATTTTCCAAAGAAAGCGTTGGGACATAACAAATGTGAGATTTGGGAAATAATAATTTTTAAAGTTAAGTTTAAAAAAGATATAGAAAATTGAGTCAAGAAGATGAAAAGTATACAAAACATTGAAATATCTACATTGAGAAGTCTAAAATAAAAGGGACAACTTTTCAGACTCAAATTCTTGGAAAATGTTTGGGGCAAGAATCTGTGATCCAAGAAGAACCAATGAAACAAAGCCAACTCACCATCCAAAATCTTTCTTTGCCTCATTCCTATCCTCACAAAATCTTTTTCTTTTCTCCCAAAGCCTTTCCTAGAGTATAAACCTCATCTTTGAACTTTTCCAATTTCCAATATCCAAATTAAAGATCAATTCCTCTTCTCCAAAAAAACTCTGCTGCAATCATGGCTTCTTCTTTGTTCTCTACACCAACATTTCAAGGTCTAAGACCTCTCAACAAACCAACTGATTCTTGTGTTTTTCTCAACACTAAGGCCAATTCCTACAAACCCATGAAGAAAAGATGCAATCTTGGTGTTAAAGCTGAGCTCAACACATCTCTTGTTATTAGCTTGAGCACAGGACTGTCACTTTTCTTGGGAAGATTTGTTTTCTTCAATTTCCAAAGAGAGAATGTGGCCAAACAAGGGTTGCCTGAGCAAAATGGAGTGAGCCATTTTGAAGCTGGTGATTCCAGAGCTAAAGAATATGTTAGTCTGCTTAAATCTAATGACCCTGTTGGTTTCAACATAGTTGATGTTCTTGCTTGGGGCTCAATTGGTCATATTGTTGCTTACTATATTCTTGCCACTTCAAGTAATGGATATGATCCTAAGTTCTTTGGTTGAAGAAGAAAAGAGTAGTCTTGTTGATTTCTATTTCCTTGTTTGTAATACAGTAGCTTATTTGGACAACTTTTACCTTATGAGCTAGCTTTGGCTGAGAAATGATTGTAAAAGAGAGAGGTTGTCTTGTTGATTTCTCTTCCATCGATTATATAATAAGCCTTGTTTGTAATGCAGTGACATCAATTTTAATTTTAGTTTGAGGTTTTTAGTTACTTCATAACTATAGTTGCAGGATACCACACCAAAGGATGTGGTGCTGTGGATGAGGCTGCTCTTTCCATAACCAGAGGTCTCGGGTTCGATCCCTGATTATGGAAAAATTCTTGGTAGGGGCGCTTCCTCCGAATGAAGCCCTACGCGGCGCGAATCCGAATATAGTCGGACTCCAATGCGGGTACCGAACACTGAATACCGGGTGGGAAACCAAAAAAAAAAAAACTATAGTTGCAGGATGAAAGGAAAGGAGAATATTGACCCAAAAGGGTAAAAAGAAAAAGGGATACGAAATAGAAAAGTATTCCATCCATCAGTAATTAAATGTATTACAAATTTGCAATCAACACTCGTATAATATGACCCAGTTATGGATACATCTCTTATAATTATAAAGAAAATGCCTGATAATTGTATTGATTTATGAACAAGCGGAGATTACATGTTTTTGCATAGAAACAATAAGCCGTTGCGCAAACATAGCTCTGCCAGAGATAGAACCCACAATAGTGATATTAACAATAAACCACCAAGATTGCACAATTTGTAAGCAAGTGAAGATGTAGCTGCTATTAGAGCTGCAGTCCAATGTTTTTGGAAGAAAGCACATACCAAAATATGCAAGATTTTTAACAAGATTTCCCCTAGAGTTCATGCACTTGGGGCTATATTTTTCGATCCTCCAAAAATGCCGTTGACGAAAATGATTTATTTGATATTATGGATGACTGGTTACAGAAGGACCGTTTTGTTTTTTAGGCTCGTCTAGTCTATTTCTCTTTCCTAGGGCCTATTTTGTTGTAGGGGGTTGGTTCACAGGTACTAACTTCATGCTATACCTATGGATTGGTTAGTTCTTATTTGAAAGGCTGTAATTTCTTAACTACTGCGGTACCGATTCGATCCGAGCTCTTGGAATTGGAATAAATACGACAGCGAATCGCGAAATCTTAATGACCTTCTCTATATAATGAATGGGGTGTCCGCTTTAAAATCGTTCGCCCTGCACCCAACCCTGAGTATATGCTTCAATAGGAAAACAAAATTGATTCAAATAAAGATTTCTTTGGTGCCCTATATCAATAAAAGTAAAAGAAAAAACATACGGGCGAAAAAAAGATACCAAAGTAATGTTGTATCGGGCTACCTGTCTTTTTGTAGTTGGATCTCCAAGTTTTTGGAATGCTCCAAATTCGACTTTGAACATCTAAATTTAGGTCAATACCATCAAAAGGAACCTTTGATACAAATAGACGCGTCAAAAGTTCCATATAGATTATTTCTTAATCCAATTTCTTCCAAATTCATTAAAATTTCATGTACCTATTCTTGAATGCCAGTTACGGTAATATATTCATGCGAGATTTTTTCAAATTTTACACGTGTGATACATGTTCTTTCTATTTCTCCAAGTAAAGCTCTTCGCATTGCAATGCCATAGTGCTGGCTTGGCCTTTTATAAGTGGAGACAGAATAAAGCATCCATAATAAAGGCTTTTGTTGTTTGTTCTTGATTCAGCACACTTCTATTGTAGTGACCGAGTATCAACTTTCTCTCGAACAATAGTACTATCATTCACACTCATTTCAGATCTTTCAAAACTCAATATCTTTAGAAAAATCCGACACACATCCACTGACGTCTTTGAATGATTCGAGCAACATGGCTTGGGTTCCTCAACATATGCCATTGTGGCAGTCCAAATGATCAAGCCTTTTTTCTAAAAACATGTAATGTCAAAACTTATCTTTAGTTTATTTCTCTATAATAATTAAACCTCAATCTCAAACATGTTGGAAGCGACTATATAAATCCTCAACATCCATTTGGTTTCATTCCATCCATTTCATATAATACTTAAATAACTTGGGATTTTAAACACAAGTTCTCCATATTTTCTAGTTGATATAATCAAGCTTCAATCTCAACTAGTTGATATCGCCTATATCTATCTTTTGCTTTCACTATGTTCCGTTCGCTGCATAATCTCTAAAAGATTTTAGGCCATATGTGACTTAGATCTATCCTGTCCCTTTTAACACATTGAAAACAGTTTGACACCCTCGAAATTACAATTTCCTAGTCCCATCAACTTCTGTGTTGGTCACCTGTAAGTTGTAAGCACAAGCTTAACAAAGGGAAAACAAAATGTTCCGACCTAGGATAATAAGCTCATGAGCTTGGTCTTACTCCACCGTCGAGAAAGAAAAGAAACATTGTGGTCAAATGCAAATCAATGAGTCAACTTTCAGTTTGAATCAAGGTAACAAATACATGATGAAATCGCCCCACCCCCACAAGATCACAGTTCTGGCCTATGCCTTATGGAAACAACACTTTGCTTTCTTGTTCACGACTGGAGTTCCTCTCGCTTCTATACATCTCTCCATTCTACATCTCCTGACACTTGAAATGGTGCACAACAATTTATGCGACAAACGTAAATTGCACAACATAAGAAATTTACAGCCAAATCAACTACTAACTCCTATGCTACTGGTTTACAAAGTTAAAGCCAGAGCCACCTTGAAGCCAAGTAAACATACCCGAACCAGCATGCAAAGTGCTCAGATTATTGTGTCATGGTATGTGTAGTTATGCCGTCGTCCAAACTCCAGAAGGCTACCATATGTTCGATCCCAAACTCCAACGAAAAGGGACTCTGTATCAGGACTAAAAGACAGACCTGATATCTCACCAAAGAAATCAATTTCTTGCTCCTGCTCATATCCACTTTTTACATCAAAAACATGAACGAAATCTGCAGGTTCTGCCATAGCCATAAATCTGCCATCAGATGTGTAGCGGATTGACCGAATAGCTCCAAGGTTACCCTTCAAAGCAACAACTGATTTCGACAAGTTCCGTACGTCCCATACTCTGCAGGTTTTATCTTGGTTCCCAGTTGCAAAAGTTAGCCCATCAGGATGCCATGCTGACGCAAACGAGAAGTCACCATGTCCGCACAAAGGTGAAACAATCTGTAAGCATTAAATTTGATTACTGACTGGTGCATCAGATATTGAACAATTCTGATAAATTGAATCATGGGAGATAAATGCACAAGTACCTTTGCATTTCTGGAATCAACCAATAAACCGTCAGGATTATCTCCAACTATTGCGAGAAGCTTACCGTCAGGGCTCAGTGATGCATGCTGCAAGGGAAAATAAAGTAAGTAACACCTTATTATGGAAATAAAAATAAAAGGAAAAAAGAAGTTAATACCACCAATGGAGAGTTGTATGAAGATAAGACTTATGTTAATCAATATAAGATAAGTGATTAGAATAATATCTGTAATCAAAAACCCTAGATTGAAACTATTGAAGCATGAGAAAGAGAAAGGTATTTTTTAATTTCAACCTAAGCTATTCATAAATTATAATTTTATTTTGAAAAACAATAAAAATTAGTAAATTATCAGTAATGGCATGCACTAGTAGCACATAATTAGGAAACCTTCTTGGTATATATCCACTATGACATATACATTTTGGGGCATGTGTGCACCCATAAACACATGCAATACAGACTTACATTCACTGGCCAGGGAAAACGGAAATGCTTGGACAGTTGAAATTTCTCCATATCAAAATCTCGAACTCCAGAGTCGTTATTTGAAGCTATAAAATGAAGTGCACCACTGAGGAGCAAAAGATATCTCAGTTAACTTCATTCTCACTAAGAAATAGCATGTTTCGGGAGTATGTAGGATAAACATAATACCTGGCAGTGTTATAAATCTCAACAGCATTAGTAATTGCATTGTCATCATATGTTGTCCGGGAACAGAAGCAAACTCCAGGTCTGTCTAAATACTGCATATAGTTTCAAGAACAATTAGTGACTAGGGAAATAGTTTCACTTTCTGAAGGTGAAGATAAAACTGCAAACTCAGCACCATGACCCAAACGTAACTAGCGCAAATTCAGAAGTGCAGGTACATGCTCCAGTTGTTGATGCCCAAAAAAACAAGGAGTAAAAAGGTCCAAACCAATCAGAGGGAATTTGACACACCTTGCAAATAAGTTCTCCTTGAAATCCCCCAGCTACAAGCAACTTGTCTTTCACCGTAAGAGTGCTGACTTGAGTCTGTGTAAATCCTTCTAAAAGGCTACCGGGATGCTTCTACAATGCCAAAATAAAAAGAAAAAGGTCGTAACCAAGTTTGCCTGAAACAAACCAGTGACTTCCACGTTCAGAACACCTACCTCACATGGTGCTACATGCCCTGATACATTCAGAACTTCAGTTTTTCTACAGGTCAAGGATGACCAATGAATGACGGAAAAATGGGACATAAGGTACACGTCATGCTTGGAGGTTGCCCAGACCAAGTTCCTCAGCTATATTATGAAAAATAAACAAGCTTCAGATTTATTGTGGCAAAATCATAAGTTAACGTGGCTAAAAAAAAAAAAAAAATTTAAATGACATGCACGATTCTATATCAGCAAATACAGATCATATGGTTTATCCAAGTCACTTGGTTTGATATTCAGCCTAGTTCAATCACTCCATAATAATGACGTCTTCAAGAAACCCTCAAACATATTCTTAGCCTAGTCCCTTCCATATAGAAAAGCAAAAGGTAAAGAGGGCTGTAACTATTACCTGGAAGTGTAAAATTGTTGATTTAACAGATCTTGAATTACGTCTGAAGTCATAGTACGAAGCCTCTTTGTTTGTGGCTTTGCAGTCCTGTTGAAAGCAAAAGGATAGAGCCACCCATGTTCCCATTAGACACAAACGGCGTCACTCAGACCAATTAGGAAATAAAAAAACACATCTATTTTACATTTTTACCTTCTCTGATGCCTCCCCAGATTGCGGAACATTTTCATAGTTCTTATATTGCTCTAATCTCGTTTGCCTGTATTTCTCCCTGGTTATGCTAAGCCTTTCCCAGGGAATCCCTTGAATGTCTCTACCTCTCCTTGCCTCGGCAGCAGAGGTATCTTGCATTTTATTATTCTTCAAGAAGAAAACAATTTAATAGGTTCAGATACTGAAAGCACAATCTTTTGAACAAAAATGAATATATCTAATATGTCCTCGTACAAAACAGCTCAGCTTTTATGGATGAGTTCACAAACCATGTAGTCATATTCATCTGCATCTGAATCAGAGGCATCAATATCTCTTCCATGGAACTCATCATCCATATCATCATCTATAGCTTCCATTTCATATTCGTTTGCCATGTAATCAGCATCATCCTCTTGTTGATGGGACATTTTTACCCCTACTAAATTAACTACAAACTACAAAGGTTAACCACAAAAGTTAACTACATTCAAGAATTGAGATAGTGTACCTTAAACAAACTTCCAAGTCAAATATGGGACAAGATACTCATAAATCACCTCAATACTAAAGCGTCAGCGAATCCATATAGAGAAAGACCAAGTTATTCTTGGCCTTCGAGCACTAAGTCAATCCATAAATGCAGAAAAAGATTAAATATAATTTTTTTAAGCAGCAAAAGCACATAAACATGCATCATAAATCATCTTTTCCTCTATCCAGGCTTCTACAAAGCCAGCTCGTTATCAACTCAAAGATTCCATTCGCAGGGATGGACAACAAAAGAGGCAAGCATCGAAAACACGAATACTTGCCTGGATCTGCATAGAGATCATGTCAAATGAGCACACTAACAATCCCTGAAGTAAAATTTTGAAAGAGAAGAATAGTTATAGCCTAAACTATAGTCTGAGAGGTAGAGGAAGGACAAAAAGTATTTGAGAGAGGTGATAATGCAAGAAATGGCATATTTGCAGCTTACCGAGGACATGGCCCTTGATAGAAAGGTGTGGAGGTCGAGAACTAGGGTAGAAGACTAGTAGTTAGTCGCTCGTTTATCCTTTTCTTATCTGTAGTATCAATAGTATTCTCTTACTTTCTTATACTTAGAACCCTATTGCTACCGGTTGTTTCTCTTGCTTCAGTGTTCTTATTATCTTGTTGTTGTTTGTAGTGCTTCGTGTTACTGTTTCCTTTCTATTATATCTCCTCTATTGTATTTCTTTTCCATAACGTTGTGACTATGTTTTTCCTGAGCCAAAGGTCTATCAGAAACAATCTCTCTAGTCTTACCTTCACATCATCTCTAGTCTTACATTCACAAGGCAGGGGTAAAGTTGCATGCACACTATCCTTCCCAGACCCTACTAGTGGAAACACACTTTTTTTTTTTTTTTTTTTTGTTGTTGTTGTTATATAGTCAGTAACTTAATTACAATACCTGAAGAAATTCACGATTTCAACTTCCTCAATTAACAGTAGTTTTTTATCCTTTTTAATAAGGAAAACTTCGTCGATTAATAATAGTTAGGATTCACACTGTAACAAGCATTAACAGCCTACAACATGACTTTAGAGAAAAAGCTATTCCCCTCACACATTTAACAAGCACAAAATTCAAATCTCACAACTTGAAAACTGTGGTGTATGCAACCAACGAAGGAACTAAGTAGAGGGTAAAGGGGGTTCAAAAGTTGCGGTAGGTCATAGGTTCAAATTCTAATTATGACATTCTAGATTTTTTTTGAATCCCCTATATAAATTCCTAGCTCCTCCATTGTATGCAACACCATATCTAACTTATAGACACACACACACACGTGCGCGCACATACGTATAGATTCACAAACCTAGGATATACGACCAAAAGGGAGGACCTTTTCTAACTTACAGAATTAAGTGCTGACCAAATTATAAGAATAAAAATTTAGGTTCAACCTGCATATCAAAACTTTACAAATTCTACAAATTGACAGCAAATAAACTAGCAAAAATCCAGCATCGAGGATCATTTCATAAATAACCACAATAATACCATAAATTCCACAATTGAAAAAAAAAACCCACAAAAGTCAAACTCTAAAACATCGGAGATAATAAAAAAAACAATAATCGTACATAATTAACGCATAGAAAAAGGAGAAAAATGATTTTTTTGATATAAATTTCTGACCTTTGGGTGAAAAAGGGCACAATTGATCGAGGTTCCTTTGATCTCGATCTGGAGATTTGATAATCAGAAGAAGATAATTAACACATGAGAATTTAATTGATTTGGTTAATTACGAAAATAATTGCTGCTGTTTTAGGCTTGTAGATCGAAACAGAGATGTGGGAAAAAAAGGTTAATTTCTGTGTTCTTCTGCAAACGACATTTTCTACTCCAAATATGGAATGGGATGAAAGGGATAACCTTTGGTTGCAGGGGTATTCTTGAAAATAAATTATATACCACATGGAACTGAAAATGACTTAAATAATCAATTTTGATAAATTGGTATAATCTTATAGATAAAAAGAAAATGTAATCTTCAACCTGATTAATGTAATAAAAAGTTATAAGAAAACTCATAATACTTGATGGGTGAATCACACAAATTAATTATTTGGTATCACCGTTTAAGTTTTGACTTCGGTAAAAAAGGTCTTATGAAAATAATTTTAGTCAGAAATTTCGTTAAAATTTTGAGGGTTGTCATAATTTTATAAGTTACAGTTTTAGAATACGCGTTGTTACACGTGTATCTCATCTTAATGAGTAAAATATTATATAAAAAATTATAGTATTGAGTTATAAAACTAAAATTTAAACTCTTGAAATTAATAAATATTGACTCTAAATAGCTAACCCAAGAAACTCACTTTGTATCAGTTTGCAATAACCATTCAATATATTTGACCTTACTTAAGTTTAGTTCTAGTTATGCAATTTCATCACTTTAATTTCACAAGCTATCATGTTTCTTTTTTGATTTCAGCAAAAACACATAGTCTTTAAAGGTTTAAGAGCTTTTATAGAGAAAACAAATTTGAAAGTTATTTTCAAGTCATTTTAGGAGACACAAACACGAGCAGCTAACTGATTGAAGATAAAAAAAATTTCTTTCTCGCGACTAAATGTAGTTCTATTTTTTTAATTAATAAGAAATACTATATATATATATATACACACACACACACACACAACAACAACAACAACAATGACCCAGTGAAATCCCACTAGTGGGGTCTGGGGAGGGTAACGTGTACGCAGACCTTACCCCTACCCCGAGGGAGTAGAGAGACTGTTTCCGAAAGACCCTCGGCTCAAGAAGATGAAAAGAGACAATATCGGTATCACCAATAGAAATCATAGGAAAAATAACATCATGTAAATGAGAAAGTAGATGCAAAGCAAACGTGATAGAGAGTACATAGATGCGACACTATGGAAAATAAAAGAGTAGTAAGACACAACATTACCACTAGTTGACATCGCCAAAAACCCTACCATACTAGCCTCACAAAGGTACGAAGTAAGGTAGACTCAACTACCTCCTAACCTACAATCCTAATACTCGACCTCCACACCTTCCTATCAAGAGTCATGTCCTCGGAAATCTGAAGCCTCGCCATGTCCTGACTGATCACCTCTCCCCATTACTTCTTAGGTCGTCCTCTACCTCTTCTCGTGCCCTCCAAAGACAGCCGCTCACAACTCCTTACAAGAGCATCTTGTCTTCTCCTTTATACGTGTCCGAACCATCTGAGCCTCGCTTCCCGCATCTTGTCATCAATGGGAGCCACGCCCACCTTTTCCTGAATATCTTCATTCCTGATCTTATCCATCCTAGTGTGTCCGCACATCCACCTCAACATCCTCATTTCTGCTACTTTCATCTTCTAGATATGTGAGTTCTTAACATGCCAACACTCAACCCCATACATCATGGCCGGTCTAACCACCGCTTTGTAAAACTTACCTTTGAGTATTGGTGGAACTCTCTTATCACACAAGACTCCAGATGCTAACCTCCACTTCATCCACCCTACCCCAATACGGTGTGCGATATCCTCGTCGATCTCCCCTCCCCTTTGAATAACCGACCCAAGGTACTTGAAATTGCCACTACTTGGTATGACTTGTGATTCAAGCCTCATTTTCACATCCATTTCCCTCGGCTCAGTGCTGAACTTACACTCCATGTATTTCATCTTTGTCCTGCTCAGCTTGAAACCCTCAGACTCAAGGGCCTGTCTCCACACCTCCAACCTCTCGTTAATACTGTTTCGCGACTCATCAATCAGAACTATGTCATCGGTGAATAACATACACCATGACACCTCCCCTTGAATATGGTGTGTTAATACGTCCATCACCAGGGCAAATAAGAACGGGCTGAGCGCAAAACCTTGGTGTAAACCCATAACAACTGGAAACTGCTCAGAGTCGCCACCTACAGTCCTAACCCGAGTCTTAGCCCCATCATACATGTCCTTAATTGCCCAAATGTAGGCAGCTGACACTCCTTTTGCCTCTAAGCATCTCCAGAGAATTTCTCTAGGAACCTTATCGTACGCCTTCTCTAAGTCAATAAATACCATGTGCAGATCCTTCTTCCTCTCCCTGTACCGTTCCACTAACCTCCTAATAAGGTGTATAGCTTCCGTAGTAGAACGATCCGGTATGAACCCGAACTGGTTGTCGGATATAGACATTGTCCTCCTCACTCTCGCTTCAACTACCCTCTCCCATACTTTCATGGTATGACTCAGTAATTTGATACCCATATAATTGTTACAACTCTGGATATCACCTTTATTCTTATACAACGGAACCACCGTACTCCACCTCCACTCTTCCGGCATCCTCTTCGTCCTAAAAATAACATTAAACAGTCCAGTCAGCCACTCTAAGCCTGCTCGGCCCACACACTTCCAAAATTTTATCAAAATTTCGTCTGGCCCGGTCGCTCTACCCCTACTTATCTTACGCATAACTCCCACGACCTCCTCAACCTCGATGCGCATGCAGTCCTCAAAGTCACGTTGACTCTCGGGATGCTCCAGTTCACCTAACACAATATCCCGATCCCTTTTTTCATTCAGAAGTTCATGAAAGTAAGTCTGCCATCTTTTCTTAATCTGTGCATCTTCCGTCAATACTCTACTATCGTCGTCCTTGATGCATCTCACTTGGTCTAAATCCCGGGCCTTCCTCTCTCTCATCTTCACCAGCCGGAATAACTTCTTCTCTCCGTCTTTTTCCCCCAGTTCCTTGTACATATGGTTATAGGCTGCAGTCTTAGCCTCTGTGACTGCCACCTTAGCTTCCTTCCTAGCTACCTTATACCACTCCATGCACGCTCTCCCCTCCTCCTCACTTGTGCTCCCTACTAATTTTAGGTATGTTTCCTTTTTCGCTTCCACTTTACCTTGGACCACTTCATTCCACCACCAGTCTCCTTTGTGCCTTCCAGAGACGCCAGTCGAGGTCCCTAACACCTCTCTTTCAGCCTCCCTTATACAGTATGCTATTATCGACCACATAACACTCGCGCCACCACTGTTCCTCCATGCTCCCATAGCCGACAATCGCCCCTCCAACTCCTGGGCTTTATCCTTGGTCAAGGTACCCCACCTGATTCTCGGTCATCCTCGGTCGGACCTTTTCCTTCTCTTTAACATAATAGCAACATCCATCACTAAGAGCTTATACTGTGTCATGAGTATTTCACCCGGAATAACCTTACAATCCTTGCACAACCCTCTGTCAGACCTCCTGAGGAGGAGATAGTCAATCTGAGTCGCCGCCACAGCGTTTTGGAAAGTAACCAAATGCTCCTCCCTCTTCGGAAAACTAGAGTTCGCAATCACCAACCCAAAAGCCTTATCGAAGTCCAACATCGAAGTACATCCTCTGTTCTTCTCCCCAAAACCTAAGCCTCCATGCACCTCGCCATAGCCGCCTGCGGTCGAACCAACATGACTATTGAAATCCCCTCCTATAAATAGCCTCTCAGTAGGCGGGACTTGACGCACAATCTCATCTAACCCCTCCCAGAATCGCCGTTTAACGTCCTCATCCAGGCCCGCATATGGGGCGTAGGCGCTAACGATGTTTAGGGTGCACTCTCCAACCACCAACTTAATAGTCATCAATCTATCATTCACCCGTATAACCTCAACCACCGACTCTCTAAGTTCCCCATCCACCAAGATACCCACTCCATTCTTACCCTTCCAGACTCCGGAGTACTAAAGTTTATACCCGTCCGCATCCCTTGCCCTAGACCCTACCCACCTAGTTTCCTGGACACACGCTATATTGACCCTCCTCTTCCGGAGGATCTTTGCCAACTCTATATACTTACCCGTCAATGTACCTATGTTCCATGACCCAATTCTCAACCTATAGGCACCCTTGTTCCCCTTACCTCCCTTGCCTGCCTTCCCACCCCTAACCCTTACCCCACCTCCCGCTCCCACCCCCTGTTTCCCCCGAGTACATGACCTCACTCATCTATCCCAGACCACAACCACTAAATCTACGACAGACTAAAGGAAATCACTAACACACACATGACAACAAACCAGAGTAGAGGAAGATATATTGTAGCTACAGGCACGCCAATATGGTGATTAAACTAATACGAACTAAGATGGCAGCAATTTAACTAACACAACGAATGGAAACAGGAAAATAGGAGGTACCAACTCCCACAATTAGAACCTAGGAATTGTCTTGGTATGCATGGCAGTATTGCGACCTCCTTGCACGTCCAACTCCCGCGTCGCCCCTTGTTGACAGTCGCCCGAACTGTTCTTCACTGTTTGCACATGCACGTCTCGCTTGCCGCTAAAAGCCATCGACCCTAACCTGAAATACACACAAAACACCATGAAGTCAAACAAAGGGGGAGAGGCTATCATCGCTACCACTGGTAAAGTCCCAGCCGTAGCAAAAAAAGCACAAAGAGAAGGGAAACGAGGAGAAAGAGGGAACGAAGAGGAAAGGAGCAGAGGAAAATTGGGGGGGGGGGGGAGGGGTATTACCCGCAACTAAGGATTAAAAATGAAGAAGAAAAGCTAGAGGGAAAAGGGTCGATGTTGCTGCCCGACGAAACAATAGTCGGCAGTGTTGTTGCTCTAGTAAATATTGGAGTGGGGAAGAGGGAAAGAAGAAAGAGGAGAGAGAGGAAGGGGAGGTGTGAGAGATGAGGGGAGGCTTACCTACCTGATGGTGGGGTGGTCGCCGACGTGGGGTGGTTGCCGGCTGCCTGGTCTGGTTTTCGACCGCTGGGGGTGATGTGAGAGATCAGGGATGGAGCATTAAAAAAAATAAATTATTACTATCGCAATCTACTATATTTTCATTTTGGAGAGAATTTTCTTTCTCTATCCATGGCATGCATGCACATAACCGTATATGTAAGGATTTCCTGGTGTATAGATTGCAAATACCTTATGTCCTCTATAGTAGTAACTAAATGACATGTCCTATTTATTAGACATCCTAGCTAAGAGCATAACTTTGAGATTTCTTGATGTAAGACGTGACACAATTTACCAAATCTAACTTCACTTATGATGCTAGTAGGGCACCAATAGTATGAAGATATTATACCTTAGTCACGAGACTATTAAGCAAATACAAAACAACAACATACCCAGTATAATCCCACAAGTGGGGATGATACTGTTTGACCAAAAAATATATAAATTTTGGTTTAACTAATTAAATATATACTAATGAAGGTTAATCTTAGTTAACAATAATATCCCTAAGATGGAATTTACGGAAGTGCAATAAATGATAGACAGATAGATTTTCAATAGCAACGGCGGCACACAATCACTATTTAAGAAGTCAAAGGAAGCAATATAACATTAAATATTAATGAACAACAGTAAATGGCACTTATGTAAATAGGATGGATGAGTCACCCAGGAAAGGATCAAATCAGTGAGTGTTCCTTCTGACAATGATAAGTGATGGATAAGGCTTTGAACATATGAGTTATTCTCGGATCTAGAGGAAAAGTGTGGACAAAAATCTTAATGAAAAAGTTGTTTTTTGTGTGCTTACAATAAGATCCGATTCTCTCTTTTAAAGTCAAAGTGTATTTTACAAATGAATATCACATGTCCCATATCATTGTGCTTCTTTCTATTTATAAGGAACATGTTCCTCAAAACCCTAATAGTACAAGTGCAGAGAATATCCACTAGAATATTCTCTTTAATGTCCTATCTTGAAACTAGCCATTATAACTCTGTCAAGGGTACTCGACCTCGGCCTTGATCCCTGCTAACTCCTCGGTGTTAGCCCTTGCTGACTCTTTGACCATAGACTTCAACGCTTCTTAGATTATTTATGTTAATACCTAATTTTGACCTTGTATTTTTTATAAATATCATATATAGTTTCAAAATATAATTTTTGCATCATCACCAATTTACAAAAGTCATATAAATATTTTCTATAATATTTTTATAATTTTTAATGTTTTAAAATTAATTTTATTGCATTTTAATTATTCAAATATTTATTAGTTACTCCTTCAAATTATTTTGTGATGACTTAATCATCCAAATTTATTATTTACACCCACATCTATGCTTTATAACATTTTTACTTCATTTTATATAATAACATTTGTATTTTGCGATCTATTTATATAATTTTGCAATAATAGCCTATATTCTATTCATAACTACATTATTTACATTGATTATAGTAAAATAGTATTTTTATATTTTTATAATTCTAAGCTATTATTTTCAATCATTTTATTTCATAAGTAATTTTTTTTATTATTTCTTAATTATTTTTATTAATTATTTTAAAACAAATTTCATATATTTAATTTTATGGCCCAAAACAGGGCTAATTTCGGACCAAATATGGCTTAAAACACTTGGCCCGCCCCAACTCACTCTTTACCAGCCCAAAACCAAATAACCCTTAATAAAACCCGGTCGGTACCCGCTTTATACGACCCACCCAATCTTCCTTTCGTCCTAGAGATCAACGGCTCACAGCCCATCTCCCATTTTTAATTAATCTGCCCCAAACCCTAATGCCCATTTTTCTGAGACAGCCGCCCCCAAATCCTTTCATCCTCTCTTCTTCTCTGAGAAACCCTAGCTACCGCTGGTTAGTTCTTTTCTGATTCTAACCCAGAGATGGATTCTACTTATGATATACTTACCTTATTAATCTTCTCTCATTATTGGTCGTCCGTTTATGGTGTTACTTAGGTACTTGCCAAAGTTTGGCAAGTATCACTTCCGAGATCGGACTGGAAAGACTCGAATCTTAGATTTTGGGCATTATTCCGTCAATATAAACTCAACAAAGAGCGATTTGTACTCTTGGTTCGATTTTCAGACGATTGAACCTAATTAGGGTTTGAGACTCTCCATCTCCTTTACTGATTTTTATTTGCATGTGATATTCTCTTTCCTTATTTGTGCTTAATTGATTTTTTTCCATGTTTGTTCTTTCAATTTCTACCACTATATAAACCCCCCTTCCCCGCTTCCCCTTTAGGTCTTAACGACAACTTCAAGAACAACTACCACTTGACTAATGTTATTATCAATATCACCCTCTCACTCAATCACTCACTTTATTCTGAAAATTTTGGTTCTTGGCCGACTGAAAGCCAAGGCCACCAGAGTTCATTCTATCGGCCTTCCTAGTGCGAGCATTGCTCGGGGATTATCTGAAGCCCTTGTGAACTTTGACGCACTAGGTTTGGGTTCTACTGCTTTCTTCTACTATTGATTATTGGAGTGCTGCTAAAATTATTCTTCTTGTTTACTTGTTCGTTAATCTGTAACTGGTAAGTACCTTTGGCCATTGCAATTTTATTCTCTTTTTGTTTGAGTTCCAGCTTTGTATATCTATGTCCCTAAAACCTTTATGAATCAACATGCTATTATTCGCATCCCTTTCTGCTCTGAAGTTATTCTTGAGGCTCTATACTTCTCTTGTAGCTGAACTTGCCCAATTTTTAACCTTGGTTCTGGCTTTCTTAAGCATGTTTACCCTAGTGTGTGTGTTCGAATGCTTATTGCCGCTGCTTATTCTAAGTTTATCTCTTTGCCTCATTCTAGATTCTGGCGATAAACCAATTTATGTCCAGAATGTGTTCTAATTCCTGGTGAATCGTTCAAGTATAACTTAATGCTTTCTTAGAGTTAATTTCTGATTATGTTATTAGCCAAACATGTTTTCTGCTACTTGCAAATTTTAATGTGTGTCCCCTGTCTTGTTTAATCTTGTGTTCTTCAATACTGCCTAAGAATTCTAAGATGAGATTACATACCTGGGCTCCTCTTCCATGTGTAGTCAAGCCCTAGTGCATGCCGGTCCTGTTAACCTGGATTTGATATATTCTTGCCCATTATGAGTTCTAGGTGCTATTTAGACCTTGGTGTTATGATTGATAATGTTAAAATTTCGCATTAAGGGAATTGTTACATGTTCACTAGCCTATTGTTTGTGTTATTTGTGATCATACTTGTACTAGACTCTCATGCTAGGAACTGCCATGTAAAAACTACTATTTCACTTTGCTTCTGTCTGAGATTCTACAAGGTTCTTCTGTTAAAATCTTATGTCTAAAGTTATTTAAGCTGATCCTAGATCATATTTTATTCTGAAACCCTATTTGGGATTATTTGTTAGCTTGTGATGTTCCACCCTGTCATTTTGAACTTATTCCTGAAACATAGCATGGGGTCATCTTATATATATAACTCCATGTGAACTTGTCTATATGCTTTGGTTTAAACTATTGTTAGTTGCAGTCCTAAGAACTAAGTGTGTGGACTTCAAAAGTTATTTAATCAATCCCATGTACACTTTGTTACTCGTGTGGTTAAGTTTGGCATTGTTTGGTAAGTTAGTTCCCCTCAGGCTTGATATGGGTCTGTGTCTAAGGTTGAGTCATACAACTAATACACTCTAATGTTTTGGGGTGTACCTAGATCTGGGTTTGCTATTTGTGTGAAGAATGGGATTATTGAGGGCCTCAACGTTGCTGGATTATTCCCCCTTGGGCTTGTTCTATTTATTGGGCATGTACTCATTTTAGTTTGTATTATTTGAGCATGTATTATTTATTTTGGGCCTGTAATGATTTGTAAACAAAATAATTGGGGAGTTAGTGAAATTGGGGGAAATAAGTGTACTCTATTCTTTTATAAAAGGGTAGAAAACATGCCTATAAGGTCTAAATATTTTATTTTCTATCTCGTTTGACATGCTCTATTTTTGTACACTGATAGAAAGCATACCTATAGGAACACAAGCACTTTACTTTCTCAACATGTTCTATTCCTGTACACTGTTAGAAAACATGTCTATAAGAATCTAAGTGCTTCACTTGTTCACATGCTCCACTTCTATACGTTATTAGATAGTATGCCTATAGGATTAAAACATCATTGGTTATTTGCTCAATTTTCTCTATTGCTACATGTTAGATATCATGACTATAGGATCGCGTTAAGTAATAAAGGCCTGCTCCTACAGATATTCATATAGATACCATGTATATAAGACCTTAATTGATTAATTAAATTAATGTTGTTGCTATTCTTATCACATTGCCCGCCTAGAAAATATGCCTATAGGGATAAAGTATTATAAAAATCAATCTCAATTATCAACCGTTAGAAATCCTGCCTATAGGATGCTATTACTCGTCTTAAACAACATGTTTATAAGATCAACGTCGTTAATCTTGGGCTTTCGAACGGTCTTATTGCCTCGCTGGACAAACAATGTAGATGTCATACCTATAGGCTTGTAATGCCTTTAATCTACAAATCTGTTAGCCTAAAGTTGTAATGCTGCCTGTACATTGCTGGAAATCAGAATCACCTAGAAATCATGCCTATAGGACTTAACGACTAGAATGCTTCTTAACGCTGAAATTGTTTACTGCCTAATCTGTCGTGTGCATTCGTTGTTTATGTGTGGGGGTTAACTTGAGCCTTTTATTGTATTTATGTAAAGTCCTATATGTTTTGAATGTGCGCTAGCTTTATCAGTTTCTGAGCATCCTAAGTAGAGTCTAGAACCACGTAATAGTAGGTCCAAAGCCTCCTGGACCATAGGCATGGGACAAATAGTGCACGCGTAGAATGCGACCTAGAATTGAATTAGAGCACCTTTAAGTAAATAACTTTAACATAGTAATCGGGTAACATGAGATTATAGTCTATGCCCGCTGAATAATATGAGCAACCCCTACCTTAAGAGAGTTGCGAAGTATTATTTATGTTGCACGGGGTGATCCTTTAGGCTAAAAAACTTAGGACACCCCCTTTATTTTATATGTTTACATTTAGTCACCATATATAGGCTGATCTAGTCGTACCTTGTAACCTCCAAAGACTTGTATTAATCACCTATATAGTTTGATTTTTGCCCGATTTCCTTTATAGTTGTTCATAATAGAACCTTTAAATTCCTTGTCTTCTTTCACTTATATGATCATTTAGGACAGTTGTAATCCGATAATCCCACATCATTTAAACTTCGACCGAGACCCACAGTTTTGGACCTCGAAGAGTGCCTAACACCTTCTCTTTGAGATAATTTGAGCCCTTACCCGATCTTTGGCGACTTTGACTAGTTAAAATAGAGTTATTTGCAAATAGGTGCCCTAACGCACCTCAAAATCGTTAGGTGACAACTCTTCTCTTTTAACACCTATTTAAAATAGTTATCACATGTCAAAACTCACTTTCACGAGAAAACGGGGCGCGACAATTTCGACAAACGGTGGCCTGGGAATGTTTCACCAATATTATTTTGACTTAAATATTCTAAAGATAGATTTTGACCCATATAGTTAGTCCCTCCGCTTATTGAGGCCGACTTCGCAAGCGGGTTCAATGAGCGGATCATTTTTTTGGTGGTCAAGGCATCGAGCTAATCGAGTAAACTACACAGGTTATGGTTGTTGCGCCGAACAAGCAACGTGGCCCTCCGTGGGCCGCATATTTCAAATGCTTCAAATTTTCTCGGGTGATTTGCTGGAGTTATGATGTCCACGAGTTAGGATGGCGTCATGATGTCATGCATCGTTATGATACATATTCCCGATGCGCCACTTTGTTTCACATGTGACCTTTGATTAGACCTGCCGCTTCGATTTCGGTGGAGGAGATAATCCCGCGTAATCCCGATTCCAGGTTTGATCTTAACAAAGTACCGGACGCTGCGCCTAGAATTTTTAAATCAACAACGATGCTTAAAGAATTGGTGGAGCTTAAGGCCAAATTCAGCCTTCCCAACCGTGTTGAGCTGATCCCAGCCGAAGGGGACGTGGTACAGATCCACCGCCCTGGATATTGCACTCTCTATGCGTATCCCTTAGTGGAGGAATTTTGTCTCTACTACGGTGTTTGCCTGGCTCAGTTTGCACCGTACGTCTACAAGGTGATTAAAATCCTGATCAAATTCGTCGAGCTGGCCGAGGTTGAACTGATGGTATGACACTTGATACACTTGTTCGCCCTTGTCTTTTATAGGGGGACGATGTTGAACCTTCTCCACTGAGGAGGCAAGTATTTGGTGGTGAAGATGGACGACAAAGCTAATCTTCAATTCTAGCTTAACTTCTTCTTTGTCAAGATTGAGGAGTCGTGGCCAACATCAACGGCTTCCCCGAAGCTTGGAACTACACTCGTGAGTATCCTGTTTCCTTCTGCGTTTGCTTTTGATTCTAAATTTTAATTGATGAGTAATTTTTTTTTCTTTTTCCCTTTTGTAGACAACTGTCATCCTCCTCCTCTGGTCTCTCATATTTCTGACTGGTTCGAGCAACTCCTCCCTCACATCGTAGGGATCCGTGATTGGCCAAGTTTTTTCAAGAAATTCGGGCATATTCTCACTTCAACTGGTAATTTCCTTTCTTTTATCGTAACCACTCTGTTTCCTATTATGTACGGATTCATTTTGCTGACTTAACACTGTCCTTTTCTCAGGCAGGGATTCTCGGAGGAGCCGGGCACCAGTGCCTTCTTTCCGTAAGGTGGCTATTGCCTCATCGACTTCGGCTCCTATTACGGCTACTATGTCTTTCGTTCCGATCTCGACCTCGGCTGCCGTAACACGGGAGCTTGTCTCCGTTCCTTTTGTGACTCTCCCCAACTTTATTTGCTAGTTGATGAGGATGACGTCTCTCCTGATGACAGTGGTTTGATGCCTCGTAAGAGGAGGGCCGTGGACACCGGGGGAGAGAGGCCATCAGCTATTGATGTGGGAGATTATGACTTTGTCCTTTGAGAAATGGCCACAGTGCATATTGGGGAGAGACCAGAGGCAAGTCCCAAGGCCCCTCATTTGGAGGATACGAACATACGTCCTGTGGAGGACACTATCAAGGGCATGGTGAACAATGACGTCCCTATGTTTTCGAGGCGTGAAGAGGCCTCATCTTCCGGGGTCGCGACGGACATGCCTTCTTCGACTGATGATAGAAGAAAGGTTGTTACTGAGGAGGATGTTGGATCTGACACTGACATGGATGTAGACGAGTTGAGGATGATCGATGTGTGGCTTAGTCAACTTGAAGTGAGGTTGGAAGGGGGTTCACTGACTATTGCAACCCCAATGGATCGTAATCTTCTTATGAGCACCGAGGAGATAATCCCCTCCCTTGTCCGTCTTTGTTCTGAAATTGAGGGTACGACCCTCAAGACTATAGATGATAGCACCTTGTCAAATAACATTGCTGATCTCGCCTTTCGGGTAAGCACATTTGTTGTCCGTTATTTTCCTTAGGGTTTGTTCTTTCGTAGGCTCTAACTTCCTTCATTCATTTTGTAGACGATCATCCTGGAGATTGAAATTGCTTGTAGGGAGCAGAGACGTAAAGATATTTATGTGAAGTTGATAGATAAGTACTTCAGATGCCTTGAAAAGTACCGGGAGCTTTGGTGTCAGCTCCGCAAAAAGTGGCGATGTGTGCCAACTGATGGAGGACTTGAAGGGAAGAGATGAGGAGCTGGTGCGGGTAGTGGGGAAATGCATCGTCTTCGAGGGGACGTTGAGGATCAAAAAGGAAGAGATCGAGCTTAGCAGGGGGTCGAAGGAGCTTAGCAGGGGGTCGAAGCCCAGTGCAGTGATCTCCAAGCTCAGGTAGCCTTGCTGCGAGGCTAGCTTGAGGAATGTCAACTTAGGGCGGAGGCTCTTAGTGGCGAGGTCGCTGAGAAGCAAGGTTAACTAGAGAAAGTGGAGTCATCTCGGTCGGAGGCTTCGAGGAAGGCAGAGTCCCTTAGGGTGGTGATCCGAACTCTCTGTTCCGAATGAGAAAATGATTTAACAACGGCAATGCTTAAAGAAGAGCGGCTCGATGAAAGGATTGGGGAGTTGGAGAAAGAGACCTCTGATCTTTGCGATCGAGCTGCTGCTCTAGAGGCCGAGAAGGCCAAACAACTTGAACGGCCCTCTTCATCTGCGACTTCGGTCTTCCCTAACATTCCTTGTGATTTGTACGAAGAGTGGATTCATACCGAAGCCCGACTGGATGTGCTTTGCGAGTTGCATGTAGCAGGCTCCGTTTCTACTGCAGACTTTGAGGGTGCTCGTTTCAAAGCTCGTGAGGCTCGGATTGCGTATGGTTATGATCCGACTACTCTTCGTCCTTCTGAGGAATATGAGGGCGATGAGGATGCTATAGATCGCCTCGAGGAAGAGGCCTGGTATGATTCTATATACCCTCCGGCTGAGGATGGCGAGGGCAATGGGGCCGAGATGGTGAGGGTATCGATGGATAGGGTGGTGATGCCGTTGAAGACTGAGCTGGCGAGGGCACTGAAGGCCGTAATGGCGACGACCAATATTTTTCTTTTTGACTTTTCTTGTATTTTTGCCGGCGTCTTCACGAGCCTTTGTAAACAGTTTAAGTATGAACTATCAAAGTTGTTCCTTGCATCTTCTTCCATTCATGTGGTTTATTTTCTAAACTTGTATATATTTTTTGCTTTCATTATTTGCTCACTTTGCTTTTTGTCCTTCTTATTGTTATTGCTTTTTAGCTGGCCGTGGCCTTGGAGCCGAATACTCATGGGTCATGTCAGCCCCTTGTTTATATAGGTCGCATGTGTTTCTTCGTTGAGATGTAGCCAAGGGCTGATAGGTGTTTGTTCGAGCGAGGTCGAACATAACCTTTTGTTAAATCGCGGCCGAGGGCCGGTAGATGTTTGTTCTAGCCTAGTCGAACATAACCTTTTGTTAAGTTGGGCCGAGGGCCGGTAGGTATTTGTTCAAGCTTAATCGAACATGACCTTTAGTTAAACCACGGCCGAGGGGCGGTGGGTGTTTGTTCGAGCTTAATCAAACATAACCTTTTGTTAAATCGTGGCTGAGGGTCGGTAGGTGTTTGTTAGAGCTTAGTCGAACATAAACTTTCATTTGATCACGACCGAGGCTCGGTAGGTATTTATTCGAGCTTAGTCGAACATAACCTTTCGTTAGATCACGACCGAGGGCTGGTAGGTGTTTGTTCGAGCGGGGTCGAACATAAATTTTTGTTAAATCGCGGTCGAGGGCTGGTAGGTGTTTGTTTGAGTTTAATCGAACATAACCTTTCGTTAAATTGTAGACGAGGGCCGGTAGGTATTTGTTCGAGGTTAGTCGAACATAACCTTTTGTTAGATCGCGGTTGAGGGCCGGTAGGTATTTGTTCGAGCAGGGTTGAACATAATCTTTCGTTAAATCGCGACCGAGGGCCGGTAGGTGTTTGTTCGAGTGGGGTCGAACATAACCTTTTATTAAGTCACGGCCGAGGGCCGGTAGGTGTTGTTCGAGCGAGGTCGAACATAATCTTAGTATGAAAAAGGTGTCCTGATAAACGTAAGTTTCTTATTACTTTGACATTGTTGCTTTGGTTACATACTTGGGAGAAAGTTACAGATTTTGGGTGTTGGCTGGTGTTCTTGTCCCAGTCTTAGTCCCACTCTACCTAGTCATTTCATTGTATGACTTGGAGAGTATTGAGAAGTCGAGCAATGAAAGATTAACAACGGTCCTACCCTCGCGTACTTCGACTTGAAGTGTTCCCTTCGCCGCCTCGTTAAAAAGCTCCTTGAGAAAAGCCAAATGGGACAAAACTCAAGTGAGGGAAAAAGAGTACGACTTAGGGGACACTTTTTCTCTCAGAAGTTGAAGTATTTGAGGTGGCTTATATTCCAATTATTTGGTAGTTGCTTTCCTTCCATTGTATCTAGTTGGAATGAACCCTTGTTCGCTTTGGCTGTGATTTTGTACGGACCATCCCAGTTTGTTCCCAGCTTGCCTTCTTGGGGTTTTTTACTTGCTTAAGATTTGGCTTTCAGTACGTAGTCCCTGACTTTAAGCGGTCAGACCTTTTCTTTCTTGTTGTAATAGCGTTTTGCTTGTTGTTTTTGGGTGACCATTCTTATGTACGCCATATCTCTTCGTTCATCGATTTCGTCGAGTTCCTGCCTTTTGCTCTCATTGTTACTCGGCATCGTGGGAGTACCTTGGGCTGGGTTCTCCGACCTCGATCGGTATTATTGTCTCGGTCCCATAGACCAAAGAGTAGGGCGTCTCTCTAGTGATCGTCTTCAGGGTTGTTTGGTAGGCCCATAATACTTCTGGTAGTATTTCCGGCCACAGTCCCTTGGCGTCTTCGAGCTTTTTATTCATGATGTATGGACTTGTTGGAGGATTCTGCTTGCCCGTTACCCGCTGGGTGATATGGGGTTGAGAGTATCCTCTTGATATGCCATTTTTCAAAGAATTCAGCAGTTTTCTTTCCCGTGAACTGGGGTCCGTTATCACAGTTGATCTCCTTGGGTAGGTTAAATTGGCAGATGATGTTTCTCCATACAAAGGTGATTACCTCGCCCTGCTGGGAGGGGGCATACGATGTCCATTCCCCATTTGATGAACGACCAGGGGGTGTGACTGAGTAGAGGTGTTCGCCTGCTTGGTGAATCATTGGGGCGTACTTTTGGCACTGTTCGTATTTCCTCACAAAGTCTGCATCGTCCTTTTTCATGATGGACCAATAGTATCCCTCCCATATGAGGCATCTGAATAGTGCTCGATTGCCGGAGTGAGCAGTGCAATGGCTTTCATGGACTTCTTCGAGTACGCGCTGGGTTTGGTTCGGGCCCAAACATTTCACTAAAGGGCCGCCGTAAGTCATCTTGTATAGGTCGCTGTGAAGGAGATTGTATTTGGCCGCTTGCATTCTCACTTTCTTGGATTCTTTCTTGTCGCCTGGAGTGTGTCATCCTGCAAATAGGCGACAATACGATTGCGCCAATCCCAAGTTAAGTTTATGGTTCTTCCCTCGATTTGGTCTAGTGATGATTGAGGAGATGGACTACGCTTTTATCCCTGGTCGTGATGCTTTTGGTAGCTGCGGCCGGTTTGGCAAGGCCGTCTGCTTCGGCATTCTGCGGCCGTGGGATCTGGTCGAGCTGGCATTCGTCGAACTCAGGTAATAGCTTGCAGATTTTGTTCTGGTTTTTTTTTTGAAACCTTTGTTCCTTGATTTGGAAGGTCCTTATGACTTGGTTGACTACGAGCTGGGAATCACAGACGTTTCACCCCATACTTGAGTACGAGCCTCAACCTTGCAATTACGGCCTCATACTCTGCCTCATTGTTAGTCATATCCGAGCACCTTATGGACTGGTGAATTACTTTGCCTGTAGGGACCTCGAATACGAGTCCCAATCCGGACCCTGATGCGTTGGATGCGCCATCGGTGTATAGGACCTAAAGGTCTTGTGTTTGGAGGGAAGCTTGGATGAAATCCCTTTCGACTTTAGGCATTATTTTTGCACTGAAGTCGGCGACAAAATCGGCGAGCACCTGCAACTTTATTGCCGTTCGTGGCTGGTATGTGATATCATGCTCGCTTAGCTCGATGGCCCACTTGGCCAGCCTCTCCGATATCACAGGTTTATGAAAAATGCTCCTCAGGGGAAAGGTTGTGATGACCAAGATGGGGTGGCACTGGAAATAGGGTCTAAGCTTTCGTGAAGCTACGACCAAGGCCAGAGCCAATTTCTTGAGGTGCGGGTACCTCGTCTCGGTGTCGACGAGTGTTTTGCTAATGTAATATATGGGAGGTTGCGTACTTTTGTTTTCGCAGATCAAGATTGCGCTTACTACTACTTCAGAGATGGCTAGATAGATGAGGAGTTGCTCCCCAGGTTCGGGTTTTGAAAGCAGGGGTGGTGATGATAGGTATGCCTTCAGTTCTCACAAAGCCTGGACGCACTCGGGAGTCCATTTGAGGTAGTTGTCCTTTTTGAGAACACTAAGTGAAATCTATCAGATGACTGCGAGATGAATCTTGATATGGTGGGGATTCGCCCAGTCAATCTTTGAACTTGTTTCTTGGTAGTCAAGAGCTTCGGTATCCCTTCGATAGCTTAGATTTGGTATGGGTTGACCTCGATCCCTCGCTGCGATACCAAAAAACCCAAGAACTTTCCCGAGGCTACGCCAAACATGCATTTCTCTTTGGTATGTAGCCCCCGCGTTCTTCATCCCAAATGGCATAACCCTATAACAATACGTTCCTTGGTGGGTTATGAACGTGATCTTCTCCTGGTCTTCTTCCTCCACAAGAATTTGGTTATAGCTTGAGTAAGCGTCCAAGAAACTCAATAGTTCGTGCCCGACTGTTGCGTCGATGAGTTGGTCGATGTAGGGTAATGGGAGCGAATCCTTCGGACATGCTTTGCTAAAGTCTATGAAATCCACGCATATCCTCCATATCCCGTTTTTCTTTTTGACCATTACTACGTTGGCAATCCACTTAGGCCTCATTTGTTTTTTTACGATTAAGACGTCTGAAGCTGAATACATGCTGAATATCAAGACGTGTATTAAGACTAAGACATCTGAATCTGAATACACATCTGAATATTAAGATGTGTATTAGGATATGAATACTAAATGATTAAGACTGTTTGTTTTTTTAACATCTAAATATATAAAATTTATCTTTATTTAAAAATTAATAAATGTAAAATTCAAATAAAATACTAATTATTCAAATATTCTGTCAATATCTATATATGGTAGTTGGTGGCAGTGGGTGGCTGACAAAGGTGCTTGTTAGTGCTGACCAAAGACGGTGGTTGGTGGTGGTTTTGGTTGATGGTGGTGGTTCTGGGTAATGGCTAGTGGTGATTGGCAGCTATGATGATTATGGTTGAGAATGGTGGCGGTGGGTGGTGATAGTTAATAATGATGGGTGATGGTGGTGATGGTAGTGATTGAGGAAGGTGATAATGGGTGGTGGTAGCTAGTTTATAATGGTGGGCGGTGTCGGCTGTTGATACCCAATTTTGCCCTTATATTTTTTCAAGTAGTATATATACTTTCAAAATATCATTTTGCATCATTACTCAATTTACAATAGTTATACAAGTATTTTTTATAATTGTTTTGTAATGTTTAAAGCTTTAAAACTATTTTTTTGCAGTTAAATTACTTGAATATGTATTAATTACCCCTTTAATTATTTTGTGATAATTTAATCATCCAACTGTATTATTTGCATTCACATATCTGTTTTATAATATTTTACTTCATTTTATATAATTACATTTGCACTTTTTATGCCAAATACGTAATTTTGCAATAGTAGCCTATATTTTACAATAAATTGCATTTGTCATTCTATTTAAGGTCAAAAATATTTTTTTACATTTTTCTTAATCTTAAACTATTGTTTCAAAGTATTAAGTTGCATAAATAGCATTTTTTATATTTTTATTTCACTATTTTATTAAAATTATTTCCCCTCAATCCCCAACTTCAAAATTTGGCCCAAATTATACCTTATTTCTGGACTAATTAAGGTCCAATCAAATGAGCCCAACCCCAATCTTCCCTGGCCCAAACCAAACGACCCTTTTTCTTCCAACCCGGTCGGGACCCGTTTACTCGACCTGCCCTGCTTCCCTTTAATCACGGTCGTTGATCTCAGATGATCAACGACCCAAAATAATCCCTACCTTTTCCTTATATCCCCTTACCCTAAATCCTACTCCCATTCTCACACTCCAGCCGCCCCTAAATCCTCTACTCTCATCTTCTCTGAGAAACCCTAGCCACCACCCAAAATCTTCTCTGAATCCAAATCATCCATGGATTCTTACCATGATTTACTTACCTTTTCCGGATTATACCGCTATTACTTGTGTAAATATGGTGTTACTTAGTACTTTCCCATTTTTGGCAAATACCAGTTTCTGAATCAAAGGAGATCGGATTTACTCTCCAAGATTTGGACGATATTTTGTCCGTATATGTTCATAGCAAGGCTATGAGGTTCTGATTCACCAAGATCCCCGTCCAATTTCTTATCCTAGTCAAACTAGGGTTTACCTGGTTTCTTCTCCTAATCCGATTCTAAATTGATTTTTGCATGTTCTTCTTTCCTTGTTTATGTTCGATTGACTATATTTCCTTATTTATGTGTTGATTTTTATTACTATATAAACCCCTCCCCAATTTTCCCTTTACAAACTCGAATCGCTTTAGAACTACTGTTATTCTCTCACTTTTCACCTTCTATATTATTTCTGCTCTCTTGATTGTGGCTAGCTGAAAGCCAAGGCCACCAAAATCTTCTCTATTAACCTCCAGAGTGCGAGCACTGCTTGGGCTCACTGAAGTTCCTGTGAACTCTGACATACTAGGATCTGGGATTCTCATTGTTATCTTTTTTTGCTGTCATCGCTGAGATTCTAAGTTTCTCACTCTTTTGCTCGTTTATCTTCGCAACTGGTTAGCATTCTCTTCCCTTTACAGTCTTAATTATTACTCCTATACTTATTCATGTATGTGTATTCTGCGTGCCAACACTATTTGAACTTTTATAGACAAGCATGACCTAAGCTTCTTTGTTATTTGTGAACTCCCAATGTTATATTGTTGTATGCTTTCTGTAGTTCTATTGTCTCAATGACGTTCTGTAGTTCCATGTCCTCTAATATCAGACTTGATAGGCTTCAACATATGTAGTATATTTTCACTCTATGTATTTGACTCAAATGGTTTCTGGCCTTCTTAGGTTTTGTCTGATTGGTCATGCTCATCTTAGCCTCAATGTCGTGTCCTTTGCCTGTTATGAGATCATATTCATGCCTTGGATTTCTGGAACCTTTTGTAGAAACTGCTTGTTCAAAGTGTGCTTTAATGAATCTCTTCCTACTAGATCCTTTATGTATAACCTATTGTTTCATGCAAACTGATCCTCGACTCTCCCATGTTATAACATTGTCTTAATCTCTAACCAAGCACGTTTGTCTACGATTTATAACTCTGATAATTGTGTTCCCTTACTGGGCAATCCTGCACTCTTTAGCATTGCTTCTAAGATAAATACCAATGTGTAGTTCTCTCTCATGTGTGGTCGATTGGCATGAATCCTAATGTTTGTTTGTCCTGTTAGCCTATAGTGGACATGTTCTTTTGCCTACTATGAGTTCTTTAGAATCTTTGTGCTATAGTTAATGTCCATCAGGTTAGGTTTTATGATCAACCAAGTATGTTTGCCAAATTGTGCCCACTAGCATGTTGTTATGCTATTTGCAACCACATTCTCATTAGGTTTTCATGTTAAAACCTTCATATCAAGAATGTAATCTACCTGCTTCTTGTTTATGATTATGTTAGACTATCATTTAAAGGTCCTTAGGTTGTTTCTAGATCGTGCTTTACTGAAATGGTTTACTGTCCTATGATGGTCAACCTTGTCATTATCAAACTCTATTTCTGGAATTACAAAGCATAAGCTTGCCTCATTTGTGTCTTGTGTGCCTTCCCATTTAGCATGATCTTGTTTATATGGCTTGGCTAGAGCTGTTAATGGCTACAACTCTAAGAACTAAGGGATTAAGTTGTTCTATGAGTATTGTGTCACATGCATAGCTAAATTTAGTATCCATGTGGGTAAGTAAGTTATTCATTGGACCTGGAGATGGGCCATGGTGTTGTTGGACCTGGGCACTGGATTCAAGTGCACTCTAGTTATCTTGTGAGCCTGTGGTTCTGTCCTGTTGTTTGTCCGGAGAGTAAGACTATTGAAGGCCTGGGATATTCCCGGGTTACTTTTATATTGGGCCTATAATTGCTTTGGTGGGCTTGTATTTGTTTCAGCCTGTGTTTTGTCATCTTCAAGTTTGTATTTCTTTATTCTTGGGCATGTAATAACTTGTAATAACGAACAATTAGGATTAGTGAAAATGGGGAACTTGGATACTTTATCTTTTGCATGAATGGGTAGAGATCATGCCTATAGGATCTTAATAGCTTGTTTACTCATCACGTCTCATTTTCTGAAATTATATCCACACAATGTTATGACTTGAATGGTTAGAGAGCATGCCTATAGGATCCAAACTGGACTTCTTGCACTTAGATATCATGCGTATAGGAACTCAAATACTTCACCTATTCAACCTGTCTAATGCCCGTACACTATCAGAAACATGTTTGTAAGAACCTAAGTGTTTCACTTGTTCGCATGTTTACTTCTATGCACTATTAGATAACATGCCTATAGGATACAACAATGCAATACCTTTATTTATCTAGATACCATGGCTATAGGGTCTTAACTAATTAATCAATTGCTTCATGCTGCTTTTTAATGCTTCATTTAGATAGCATGCCTATAGGGATAAAGCATTTAAAAATCAAGTCCAATTGTCAATTGTTAGAAATCCTGCCCATAGGATGTTTATTGACACTATTAATCTTGTGTTTTCAAATGACTTCACTGCCTAATTATGCGACTATTAGAGATCATGCCTATAATGTACTATCACCTGCCTAAGGTGCATATCTATAAAATCAGCATTAGTAATTCAGAATTGTGGGATTGTTTTCACAACCTTATTACACAAACGATTAGATATCATGTTTATAGGACTTGCAACGCTCTATTTGCCTATACGTTAGTCCAAAAATTACAGCAGTGCCTATATAATACTGGAATCTAGAATCACATAGAAATCATGCCTATAGGACTTAATGATTCCAACATATCTTAATGCCGCCTACTGCCTAACCAGAAATTTGTTTGCGTGCTCACCTGCTTATGTGTGGAGGTTACTTGAGCCTTTTATTGCAATTATATACAGTCTTATATGTTTTTCATGTCGCCTAGTTTTATCATTTTGAGCAACCTAAGTAAAGTCTAGAACCACCTTATAGTAGGTCCAAAGCCTCCTGGACCATAGGCATGGGACGGGTAGTGCATGCATAGGGTACGACTTAGAATTGAATTAGAATGCTTTTAAGTAAACAACTTCAACATAGTTATCGGGTAGCAGGAGATGATAGTCTGTGCCCGCTGAATAATACGAGCAACCTCTACTTTAAGGGAGTTGCGAAGTATTATTTATGTTGCACGGAGTGATCCTTTAGGCTAAAAGACTTAGGACCCCTTTTTTTTTTCATTTATGTACTTGTTATCTATACTTAGTCATTTAATATAGACCAATGTAGTTGTATCCTTTTAGTCATTATGACTTGTACCGATTCTCATATGTTTTATTAAGACTCTACAACCTCTGAACTTCCCTTTTATTTATTTTATCGCCTAGCCTAATTGTATAATCCACATGGTCTAAAGTTCGGCCGAGACCCACAGTTGTGGACCTCGAAGAGTGACTAACATCTTCTCTTTGAGGTAATTTAAGCCCTTACCCGATCTTTGGTGGCGTTGACTAGTCAAATAGAGTTATTTGCAACTAGGTTCCCTAACGCACCTTAAAAATCATTAGGTGATGACTTTTCTCTTTTAATACCTCCTTTTAAAAGAGTTGTCACATGTCGAAGCCCGCTTTTGCGAGAAAACGAGGCGCGACACTGGCTATGGTTGTTGATAGTGATAGGGTGGTAGTAGTTGGTTGTAGTAGTTGAGGTGGGTGAGTGTGTAGTTGTGGTTGAGGATGGCCTCGACCTAGTTAATTACTATGCCTCTTTTTCCTTGTCTTTTTTCTGTTGGGTTGTCGTGCTGTCTAAGGCAATGCGGTATCATTCCCATGACGTACGCTGTTCTCCGCGTATGCTGAATATTCCCCATGGTGTTGGGAATTTAATTACTTGGTATAGGCTGGAGGGGATGGCTCTCATGGGATGTATTCATGGTCGTCCCACTATGGCATTGTACGTGGTGGCCTGGTCCATGATGTGGAATGTTGTCTCTAGAGTCATGCCACCATCCAAGACGGGGAGTGTAATTTCCCCGGATGTCCGCTCAACTGCATTATTAAAACCGGTTAGCGTGATACAACGTGACACTATCTTATTCTCGAGTCTCATTTGGGTAAAGACTCGGGGATGGATAATGCATGCGCCAATTCCATCATCCACCACGATACGTTTGATATCGGTATCTAAAATGCGTAAAGTAATAACGAGGGCATCATTATGAGGAAAAGTCAAATCGTCGGCATCCAACTCATCGAAGATGATACTTTCTTCGAGTCTGCCATACCGTTCGCGGGTGATAGACCGCTTGAGCTTGTGAGTGGTGGTAAACTTCATGCCATTGATAGAGGCATCATTGCCGCCACCGATTATCATGTTGATAGTAGAGCTGGCGATGGCAGATTCGGCGGGCCTTAATGTTTACATCCTCTGGCAAAGTTAGTTCTCCCCTTATCGCTTAACAGCTCTTTGAGGTGCCCTTACCACAAAATGTTTACGACTTCTTGTTTGAGGGCGATGCAATCTTTTGTTTTGTGCCCACGTTCCTAGTGGAACTCACATAGGGCATCGGATTTCCTGGTGTTCGGGTCTGATCTCATCTTCGGCGACCACTTCACCTTTGTTCCGAGTTTCTCAAGAGCGTAAACTATTTATGTAGGTGACACACAAAAATTGTGAGCAGATAGTAAATTGTGTCCTTGGCCTAGATGGGCCTTTTTCATAGCGGGGGGAAAGGTGCGGCAACCGTCTTGATATATGGCTGGTGTCGTTCCCTGTTAGGTCGCGAAATTAGGTGATCCCTCCTCATGTTGTCTCTTCGTTCCTTTCTAGATTCGATTTGCACTGATGTTAGCCGGTGAGTTGGTCCGTTGAGTTTGTCTTCTTCTGCTTGGACCTTGGCGTAATAAGCATTGATTTCCTCCCAAGTGGTTGGGGGATATTTCATCAATCGGCTCAACAGTTTTCTAGTCGTTCTTGAACCATCTCTACTCAACCTGTTCTGGAAAGCTGTGACCGCTATCCCTTCGGATACATTCGGTAGAGTCATTCTTACTCTATTGAATCGGGCGAGGAAGTCCCTTAGTCCCTCTCCCAAGGACTGCTTGATAGAGAATATGTCGTTTACTCTTGCTTCGGCCTTCTTGGCTCCGGCATGGGCGGTTACGAACTTATCAGCCATTTCCTCGAAAGTTTCTATGGAGCGAGCTGGTAGCTGTGAATACCATGTTAATTCCCCTCCCATAAGGGTTTCGCCAAACTTCTTCAGCAAAATAAAGGACACTTGTTCCTTGGCGAGGTCGTTGCCTTTCACGGCGGTGATGTAATGAGTCACATGATCCTCAGGACCGGTTGTTCTGTCGTATATCCTGAGGTAGGGCGACATTTTGAAGGTCTTTGGTATGTCATGCGGAGCTGCGTCATTGCTATACAGTTGCTCTACGAACCTACCAGCGTCCCTTTTTGGCAACAACTTAGGAGCGCCCGGTATCTTATTGACTCGTTCTTGGTGTTCTTTCATCTGGTCTTGGAGTGCTTTGTTTTCATTCTCCATTTCTTCCATCCTCTTTTTGACGACAGCTAGGGAGATGTCACCTACACTGTTAGTAATATTGTGAGTTATATCTATCCTCGGAAGGCTTGGTCGGTTGCACTGCTCGTCTGTTTGTTGCATCATGCAGGCTCTTGCGGTTTTTGTAGTCATGCTTGGAGTGGTTTTGTTGAGGACGCTCACTAGCGTGTCGGTCAGCCATACTTGGCGGAGTTTTTTCACAGCTGGGGGCGTCCCTTCTTCTGCGGATGTAGAGGGCCCTTTTCCACTTGGTTTTGTTATGCTGCAGTAGGGGGGATGCGACCTCTCACGCCTAGGGGACGTGTTGGGCGTCACGTCCTCGCCTACTGTTTCGCAGCTCTCGTTGATAACATTCATGAGGTTGCTAGGGAAATCACTCGTTATTTTTGCTGTTTCTCCTTGGTTACCTACCATGTAGGTTATTGTGCATACAAAGAAAGGAGATCTCGGGGTTCGTGATGTTAATGACTTGCGTCAGCTGTAGATCTAGAGGAAACTAAAAATTTAACTAACAAATCCCCACAGACGGCGCCAAATTATTTGACCAAAAAATATATAGATCTTGGTTCAACTAATTAAATTTATACTAATGAGGGTGACGAGGCTAATGTGTATTGGAATTTCCTGCTCGTTCTCTGTCAAATTCTAGTATAGTTTAAGATATCGTCCTACAGAGACTGGATAATCTATTCTACAGACTTGTAATATTCTAACTACTATTTAAGAGAATCAAATTGATGAAAAGTGAGTGAGGTTTAAAACTTGTTAATTACTTAAACAAAACAAATAACTTTTGAAAGATTTATAATTTTTTAAAAAAGAGTTGGGAATCATTGAATTCACTTGATAATATTACTATAATAAAATCTCAATTTCTACATTTATTTCTTTAAAGAATAATTACTTATTTCTAATACAATTATATTTTGCTCACTAAGAAATAACTAATTAATAACACTATGTGAGAATTATGTTAATTAATCAACTTAAGACTAGTGACGTTTAAACCAAAATATTTTTCTTGCTTGAATTGTGCTAAAAGAAAGTAAGAACTTCGTGAGAATATTTTTACTAAGGATCAATAATCTTGCCTACAATAATTCCTCCGTGAGAATTACAAAATTAATATATGAATAACTTTGAGATAAAATATATAGAAGTGATAATAGAGTAATTAAAAATCATCATTTCAGCATAGTATGAAATGTAAATAAAAAGTTTCAAGCCAAGAATATATAAAAACTGAGATAGTATTATAAAATATATCAAAATTCATCAAGTATCCCAACGAAAAGAGATTACTCCATTATGGAGTAAGAAAAGCTAAAAAAGATATTTAGAAGAGTAGAAATATTTAAAAGACTAAAAAATATTTTTACTACAAAGAAAGAAGACCAAGACTAGTTCTTGTCTTGCAAAAGATTGGATATCCTTATACAAAGAGAGCTTGCTATTTATAGGAAAAGATGAGTAGTTTTGTCATGTGATGCTAGTGATACATCAGTTGGAGCTGTTTTAGGCCAAAGAAAGGATAAGATCTTTCGTCCCATTTACTATGCTAGTATAACAATGAATGAGGCTCAACTAAATTATGCCACAACAGAAAAAGAGTTACTAGAAGTAGTATGTGCTTTTGATAAGTTTCGATCTTATATGACAGGAACCAAGGTCACTGTTTTTACTGATCATGCAGCTTTAGAATACCTCTTAGCAAAGAAAGATGCTTGACCTAGATTGTTAAGATGGATTTTACTTCTACAAGAATTTGACCTTGAGATAAAAGACAAAAAAAAAATAGAGAATCAAGTAGCTGACCATTTGTCTACATTAGAAAATCCCCCCTTGAGTATGGCGAAATAAAGGAAGAATTTCCTGATGAACACATTTTCTCCGTTAACTCAATTGTGACTCAACCACCCTGGTTTGCAGAGATTGCAAACTACTTGGTTGGAAAGTGGACACCCGAAGATCTCTCTTACCAGTAAAGAAAAAAGCTTATATCTGATATAAAGTATTATTTGTGGAATGAACCTTACTTGTTTAAAAATTGTGCAGATAATATCATTAGAAGATGTGTGCTTGTAGAAGAGATGAACAAAATTTTATATCACTGTCATGATGGAGCAATTGGAGGTCATTATGCAGCAAATCGAACAGCCTTTAAAGTTTTATAAGCTGGATTTTTCTGGCCGACTCTCTTTAAAGATGCCCGAGCATATGTTGCCCAATGTGACAGGTGTCAGAGAACAGGTAACATCACTAAGAGAGATGAGATGCCATTTCAATCAATGCAGGTGTCATGACCCAAAATCCATTAAAGGTCGTGATGGCGCCTAACACCACTGTCAGGCAAGACAACAATAAAAGTTTAACTTAATTACTCATTTTATTATTTTTGAAATCGTAAATTTCTTTCAATTAAATAATCAGAAATAAAATTTACAGAGTAAATGATAATATTTTCCCAACTACAATACTGAACAACTCATAAGTACCCCCAAAGTTCGGTGTCACAAGTGCATGAGCATCAACTAGGAAGTAAAAATAACATACATCATCTGTCCGGAATATAAATTAGACAGGAAAAATATAAATAACCCTGAAGGAGACTCTGCTGGTTACGGATCATAACCTGAAATGCAGCTCGCGGCAAGTCCCGACATCATCCATGCCTCCGTACCCAAAGGACCACCAGACATAAAAGTACCTGCACAAAAATGTGCAGCAAGTATAGTATGAGTACGTAAATCCACGTGTACCCAGTAAATATCTAGTCCAACTCCGGAGGAGTAGTGGCGAGGGGTCGACATCGACACTCACTAGTGGTCCAATAATACCAGGTACAGTAAGGAGGTGAACAAATATGAGGCAGAGTAAATAAATAAATTAAACAAGTGTAAATCTGTGATACAATTATCCTCCTTATAATAAACTCAAGTTCATAATTAGCAATTCCTCCTCAATCGGAGCATATATATATATATATATATATATATATATATATATATATATATATGTATATATGTATGTATGTATGGACCTCACCATATAGGTTGTTATGATTCGTATCAGGGAAAGACTCACAGATACTCTGGCTTTTTTCCAAATATTATGCACGATTCAATGAGGATATTTTTATAGAAATGCCGAGGCGTACGGCCCGATCCAACATAAATATTAAACTGTGCACTGCCGAGGGTCGAACGGCACAAACCATAGATGCATCTATTAAACTACCGAGGCGAACGACCCACTCCCATGAGAGTGTGGTACATAAATCCTGCCGAGGCGAACGGCCCGATCCCATTAAAATAAGAAGTTTAAATGGGTCCTTGACCCTCACTCATGAATGAACATGTGAGTTATAATTTTTAAGGAAACTTATTCGATGACAACGCATAATGCATGAGAAATCCATAAGAGGAACACCATTATTCTATGGCAAATCATAAAACTCGCGAAAACTCTACAATAGCAAGTCCATCACTCTACGCATGTCTAGTCTCAAGTCATAATGCGAAATAAAAGAATTAGACGAGCAAGGATAATCCCTATAGTACAAGTACAACATGATGTAAACCTAAGTCTACCTGGACAATAACATGAATCTAACTACGTACGGACTCTTGTCACCTTGTGCGTACGTAGTCCCCGCAACAAGTTAGACATATTAAATATATCACCTAGGGGTAGTTTCCCCCTCACAGAGTTAGACAGGAGACTTACCTCACTCTGAAGTTCCGTAACCGGCTCCAACGCCGCTCTAACACCTCAAACCGGTGCCCATCGCTCCAAAACTAGTCAAACAATGTGTAAACCAATAAGAATATACTCTAATACTCATAACAAATCAATATAGACAAATTCCCAACTCCGCTCGAAAAGTCGATAAAAATTACCCTCGGGCCTACGTGCTCGGATTTCAAAATTTTTCGAAGATAACCGTTACCCATAACCTCACGAACTCAAATATATAATTCATTTCCAATTCTATGCCCAAATTCGTGGTTAAAATCCAAAAATACCAATTCTAGGTTTTCTACCAAAAGCCCACAATTTCTACCAATTTCTATGCTTGAATCTATATAAAAACCATGTATTTAACTCAAAATAGGTTGGGATAACTTACCTTGCCATTGATGATAAACACCTCCACTCGAACCTCTCCAAGAATCGCCCAAATCAAGAGAGAATGAAAGAAAATCGGCCAAATCCCGTTCTTAAAAGAGCACACTGCCCAATGACCTCTCGCACCTGCGGTCACTTGACCGCTTCTGTGGTCCCGCAGGTGCGGCTGATATACCGCTTATGTGGTCCTCCTTCAGGCCCTTCGACTCCACATCTGCGGTCCCACACGCACTTCTGTGGCTCCACGTGCGCGGGTGCAGTCCCGCTTCTGCGAAACTCGACCGCATCTGCGGTCCCAGCCTTCCCCAGCCAGAACCGTTTCTGCGACCCTCTTGGCCGCTTCTACAGCTCCGCACCCGCGGCCAAAACCTCACAGGTGCGGTTACACTAGAAACAAATGCTTCACCTTTCCTTCCAAGTCTAAACTCGATCTGTTAACCATCCGGAATCCACCTGAGGCCCTCGGGACCTCAACCAAATATACCACATGTCCCAAAACACATTACTAACTTAGTCGAGGCCTCAAATCACATCAAACAACATCAAAACTACGAATCACCCTCCAATTCAAACTTAATGAATTTTAGAACTTCAAACTTCTACATTTGATGCCGAAACCTATCAAATCACGTCCGATTGACCTCAAATTTTGCACACAAGTCACATTTGACATTACAGACCTACTCCAACTTTTGAAATCGATATCCGATCCCGATATCAAAAAGTCCACTCCTATTCAAACTTCTCAAAAACCCTTCAAATTTCTAACTTTTGCCAAATGACCTCGAAATGACCTACGGACCTCCAAATCTACATTCGGACGCGCTCCTAAGACGAGGATCACAATGTAGAGATATTCCCAGACTCGAAATCCCAAACAGACATCAATAACATTAAAATACACTTCAACCCAAAATTATAAAATCCTTCCAAAATACCAACTTTCCACAATAGGTGCCGAAACGCTCCCGGGTCATCCAAAACCCAATCCTGATATACACCCAAGTCCAACATCATCATACAAACCTGTTGGAATCTTCTAATCTCGATTCCGAGGTAATTTACTCAAAAACAAAATCAAACCTTATTCCAATTCTTCCAACTTAAAGCTTCCGAAATGAGAGTTTTCTATCCAAATTAACTCCGAACTTCCCGAAATTCAATTCTGACCACGCGCGCAAGTCATAATACCTGAAGTGAAACTACTCAATGCCTCAAACCGCCGAACGATGTGCTAGAGCTCAAAACGACCAGTCAGGTCATTACATTCTCTACCACTTGAACATACATTCATCCTCGAACGTGCTAAGAACTGCTATGAAGTTGTCCAAAATCACTGGTCAACACGTCGTGCACCTACCCGTGCTACCACAACCCAGTTGAGCACATTAGCTCGAGCAAATCTGAAGATTCTCCTTTTTATTCAGTCATGTTAGCCTTAGAGCCAAATTCCAACATCTGAAATTCTCTACCAGGTCTGTTCCCAACATACGAACACCGTATCCATCACTACACGATATACCAATACCTGATTGTATACTCTTACCGAATTCACACCATGCACCGCATGATTCAAATGACCATAATGACATCCCTTGACAACAATAGCCGAAATCCCACGAATATGATACCCACAACATACCTCATGAAGCATATAAGTCTCGTTTCCGCTCTCGCAATACTGCCATGACAGAAAAGATGTGTAGAAACTCATAACCACCTGTCAAATCACAACTCATGGAGTCTCTCCTCCCGACAAAAACCATTACCTTATTCTGGACTGAATATCGATATTTACTCTTTAATATGCCTCATATAAATCTGATCGCACTGATTCCAGGTATAATGATCTCGTCTCACCCAGTATAAGTTGTTTAGGTAATAAGCCATCTCAAACACTGCCAAAAGTCTCATATGATGCCACCAGGTGCCAACAAGTTACAAACTCACATGTGATACATAAGGAAAAATGAACTCTGGAAAGAACTACTCCACCCACGTAACTAATTACACAACCGAAATGATGTTATGAACCCTCCTCAGAAAATAAGAAACAAAACACAGAAGAATATATATGGGGAAACTGTACTCAGCATCACACTATTGCGGCATGCAACCCAATCCACACATGATACCGTTGTGGCATGCAACCCGATCCAACCATGATACCTGTGGCGGCGTGCCACTCAATCCAAATAACATACCCGTGGTGGCGTGCCACCCGATCCACACATAATACTCTATAAGGAACTACTTACCGAGCTAAAATGCTCATACCTGCGAAATACCTGAATATCAACTACAAGCACGGGAAGCGCATAATACAAATCCTGGGGAGATGGATAGTGCCGTACGTTATGAAACTCAAGCACAACTAAGGTGCAATAAATGACCTGTATCTTGAGAGCCATCCTACTCTCGCAACACCACAAATTACACGGGATCTCAACACGAGTGCGAATAATCAAACCGCCTCACAACCCACATGGCACAATAGAGATTACACAAAATGGCTGACAACAGAAATAACATCCAAGGCCCGAAGACCCCTCCGTAAGCAACGCTATGCTGAAATGAACACATACGGCCTGATATAGAGCCCACATTCACATTTAGATCCATTCACGGACCTCAAGCCGATTCTGATCGTATTGTACTGAGCTAATAACCTTTCAAGGATCCACCCCCAAGAATAGCCGTCAAATCTGGAACAAACTTCCATAATTCACAACCAATTGAGAGTCACCCACTCTGACCTGGTTCCAAACGTAATCAAACTCTAGGGCACTGCTAGCACGTGAACACTCTATCAGGGAACCATAAACTCTAAGTCTTCCCAAAACTTGAACATAAATTGATAAGACCAAATGTAGCACATATTCCTCAAATCATTTGCTCGAATTACCACTAATGTTTTCTTTCCTTAGTCATAATAATCCACCAATATGCCGATAACCAGAAACCTCACAAGTAGACAACCATGCAATCCAATCGTAGGCGGTGAGGCTCTCCCACTTAGCTTGAAGCTACCATTACATAACCTTGGAACCTACCAAGATTCCTTCTTCCTCACTGACATGACCTCGCGCAATCGACCCGCCAAATTCCTCAAAATATTCCTGTTAACCATTTCATGAACACTCTGAATCCGTAGCCACATTCACATGTTCGACCTCTTATCGGGTAGCCAGTAGAATTCTTTATAGAAGATTTGTCAACACCACACAACCACTTACCTGCTCACAGGAGATATCCCACCAGTGGAAATTCCATGCCAACCTCTTTCAACGACGTTGTACCGAGTACAATTACTATAAAACCAATAAACCATTCTGAGCCCGTGCCCCTCCACCAGCTGTGCAAGTCTGTTCACTCCCCATTGACATCAACTACAGGTGCGACGATACATTCTAATCCGAAGTCATGTTGCATCTCTCTTCATATCAAGCAACTGCTTCCTGTCGTATCCAATCTTCCTCAGTATAGTAGCCAATATTCCAAATTAGTCCGTAGGCCTAGTCACTGCCCACCATAAATCCCAAATCATTCTAAACTTTCCCCAAGGCGTGTAACTATCCTACCACAGAACCTATATGCTACTCTGGCACTCTCCTACTTTGGTCAAACCCTCTCCTTTAAGCAACTACCCGACTCTTGTTTCTTACACCTGGCCTTCTAGAAATTTAACCATCGCAAGACGCCTCCCATATGTCCTTCCTCATCCTTCGCTGCCCAGTTGTTGCCTTAAATCAAAAATCCATCTCTGTAGCACCTGGATCAATAAATCGCTACCAACTTTAAGCCTCTTCGAAGATCATCTTTCTCGAGCCATCTACACTAGGAACACCGATTCGATTCTAAACCACTGCACACCGCGATTTTTGACAGCCCCTTCCCCGACATCATTTCACAATACCCTGCCCCGAAGGCGAATTGAAGAAAACCATAATATTGGTAAACTTAGCACATTCAACAAGGAAAATGACACCACATCACAGATGAAAATTCCACCACGCTCGAAAATACCAAGTCTCGTTACTCCATCAACCCAAATCTGAACATTCTTAGTCCGATTGCCTTTCCTTCGCCGGAAATAAAATACTGAATCTCTGATTCATGCACTGAGTAAAACCTCCTTTTAGGTCATTCACTACCTCGACGCCTAGACAAGCATCCTACCATTACATCATTACTGTGCGATAACAACTTATGAACATCATGGCAACCTACGCATAGCCTAAAAACCATCAGAAATACAGTTATTGAGCCGAAATGATAGAACACCCTTCCAGAAGAACACAATAATAACTTGCTCAAATGCGCATGGAGAAACATCCTGCCCTACGTCTGTAGTACCATTAAAATTCTTCGATTACCAATTGATAACAAGTGCTTCACATCGCATAAGATTGAGTAGGAAGGAAATAAAGACATAAGCCTCAAAAGAAATAAATCGCATGATGAGGAATCAAGAAGGGAAGTACTCCTAACAACCCTGTAGTCTCTCGAAGATAAGTACAAATATCTCTGTATCGATCCGCAAGACTCTACTAGACTTGCTCATGACTCGTGATACCTAAGGGAACCTAATACTTTGATACCATGTTGTCACGACCCAAAATCCATTAAAGGTTGTGATGGCACCTAACACCACTGTCAGGCAAGCTAACAATAAAAGTTTAACTTAATTACTCATTTTAATATTTTTGAAATCATAAATTTCCTTCAATTAAATAATCAGAAATAAAATTTATAGAGTAAATGATAATATTTTTCCAACTACAATACTGAACAACTCATAAGTACTCCCAAAACCCGGTGGCAGAAGTGCATGAGCATCAACTAGGAAGTAAAAATAACATACAACATCTGTCCGAAAAATAAATTAGACTGGAAAAATACAAATAACCCTGGAGGAGACTCTACTGGCTGCGGATCATAACCTGAAATGCAGCTCGCTGCAAGTCCCCGCATTATCCGTTCCTCCGTGCCCAAAGGACCACTGAACATAAAAGTACATGCACAAAAATGTGCAGCAAGTGTAGTATGAGTACGTAAATTCACGCGTACCCAGTAAGTATCTAGCCTAATCCCGGAAGAGTAGTGACGGGGGGTCGACATCGACACTCACTAGTGGTCCAATAATACCAGGTACAGTAAGGAGGTGAATAAATATGAGGCAAAGTAAATAAATGAAATAAACAAGTGTAAATCTGTGGTATAATTATCCTCCTTACAATAAACTCAAGTTCTTAATTAGCAATTCCTCCTCAACCGGAGCACATTTATATATATATATATATATATATATATATATATATATATATATATATATATATGTATATATATATATATATATATATGTATGTATGTATAATAGACCTCACCAAATAGGTTGTTATCATTCCAAATAATATCGAAACTACGAATCACCCTCCAATTCAAACTTAATGAACTTTAGAACTTCAAACTTCTACATTCGATGCCGAAACCTATCAAATCACGTCCGATTGATCTCAAATTTTGCACACAAATCACATTCAAAATTACGGACCTACTCCAACTTTCAAAATCGGAATCCGACCCCGATATCAAAAAGTCCACTCCCATTCAAACTTCTCAAAAACCCTTTAAATTTCTAACTTCTGCCAAATGACCCCAAAATGACCTACGGACCTCCAAATCCACACCCGGACGCGTTCCTAAAACCAGGATCACCATGCAGAGCTATTCCCATTCTTGAAATCTCAAACGGACATCGATAACATTAAATACACTTCAACCCAAATTTATGAAATCCTCCCAAAATACCAACTTTCCACAATAGGTGCCGAAACGCTCCCGGGTAATCTAAAACCCGATCCGGATATACGCCTAAGTCCAAAATCATCATACTATAATGACCCGATTGGTCTTTTTGAGCTCTAGCATGTCGTTCAGTGATTTGAAGCCCTGAGTAGCTTCACTTCAGGTACTATGACTTGTACGTGTTATCAAAATTGAAATTCGGGAAGTTCAGAGTTGATTTGGAGAGAAAATTATAATTTCAGAAGCTTTACATTGGAGGAGTTGGCTCAGGGTTGATTTTGGAGTAAACGACCTTGGAATTGAGATTTGAAGGTTCCAACAGGTTTATGATGATTTTGGACTTGGGCGTATGTCCAAGGCGGGTTTTGGATGATCCGGGAGTGTTTCTGTGCCTATTATGGAAGTTGGCATTTTGGAAGAATTTCATAAGTTTGGGTTAAAGTACATTTCAATGATATCGACGTAAGTTTGGGATTCCAAGTCTGGGAATAGCTCCGTATGGTGATTCTGGTATTGGGAGCATGTCCGGAAGTGGATTTGGAGGTCCGCAGGTCATTTCGAGATCATTTGACAGAAGTTATAAATTTGACCGAGAGTGGAATTTTTGATATCGGGGTCGGATTATGATCCCGGAAGTTGGAGTAGGTCTACAATGTCAATTATGACTTGTCTGCGAAATTTGAGATCAATCGGACGTGATTTGATAGGTTTTGGCATCGATTGTAGAAGTTTGAAGTTTCAAAGTTCATTAAGTTTGAATTGGAAGGTGATTCGTGTTTTTAGCATTGTTTGATATGGTTTAAAGACTCGAACAAGTCCGTTTTATGATTTCAAACTTGATGGTATGTTTGGACAAGGCCTCGGGGCCCCCAATGTCGTTCAGACGATGCGCGATTTGAGTTGGAAACTCAAAGGGGCTGCTGGTTGCATCAGTTCTGGTGTAACCGCACTTGCGAGCTTTGGGCCGCAGGTGCGAGCCCGCAGGTGCGAGGGTTCAGTCACAGAAGCGGCTCTGAAGCATTTGGCCAGGGACCGCAGGTGCGAAATTTCGTGCGCACCCGCGAATGCGCGGGTGCGAGGAGGAAAGGCGCATGTGCGGGACTGGGCGTAGAAGCGGCATGCTTGCCGCAAAAGCGGGACCGCAGAAGTGGGCTCCCGTACATAGAAGCGACCCTCCCTGGGCTTGAAGGCCTCTGCAGAAGCGAACCAAGCACCGTAAGTGCGGTACCGCAAATGCGGCCAACGCACCACCGGTGCGAAGATCGCAAGGCAGTGAGGTTTTTATAAAACGGGATTTTGGCTCATTTTCACTTCATTTCGTCCATGGGAGCCAATTTTGGAGCACTTTTGGAGTGCCATCTTCATCAACTATACTGGGGTAAGTGATTTCTTCACACTGTGAGTTAAATACATAGTTTTTACATGGATTCAAACATGAAAATTTGTAGAAATTTGGGATTTTGAAGAAAAACCTAGAAATTGGTATTCTCTGATTTTGATCACGAATTTGGGCATGAAATTAAGAATAAATTATATATTTGAGTTCATAGTACTATGGGTAGTGTTTGTCTTCGAATAGTTTTGGAATCCGGGCACGTGGGCCCGAGGGTTGCTTTGTCAATTTTTCGAGCGGAGTTGAAAATTGTTATAAATTGATTAATTATGAGTATTAGAGTACATTTTTATTGAGTTGTATATTAATTAACTAGTTTTGGAGCGACGGGCATCTGTTTGATGTGTTAGAGGGATTTGGAGCCGGTTATGGAATTTCGGAGCGAGGTAAGTCTTATGTCTATCTCTGCGAGGTGGAAATTACCCCTAGGTGTTGTATATTGATGTGTGCTACTTGTTATGGAGGCTATGTACGCGCGAGGTGATGAGAGCCCGTACGTAGCTGCATTCATGTTATTGTCCGGGTAGGCTTAGGTTCACATCATGCTATAGCTATATTATTTGAGCAATCTCTGTGAGTTTTCCCAATTTGAGTTATGACGATCTATCTGATGAGATCCAATATATATATATATATATATATATATATATATATATATATATATATATATATATATATATGCTCTGGTTAAGGAGGGAATTTCTAATGGAGAGCTTGAGTTCCTCGTAAAGAGGGGGAATTGTTACCACGTGATTTACTACTTATTTACCTCATTTATTTACTTTGCCTCATATTTACTAATCTCTTCATTGTACTTGATATTATTGGACCACTAGTGAGTGTCTATGTCAACCCCTCGTCACTACTCCTCCGGGGTTAGGCTAGATACTTACTGGATACACGTTGATTACGTACTCATACTACACTTGCTGCATATTTTTATGCATACATATGCGACTAGTGGCCTTATGAGAGAAGAGGCGCGTATGAATGTGGGGACTTACGTGAGCTACATTCCACATTACAACCCGTAGCGGTAGAGGTCTCCTTCAGAGTATTTATATTTCTTCTGTCCAGATGTGTATTACGGACAAATGCTGTATTTTATTTTATATTTCTAGTTGATGCTCATGCACTTGTGACACCGGGTTTTGGGGTGACTATGAGTTGTTTTGTATAGAAATTTGTTAAAAATATTATTATTTACTCTGTAAATTTCATCTTCTACTGTTTAATGGAAGGAAAAATATAATTTCAAAATATTAAAACGAGAATCAAATTGAGTATTTATGGTTGGATTTCCTGACAGCGGTGTCCGGCGCCATCACGGCCTTTAATAGATTTTGGGTAGTGACAACATGGTATCAGAGCACTAGGTTCACTTAGGTCTCATGAGTCATGAGCGAGTCTAGTAGAGTCTTGCGGATCGGTACAAAGACGTTTGTACTTATCTTCGAGAGGCTACAAGACTGTTAGGAGCACTTCCCTTCTTGATTCCTCATCGTGCGAATTGATTCTTTTGAGGCTTGTACCTTTATTTCTTTCCTATTCAATCTTATGTGACGTGAAACACTTGTAATAGATTGGGAATTGAGGAATTGTCATAGTAATACAGAGGTGGTGCAGGATGTCTCTGCTTGCGTGTTTGATTGGGCTATTACCGTCGCCTTACGGAAGGTCGTCCTATTGTTTCTACTCAGCATCAGTATTTCCTATGGTTTTGAGATTTGGCATTAATTGTTATGATGATTTGTGCGTTGTTATCACACCGTGTTTGTGTAATGGTAGGATGCTTGTCTATGCGTCGAGGCAGTGAATGACTTGAAAGGAGGTTTTACTCAGTGCATGATTCAAAGATTCAGTATTTTATTTCCGGTGGAGGAAAGGTAATCAGACTGAGAATGTTCAGGTTTGGGTTGATGGAGTGACGAGACTTAGTATTTTCGAGCGTGGTGGAATTTTCATCTGTGATGTGGTGTCGTCGTCCGTGTTGAACGCGTTAAGGTTCGCCGATGTTATGGTCTTCTTCAGTTTGCCTTTGGGGTAGGGTTTTGTGAAATGGTGCATGAGATGCGGTTGTCAGAGATAACGGAGTGTAGAGATTTCAGAATCGAATTGGTACTTATATTATTGATGGATCGAGGAAGATGACCTTCTAAGAGGTTTAGGGTTGGCAGCGACTCATTTGTTCAGGCGTTACAAAGATAGATTTGGAATTGGGGCAACAACTGGGAAATGAAGGATGAGGAAGGACACGTGGGAGGTGTCTTGTGGTGGTTAAACTTCTAGAAGGCCAAGTGTAAGAAAATAAAAGTCGAGTAGTTGCTTAAAGGAGAGGGTTTGACCAAAGTGAGAGAGTGGCAGAGTATCATATGGGTTATGTGGTAGGATAGCTACATGCCTTGGGGAAAGTTTAGAGTGATTTGGGATTTCTGGTGGACAGTGACTGGGTCTACGGACTAATTTGGAATATTGGCTGCTATGCTGAGGAAGGGTGGATACGATAGAAAGGAGTTGCTTGATATGAAGAGGGATGAGACATGACTTCGGATTTGAAATGTATTATCGCACCTTTAGTTGATGTCAATGGGGAGTGAACAGACTTGTACAGCTAGTGATGAGCACGGGCTCAGGATAGTTTACTGATTTCGTGATGTTGATGGAGCTTCTACGAAGAATTCTACTGGCTATCCAGTAAGAGGTCGAATATGTGAATGTGGCTAGTGATTCAGAATGTTCACGAAATGTTTAACAGGAGGATTTCGAGAAATTTGGCAAGTCGATTGTGCAGGCTCATATCTATGAGGACGGGGGAGTATTGGTGGGTTCTAGGGTTATGTAATTGTAGCATCAAGCTAAGTGGGAGAGCCCCACTGTCTACGATTGGATTGCATGGTTATCTACTTGTGAGGTTTCTGGTTATCGGCATATTGGTGGGTTATTACGACTAAGGAAAGAAAATATCAATGGTAATTTGAGCGAATGATTGGAGGAATGTATGTTATACTTGGGCCTTATCGGATCATGTTCAGTTTCGAGAAGACTCAGAGTTTCTACTTATGGTGGAAGTAATGTACAAGGGAAAAGAGTTCAGTTGGGTGCTTCTTTGATACGATGTTCACGTGCTGGCAGAGCGTTAAAGTTTGGCTTATACTCGAGAGCAAGATAGAGTGGGTGACTCTTAACAGTGGTCCTGGTGGGTTCAAGAATTTGAGTACAGTGCCTAAGAACTTGGAATGTTCTATGTTATCATTGGTATACGGTGCAGTATTGGAGGAAGGGAATAAGTAGCCCCGGATTCATGTAAGGTCTTGCATAACAGGTGTACCAGTTGGCTATGCTATTGAGCGCTTAAGGAGAATATGAGAAGGTTCATGGGTATTGAGATGATGTGGTCTCGTGAATTAGGTCACTCAAGATGAGTGTTTTTGGGATTCGTTACGTTAATGAATGGAACTATTATAGTTTCTAAGGCAAGTTGAGAATAAATTGGAAGTTGAGAATCAAGGTTGCAGTTGATGTCGACAAGAATGTCAAGAGCTCGGATGAGCATGGAAGAATTCAGATGTTTAGAGTAAGCTGGTATTGTCTTTAGCGTCATCTGAGATCAGTGTCATGTGGAAGAGGCTTTGTGTATTGACTTGCAGATTTTTGACTCACTCTACCAAATTAGAACGGCTGGTGGTATGGATGTGCGGACCTTGCTACCTGAGAGGAATGATCATGGGAGCATGCCCCACAGGGAGATTTGTATAAGTGTGATATGTCAGTCACTTGATTATTAAATATTGAGACCGAATATGGAGGTCATGGTAATATCACAAGTGCGAGAGTTTATGCATGAGAGGCATTCTATTCCTTGGGTTGTGGACCATGTGAGTTAGTTTCGTATTTGATGGCTATTCTTATATATCATGAATAGGTCATTGTGGGACCTTGAAGGGTTGTTAGCCCAGCACGGTATGATCAGAATCGGCTTGAGGTCCATGGATGGATCTAAATGTGAACATGGGCTCTATATCAGGTTGGATGTGTTCATTTCAGCATAACATTGTTTTTGGAGGGGTCTTCAGCCCTTGGATGTTATTTCTGTCGTCAGCTATTTCATGTAATACTCTATTGTGCCATGTGGGTTGTGAGACAGTTTGATTATTCGCACCCGTATTGAGATCCCGTATAGTTTGTGGTGTTATATGAGCAGGGTGGCTCTCGAGATGCAGGTCATTTATCGCACCTTAGTTGTGCTTGAGTTTTATAGCGTATGACGCTACCCGCCTCCCCGAGATTTATATTATGCACTTGGCGTGCTTATGGTTGATATTCGGGCATTTCGTGAGTATAAGCGTTATGGCTAGATGAGTGTTTTCTTTAGATTATTATGTGTGGATCGGGCGGCACACCGCCACGGGTATATGGTTGGATCGGGTGGCACGCTTCCACGGATATGTTGTTTGGATCGGGTGGAACACTGTCATGGGTATCATGGTTGGATCGGATTACACGCCGCAATGGTATCATGTGTGGATCGGGTTGCACACCGCAACAGTGTGATATTGAGTACAATTTCCCATATCTATTATTGTGTGTTCTACTTCTCATTTTCCGAGGAAGGCTTATAATATCTTTTCGGTTGTTTAAATTAGTTACGTGGGTTGAGTAGTTCTTTCCAGAGTTTGTTCCCTTATGTATCACATTCGAGTTTGTAGCTTGTTGGCACATTGTGGCATTATATGAGACTTTTGGCAGTGTCTGAGGTGGCTTATTGCCTGAGCAGCTTGTACTGGGTGAGATAACATTATTGGACTTGGGATCAGTGCGATCAGATTTATATGCGGCATATTTGAGAGCAAATATCGTTATTTGGTTCATAATGAGGTAATGGTTCTCATTAGGAGGAGAGACTCAAGGATTTGTTGACTCGGCAGTTGGTTATGAATTTCTACACATCCCTTCCGTCGTGACAATATTGCAAGAGTTGGAACTGGACTTATATGTGTCATGGGGTGTGTTGTGGGCATTAGGTTCGTGGAATTGTGGCTATTATTGCCAGAGGGTGTTATTATGGTCAGGTGAATTATGCAGTGCATGGTGTATATTCAAAACAGGTATACAATCATGTATTGGTACATCGTGTAGTGATGGCTACGATGTTCGAATGTTGGAAACAGACCTGGAAGGGGATTTCAGATGTTGGAATTTGGTTCTAAGGTTTATTTGACCAGATAAAAGAAAGGATATTCAGGTTCGCTCGAGCTAATGTGCTCAACTGGGTTGTGGTAGCACGGGTAGGTGCATAAGGTGTTAAACATTGATTATGGTTAGCTCCGGAGCAGTTCTTAGCACGTTCGAGGACGAACGTATGTTTAAGTGGGAGAGAATGTAACGACCCGACCGGTCATTTTAAGCTCTAGCGTGTCGTTCAGCGGTTTGAGGCCCTGAGCAGCTTCACTTCATATATTATGACTTGTACGTGTGGTCGGAATTGAAATTCGGGAAGTTCAGAGTTGATCTGGAGAGAAAATTCTAATTTCAGAAGCTTTAAGTTGGAGGAGTTGGCTAAGGTTTAACTTTTGAGTAAACGACCTCGGAATCAGGATTTGAAAGTTCCAACAGGTTTGTATGATGATTTTGGACTTGGGCGTATATCCGGGGCGGGTTTTGGATGACCCGGGAGTGTTTCGACGCCTATCATGGAAGTTGGCATTTTGGAAGAATTTCGTAAGTTTGAGTTGAAGTGCATTTCATTGATATCGACGTCCGTTTGGGATTCTGAGTCTGGGAATAGCTCCGTATGGTGATTCTGGTATTGGAAGCATGTCCGAAAGTGGATTTGGAGGTCCGTAGGTCATTTCGGGATCATTTGGCAGAAGTTAGAAATTTGAAGGGTTTTTGAGAAGTTTGACCGAGAGTGCACTTTTCGATATCGGGGTCAGATTCTGATCCCGGAAGTTGGAGTAGGTCCGCAATGTCAATTATGACTTGCGTGCAAAATTTGAGGTCAATCGGACGTGATTTGATAGATTTCGGCATCGATTGTAGAAGTTTGAAGTTTCAAAGTTCATTAAGTTTGAATTGGAGGGTGATTCGTGTTTTTAGCATTGTTTGATGTGATTTAAGAATAGTTTGAAATATTATTTTAGACTAATCTGTAAAGTTTCAGATTTTTTGGAGTTGAATTGAGGAGTTTGAGGTTTTGGAATGCACAAAAACAGTAGCTGCAAAAATTTGGGCACTAGTCATCTGGTGTAACCGCATCTGCAGAACTTTTCTCGTAGATGCGGTCACGCAGAAGCGGGATTGCAGAAGTGTCTCTGAAGCGTTAGGCCAAGGACCACATGTGCGAAATTTCGTGCGCACCCACGAATGTGCAGAGTGGGGGACTGGCAGTCCGCAGGTGCGGACGATTTGCCGCAGAAGTGGATGCGCACCTGTGGGGAATTTAGCGCAGAAGCGGGTTGGGCAGCTGGGGGACTTCCCCAGAAGCGGAACATTTTGCCGCACCTACGAAACGGCAGAAGTGGTCCAATGAGCGCAAGTTCGGAGGTCGCCTGGGCAGAATACATAAGTTGGCCAAATCGGGTTTTGGCTCATTTTACCTCTTTTCTCTCGTTGGAGCCGACCTTGGGGGCAATATTGGAGTGCCATTTTGTCATCCTTCATGAGGTAAGTGATTCCCACCTACTGCAAGTTAAATACTTGGTTTATATTTGGATTTAAGCATGGAAATTTGTAGAAATTTGGGGTTTTGGTAGAAAAACCTAGAAATTAGTATTTTTGGATTTTGACAACGAATTTGGGCATGGAATTGAGAATAAATCATATATTTGAGTTCGTAATGTTATGGGTAATGTTTATCTTCAAAAAATGTTGGAACGTGGGCTCGGGGGTAAATTTTAAGAATTCTTCAATTTGGGTTGGAAAATCACTTTAATAGTTAAGATGTGAACTCTTGAACATGTATTGATTAGTTTATATACCATTTGATTAGTTTTGGATTGTTCGGCACTAAATTGAGGGTTTGAGCATAATCTTGGATCGGAAAGTAGTCTTTGAGAGCGAGGTAAGTCTCCTGTCTAACTTTGTGAGGGGGAAATTACCCCTAGGTGTTGTATATTGATGTGTGCTACTTGTTGTGGGGGCTACATACGCGCGTGGTGACGAGAGCCCGTACGTAGCTACATTCATGTTATTGTCCGGGTAGGCATAGGTTCACATCATGCTATAGCTGTATTATTTAAGCAATCTCTCGCCTATTAAATTTTTCTATTTTACATTACTACTTGAGACTAGACTTGTTATTGTAGAGACTTCACGAGTTCATGATTAGTCACCGAATAAATCTACTCCTCTTACGGCATATTTCCGCGATATATATACTTCATTGAAAGGTTTTTGTTAAAGAAACTACAACTCACACGTTTATTCGTGAGTGGGGTCAAGGACCCGTCAAAGCTTCTTACTCTTATGGGATCGGGCCGTTCGCCTCGGCAGGATTTATGTACCACACTCTCATGGGAGCGGGCCGTTCGCCTCGGTAGGTTAATTGATTTATCATATGGTTCGGACCGTTCGACCCTCGGTAGTGCATATGTTTTATTATTATGTTGGATCAGGCCGTACCATTCGGCATTTCCTATATCATATCCTCATGGATTCGTGCGTAATATTTAGCAAAAATCCAGTATATCTGTGAGTTTTCCCGATTTGAGTTATGACGATCTATCTGATGAGATCCACTATATATACATATATATATATATATATATATATATATATATATATATATATATATATATATATATATATATATATGCTACGATTAAGGATGGAATTTCTAATGGAGAGCTTGAGTTCCTCGTAAAGAGGGGGAATTTGTACCATGTTATTTATTACTTGTTTACCTCATTTATTTACTATGCCTCATATTTACTTATCTCTTCACTGTACTTGATATTATTGGACCGCTAGTGAGTGTCGATATCGACCCCTCGTCACTACTCCTCCGAGGTTAGGCTAGATACTTACTGGGTACACGTTGATTACGTACTCATACTACACTTGCTGCACATATTTTGTGCAGGTACATATGCGACTAGTGGCCTTGTGAGAGCAGAGGCATGTATGCATGCAGGGACTTACATGAGCTGCATTCCATATTACGACCCGCAGCCAGCAGAGTCTCCTTTAGAGTATTTATAATTTTCCTGTCCAAATTTGTATTCCGGACAGATGCTGTATTTTATTTTACATTCCTAGTTGATGCTCATGCACTTGTGACACCGGGTTTTGGGGTGACTATGAGTTGTTCTGTATTGAAATTTTTTAAAAATATTATCGTTTACTCTGTAAATTCCATCTTCTACTATTTAATGGAAGGAAAAAAATATGATTTCAAAATATTAAAACGAGAACCAAATTGAGTATTTATGGTTGGCTTGCCTGACAGCGGTGTCCGGCGCCATCACGACCTGTTGGAACCTTCTAATCCCGATTCCGAGGTCGTTTACTCAAAAAAATCAAACCTTAGTCAATTCTTCCAAATTAAAACTTCCGAAATGAGAGTTTTCTTTCCAAATCAATTCTGAACTTTCCAAAATTTAATTCCGACCACGCGCACAAATCATAATTCCTGAAGTGAAACTACTCAAGGCCTCAAACTGCCGGACGATGCACTGGAGCTCAAAACGACCGGTCGGGTTGTTACAATAGGTTTGTGAAATATTTGATATTTGGGGAATAGATTTCATGGGTCCTTTTCCTTCTTCTCATTCTTTTGAATATATCATTGTGGCTGTGGATTATGTGTCAAGATGGGTTGAAGCCATTCCCACTAGGAAAAATGATGCTCGAACTGTGTGCAATTTTCTCAAAAAAAATATTTTTACCAGATTTGGCACACCACAAGTAATCATTAGTGACCAAGGGACTCATTTTATGAATAGACAATTTTCTTCTTTGTTGACAATATATGGTGTGACTCATAAAACATGAACACCATATCATGCTCAAATTCAAGGGCAAGTTGAAGTTTCCAACCGTGAGTTAAAAAGAATTCTTGAAAAAATGGTTGGAATCTCATGAAAAGACTGGGCTTTAAAATTAGATGATGTATTATGGGCGTACCGAACGACGTTCAAAATGCCAATTGAAACATCCCCATATAGATTAGTCTTTGGGAAAGTTTGTCATTTGCTAGTTGAATTAGAATATAAAGCTTTTTGGGCACTAAAAGAATTAAACTTTAAATTAGCCTCTGTTGGTAAAAATAGATTTTTTCAGGTTAATGAGTTAGAAGAAATGAGGTTGGAAGCCTATTAAAATGCAAAACTTTTTAAAGAAAAGTCAAAAAAATGGCATGATAATTTGATCTGACAAAAAAATTTTAAAATTGGAGATCAAGTGCTTCTTTACTATAGTCGACTCAGGCTATTCCCAGGAAAATTAAAATCAAGGTGGACAGGTCCTTACAATGTAACAAAATGTTACTCCATATGGAGCAATTGAAATCCAACAGATCAATGGAGGTGACGAGTTTAAGGTAAATGGTCAAAGACTAAAATTGTACTTTGGAGGACATTTTGAGCAATATTCATCAGTCACTTTGATAGACTGATGAATTCCACAGGTAATAAGTCGAGATGACGACGTTAAACTCAGAACTATAGTGACATACTATCACGACCCAAAATTTCAACCTGTTGTGATGGCGCCTGTCTTGATACTAGGCAAGCCAACAACCTCGATAAACCACAATTTCTTTTAAGTTTGAAAATGTAATATTTAAACACAATCCAAAAATCTCGCAATTACCTATACAAACACTCCCAAAACCTGGTGTCACTGAGTATATGAGCATCTATACATTACAAATCTGGAAAACATGGTCTATAATAATCTGAGACCAAATACAATAAATAAAAGGATAGGGAAGGAGAGACAAGGTCTGCGAAATATGGCAGCTACCTCTGAATCTCTGGCAAATCGACTGTGTGAAAGAATCAATACCCACTGTATCCGGGATCACCTGGATCTGCACACGAAGTGCAGGGTGTAGTGTGAGTACAACCAACTCAGTAAATAACAATAATAAATAAAGAACTGAAAGTAGTGACAAGCTTCTCAGCTAAGTCCAAATATAGTACTTTCTAATATAAAAGAGTAGGCATGCTCTCAAGTTCAACATTTAAGATTTCACTAAAATTTCATATCAAGTTTGACCGAAATAGAAAATAATGTTTTTCTGAAATTTCCAAAAATAGTGATATATGCCAGCTGAAATGCAGCAAATAGTGATATCAATGTATCCTCTCAGAGTAACAGTCACTCAGTCCTCCCATTCACTCCAACCGCACAGTCACTCTTTTCTCACAGTCGCTCATTCCTCACAGTCGCTCATCACTCGATACTCGCACTCAGTAGGTACCTGCGCTCACTGGGGGCGTGTACAGACTCCGGAGGGGCTTCTTCAGCCCAAGCGCTATATCAAGCCAATCATGGCATAAATCAATGAAACATGCTACGGTGTGTAGACCGATCCATAAATATCCTCAAAATTAGGCCCTCGGCCTCACTCAGTCATCAACCTCTCCAGTATCTCAGGCTCTCAGAGATCATGATAAGCAGCCCAACAACAATGATATGATACATCAATAATGAACAAGAGAGACTGAGGTAAAAATGTGCAAATAGAACTCTGACTGAGTGCAAAACAACAATTTAGCAATTAATTTCACAAGTACACGACCTATGTGGGCCCCAATAGTGTAAACATATGATTTAAACATGATTCATAGATCAATTTCTCTAATACGGGAAAAATGTACGGATATCAATAGATTTTTCAACTACACAGCTCCATGGAATTGACCAAGTCATAATTCCTACGATGCACGCCCACACGCCAATCACCTAGCATGTGCGTCACCTTAAAAACAATCACATAATACATATTTCGGGGTTTCATACCCTCAGGCCCAAATTTAGAACTGTTACTTACCTCAAACCGTGAAATTCTTTATTCCGCTAGGTCTTTGCCTCGTGAATTGGCCCCCAAACGCCTCGAATCTAGCCACAAATAATTCGATTCAGTCAATAACATTTATTGGAATTAATTCCATATGAAAATACAATTTTTTCATAAAAATCTGAAATTTAACTCAAAACTCACTCGTGGGGCCCACGTCTCGGAACCCGAAAAAAGTTACAAAGTCTGAAAGCCCATTCAACTATGAGTTTAACCATACCAATTTTACTTAATTCCAACATCAACTCGACCTTCAAATCTTCAAATTAAACCAAGAGGATTTTCTAATCTTTCCAACTTAATTCACCCATTAAATGTTAAAACAACCATGAATTCGGGTAATTTGATCAATAATGAGTTAAGAACACTTACCCCATTATTTTCCTTGAAAATCTCCCAAAGATCGTCTCTTCCCAAGCTCCAATCCGTCAAAAATAGAAAATGGGACGAAGTCCCATTTTTAGAACTTAAACTTTCTGTCCAGACCTCTCTTCTTCGCGAACGCGACAGGTCCCTTGCGTTCGCGAAGCACAAAATCGTGCTGCCCAACATTGCTCTTCACGAACGCGAGACACTGCTCGCAAACGTGATGTTGTACCAAGATCTTCTTCGCGAATGCGAGCTCCTCTTCGCGAACGCGAAGGAAAAAACCCATGCCCACTTTTTTTCCCTTCGCGAACGCGATGAACAACCTAGCTCCTCTTCGCAAACGCGAGATCCCCTCGCGAACGCGAAGGGCAAATCTTGCCTGCCTCAAATTCCCCTTCGCGAACGCGAGGGCTTACTCGTGAACGCGTAGAAAGAAACCAGAATAACACACCAGCAGTCTTCAGCCAACATGCCAAGTCCAAAAATGATCCGTTAACCTCCCGAAATTCACCCAAGACCCCCGGGACCTCAACCAAACATACCGTCAAGTCTCATAACATCATACGAACTTAGTCGAACCCTCCAATTCAAGCCTAATGAACTTTGAAATTTCAAGTTTCCACAAACGACACCGGAACCTATCAAATCAAGTCCGATTGACCTCAAATTTTGCACACAAGTCATAAATGACATAACAGACCTATTAAAATTTTCAGAATCGGATTTCGACCCCGATATCAAAAATTTAACCCCCCGGTTAAACTTTCCAAAAATTTGACTTTCGCCATTTAAAGCCTAATTCCACTACGGATCTCCAAATAATTTTCCGGACACGCTCTTAAGTCCAAAATCACCATACGGAGCTTTTGAAATCATCAGAATTCAAATTCGAGGTCGTTTACATATAAGTCAACATCCGATTAACTTTTTCAAGTTAAGTTTTCAATTATGAGACTAAGTGCCTCATTTCACTCCGAAATCCTTCCGGACCCGAACCAACTAACTCGGTAAGTCATAAAACAACTATAAAGAATACCTTGAGCAGTAAATGGGAGAATGGGGTTATAATACTCAAAACGATCTGTCGAATCATTACACATACCCGTAGCCATTGAGGGTGAAGCAATGGAGCCTTATAACTCCAACATAGATTGGGTAATTAAATGCTTAACCAATTATTCTGGTCAATATCCAGGTTATTGTACAACCAGAGCATCTCATGAATGCCTCTACAAAAATAGAGTCAGCTACACAGGAGCAACTCTATGGTGATCGGTATGCTTAAGTAACTGGTTGGTTAACCATTTAATGATTCAAGTCGAATGGTAGCTCAAGTAATTTTTGATTTATATTTAAATCAGGACCAAATGACTGATAAGGTCTTAAATTAGCCAGTCTATTACACATAGAATATGTGTGGTCACAGTTTCTTTCAAGCTTTCTTCTATGATTGTAAATTTGAAAGCCAAAAAGATTTTTTATTATATACATTAGTATTACTTTTTTCTTTTCCTTAAATTAATACTTATATATGTATATCTCTTATCACGCATTTTATCCATGAGGATGAAACGGTTCACATGTGGAGGGGGTAAATTCTGATGCATTTCTAATATATGTTATATATGTATCTAATTAATGGATACATATATTTATATAAAGTTCTATTTTCTTATATATTTATATATAATTATTTTTCTCTCCTCTTTCCTATTTGTAGATTTTAATTAACAAAATAAATTCTTTACTATATGTCCAATGATTAATTCTTTTCATCTTCACCATATAAATACCATATCTATGATTTTGATTTTGTGAAGGCAGGAGCAAGCGTCTTTATCTCAGAAAATCATTGGAATTGAGAATAATTATGATCGCAAAACAGGTAGAATCAATAAACTTGGCTAGAACTTGCTCTAAATATTTCTCAAGGCGAAATAATTGGTGACACTGATTTTTGAAAAATAAAATTAGGTTTTCTTTGATTTATCATTTTCTAGCCTTCTTATTTCTAACCAAATACATATAAATATTCCTTTAGAACCCTTCTTTGAGCCTTTATCCCATTTTTCTTTTCAACACCTTGATCTCTTATAAAAAAGAAGAAAAAAAGAAAAAAAGAAAAAAAGAAAAAAGAGTAATTATATATGGTTGACTTTTGTTGACATCTCTCTATGGTTGCACTTGTCTTTGGTTATTTTGTATTTATGTAATAGATCAATCCTTCTGATCTGTCGTGATGTATTATTTAATTTTGCTATGTATTTGTATTCTTCATTGTATTGTATTGGCTTGGGCTTTTTAGTACGAGATTCTAAAGATTTATATTCATGGGTTTTACCGATTTTTGATGACTGAGTTGTTTTAAATAAAAGAAGTTACTATTATGTTTTAAACTAATAAGTTCTACATCTGAAGCAATAGATTAAATGATGCTTTATTTAAATTGAAATGTCATTTTTTCTTTACTCAAACTATTTCAAAAATAAACTCATTTCTTTAATGAATTCTTTCTTGGTTCAAAAATTGTAAACTTACTTTATTGAAAATAAATTGATCCTGTAGATCTTATATACATTGATATTTTGGTACGTGAGTTGTCCGTGCGGTTATGAAAGAAATATGGGCATGAGGTTCCGGGGAAAATATGATGATTTTATTATTGATATGTGAATTATCCGTGTGGTTGTGATAGAAATATGGGCACAAGGTGCCATGAAAAATATGAAAGTGGGCTGAGACCCGTAATTTTTATGATATTGAAATGAGGTGTCACATGGTGACTTTTACTTGAAAATATTTTTATTCAAAAAAGTATATTCGAAAGATATTTATCTTAATGAATAATATATGAATAGTTTATATTTGAAGAATTTGATTAATTGGTTGTATTTGTGTTCCTTATTTGTCTGAGCAATAATTATGATGTTCTTATTATCATTGCTAGTTGTTTTCCAGTACTATTGTATACTGCTATATTGCACAGGTTATTTGACTAGTGAGTATCTTGACTGTACCATGTCAATACTCCACTGAGGTTAGTCTTGATACTTACTGGGTACCGGCTGTGGTGTACTCATACTACACTTCTGCATATTTTTGTGCAGAGTCAGGTAATGTGGAATCAGTTGACCGATCTCTAGTAGTACGGATCTTGCTGTGGAGACTCAAGGTAAACCTGTTGCTGCGTTCGCAAGCTTTGGAGTCACCTTCTAATATTGTACTTGCACTATTTTATCTCTATTTCAAAACAGTTGTATTTATAGGCTTTCTAGTAACTCAGTAGTATACTACCAGCTTTGGGAATTGTAAGTTTTATAAAGAATTCCATTTCAAGTTGTTAGATGTTATTTATTATGGTTGTCATTCAGTAAATGTTAGGCTTACCTAGTCCCTAAGACTATGTGCCATAACGATACCCAACGGAGGGAAAATTGGGTCATGACAAGTTAGTATCAGATCTCTAGGTTCATAGGTGCTACGAGTCATAAGCGAGTTTAGTAGAGTCTTGCGGATCGGTACAGAGACGTCTGTACTTATCTTCGAGAGGCTACAGAACTGTTAGGAAATTTCCACTTCTTTCATTCCTGTCGTGCGAAATTTGTTGAATTTGGAATTTGAGCCTTTGTATCTCTATTCTCTCACTAATGGTGAGGACACGTGCTACCGGGTCAGCTTAGCAGGCACCTGCGCATTCTGCTAGGGCTGCAAGAGGCCGGGGCTGAGGAAGGGCACGTGTCGCAGCTAGAGCACCTGTCAGAACAACAGTTGAGGAGCTGCCAATAGCTCTAGTTAGGGGGGGAGGTACCAGAAACACCTGTTGTTACCCACGGACTTCAGGAGACTTTAGTACAGTTCCTGAGCATGTTTGGTACTTTAACTCAGGCAGGATAGATCTCTGTTGCACCAAATATTTCACAGATTGGGGGAGGAGCTCAAACTTCTACTGCCCGTACTCTAGAGCAGCAGGTTCACATTGGTCAGGTTTCGGGTATAGTACCGGTACAACCTGTTATTTCGGTTCAGCCTGAGGTCAGGCCAGAGACGTCAGAAGAAGAACAAAAGAGACTCGAGAGATTAAAGAGGTATAGTCCCCCTACTTTTGGTGGTACAACTTCCGAGAATACCCAGGGATTTCTAGAACAATGTCACCGTATTCTCCATACCAAAAGTATTGTAGAAGTGAGCGGAGTTTCCTTTACTACATTTCAACTATCAGGAGCACTGTATTAGTGGTGGCAAGTTTATGAAGAAGGTAGACCAGCCGATGCAACACCACCAACTTGGGCTCAATTTTTGGAAATGTTCTTGAAGGAGTTGTTCCCCAGACTCTCAGAGATGCATGGCGCACATAGTTTGAACGGTTGCATCAGGGAACTATGACAATATCAGAATATGCTATCAGGTTCAGTGAATTAGCCTGTCATGCACCTATCTTGGTTCCTACAGTTAGAGAGCGAGTCCGCAGATTCATTGAAGGGCTCAATTATGATTTTAAAATATGTATGGTTCGAGAGTCGCATGCTGACATTCTATTTCAGCAAGTAGTAGAGACTGCCAGGATGTTAGAACATGTTCGAAGTGAAGAGAAGGAGGCCAAAAGGTCTCGGAACTCTGGAGAATTTAGTAGATTCTACTCTGCAGTTATGACTCATCACGGCGGAGGCTCGGGAAGTCGGTCAGCCTAGTCCGCAATTTAGAGTACTCGTAGTGCTCCAATTAATACCTTTAGTGCACCATCGGCACAAGATTCTTAAAGTGGTTATTCCAGTTAATACTCCACGTGCATAGACAGTTAGGGGTGGAGAACAGACGGGTAGGGGGCGTCTAAGAGGTGGAGGCCCGGCCTGTTGATATAATTACTATGATTTGGCTGAGGCCAATACACCAAATGGTGTCGTTACAGGTACGATCCTGATTTGTTATAAAAGAATAATTCTCCTTAATTTGATTTGGTTCTAGATATCGAGGCGAGTCCTCCTATTATGCTCTACTTATGGGTGAGCTTTGTAACTTTGTGACCCACTTATATGTTATCCCTGTTGGGAAATTTGATAATGTTAGCCCGTGTCTATCATTTTTATTTGTGTACACCATTAAGGGCTATAAGTCCAAATGTGACTTTTTATTTCTCACTACAGTGGGTTTTTATGTGATTTCAGAATAATTGAATTCAAATTTATGAATTATATACCCTACCGGGATTAGGGTTCATTATGTGTTGTGAAAACTGTTTACGAAATTTATTAAAAAGAAGAAAGAAAGGAAACTGAAAATTTCAGTTGGTACGATGTGCAAAATACTTGTGATTCGGAGTTGAGGATGAGATCCTTGCATTTTTTTTATGATGTAAAATATTTAAACTTGGCTACAAGCTACGGTGGAAGTTATATAAGGACGAGGTCCTTGTGATAAAAAATTTATGAGTTTAAATTTTCTCTTTGTGAAATTAAAAATTTGTACTATTGTATTGATAGGAAGTCATGCCTGTTAGGCTTATTTGATAATTCTTTTATGTGTTTATGTGCATATTTATCCATAATTGTGAGGCAAATATTGAGTTTTAGCCTACGAGGTGAGTGCCTAGGCGACGTTAAATGTGACTCGTTAAGTAGGGTAAATAGTTATGAGGTCTTCATGCCTCACATTTTGTTGTCAGTGTTGCAAAAATTTGTAACGAGGTTTTGGTTAATATGAGGTTAATTGATGATGTTGGAATTGATTGTGAACAACTATTATGATCAGAGATGTGGTTATGGGCATACATATAATGTGTGTGTGGGCACGAAATTTCTACAGCCGTTTGAGACTAACACAGTGTGTTAATATGAAAAATCAGGCATTTGAAATTGATTGGCGAGCAAGGAATTGGCTTTAAAGCTTATAAGAATGGATGAAAGAAATAATTTCAATTGAGATGGTGTTGTCAGACCCGTGTTAAATTGCGGGAACGTAGAATCACCCGCCAGTATGTGTGAAAGAATACACTTAGTAATTTAATATCCTCAAAAAGATTCTTGGCATGTTCGAGGACGAACGTATATTTAAGAGGTGAAGAATGTAACGACCCGACTTGTCGTTTTAAGAATTAAAGCCCCGTTCAGTGACTTAAGGTCTCGAGCAGCTTCGTAATATGTATTATGACCCGCGGGTGTGGTCGAGTTTGATTTTCAGAAGATTCAGAATTAAATTAAAAGAATAATGCTTATTTAGAAGCTTAAATGGAAAAAATTGACCGGAGAGTTGACTTTTAAGCAAACGACCCCGGAATAGAATTTAGATGATGGAAGTAGCTTCGTATGATGATTTTAAACTTAAGCATATGTTCGGATTTGGATTTGGAAGTCCGTAGGACAATTCGATGCATTTTGGCGAAAGCTGGAAAATAGAAGATTTTTGGAAAGTCCGACCGAATGTTAAATTTTTGATAACGAGGTCGGATTTCGATTCCGGAAATGGGAATAGCTCCATTACGCCATTTATGACTTATTTGAAAATTTTGAAGTCATTCCGGATTGATTTGATATATTTCGGCCCAAGATATAGAAGTTGAAAGATTTGAAAAATTCATAATTTGATTCGATGCGCGATTCGTAATTTAAGCATTGTTTGACGTGGTTTGAAGCTTAGACTAAGATCGTATTGTATTTTGGGACATATTGGTATATTTGGTTGAAGTCCCAGGGGCCTCGGGTGGATTTCGGAAGGTTAACAGAGCAATTTAGACTTGAAGGAAGCTGTTGGAAAATGGCAGAAGTTGTGGAATCGCACTTGCAAAATTTTGGGCGCAAGTGCGACCATCACAGAAGCGAGATGAAGCTCGCAGAAGCAAAATTGGCTGGGCTGGACTGAGGTCGCAGGTGCAAAGAATTTCTTGCACTTGCATGATCACAGAAGCGGAGAGAGGAGGCGCATAAGCGGAACCCATCGCAAGTGCGCACTGGCCATTGCAAAAGCTATGTGCGCAGGTGTGGCATTTTGCCCGTTGGTGCGAAACTGGACAGATTCATTAAGGACCAAAATTGGTCATTTCTCCATTTTTCGATTGAGATTTTGGAGCTCGACTTTTGGGCGATTTTGGAGGGATTTTTCACAAGCTTGATTGGGGTAAGTGTTCTACATCCTAAAGTGCTTATATTTCATGAATCTATGGTTATATTCATTGTTTAATTCGAGTTTAATGGAGGAAATGGGAATTTTTGTAAAAACTCTTCAAAATTGGAAATTCAAGATTTGGAGGTCGATTTGTTATTAGAATTCGATAAAATAGTTATATTGAACTCGTATCGGAATGGGTGTTCGGATTTCGTGAAAAGTATGTCGGGTTCCGAGAGGCGGGCCCCGCGTTGACTTTTGTTGACATCTCTCTATGGTTGCACTTGTTTTTGGTTATTTTGTATTTCCGTGATAAGTCAATCCTTGTGATCTGCCGTGATGTATTATTTGATTTTGCTACTTCAAAACCTTTCTTTAGACTAGCCTTTTGTTGATCTACAGTAACCGTGAAATTTAACATCTCAAGCTGATTATCACATTTTAACTCCTGCCTAATTCTGTTTACTTTTAATCCTTGTGCCACCATAGCCAAAGCTCGATCAACTGATATCTCGTCCAATTTAGAATTCTGCTCAATCATTTTTCCAATAACTGTGACAACCAACTCCCCTTTTCCACAGTCTTGCACAATATCCATTTGTTGATTTGTACCAGCTATCACTTGAAATATCTTCTGCTGCCCAATGCTATGATCTTTTCCTTTATTTTCTACAAGTTGTTGGCCAGCTCTCTTCGCATTCAAAAACTCCCTAGCATCTCCTTTTAATTGTTTCACACTAGACATCTCGACAATAGGCAGTAGCTCATGCGCTGCCCTGTTTTTCATGTTAGGGAGATCATGTTCCTTAGCGTTAGCCATCATCAAATGACACACAATATCTTCATGTCCTTGATGTTTACAGTAGGTGTAGTACTTGGGGAGATTGTCATATACCACCTCCTGATAATACTCCACGAAATTCCCAGTTCCTTTATCGATAATATGCAACTTAACCTTCTTAGGGTGTTTGTCTAAGAGTAGCACCTTAGCCCTTGCAACACTTGGTCTTGTTCGATCCTGTGTAGCTTTATCAACAACAAGTGGTTTCCCACATGCTGAAGCGATTGACAACAATGATTTCTTTGCAAATATAATTGGCGGCAGATCGTGAAACGAAATCCACACTACTGCTTTTGAATTTTCCTCTCTAGGATTGAATCCTAGAGTCCATGGAAATATTCTAAAAAAATATTCTTCACCTTTGGCCTTTATATATCCAGCAGATCTTGATAAAACCATAACAAAGTCTTCATAAAGATTGAATCTTACCAAGATATATCGGAATTCAAGTTGTCCAATATTGCATCAACCTTTAACTTCTAATTGGACTGGGAGAATTCGCCTCAGCTCTTGTAAATCTGGTTTTCCATAAGAAAATTTAATAATCACAGCTTGGTGTAAAACTTCTTCCATGGTGAATTGATTAACATCCTCCATAGAAAATTCGATTGTTGGTTCTCCATGGATGAACTTCACTGGAATCAAATCTATTTTAGGTGAAATACTGGCTGTTTTTGTGGGTTGAATTCGAGCAGCATATGTTAGAAGGATTAGTGTTTGGATTGTTTGTGTTTTGATGTTGCTCTCCCATAGCCAAAGGCTGGGGAGAGATCATGTTTGCCATGGCTTCTCTAGTTCCCCATAAGAAGCTGCCCAAAACAGAAGAAAGAGGAGAGAGCGTTTATTTTAGAGAGAGAATTTAGGGCTGGTTTAGGGTTTAGCGTGAGAAAAAAAAGATATAGTTGGGTTTGTTGCTCGGTGTTTAAATATTCAACAGGTGAAGTACGAGCATCAGAGACCGGGAGGATTGCTTTAGATACATGAAATTCCGAAGCGGAAGTGGGAGCGTATTACCATGGACTTCGTAGTTGGGCTCCCACGGACTTTGAGAAAATTTGATGTTGTTTGGGTGATTGTAGATCAGTTGACCAAGTCAGCTCATTTTATTCCTTTGGTTACTACTTACTCTTCGGAGCATCTGGCTCAGGTTTACATTCGCGAGATTGTCAGGCTTCATGGCATACCCGTATCTATCATCTCTGACCGGGGTACATAGTTTACATCACAGTTTTGGAGAGCAGTGCAGCGAGAATTGGGCACACAGGTTTAGTTGAGTACAGCATTTCACCCTCAGACGGATGGACAGTCCGAGCGCACTATTCAAATATTGGAAGATATGCTGCGCGCTTGTTTCATTGATTTTGGGGGTTCTTGGGATCAATTTCTACCACTAGCAGAGTTTGTTTACAATAAAAGCTACCAATCGAGCATTCAGATGGCTCCGTATGAGGCTTTATATGGGAGACTGTGTCGGTCTCCGTTGGGTTGGTTTGAGCCGGTAAGGATAGGCTATTAAGTACTAATTTAGTTTAAGATTCCTTGGAAAAGGTTAAATTGATTCAGGAATGACTTCGCACGGCGCAGTCTAGACAGAAGAGTTATGCCGACCGAAAGGTTCGCGATGTTGCTTACATGGTAGGAGAGAAGGTACTACTCCGAGTTTCGCCTATGAAGGGTGTTATGAGATTCGAGAAGAAGGGCAAGTTGAGTCCTAGGTATATTGGAGCTTTTGAAATACTTAAGAAGGTTGGAGATGTGGCTTATGAACTTGCTTTGCCACCTAGTCTATCGGGTGTACATCCAGTGTTTCATGTATCTATGCTCCGGAAGTATATCGGAGATCATTCTCATGTTTAGGATTTCAGCACGGTTCAGTTGGATGGTAATTTGGCTTATGATGTGCAGTCGGTGGCCATCTTGGACCGGCATGTTCGAAAGTTGAGAACAAAGAGCATAACTTCAGTGAAAGTGTAGTGGAGAGGTCAGCCAATTGGAGAAGCTACTTGGGAGACTGAGCGGGAGATACAGAGCAAATATTCACACCTATTTGAGACTCCAGGTATAATTCTAAACTCGTTCGAGGACGAACGTTTGTTTAAGAGGGGGAGAATGTAACGACCCAACCGGTCATTTTGAGTATTACAACCCCATTTCCCCATTTACTGCTCAGTTTATGCTTTACAAATGTTATGTGACTCACCGGGGTGATTGGTTCGGGTCCGATGAGGTTTTGGAATGAATTGGTAGTTCCAAGGTTTAAAACTTAGGTTAAAATAGTAATCGGATGTCGACTTATGTCTAAACGACCCCAGAATAGAGTTTTGATGATTCCAATAGCTCCGTATGGTGATTTTGGACTTAGAAGCGTGTCAGAAAAATTATTTGGAAGCCCGTAGCTAAATTAGGCTTGATATGGCTAAAATAAAAAATTGAGTTTGGAAGTTTGACCGGGGAATTGACTTTTTGATATCGGGGCCGGAATCCGATTCTGAAAATTGAAATACCTCCATTATGTCATTTATGACTTGTGTGCAAAATTTAAGGCCAATCAGACTTGATTTGCTAGGTTTCAGCATCGAATGTAAAATGTTCTAACGTCGTTTCTTCGAGAATAAATGATATCACATAAAGCAAATGAGCTCCAAATTCGGATTTGATTGAGGTATTAGATCCGTATTGAAATTTCGGAGCCATATCAAAAAGTATCGTCGAATTCGGACATCGTATGATTGAGTTATGCCCATTTCCGTGTCGAGAAACATTTTCCGTCGCCGCCAACACCCAGGGTAGCGTGGGCCGCTAACCCTGGAGCTGGGAATTTTTGGAATTCTGGAAAGTGCGCCACATTTAGCGCCCCACACTATCTGTGGTGCTCCAAAACGTCAGAGGCTCTATAAACAGGATTTTTGGCCATTTTTGACAAAACAATAGTTGGGGAACTCGGTTTGGGCGATATTTAGAGGCAAACTTCACAAATTGGACTAGGGGTAAGTGATCTTAACTTGATTTGGTATGTTATTCATGAATCTAACATTATTTCCAGCACTTATTTCATGATTTGGAGGATTAGAATAGAAATTTTCCAAAAATTGATTTGAGGGTTTGAAGGTCGAATCGGAGTCGGAATTTAGTAATTTTTATATGGTTAGACTCGTGGTAAAATGGGCGTTCATATTGAAAAGATGAGTAGTTTTCTCATGTTTCACTTTTGCGAATAGGAAATCCATGTATGCGAAGTGACCTTTGTGTACGTAGATTCCATATATGCAACTATGGGCGTCACTCTTGACTTCATGAGTTAGTCTTGCAAATGTAGGTTCCATGTGTCATGACCCAATTTCACCTATAGGTCATGATGGCGCCCAACACTACAGCTAGACAAGCCAACTAGTAATTTAAATACATATTCAATCCTTTTTTAAAAATTAACCGAATAATTAAACTCTTCTTACTTGCAATAATCAAGACAATGTGAAAAGATATGGTAAATTAAAATAACCAAGAAAATAATTAAATCCAAAAATTCTACTAATGTGTGTGCCAAGACCTGGTGTCACAAGTGTTTGAGCATCTAGTAGATTATACAAAAATTATAAATACTATCTGAAATAAAGTAGACAGAAATAAGTTTTTTAGGAAGAGGCACTGGTTGCAGCAGAACGGCTCAGAAAGCAGCCCACCACTAAGCCTCTGGATAACGCAGGTGTGCGCCGATAGGTCCAATGATAGCACCTGTCTGAGGTCCTGCACAAAAAGTATAATAAGTGTAGCATGAGTACGTAAAAACGTTCACCCAGTAAGTATCAAGCCTAATCTCGAATAGGTAGAGACGAGAGGTCGATTTTGACACTCACTAAGGGTCAATAATAATAATTGAAATAAAATATGGAATTATTTAAATCAACATGATTTATAGAGAAACAATAACCTTATTTAACTAACAGAAATAATTAAATTCCTTCAATTCCAACAATTTTCAATCTATTAATTAAATTCACAAGCTGCAATTGAAATGCCAAGGTACCGTGTAATTATTATTATTATTAGGCACGATTTCTACCGAGGTCGTATGGCCCTATCCAGAGTGTCGTGTACACTGCCAAGGGACGTGCGGCGCGATCCATAGATGCATCTATACTGCCGAGGCATTCGACCCGCTCCACAAGAAAGGATGACATTTTCTTATGTACCTCTGGAATGAGAGTGTATTTATTATAAGATTAATTCGAGAGGATAAATAATTCCTTTTAACAATTAATTAATTTAAACAGAAAATTAAGTATATGAGATTCCCATCTTTTACTATCTTTCCCTAACAATTCACAATATATTTCAAATAATTTAATTAAATAAAGAATACAATTTACACACATAATTCATGCTTTGAGTCCTAAACTACCCGGACTTAGCATAGATAGTAGCTACGTACGGACTCTCGTCACCTCGTGCATACGTATCCCCCATAATTAGCAATAATTATTAACTTAATCACCTATGGGGTAATTTTCCCCTCACAAGATTAGACAAGAGACTTACCTCGTCTTGCTCCAATTTAATCTACTAGTAGACCCTTTCCTCAATTATCTAACTTTGAATGGCTTGAATCTAACCAAAACTAATTCGATACAGTCACCAAAAATTATAGAATCAATTTCATAAGAAAATACTGCATTTTCAATAAAAATCTGAAATTAATTAAAAATTCGTCTGTGGGGCCCACATCTCAGAATCCGACAAAAGTTACGAAATCCGGCAACCCATTCAATTACGAGTCCAACCATACCAATTTCACTCAAATATGACTCTGAATCGATACTGAAATCTCAAAAAATCGTTTCTAGGAGATTTCTAAAACTTTTCCAAAATTTCAAATCTTAAAACATTAATTAAATGGTGAAAAGAATGATATATTCGTGTATATTGACCAAATTCGAGTTAGAATCACTTACCCCAATGTTTTTCCTTAAAAATGTATCAGAAATCGCCTCTGCTCAAGCTCCAATTTGTCAAAAATGGAGAATGGGACGAAGTCCCCTCCTTTATAGTTCTGCCCAGGCAGCCCTCGGTCCTGCCTCGATCATGGCCTCGATCCTCGGCCTCGATTGTGGCTTCGATCATGGCCCTCGAGCCTGGGCCTTCGATCGTGACCCCCGAGCCCTGCCTTCGATCATGACCCTCGATCATGGGCCTTCGATCATGACCCTCGATTTCAGCCCCGAATTTCCAGCAGAAAAGAAAAATTGCAGCACCTGTTTTAAGTCCAACTTTTGATCCGTTAACCATCTAAAACTCACCCGAGGCCCTCAAGACCTCAACCAAATATAGCAACAAGTTCTAAAACATCATACGAACTTATTTGAAATCTCAAATCACATCAAACGACGTTAAAACCACGAATCATGCTCCAATTCAAGCTTAATGAAACTTAAAATTTCCAACTTCTACATTTCAATGTCGAAACCTATCAAATCAAGTCCGATTGACCTCAAATTTTGCACACAAGTCATAAATAATATAATGGAGCTATAAAAATTTTCAGAACTGAATTCTGACTCTGATATCGAAAAGTCAACTCCCCGGTCAAACTTCCAAATTTAAATTCCTATTTTGGCCATTTCAAGCCTAATTTAACTACGGACTTCTAAATAAAATTCTGAACACGCTCCTAAGTCCAAAATCACCATATGGGTCTGTTGGAATCATCAAAATTCTTTTTCGGGGTCATTTTCTAAAAAATGTTGACCGAAGTCAAACTTAGCATTTTAAGGCCAACTTAAGGAATCAAGTGTTCCGATTTTAACCCGAAGACTTCCAAATCCCGAACCCACTATCCCCGCAAGTCATAAATTAATGAAAGCACATATAAGGAGTTTTATTTAGGGAAACGGGGTTCTAAAAGTCAAAATAACCGGTTGGGTCATTACATTCACCACCTCTTAAACAAACGTTCGTCCTCGAACGGGTTTAGAATTGTAATTGGAGTGTTGAATAAGTGTGGATATCTGGTCCGCATGTTTTTCTCGGCCTCCCAAGTCGCTTCCTAGACTGGTTGGCCCCTCCACTGAACTTTTACTGCAGAAATCCTCTTGGACCTCAACTGTCGAACCTACTTATCAACAATGGCAACTGGTTCTTCTTCAAAGCCCAAACTATTATCTAGTTGAATTGTGCTGAAGTTTAACACATGTGATAGGTCAGCATGATACTTCTGAAGCATAGATACATGAAAAACCGGATGAACTCATGATAGACTGGGAGGCAAAGCAAGCTCGTAAGCAACCTCCCCAACTCGTCTCAACACCTCAAATGGGCCTATAAACCTTGGGCTCAACGTTCGCTTTTCCCCAAATCTTATGATTCCCTTCATCGGCGAAACTTTCAAGAGAACTTTTTCACCCACCATAAATGATAAATCACGCGCTTTCTGATCTGCGTAACTCTTCTGTCTGGACTGTGCTGTACGAAGTCGCTCCTGAATCAACTTTACCTTTTCCAAGGCATCTTTCACAAATCAGTACCATATAACTTAGTCTTACCGGGCTCAAACCATCAATAGGCGAACGGTATCGTCGACCATATAAAGCCTCAAACGGAGCCATCTCAATGCTGGATTGGTAACTGTTGTTATAAGAAAACTCAGCCAAAGGTAGGAAATGATCCCACTGACCTCCAAAGTCAATCACACATGCCCTGAGCATATCCTCCAAAATCTGAATTGTCCGCTTTGACTGCCCGTCGGTCTGCGGATAAAAGGCTGTACTGAGCTCTACACAGGTCCCTAATTCACTCTGTACTGCTCTCCAGAAATGTGAAGTAAACTGAGGGCCTCTATCTGATATCATGAAATTGGCAAACCGTGCAACCGAACTATCTCCTGAATATAAATCTGGGCCAACCTCTCTGAAGTATATGTAGTCACAACCGGAATAAAGTGTGCTGACTTGGTCAACCTATCAACAATCACCCAAACTGCATCAAACTTTCGCAAGGTCCGCGACAACCCAACTACAAAGTCCATAGTAATGCGTTCCCATTTCCACTCTGGTATAGTCATCTGCTGAAGTAGGCCACCTAGCCTCTGGTGCTCATATTTAACTTGATGGCAATTTAGACACCTAGCTACATACTGAACTATGTCCTTTTTCATTCGTCGCCACCAATAATGCTACCTCAGGTCACGGTACATCTTCGTAGCACCTGGGTAAATAGAATACCGAGAACTGTGTGCTTCCTCTAGGATCGTTTTCTTCAGTCCATCCATATTAGGAACACATAGATGATCCTGGAGTCGCAGAACACCATCTGCACCAATAGCAACTTCCTTGGCACCACTCCGTAGTACCGTTTCTCGAAGAACCATTAAGTGTAGATCATCATACTAGCGAGCCTTGATCTACTCAAATAGTGAAGACTGGGCCACAACACGTGCAAGAACTTGACCGGGCTCTGAAATATCCAGTCACACAAGTCTGTTAGCCAAGGACTGAATATCCAAAGCTAATGGTCTCTCCTCTGTTGAAATGAAAGTCAAACTACCCATACTCTCTGCCTTCCTACTCAAGGCGTCTGCAACCACATTTGCTTTGCCCGGATGATACAAGATAGAAATATCATAATCTTTTAGTAACTCAAGCCATCTGCGTTGCCTCAAATTTAGGTCTCTCTGCTTGAACAAATGCTGCAAACTATGATGATCAGTGTAAACTTCACAAGATACCCTATAAAGATAATGCCTCCAAATCTTAAGAGCGTGAACAATCGCAGCTAACTCCAAATCATGCACCGGATAATTCTTCTCGTGGGACTTCAGTTGACATGAAACATATGCAATAACTCGCCTTTCCTGCATCAATACACAACCCAAGCCAACGCGTGAAGCGTCATAATATATTGTATACATTACCGAACCGAAAGGCAACACTAACACTGGTGTTGTAGTTAATACTGTCCTGAGCTTCTGAAAGCTCACTTCACAATCATCGGCCCATCGAAACGGAGCACCCTTCTGGGTTAATTTGGTCAAAGGTGCTGCAATAGATGAAAAGTCTTCCACGAACCGACGATAATAACCTGCTAAACCTAGGAAACTCCTTATCTCAGTCACCGAAGTGGGACGATGCTAATTTTGAACTGCCTCAATCTTTTTGGGATTAACCTTAATACCCTCGCCCGATACAATATGCCCAAAAAATGCTACAGACTCTAGCCAGAACTCATATTTGGAGAACTTAGCATATAGCTTTTGTTCCCGCAACGTCTGAAGCACCACTCTCATATGTTGCTCGTGCTCCTCCTTACTGCGCGAGTAGATCAAAATATCATCAATGAAGATAATGACAAACGAATCAATATATGACCTGAATACCCTATTCATCGGATCCATAAATGTTGTCAGGGCATTAGTTAAACCGAAGGACATCACCATAAACTCATAATGACCATATCTAGTCCGGAAAGCAATCTTCGGAACATCTGAATCACGAATCTTCAACTGATGGTACCCCAACCTCAAGTCGATCTTAGAGAATACCCTAGCACCCTGCAACTAGTCAAATAGATCATCGATACGTGGAAACGGGTACTTGTTCTTAATAGTGACTTTATTCAATTGCCGATAATCAATACACATTCGCATTGTTCTATCCTTCTTCTTCACAAATAATACCGGTGCACCCCAAGGCGATACACTCGGTCTGACGAACCCTTTGGCTAGTAACTCCTCAAACTATTCTTTCAACTCCTTCAATTCTTTTGGAGCCATGCGATATGGTGGGATAGATATAGGCTGGATATCTGGAGCCAAATCAATACAGAAATCAATATCACGATCAAGTGGTATGCTTGGAAGATCTGAAGGAAATACATCGAAGAACTCCCGAACTACAGGCACTGAATCAATAGTCGGAGTCTCTACAGTTGTATCCCGAACATAGCTAGATAAGCTAAACAACCCTTCTCAACCATGTGTTGAGCCTTTATAAAAGAAATAACCAGATTAAATGCACTAATAGACGAACCCTTCCACTCCAACCTAGGCAATGCTAGAATAGCCAAGGTAACAGTCTTGGCATGACAATCTAGAATAGCATGATATGGAGATAACCAGTCCATGCCCAGGATGATTTCAAAGTTAGTCATCTCAAGCAATAGGAGATCTGCTCTAGTTTTATAACCACAGAATGTAATAATACAGGATTGGAAGATCCAATTCACAACAACAGAATCGCCCACAGAAGTGGACACATAAACAGGAGTACTCAAGGACTCATGAGAAACACCCAAGAAATGAGTAAATAGAGATGACACATATGAATACGTAGATCCTGGATCAAATAATACTGAGGCATCTTTGCCGCAAACAGAAATAATACTTGTAATCACGGCATCTGAGGCCTCTGCATCTGGCCTGGCCAGAAAAACATAGAACCGAGCTGGAGCACCAACTGGCTGGCCTCCACCTGGCTGACCTCCACCTCTAGGACGGCCTCTACCCACCTGTCCTCCACCTCTTGGTGGTCGGATGACTGGTGGAGCAACTAGTGCAGTAATCATAGGTTGTTGACCCTGCTGCACTGTTCTACCCCACAGCCTGGGGCAGAATCTCCGTATGTGACTGGGATCCCCGCACTCGTAACACCTTTTCGATGCGATAATCTACTGACTAGAAGTCTGGCCCTGGTGACCTAAATACCCACTAGAAGAACACTGAATAGCTGGTGGGCAATAAGAACTCTCTAGCATAGCACTGAAATAAGGTCGCACCGGGGCACCCCGAGGAGGCGGTGGTGCTGGATATAGGGGCCTGTTGGACTGCCCTCTCATGAACTGACCTCTGCCCCCAGACGGAGCACCTCTAAACTCTCCGGAATATCTAAACCGCTTATCTCTCATAACCTGCTCTCGGCTACGCTGACGCACACCCTTAATCCTCCGGGCTATCTCCACGACCAACTCATAAGAAGTCCTTATCTCAACCTCTTGGGCCATAATGGACTGAATGCCAGTATTTAAACCCGCAACAAACCTTCGCACTCTCTCCGCCTCAGTAGGGAGTATCATAAGTGCATGGCGAGATAACTCAGAGAACCTCGCCTCATAATCGGTCACTGATATCTGACCCTGCTAGAGCTGCTCAATCTGAAACCGCAACCCTTCTCTCTGGGAGGGTGGAATATACCTGTCCAGGAAAATATGGGTGAACCTGTCCCAAGTCATGGGAGAAGAATTTGCTGGCCTGCCAAGAATATAAGACTTCCACTATCTACGGGCCCTGCCCTCTAGCTGAAAAGTAGCAAAGTCAACCCTATGAGACTCCAATATCCTCTTGTTGTACAGTCTATCCCTGCACCGATCGATGAAATCCTGTGGATCCTCATGTCGCTCACCCCCAAAGACATGAGGATATAGTCTAGTCCATCTGTCCAATAGTTTTTGCGAATAAGCAACTTCAGCTGGCCTGGGCTCAAGTGTTGCTGGGCTCCACCCACGGGTAGTGCACCCTGGGTATGATATACAGCAGCTGCCTGCCCATGAGCCTGCGCGGTAGGGTTCTGTGCTCCCCCGCCCGCTTGAGATGTGGCTGGGTCTGCTAGAAATAAACCAGCCTGAGTCATACTATCCATGAACCGCAGCATATGACCCATGGATTCCTGGAATCCCGGTGCAGATGTGAAATCCACCAAAGCTGGCTCTGTCACACGCACCTCGCCATGTTCCTCAATGATGAGATCCTCTGCTGGACCCACTAGCAGCCTAACTGGAACAGTCCTGGGACGTCCTCGTCCCCTATCACGGGATGGAGCCCTCCCTCGGCCTCTAACAACTGGGGGAGTAGCTCTTCCCTGGTCTGGAGCCCCGTTAGAGTGCGTTCTCACCATCTGTGAGAGAGAAAGAGAAAGATATTTAGTTCTACATCAATTGCACAAGGGAAGATGAAGAAAGGTAATTTCCTAACACCCTATAGTCTCTCAAAGATAAGTACAGACGTCTCCATACCGATCCGTAAGACTCTATTAGGCCTGCTCATAACTTGTGAGACCTACGTGAACCTAGTGCTCTGATACCATATTGTCACGACCCAATTTCACCTATAGGTCGTGATGGCGCCCAACACTACTGCTAGGCAAGCTAACTAGTAATTTAAACATATATTCAATCTTTTTTAAAAATTAACCGAATAATTAAACTTTTCTTACTTGCAATAATCAAGACAATGTGAAAAGATCTGGTAAATTAAAATAACCAAAAAAATAATTAAATCCAAAAATTCTACTAATATATGTGCCAAGACCTGGTGTCACAAGTGTTTGAGCATCTAGTAGATTATACAAAAATTATAAATACTATATGAAATAAAGTAGATAGAAATAAGTTTTTTTAGGAAGAGGCATTGGTTGTTGCAGAATGGCTCAGAAAGCAGCTCACCACTAAGCCTCTGGATAACGCGGGTGCGAGCTGACAGGTCCATCGATAGCAAATGTCTCAGGTCCTACAAAAGAAGTGCAGCAAGTGTAGCATGAGTACGTAAACAATGTGTACCCAGTAAGTATCAAGCTTAATCTCGAAGAGGTAGAGACGAGAGGTCTACTTTGACACTCACTAAGGGTCAATAATAATAATTGAAATAAAATATGGAATTATTTAAATCAACATGATTCATAGAGCTAACAATAATCTTATTTAACCAATATAAATAATTAAATTCCTTCAAATGCAATAATTTCCAATCTATTAATTAAACTGACAAGCTGCAATTGAAATGCCAAGGTATCGTGTAATTATTATTATTATTAGGCAAGATTTCTGCCGAGGTCATACGGCCCAATCCAGAGTGTCTTGTACACTGCCGAGGGATGTGCGGCGCGATCCATAGATGCATCTATATTGTCGAGGCATTCGACCCGCTCCACAAGAAAGGAGAACATTTTTTTATATACCTCCGAAATGAGAGTGTATTTATTATAAGATTAATTCGAGAGGATAAGCAATTTCTTTTAATAATTAATTAATTTAAACAGAAAATTAAGTATATGAGATTCCCATCGTTTACTATCTTTCCCTAACGATTCACAATATATTTCAAATAATTTAATTAAATAAAAAATATAATTTACACACATAATTCATGCTTTGAGTCCTAAACTACCCGGACTTATCATAGATAGTAGCTACGTACGGACTCTCGACACCTCGTGCGTACGTAGCCTCCACAATTAGCAACAATTATTAATTGATTCACCTATGGGGTAATTTTTCCCTCACAAGATTAGACAAGAGACTTACCTCGCCTTGCTCCAATTTAATCTGCTAGTAGACCCTTTCCTCGATTATCCAACTCTGAATGGCTCGAATCTAACCAAAAATAATTTGATACAGTCACCAAAAATAATAGAATTAATTTCATAAGAAAATACTACATTTTCAATAAAAATCCGAAATTAATTAAAATTCGTCAGTAGGGCCCACGTATTGGAATCCGACAAAAATTATAAAATCCGGCAACCTATTCAATTACGAGTCCAACCATACTAGTTTCACTCAAATCTGACTCCGAATCGATACCGAAATCTCAAAAATTCGTTTCTATGAGATTTCTAAAAAATTTCCAAAATTTCAAATCTTAAAACAATAATTAAATGGTGAAAACAATAATATATTCGTGTATATTGACCAAATCCGAGGTAGAATAACTTACCCCAATGTCTTTCCTTGAAAATCTATCAAAAATCGTCTCTGCTCAAGCTCCAATTTGTCAAAAATGGAGAATGGGACGAAGTCCCCTCCTTTATAGTTCTGCCCAAGCAGCCCTCAGTCCTGCCTCGGTCATGGCATCGATCATGGCCTCAATCCTCGGCCTCGATTCTGGCTTCGATCATGGCCCTAGAGCCTGGGCCTTCGATCGTGACCCCCGAGCCCTGCCTTCGATCATGACCCTCGATTTCTGCCCCGAATTTCCAGCAGAAAAGAAAAATTGCAGCAGCTATTTTAAGTCTAACTTTTGATCCGTTAACCATCTTAAACTCACCCGAGGCCATCGGGACCTCTACCAAATATACCAACAAGTCCTAAAACATCATACGAACTTGTTTGAAACCTCTAATCACATAAAATGTCGCTAAAACCACGAATCATGCTCCAATTCAAGCTTAATGAAACTTAAAATTTTCAACTTTTACATTCGATGTCGAAACCTATTAAATCAAGTCCGATTAACCTCAAATTTTGCACACAAGTCATAAATGATATAACGGAGCTATGAAATTTTTCAGAACTGGATTATGACTCTGATATCAAAAGTCAACTCCCTAGTCAAACTTCCAAACTTAAATTCCTATTTTGGCCATTTCAAGCCTAATTCAATTACGGACTTCCAAATAAAATTACGAACACGCTCCTAGGTCCAAAATCACCATACGGGGCTGTTGGAATCATCAAAATTCTTTTCCGGGGTCGTTTTCTAAAAAATATTGACCGAAGTCAAACTTAGTATTTTAAGGCCAACTGAAGGAACCAAGTGTTCCGATTTTAGCCCGAACACTTTCAAATCCCGAACCCACCATCCCTGCAAGTCATAAATTAATAAAAGCACATATAAGGAGTTTTATTTAGGGGAACGAGGTTCTTAAAGTCAAAATGACAGGTTGGGTCATTACACCATGTATGCGAATGTGTCTTTTGCAATTATAGATTCCACACATGCATCTATGACTCTTTTGCTTCCCTTCTTGACTTCATGAGTTAGCCTTGCAAATGTAGGTTCCATGTATGTAAGTGTGACCTTTGCGTATATAGATTCCACATATGCAACTATAGCTCTTTTTCTTCTATTCTTGACTTTATGGGTTGACCGGGGAGTTGACGTTTTGATACCGGAGTCGATATCTAGTTCTAAGAATTTTCATAGATCCGTTATGTCATTTATGACTTGTGTGTAAAATTTGAGGTCAATCGAAATTGATTTGGTAGGTTTTGACATCGAATGTAAAAGTTAGAATTTCTTAAGTTTCTTAAGCTTGAATTGGGGTATGATTCGTGGTTTTAGCGTTGTTTTATGTGATTTGAGGTTTCAACTAAGTTCTTATGATAATTTAGGACTTGTTGGTGTATTGGGTTGAGGTCCTGAGGGACTCGGGTGAGTTTTGGAGTGGTTTCAAATCATTTTTAACTGCTGGTTTTTATTTTACAGCAATGTGCGAAATTTCTGATGCGCAGAGCTCATTTTGGAAGCTTATATCTCAAAATGTATAAGGAATATAGAAATTATCAAAACATAAAAGTTGTAGACCTTTGATTATAGTTTCCAGAATGATAAATCATTTATCATTCGGAGATTTGTACAAAACGTTATAATCGATTGACTGAAGCTGGTACTGCAGATTTTGGCTACAGCAGTGTGCATCGCCAGAACTTTCTGCTGCACATGGCTGATTTTGGGAACTTATATCTCGCAATCTATAAGGAATTGGGTGATGAGAAAAACATGAAAATTGTAGTCCTTTGTATCTAGTTTGCAGAAATTTAAACTGTTTGGCAGTTGAAGTTGAGTACAAGAAGTTATGGTTGATACACTATAGGATATCGGGGAAGAGTTTTGGAAGAGTTCGATGTTTTCAGCATAAGCATGTAATGATCCAAAAGTCCATTTTTAGTTCTAGAGATTGAAATTCGATTTCGAGACTTCTAAGAATTAGATAATGAATTATATGAGTGATCTGGAAAGTTTGGTCTAATTTTCATCAAGTCGCGATTGGGTTTTAGCTCAAAATATGAGTTAATTGTTTAACGAGCAAAATTGATATCGCATTGAGCAAATGAGCTCCGAATTGAGTTTTGATTGAACGACTAGGTTCGTATTATTATTTGTGACTCGTATGAATAAGAATCGTCAAATTCAGAGTTTGTATGATGGAGTTAGAGCCTAGTGAAAAAAATAAATGCTGGTGCAAGCAAGTTCTGGTGTGGACTTTTAGTGATAAAAATGAATTTTTAGTGACGGAAAATGGGCTTACACTTAAGGACCAAAAAATGGTCATTTTCTTCATTTCATGTTGCATTTTTGGAGCACGGTTCTTGGGCGATTTTGAGGATTTCTTCACGACTTCGACTTGGGTAAGTATCCTATATCCAAAAGTGATTATATTTCATAAATGCATGGTTATATTCATCATTTATTTAGGATTTAAATGGAAGAGATTAAGATTTTTGAAAAACTTTTCAAGAACAAAAATTTTAGATTTGGAGGTCGAGTTGTTATCGGAATTTGATAAAATTGGTATGGGCGGACTCGTAATTGAATGAGTTATCGGATTTTATGAGTTTTGTCGGATTCTAAGATGTGGGCCCCATGGGCGATTTTTGAGTTAAATTTTGAATTTTGTTGGAAAATTAGTATTTTCATATGGAATTAATTCTTATAATTACTATTGACTAAATTGAATTAATTTGGATAGAATTGAGCTGTCCGGAGGTCAATTCAAGCAAGAAGGCAATTTTGGAATATCGGCCTAACTTCAAAAAGGTAATTATCTTGCCTAACCTTGAGTGGGGGAATTACCCCTTAGGCATCGAGTCTTATGTGCCATTTGTGAAATGTGAAAAGCCGTATACGCGAGGTGACGAGTACGTACTCGGGCTTATATGTGCAAAATTGATTGGGTTAAAGTCTAAAGCATATTTTATAGTAAATTAGATAATTATTGGCATTTATTAAATCATCTATTTGCCATGCCTCAATTCGCGTTTGTTGAATTTGTTTTTATATGGCAATTTGATGTGGTTATTCCTTGTATATTTATGTGAATTCCGTGAGTTTGGTGATTTGATATTTCCTGGAAATAATTATATTATGGATTTTTCATATGTAAATAATTAATGAAATGAGTTTAAACCGAGGCGTTATATAATTATCAAGAATTTGGATTAATGAAGGTGTTGCCCTATACTGAGTATTTTCCATCTGTGTTGTTGTTTTGAGGTTTTATACACATTGTGTGGAGTCTTGGGTTATTTGTTATGAAATTAATTAATTTTGTTATATTTTTTGGAATTGGTTATGGCCATTGGGCAAATTGTGATATGAATTGATTTTGTTATGTTGTCGTGATAATATTCTGTATAAATTATTGTGTTATTTGAGTTATTATTTTGAGGATATAAGGGTGACATTTCACTGTTGATATTATATGGGTATAAGGGTGGCATTTCACCATTGTTATGTGTGTTGGAATATTGTCTGGGCGGAGCGATAAGGGTGGCTATAAGAGAGATAAGGGTGGCTATAGGAGCGATAAGGGTGGCTATTGATATTGTCAGGATGGAGGGATAAGTGAGGCTATTATAGGAGTGATAAGGGTGGCTATAGAAGAGATAAAGGTGGTTATTGTCAGGGATGATATGTGATAATGTGGGGTTATTGCGTTGGTAATTTTCATGAGATGTTGTGATTTTCCTTGTGTTTATTTTTATACCTTGTGCAATTTATCTTGTTGTTGGTAAATTGATAATAATCTGATATATGTTGAAATTGGGAGCCTGTGGTTATTGCCAGGCGGATTATGAAATAAAATGTGGACACGAGGTGCCGTGAGTAAATAATAATGATATTGGCACGTGAATTATCCGTGCAGTTGTGATATGAAATGTGGGCACGAAGTGTCGTGAGTAAATAATGATGATATTGGCACTTGAATTGTCCGTGCAGTTGTGATATGAAATGTGGGCACCAGGTGTCGTGGTTAAATGATGATGATATTTGGCACGTGAGTTGTCCGTGCGGTTGTGATAGAGAAATTGGCACGAAGTGCCTTGAAAATATAAAAGTGGGCTGAGACCCGTATTTTATGATTTTAAAATGCCGTGTCATAGGGTGACTTTTATTCGAAATAGATTTATTTGAAAGAATTTTATTTGAAAGATATTTATTTGAAGGAAAGAGATTTGAAAGAGATTTATTTGAAAGTATTATATCCTGAAGATTTCTATTTTAAAAACATATAGACAAAATATTTATATTGGAAGGACTTGATTAATTGGTTGTACTTGTATTCATTATTTGTTGCGCAATATTAATGGAATTCTTGTCGCCCTGCTGTGTATATCACTGGTTGATTATTGTTGTCATCATTGTTATTTGTTTCCTATTATTTTTGTATACTATATTGCACAGGTTATTAGACTAGTGAGTGTCTCGACTGTACCTCGTCACTACTCCACTGAGGTTAGTCTTGATACTTACTGGGTACGGACCGTGGTATACTCATACTACACTTTTGTACATTTTTGTGCAGAACCAGGTATTGGAGCTATCGAACTCGGACAGAGTTAAAGTGTGATCGCAAGGATTCAAGGTAGAGCTGCTTGGTCGTCGCAGTCCCTTGAAGTCTTTTCATTTTATTGTACTGTTAATTATTAATCAAACAGTATTGAGTATTCGATCCTTGAGATCATTTCATGTATTCAGTTTGAGTTCGTGACTCAGTATTACCAGTCTTGGGAGATTATTATATTTGTAATTATTTTCGCTGTTGGTTTATATATAAAAAAAATGGCTTGAATTGTTATTGTAATCGGCTTACCTAATCTTAGAGATTAAGTTCCATTACGACGCTTGTGGCGGGATTTTGGGTCGTGACACTTTTCATCTTTAATTATCTCTTTCCATAAGCCCATATGTATATTCCACATTTGCGAATATGAAGATGATGTGTGCAACTGTGGCTTTGTTTCATTCTCTTATCTTTTAGCCCTTTTCCTCCTTTTTCATAATTTCTTCTTCCTACAAGATTTGTTAGAAAATATGCGAGGATAGGATATCATTATTCATATTTTATTTTAAAATTTTATTTTTTTTTACATATGAAGTTACATGAATAATTTATATCCATCAGAGGGTTAATCTTAGTTAACAATAATATCGCTAAGATAGAATTCACGAAAGTGCAATAAATGATAGGTAGATAGACTTTAAATAGCAATGGCGACACAAAATCAATAATTAAGAAGTCAAAGGAAGCAATATAACATTAAATATTGATTAACAAGAGTAAATAGCACTTATGTAAATAGGATGAACGAGTCACCCAAGAAAGGATGAAATCAGTGAATGTTCCTTCTAACAATGATGAGTGATGGATAAGCCTTTGAACATATTAGTTATTCTCGGACCCGGAGGAAAAGTGCGGACAAGAATCTTAGTGAAAATGTTATTTTTGTGTGCTTGCAATAAGATCTGATTCTCTTTTTTAAAGTCAAAGTGTATTTTACAAATGAATATCACATGTCACCTATCATTGTATCTCTTTCTATTTATAGGGAATATGTTCCTAAAAATCGTAATAGTACAAGTGCAGAGAATATCTACTAGAATATTCTCTTTAATGTCCTATCTTGAAATTAGCCGTTATAACTCTGTTAAGGGTACTCGACCTCGGCCTTGATCATTGCTGACTCCTCGGTTTCAGCCCTTGCTGACTCTTCGATCATAGACTTCGCCGCTTCTTAGATCATTTCGACAAACGACGGCCTGGGAATGTTTCACCAATATTATTTTGACTTAAATATTCTAAAAATAGATTTTGACCCATACAACTACAATGGCAAAATCCTTTATTTTAAAAAAAAACTTCATCAGTGTCAATCTACAAATGCTTTGAAGAAACTAAAAACAATTAAGACTTACATATAAGTTTTACATTTAGGACAAACAATTAAGACCCATACCTCTAAGGCAATATTTACCAGAAATTTGCTCATTCTACTTAGAGGATTCACCTGCTAAGAAGCCCAATTTCGTGTCTCCTTGTCAAAGGGGATTTGCATCTATACCTAGTTTTTGGGTCACAATTTAACTTATACCCGCTTTGTAAAATAAAAATACAAGTGTACCCACTTTTTGGGTAATTTCACACATACGGGGCCTGAAGTAGCAAGAATTTATGTCTAAAGTTTGAACTTCAAAACTTTTTGCCTGAAGTATGACCTTATCAAAGTAAAACTTTAGATATTTTCGTTTGAAGTTTGGCCTGACTTGCAAAAGCAATCAAAAAAAACTTCAGTTCGTAGTGCAAACTTCAGACAAATTAGTCTGAAATTCTTCAGTTTGTAGTGCAAACTTTAGACAAATTAGTCTGAAGTTCTTCAGTTTGTAGCGCAAACTTCAGACAAAATCAGCTTGTTATATTTGAACTTCAGATAATTTTTCCTGACATGATAGTTGCAAACTTCAGACAATTTAACTTGGTAATGTCTGAAGTTTGGCCCTGCAGTCCCAAACTTCAGTTAATGCTTCTTCGAGTTTTGACAATAAACTCTTATTTTATTATTTGCGTATTTTGTGTTGGGGTACAAACTTCAAACAAATTAGTTTGAATTTCTTCAGTTTGTAGTGCAAACTTCAGACAAACTAGTCTGAAGTTCTTCAGTTTGTAGTGCAAACTTCAGACAAAATCAGCTTGTTATATTTGAACTTCAGATAATTTTTCTTGGCATGATAGTTGCAAACTTCAGACAAAATTTAATCTGGTAATTTTTGAAGTTTGTCCCTGCAGTCCCAAACTTCAGTTAATGCTTCTTCGAGTTTTGACAATAAACTCTTGTTTTATTATTTACGTACTTTGTGTTGGGATGTATTAATGTTTGAGAGGCAGTGGCGAGTCTTTCTTTCTTCTTGATTTGTCGCTTTGTCCAATTTCTAAAAACGATAACATGTGTAACTTACATGATAACATGCTTAAGAGAGAAAATAAGAAGAAGAAGAAAAGAAGAGGAGGAAGAAAGGAGCGCATAGATCGCATGATCTGAAGTTATCAAAATTAGGGTATAGATTAAATAATTTTAAAAATATAGGTATAAGTTAAATGAGGACGACCAAATAGGGCACCCCATGCAATATTTACTTGTCAAAGTGCTGGGAGTTTTTGTATGGATCTTTATAAAAGCAACGAGGGTATGATCGTGAAGGAATTAGTTTAATCTAATTTCCCTGAATGTAGAGTTTTAGTTTACTTGTTTGTCTATAATTAGTCCTCATTTAAATTTGGACTTTTAAAGTAGGCCCGATTTTAATTCAAATTTAAATGCTTATATTTTCTAAAAAAGTTTTTTACTCATTTGTTTTTACAAAAAATACGTAGCTTGTAATTTCTTTCTAAAAAGGAGTTTTTTCTGAATTTTTTATTTTGTTGCGTCAAATTTTTACTCTCATAAAGCATATTTATAAACTATTTTCTGCCCATTTAACCTTAGATTTCTTTTTACTATTTCTTTTTTCACATATAAATGGCAAGTGCTTTAATATTACATATATTTCACACTAATTTTGTACACTTAAATTTGGATCTCTGAAATTTTTTAGGTTTCATAAAAGGAAAAGGAAACTAAAGTGGAAAAAATATTTTAAATGGATGTAATTTTAAAACTCTACTTCCAATAAGAATTCTACAAACAAACAATTACTTTTTTCATTTTTAAGTCTAAATCTCATTGAATCCTACTATTTGCATGTTGGCTTAGGTCTAAATTTCAATGAATTCTATTTTTTTTAAAGTTTAAATCTCATTAATGTATTTTAATTTCATTCATAGCACTTGTAAATATAATTTCACTCAACGTAGGATTTAACTTACACAAAGTTAAATAATACTATTACTTTGGTTTGGCTTGTAAAATAATTCGTAAACAATTTATATAGGGTGGACAGGGTGTCCAAAAAAAAATAGTAAATATTTATGAAAAGAAGCAGCCATTATGCATGGGTTCTCATATTATTTTTAGATCTTCGACAACGTTAATAACCACTTGTTATTAATATATGAATTTTTATATGTTACATAGTTCAAACAAGGAAATAATTATATAAGGTAAAATTTAAATCGATTTTAAAGTCCAAAATATTAGCATTTCCTACATAATTGAAATAAAGAAAGAATTAATAAATAAAATTTCAGTTGATTTTAAAATTCTAAAGTTTAAGAAAGTTACTTAAATTACAATTTCGTTCAATATAAAATATATTTTGGAATGATAAAAAAAGCGAATGACATTTTACTACGGGCCTTCATCCTTTTAATATAGTATATAGATGATGATCGTCACAAAATTATAAAGGTTGCCATACTTTTTTGCAATCGGCCATAAAATATTGACTAATTTTCGTGTTGTGGTTGAAAATTCTTGTGATTGTCATGATTCTCGTGCTTCAAAATTCTGACTAACGTGCTTTAAAATTCAGCGGGGTCTATTTTCTAGAACTTTTCCTAACGGGATTAAAAAATATAAATAGTAGGTTAGAGAAAGGTCCGTCCAGCGTTTTCTAGATATATGATCCTTTTGATATGTCTATAATTATAAAGAAAAATGTGTTCTAAAACTTTCTAAACCAGCAAACATTTGATAAATAATCTTCACGAATACATAAACCTAAATGGCTAAACAACTCATAACATATCAAAATTCCAAATCAAATTCAAGGTCAACAATAAATCAAATCAGCTAGGTAATTTGCTACCTAAAAAAGAGAACAAGCACATTCGTTTAAAAAAGTTACTCAAAATAAATAGCTTCATATGAAACAGGGCAAAATATAATACTTACACTGACAAAGCAATCACCTACTGTGCTTTTGGACAAATCTTGAAATATAATAGAAATAAAGCTACAATTCGGCAATGTTCAGAGTCTAGGATTTCAAGGATACATAATCCCAGAATACTCAAATAGCCAATTGAAGCTGCATTTATTGCTCAGTCTAAAAAATAAATCTTCCTTTTCTTTAACATGTTTCCGCGTGTGCATCAACTCTAACAGCATCCTAGCAAATTTATTGTTGAGGTTTTTGTTTTTAAGATAAAATAGTCTTAAAATGAGGGTGAATGGGAAATAGAGGGAAAATAAAATTTTTGAGTAAAATTTTAAATTTTCCCCTCTTGACAATGAGACATTGTCCCATATTAGAAGAGGAAGAGATTTTTGGTGGGTATATATATAATTGCTCTTCTTGTAACTCTTAAAGAGTTAAGAAGAAAGCAAGCCTCGCGCCGTCGTTGTCGTCGCTCGCTCGGCTCGGCTTCGGCTTCGGCTTCGGATTCGAGGACCGAATTTATTTGTTAATAGTAAATATTAATGTAAGATTATCCACATTTGTAACGGATATTTTCCAATCCGTGTATTGACCACAAGGCAGTCGCCTAATGCTCTTCCCACCATGATTGTGCTTGCTCCACAAACAAGCTAATGCTTGCTCCACCATGGAGGGTGGACGTTTGGTCTTCTTCAACACTGGCTACTATATATATGTGCAGCAGATGTTGAAGAAAGACACTCAACACACAAACTGAAATCCTTAAATCGCTCAACAGATTTGGCTATACGTTGCACTCCTTCCTCTCAGTATTTCCATACGATTTTCTGAGTTTCTACTCCTCGTTCTGCATTATTTTTAACTTCAAACAAAGCAACTGTAAGTGTGATTTGCTACCGAACTTTGTGTTCGCTGAAACACTGGGGTTTGAAGTACCGCTATACCAGTGTGTGATTCGTTCTATCCTGGGAGGAAATAATCCATAACCTTGGGTACTAGGAGGGGATTAAATTCCTTAAGGAAATACTGTGAATTCAGTGGGCTCGAATTAATTACTGTTTCATTATGTTAACTTATATTTTGGAGAATTATTATTTACAAATACAGCAATATTGGCGGGACTAATATTCTTAAAAAATTTAATATTTATTTCTGTATTTGTGTTATTCTTATTATTCTACAAACTAAAACCTTTGTGGTTTTGTGTACTCCCATTTTGGAGAGTAAAGCCTTCGTGGCGTTTTGTTGGAAAATTAAAATCTACGTGATTTTTACTCCAGTTTGAAAACGTTTATTAAACGTTTATTTGTGTCATTCTTTTACAGAAAAAAAATGACGACTGAAAGCGAAAACCAAGCTGTTCCGATGGTGACTGCCAACGCATCGACAAGCCGAACACCGGCGTTGGCACCGGCAGAAAAACCCAAAAAATTTTCCGGGATTGATTTCAAGCGCTGGCAGCAGAAGATGTTCTTCTACTTAACTACGTTATATCTACAGAAGTTCATCAAGGAAGATGTTCCTGATCTGCCAGATAAAACTCCAGAGAATGAACGCTTTCTCGTGATTGAAGCGTGGAAGCATTCTGATTTTTTGTGCAAGAATTATATTCTTAGCGGACTGGATGATAATCTGTATAATGTATACAGTGGCGTGGAAACGTCAAAAGAATTGTGGAATGCGCTTGAAAAGAAATATAAAACTGAAGATGTCGGGATGAAGAAATTCGTTGCCGCAAAATTTTTGGACTACAAAATGGTAGATAGCAAGTCTGTTATTACCCAAGTCCAAGAATTGCAAGTGATTATTCATGATCTACTTGCTGAAGGTCTTGTCATCAACGAAGCATTCCAAGTAGCAGCAATGATTGAGAAGTTGCCTCCGTTGTGGAAGGACTTCAAAAATTATTTGAAACACAAACGAAAGGAAATATCCCTTGAAGATCTCATTGTTCGGTTGAGAATCGAAGAGGACAATAAAGCTACTGAAAGGAGAGGCCGTGAAAATTCAACAATAATGGGAGCAAATATTGTTGAAGATAACAAAAAGAGGAAGAAGGCTTCTGGTTCGAAATACAACCCAAGCAAGAAGCGGTTCAGTGGAAACTGCTACAACTGTGGAAAAACCGAATACAAATCTACGGAGTGTCGTACTTCGAAGAAAGACAAGAAAAGGGGTCAAGCAAATATGGTAGTAAAGCATGATGATGTTGATAACTTGTGTGCCATGCTTTCTGAATGTAACTTGGTGGGAAATCCTAACCTGTGGTGGTTTGATTCAGAAGCCACTCACCATGTTTGTGCAGTTAGAGAAGCTTTTTCTACTTATGCTCCTGCTGGACCCGGAGAGACAGTTTATATGGAAAATGCTTCAACAGCAAAAGTTGAAGGATATGGGAAGATATTTCTGAAAATGACTTCTGGCAAGGTCATGACTTTGAACAATGTCCTTCATGTTCCCGAAATGAGAAAGAATTTAGTCTCTACTGGACTTCTTGTTAAGCACGGTTTTAAGTGTGTTTTTGTGTCCAACAAGGTTGTCATTAGTAAGAATGAAATATTTGTAGGAAAAGGTTACCTCACCGAGGGCCTTTTTAATCTGAATGTAATGGTTGTGGAAAACAATAATAATATTTCAGCTTCTTCTTACTTACTTGAGTTAAATAATTTATGGCATGTACGTTTGGGTCATGTCAATTATAAAACCTTGCGGAAAATGATTAACTTAGAAGTACTGCCCAAGTTTGAATGCGAAAAATCAAAATGTCAAATATGTATAGAATCTAAGTATGTTAAACATCCTTATAAGTCAGTTGAAAGAAATTCAAATCCTTTAGACTTAATTCACACAGATATTTGTGACATGAAGTCAATACCATCTCGTAGTGGAAAGAAGTATTTCATAACTTTTATTGACGATGGTACTCGATATTGCTATGTTTACTTACTGAATAGTAAAGATGAAGCAATAGACGCATTCAGGCAATACAAAAATGAAGTTGAAAACGCAACTTAACAAGAAAGTAAAAATGATAAGAAGTGATAGGGGTGGTGAATATGAATCTCCTTTTGAAGAAATATGTTTAGAATATGGAATTATTCATCAAACAACAGCCCCTTACACGCTCCAATCTAATTGGATTGCGGAAAGAAAGAATCGCACATTAAAGGAGATGATGAATGCGTTGTTGATAAGTTCTGGTTTGCCACAGAACTTGTGGGGGAAGCCATTCTTACGGCTAATCGAATATTAAATCGAGTGCCCCATAGCAAAACACAATCCATTCCATATGAAAAATGGAAAGGAAGGAAGCCCAACTTGAATTATTTTAAAGTGTGGGGGTGTTTGGCAAAAGTGCAAGTTTCTAAACCCAAAAGGGTAAAGATAGGACCGAAAACCGTTGATTGTGTTTTCATAGGATATGCGACAAATAGTAAAGCCTATCGATTTCTGATTCATAAATCAGAAAATCCCGACATTCATAATAATACGGCTATAGAATCAGATAATGCTGAGTTTTTTGAAAATATATATCCATATAAAAAGGAATGTGAGTCGTTTGGTGAAGGATCTAAACGATCTCGGGAAGAAACAAAAGAAAGTACATGTAATCAGGAGGATCCAAGACGTAGTAAACATCAAAGAATGTCTACTTCATTTGGACCAGATTTTGTGACTTTCTTATTGGAGAATGAGCCTCAAACATTTAAAGAAGCTATGACTTCTTCGGAATCATTATTTTGAAAAGAGGCAGTCAATAGTGAAATAGAATCCATATTGAACAACCATACATGGGAATTGGTTGATCTTCCTCCTGGAAATAAACCTTTGGGTTCTAAATGAATTTTTAAGAGAAAAATCAAAGATGATGGCACTATTGATAAATTCAAGGCAAGGCTCGTAGTCAAAGGGTATAGACAACGAGAAGGTCTAGACTACTTTGATACATACTCTCCAGTTACAAGAATTACGTCCATACGGATGTTAGTAGCATTAGCTGCAGTGTATGGTCTTGAAATTTATCAAATGGATGTTAAGACGGCCTTCTTAAATAGAGAGTTGGAGGAAGAAATTTACATGGAACAACCTGAAAGGTTTATGGTTCTAGGTAAAGAAAAGAAGGTATGTAGACTTGTTAAGTCTCTTTACGGACTAAAACAAGCACCCAAACAATGGCATGCGAAATTTGACCAAACAATATTGTCAAATGATTTTAAGATAAATGAATGTGATAAATGTGTGTACATTAAAATTTTTCCAAATCACATAGTCATTGTTTGCCTATATATGGATGATATGCTGATAATGAGTAATGACATTGCCAACATAAATGCTACTAAGCGTATGCTCAATAGCAAGTTTGATATGAAAGACTTGGGAGTTGCTGATTTAATTCTGGGAATTAAGATCCATAAGACTCCTCAAGGTCTGGCATTGTCACAATCTCATTATATTAAGACAGTACTTGAAAAATTCAAGCACTTGGGCTTTAAAGTTGCAAAGACTCCAATTGACGTGAATCTTGCATTAGCAAAGAATAAAGGCCAAAGCATATCACAATTGAATTATGCTCGTATGTTGGGATGCTTAATGTATATCATGAATTGTACACGACCAGATATAGCTTGTGCTATAAGTAAACTGAGTCGATATACGAGCAATCCAGGCCAATCTCATTGGATGGCAATGAAACGAGTTTTGGGATATTTAGAATATACCCAGAACTTTGAATTGCACTACAGTAATTTCCCTGCGGTGATTGAGGGATACTGTGATGCAAATTGGATCACCGGTTCAACTGATTCTAAGTCCACGAGTGGATATATATTCACTATTGGTGGAGGAGCGGTATCTTGGAAGTCGTCCAAACAACATGTATTGCCCGCTCTACAATGGAGGCTGAATTCATAGCCTTAGATAAAGCCGGTGAAGAAGCTGAATGGCTCCGGAATTTCTTGGAAGACATTCCATTTTGGCCCAAACCGTTGGCACCAATATGCATACATATAACGGTAAATCTCGTCATATACGACGAAGACATAAAACCGTTAGGAAATTACTCTCTAGAGGAATTATCACGATTGACTATGTAAAGTCAAGTGATAATGTGTCGGATCCACTTACAAAAAGCCTAACTAGAGAGGTAGTTGAGAAATCATTAAGGGAAATGGGGCTATGGCCGAGAACAAGTCATTGTGGCAGTAACTCTACCTAGAAGACTGGAGATCCCAAGATCTAGGTTCAAGGAGATCAAATAAAGTCATTAATGACGGTTCAACATTGTCAAATAAAATTTAAGTCTGTTCTCGTGATGAGACAATGTTCAGTACCAAGGATAAAGCATTAAGGCTTTTTAATGATTTCTAAATTTGATACGGGGTATATCAAATAGTGTATCTACAGGATGACACGTTTAGAAATCACCTATGTAAGTGTGAAGTGTTAGCCGCTTCAAGGAGAACTTTGTAAGGCCAGTTCTCTACGCACTTATGAAACCAGGCGGTGTTCATGGCTGAAACGAACACAACAATGAGAACCAAAGACGGTTAAGGGTTGATTGTGTGACTTATGGTTGTCTAGGTATACACCAAAGATCGACGGTTCAAAGATATCAAATCTACCGATTGACTGAGTATATCCGACATAAGTTTACTACGGAAAGTTCAAAGGGAAACCTACTTATCCAGATGCGATTAATCCTTGCTTGTAAATCACACAGTTTTTCCATGCATACTTCCGTGATATAGCCATTCCCCATTCATGTGGGGGATTGTTGAGGTTTTTATTTTTAAGATGAAATAGTCTTAAAATGAGGGTGAATGGAAAATAGAGGGAAAATAAAATTTTTGAGTAAAATTTTAAGTTTTCCCCTCTTGACAATGAGACATTGTCCCATATTGGAAGAGGAAGAGATTTTTGGTGGATATATATATATAATTGCTCTTCTTGTAGCTCTTAAAGAGTTAAGAAGAAAGCAAGCCTCGAGCTGTCGTCGTCGTCGCTCGTTCGGCTCGGCTTCGGCTTCGGCTACGGCTACGGCTACGGCTTCGGCTTCGGCTTCGGATTTGGATTTGGATTTGGTCAAATGATTGATTGATTAATTTTTTGGATCAAATTTATTTGTTAATAGTAAATATTAACGTAAGATTATCCGTATTTGTAACGGATATTTTTCAATCCGTGTATTGACCACAAGGCAGCCGCCTAATGCTCTTCCCACCATGATTGTGCTTGCTCCACAAACAAGCTAATGCTTGCTCCACCATGGAGGGTGGACGTTTGGTCTTCTTCAACACTGGCTGCTATATATATGTGCAGCAGATGTTGAAGAAAGACACTCAACACACAAACTGAAATCCTGAAATCGCTCAACAGATTTGGCTATACATTACACTCCTTCCTCTCAGCATTTCCATATGATTTTCTGAGTTTCTACTCCTCGTTCTGCATTGTTTTTAACTTCAAACAAAGCAACTGTAAGTGTGATTTGCTACCGAACTTTGTGTTCGCTGAAACATTGGGGTTTGAAGTACCGCTATACCAGTGTGTGATTCGTTCTATCCTGCGAGAAAATAATCCATAACCTTGGGTACTAGGAGGGGATTAAATTCCTTAAGGAAACACTGTGAATTCAGTGGGCTCGAATTAATTACTGTTTCATTACGTTAACTTATATTTTGTAGAATTATTATTTACAAATACAGCAATATTGGCGGGACTAACATTTATAAGGACTAAGTGACTTGCTTATCAAGCTAACAACTAAGAAAAATCCAGCGGCATAATTTTTAATGTAGAAAATATTAATGAAGAGAGAAAAGCGATATGAGAAATTGATGCCTAGAGAAGAAAAGGAAGAAGTAAATAAATAGATCGAGGCGAGGGTAAAGAAGAAAGGAAGACGCTCCTGTAAAACATATCAATAATGCCAGAGCCACAACATGAAGTATTATAATTGTATATGATCTAATCATTGAAATACTGACACATCTTAAGTTCGAGGATCCGTGATTTTTCACCATTTTCGAATTTTGGAGCTCGATTTGGACAATTTCGGAGAGAAATTTTTTCACGTAATTTGAGGTAAGTATTCTTGACTCTCTTGTGATTATATTTCATGAATAAATCTTCATTTTTGGTGTATGATTATCGATTCTTTAGGAGAAATCGAAGGAAATTCCTATAATTTCATAAAATAATTTTTTGAGTTTTGAACATCGATTTGGAATAGGAATTGAGTGAAATTATTATGGTTGAACTTGTAATTTGATGGGTTGTCGGATTTTGTGAGTATCGTCGGATTCCGAGACGTGGGCCCCGCAGACAATTTTTGGAGTGTAATTTCGAAATTTGTGAGAAAATATTAGTATTTTGATATGGAATTAATTCCTATAAATTGTGTGGATTGAATCAAATTTATTTGTGTTGAGGTGACACATATGCTATGTGACAGGTGTATGGCCGTGCACCATGTGAATTGGAACTCTATTGTTTACATGGCACTGTATAGTGGTCCTACTTTGTTGATGTCCGTATTTTTCACCATGTGATAGAATAATTGAGCTGTTTATTATGCTAGATACCAAGTTTAGGCTTTATGACGATACTGCTAGGATCCATAGTGGTCATTTCTTGCTGTTATTTCACTGTTTTCAGTGATATTTCGTACTCAGTCATATTCATGCATTCATATCATATCTCAGTCTCAGTTGTTATTTATTGATACATCATATCATTGTTGTCGGGCTAGTTTCATGACATTAAGAGTCCGTGAGTGAGACTGGAGAGATTGATGACTGAGTGAGGCCGGGGGCATGTTTGTGAGGATATTGATACTATAGCACGTGAGTTGTCCGTGCGGATCCAGTTATTGATATTATGACACGTGAGTTGTCCGTGCAGTACGTGAGTTGTCCGTACGGATTATAACGCTTGGGCTGTAGGAGCCCCTCCGGAGTCTGCACACCCCCAGTGAGTGCGATTGATTTTATTAAGGGATGGATCTTCCCTGGACATGGATCTTGTGCGAAGCATTATATACCTAGAGATGGATCTTCTCCACGGGCTGGATTGGCCCCACTCGGTATTGGGTGACTGCTGATCAGTTGATGTGTATATTCCGGGATGGATCTTCCCTGGGCCAGATTGGCCATATACAGTACCGAGTGATTGAGCATGATGAGTGGAATGTGTGAGAACGTGAGAATGAGTACTCTAAGAGTGTGAGTACATGAGTTCATCTCTGAGATACATTGCATTGACATGCACCCATGACATACAGGCATAGAGATGTATTTTCCTAATGCTGTACGGTATCACATCATTCATGATTTCTCACACATGTTGACAAATAGGTATAGTGATGCATTTGTTTTACACTGGTTATCTGGAAAGAAAATGAAACATCTTATTTATTATTGAAATAATTTTTGGAAAAAATTATTATTTTCAAACTTACTCATATTTTTGGCAACTTCGGTAAACGATTTGGGTTTTCACTGATGTACTTGAAAGGCAGAACTATTTTCAGAAATCATGATTTTGCTGAGCATTTTTATCTCTGAGTTACTTCTTGTATTATTTGCTTTACGTTGTTATGGACTGTTGTTGGTTATTGGTGTGGACTCGACCTTGGTACAAGCTCGTCACTACTTTCAACCTAAGATTATGTTTGTTATTTATTGAGTACATGGGGTCGGTTGTACTCATACTACACGTCTGCACCTTGCGTGCAGATATTGGCCACTGATGTTGCTGCGTTCGTTGGGAGCTGGATCTGAAGATGTACCTGCGTTCCGGTTGTAGCTGCCTCTTGTTCATGGTAGCCTTAGAATCATAAAACTCTATTTATGTACTTTTCAAACAGATGATGTATACTTCATACCAGCTTTGTATACTCTATTCTTAGAAGCTCATGATTTGTACTACCAGTTCTTGGGGAATGTACAAGATTTTTCTTTTCTTAAATTGCTTTAATACTTGTTAATGGAATTGGATAATTGATAATTGGCTTACCTAGCGGGATGGGCTAGGTGTCATCACGACTAAATAGATTTTGGGTCGTGATAAGGTAGTATCTGAGCTCTAGGTTCATAGGTTCTACATGTCATGAGCAAATGTCTAGTAGAGTCTTGTGGATCCGTATGATGATGTCCATACCTATCTTCGAGAGGCTACAGGGCATTTAGGATATATACTTCCCATCTTTCTCTCCTTATCGTGCGGAATTGATTCAGCTTGAGACATAACTCTTTGAATTCCTTCCACGCATTCGTATGTGCACATGAGCGCTCGGTATCAGTTGTGCATCGCCGACTTTTGATTCCATGAACGAAGTTCGAGATGAGTATTCTCTATTTTGGTGATGGACCAGTCTGGAGGACTTGAGGCAAGAATTAGACCGCAACTTATGCTTGGTAGCTTCATTTGTAATTTGTACATTTAGACTCATATGTCTGGTAATGTCCCTACGTGTGGAGTTTGTGGCTCGATGAGCGGTGGAATGGCTTTGTGATGAGTATGAATGTTTTGAAGGACCTTCCACGTGGTTAAAGTTAGGGACAAATTAAATTCTCATGTCTTGTTAATGAGTTTGGACTCAGATAGACTAAGTCATTGCATAGTAATTGTGATTGCGAAAAGGGTATAACAAGATACCAATTTGAGGCTAAGTAGGTGGGTTATCCCCTGCGGAGTAATCTACGTAGGTGTGTTCCTTATAATGTGAGTGGAGAGTTTCTTTTCTGCTAGCAAGGCGTATGTATTGAGATTTCAATTTGAATCTGGTTGAGAAAGTTGACCTGAGTGTTAAGAGAATGAATGCGAGCTTAGCGGACGATTGAGGTATTTTATGGTTAGCGTTGTATGAACTTGAGAAGAATTTTCGTTATACCGACAGCGGTATTATGACAGTAATAAAGTATGGGTATTGTGAGTTATCGAATATTTTGTTCTATGGCTTTAAGCTAAGTGGGGGAGCCTGCTATTGACAATTCAATTTCATGGTTATATGTAAAGGTTTAGTTTTAGGCTGAGGCATACTTGTGGCTTAGTTATGACTTGCAGAGGTGGTGTTCGAGAATGACTCGAGTAAGGAAATTTTTGGATACGGGTTATATTGCGCTTTATGAGTATATGAAAATCGTGGGATGAGTGAGTTATTATTTGTGAATGATGTAGTGCGCACGGAGTATGAGTTTGATAGGTGGTATTAAAGTAGAGTTATTTCTCCACAATAGCAGTACGTAGCCAACCAATCCGACCCGGTGTAGAATACACATCCTAATTGGGGCTACTAATGGACCCCTAAATCAACTCTGGTTACCCACAAATAGATAAATAACCCTCTAAAAATCTACAACGATTGAGTCATAATACATACTGTTATCTGGCTAGCTTCGGCCACGACTTCACAATCCGCAACTATGAAACAATCTGCTCCTGACAACTCCTAGTCTCCCAATCCATAGAACACACGAAGCACCATTTCTGATTCCATCTCCACAGCCCGAAGGTCTAACAAATCTCTCATACACGATCTTCCCACGAGGAATACTTCACCCATTCTTTCATGCCACATAGCAACATCTTAAAATCAACAATCGATCAACCAGGAGAGTGCCGCAATACCTATGACATATCCATAATTCAAAACATAGTGTGCCTTTTGAAATGTACACTCTACTCACGCAATACCAAATAGTTATAGTATTCATCTAAACATCGAAAATCGTCCATGCCATCTAAGAATTTATAACCTCCCTTTCAAAACTAAATCGTGACTTGGCACATGCAAACCTTAATCCTACATAACACACCGCATCTATCATGCCATCATATGAAAAATACGAGAACCTCATAATCATTCTGAGTCACAAGTAGAATACATATCCGATCAGCCAGAAGCCTTCTATTTTATCCATGCGGTAGAAAATCACAATACTCAACATACTCCTCAGGCCGGTAGGAAAATACCCACCTCAAACCATGGTGGAAGCCATCCAGAATACTTTGAAATCTATTTGTACATAACCAAGCTGTTAGAACTGAATTTCTCTAACTCGACCTAGCCACGCAGGTCACCAAACCCAAGAATATTGCCACCAAAACATCTGTAAAGTCTTAACACATCGTGATTACCCAAAGAACCGATCCTACCATTACCGTACTGGTCTAGCTTACTACCTAGTTGTCCTATTTTCTCTGAGTTTCTTATGAATTACCCTGAAGTGACATTTCTCCTTGTAAGAACATTATGATCCTTACACAAAACTCACTATAAGACAACCTTAACATAAAACCACACCGCCCTAAGGCCTATAAGCCGTTGTATTATTCTTAAGCACTTTTATAAATACCACAACTGTAACACTCACTCTGAAAATACCTTATGTGAATTTAAAATTGTTCTTCTTACCTTCCTTATACAAAAATGTAGAATCCATAGTCATACGAAATTTCCGCAAGTCCAGGCACCCTCAAATACAAGTCTCAGATTTTTTTCTTTTATCCATACATAAGTCCGGAGAAATTCTCAATTGCTATATATAAACCTCGAACCTATTGGAACTTTCTCGAGAGTCTCCCCCTTTGTTCAAATCCAAATTACATCGCCTAAATGGGCCAAAAGACACGTGCCCCATTAGCACAACAATACTCAAAGGATGTGCCATTCGATTGATGTTGAGCTTATTCGTGTTCTGAAATGATCTGTGAATTACCCCTTTTATGCTATGAGGAGTTGTGATTCATTGGTTATGCATACATGGTACAGTTCTAATGGGGGCCTTATGGCGGAATTTGAGCGAGATGAATATTTGGGTATTGCATGATTGATTGAGTATCGGCGCACGGTTGACACGCGTTGTGGCTCTGAGTTATATTGGTATGGCATGCATATGGGATAGTTGTGTTTAATAATATATGGTCATTGGACCTAGAATGAGTACTGTCAGGTTAAAACGGTATATTCGGGAGGATAATATTGAAAGCCGATTAAGAAATGGATTATGGTTTTGGTTGGGATGAGAGAGCCCCATGACTTGTTAATCTAATAAAGGGTTATGAGATTCCGCGTATGTTTTTCATTTTCAGCAGTGTACGAAGGTTTTGGAACGAGGTTTCGTTCGATATGGGGTTAATATCAGTACCAAGTTGGTTTTGGAGTAGTTACTGTGATCGGGAATGGCACTATAAGCATGCAAGTGGTGTAATATGTTAGGTGATTATATCCGTGGTTATGGATATGGCTCGATACAGCTTGTTCAGACTCATACAGTGTGTAAATATGATATTCGTGTCCTGAAAAGAAATCCTGAAGGTTGAGAATTTAATTCCAAGGTTTTGGGGATAAGGTTAAATGAAGGATGTTCAGTGGTATTGTGTTGTCAGGCCTATGTGGAATAGGGTGACGTGGGATCACCCCTGGGTACGTGCGTGGTAAGATAGAATAGTGATTTGATGGCTTGGGAACAACTTTTGGCACGTTCCAGGATGAACGTATGTTTAAGTGGGGGAGAATGTAATGACCCGACCGGTCGTTTTGAGTATTACAGTCCTGTTTCCCCATTTAATGCTAAATTTATGCTTTACAGTTGTTTTATGACTTACCGGGTTAATTGGTTTGGGTCAGGTGAGGTTTTGGAATGAATTGGAATACTTAGCTTCAAGGTTTAAAACTTAAGTTAAAATAGTGACCGGATGTCGACTTATGTGTAAACGACCCCGAAATGGAGTTTTGATGATTCGAATAACTCTGTATGGTGATTTTGGACTTAGGAGCGTGTTCGAAAAAATATTTGGATGTCCGTAGTGGAATTAGGCTTGTAATGGCGAAAGTCAAATTTTTGGGGAGTTTGACCGAGGGTTGACTTTTTGATATCGGAGTTGAAATACGATTCTGAAAATTTTAATAGGTCTGTTATGTCATTTATGACTTGTGTGCAAAATTTGAGGTTAATCGGACTTGATTTGATAGGTTCCGGTGTCGTTTGTGAAAACTTGAATTGGGGTATGATTTGTGGTTTTAGCGATGTTTGAGATGATTTGAGGGTTCGACTAAGTTCGTATGATGATTTAGGACTTGTTGGTATGTTTGGTTGAGATCCCGGGGACCTTGGGTGAGTTTCAGATGGTTAACGGATCAAATTCGGACTTAAAACCATTGCTGAAATTTTTGCTTCTTGTATTTTCGCACATGCAAAGGTTTGATCGCAGGTGCGAAGCCGCATGTGCGCGCAATCAGTCGCAGAAGCAGCCAGGAGGAGAACTGGGCAGTGCTCGCAGGTGCGCAATTTTATCCGCAGATGCGGAGTCGCATATGCGCTTGGCTTTCCGCAGAAGCGGTCTGGCTCACAAATGCGCCCATTTTGCCGCAGAAGCGGGGGTCACAGGTGCGACCTCTTGTCCGCAAGTGTGGATTGACTGGGCAAAACCCTTTAAGTTCGAGGTTTCGTGATTTTTCACCATTTTCAGATTTCGGAGCTCGGTTTGGGCAATTTTGAAGAGGAAATTTTTCACACAACTTGGGGTAAGTGTTCTTGACTCCCTTGTGATTATATTTCATGAATAAATCTTCATTTTTGGTGTATGATTATCGAATCTTCAAGAGAAATCGAAGGAAATTCCTATAATTTCATAAAATGAATTTTTGAGTTTTGAATATCGATTTGGAGTCGGAATTGAGTGAAATTAGTATGGTTGAACTTTTAATTGGATGGGTTGTCGGATTTTGTGAGCTTCATCGAATTCCAAGAAGTGGGCCCCATGGGCGATTTTTGGAGTGTAATTTGGGATTTTGTGGGAAAATATTAGTATTTTGATATGGAATTAATTCCTATAAATTGTGTGGACTGAATCAAATTTATTGTGGATGGATTCAAGCCGTTCAGGAGTTGATACGCGCAGAATGGGATTTCAAGAGCATTGTTTAGCTTGCTCGGCATTGGATTCATCTTATTCTAGATAAGTAACTCTTCTAATCTTGGAGTTGAGGGTATGAAACCCCGAAATATGTGTTATGTGATTTATATTGAGGTGACGCACATGCTAGGTGACAGGCGTATGGGTGTGTACCATGTGAATTGGGACTCTGTTGTTTACATGGCACTGTATAGTGGTCTTACTTTGTTGATGTCTGTGTTTTTTACCATGTGATAAAATAATTGAGTTGTTAATCATGCTAGATACCATATTTAGGCTTTATGACGATACTGCTAGGACCCATAATGGTCATTTCTTGCTACTATTTCAATGTTTTTAGTGATATTTCGTACTCAGTCATATTCATTCATTCATTCATATCATATCTCAGTCTCAGTTATTATTTATTGATATATCATATCATTGTTGTCGGTCTAGTTTCATAACATTGTGAGCCCGTGAGTGAGACTGGGGATATTGATGACTGAGTGAGGCCGGGGGCTTGTTTGTGACGATATTGATACTATAGCACGTGAGTTGTCCGTGCATCACGTAAGTTGTCCGTGCGGATCATTATATTGATATTATGGCACGTGAGTTGTCCGTGCAGCACGTGAGTTATCCGTGCGGATTATAGCGCTTGGGCTGTAGGAGCCCCTCCTGAGTCTGCACACCTTCAGTGAGCGCGGTTGATTTTATTGAGGGATGGATCTTCCCTGGACATGGATCTTGTCTGAAGCATTATATACCTAGAGATGGATCTTCTCCACGGGCTAGATTAGCCCCACTCGGTATAGGGTGACTGATGATCAGTTGATATGTATATTCCGGGATAGATCTTCCCTGGGCCGGATTGGCCATATACAATATCGAGTGATTGAGCATGATGAGTGGAATGTGTGAGAAAGTGAGAATGAGTACTCTGAGAGTGGGAGTATATGAGTTCATCTCTGAGATACATTGCATTGACATGCACCCATGATATACAGGCATAGAGATGTATTTTTCTCATGCTGTACGGTATCACATCATTCATGATTTCTCACACATGTTGACAGATGGGCATAGTGATGCATTTGTTTTACACTGGTTATCTGGAAAGAAAATGAAATATTTTATTTATTATTGAAAGGATTTTTGGGAAAAAGTTTTGTTTTCAAACTTATTCATATTTTTGGCAACTTCGGTAAACGATTTGGGTTTTCACTGATGTACTTGAAAGGCAGAACTATTTTCAGAAATCATGATTTTGCTGAGCATTTTTATCTCTGAGTTACTTCTAGTATTATTTGTTTTACGTTGTTATGGACTGTTGTTGGCTATTGGTGTGGACTCGACCTTGGTACAAGCTCGTCACTACTTTCAACCTAAGGTTAGGTTTGTTACTTATTAAGTACATGGGGTCGGTTGTACTCATACTACACGTCTGCACCTTGCGTGCAGATATTGGCCGCTGATGTTGCTGCGTTCGTTGGGAGCTGGATCTGAAGATGTACATGCGTTTCGGTTGTAGCTGCCTCTTGTTCATGGTAGCCTTAGATTCATAAAACTCTGTTTATGTACTTTTCAAACAGATGATGTATTTACTCCATACCAGCTTTGTATACTCTATTCTTAGAAACTCATGATTTGTACTACCAGTTCTTGGGGAATGTATAGGATTTTTATTTACTTAAATTATTTTAATACTTGTTAATGAAATTGGATAATTGATAATTGGCTTACCTAGCGGGTTGGGCTAGGTGTCATCACGACTAAATGAATTTTGGGCCGTGACATGTGCCCAAGCAAAAAGACATGGTGATCAACTGACTGAACAAGATGCTATTATAGCATCTTTGACATGTCAAGTAGCTACGATAATTCTTATAGTTTTCTTTGGGAAGTGAAAAGTTCAGTTCTAACCTTGCAATATGAGCAGAGCCGCCCACAACACTGTCAAGCAGCTTCGTTGCAGTCATTACTCAAAACATCCTATGTGCATTTGGAGGTTCAATTGTTCAGTCCACCGCTAAAATGGGAGAATGACTGAATCCTCAAAAACTCAAGTTCGAACCTTAGGCTAAAGAATCACAAATTCGTTAATCAAAGTACAAAGTAAAAAATTACCTACAACACTCAAGAGACGCAAGGTAAGGAACAGAAAACGAACCCAGAAGAGAGGCAAAAAGGAGAACAAAAAATGTCAAAGTAAGAAGAAGGAGAAAAGGAAAGAATTCAGCAAAATAGCAAGAAAAGCAATATTACTCAGTTGTTTCAGGCATATTATCAAACATGCTCCGTAAGCCAACAAAAAATTTCAAACTTGTATTCATCAAATGCTCCAAAAGATGCACCTATGTATCTATTTTCAAACAAAGAGCAAAAATCTAATTTTAACCAGAAACACTATGTAAATCTAGAGAATATCTTCTGAAAACATCAAATTATCACGACCCAATATCCTAACCTGTCGTGATGGCGCCTATCGTGGTACTAGGCAAGTCGACATTTATGAAATAATTCCAACACTTAACAGAAAACGAAATTTAAAACAGTTTAAATGATAACAACTTCTCATAAACAGGATAGAAAATCCAAAATACGACGCGAAAATTCCAAACATCGGGGTGTCAATGAGTACATGAATATCTATACATCACTAGTCTGAAAAACACTGTCTAATATCGTCTGAAACTAAATACAATAAGCGGAAAAATAGGGAAGGAGGAACAAGGTATGCGAAACGCCGGCAGCTACCTCAAAACCTCCAGAAGATCAACTATGCGCAGAAATCAACACCCACTGCGTCCGGGAACACCTGGATCTGCACACGAAGTACAGGGTATAGTATGAGTACAACCAACTCACCAAGTAACAATACTAAATAAAGAATTGAAAGTAGTGACGAGCTTCACAGTTATAGTTCAAATACAGTGACTTCAAATAAGAAAGTATGCATGCTTTCAAGTTCGACAATTAAGGCCAAAACAGTAATTTCATGTCAAGTTCAACTGAAACAGAGTAATATCTTCCGGGCAGTGATACATGGCAACTAAGTGCAACAATAATGAGATCAAATGCATCCTCTCAGGGCCACAGCCACTCAATTTTCTCATTCACTCAACACTCGGCACTTGCACTCAGTAGGTACCTACGCTCACTGGGGGTATGTGTGCAGACTCCGGAGGGGCTCCTTCAGCCCAAGCGCTATAACCTGCACGTACAACTCACGTGCTATAATGTAATATTTGGATCCGCAAGAACAACTCACGTGCTGTACGAATAACTCACGTGCTATAGTATAATATCTGGATCCGCACGGACAACTCACGTGTTGCACGGACAACTCACGTGCTATAGTGTAATACCTCACAATCAGGCCCTCGGCCTCACTCAGTCATCAACCTCTCTAGTCTCTCGGGCTCTCAGAAGTCATAATAAGCAGCCCATGCAGCAATGATATGATGCATAAAAAATGAACAATAGAGAATGAGATGTAATATATAAATAAACGGTGACTGAGTACAAACAACAATTTAGCAGATAATTCAATATGTACATGACCTCTGTGAGTCCCTACAATGCCAACATGCAGTCTAAACATGATTTATGGTTAAATCTCTCTAATACATGGAGAATGTATAGATAACAACAGATTATACAACTACACGGTTCCACAGAATTTGACCAAGTTGCAATTCCTACGATGCACGCCCGTCACCTAGCATGTGCGTCACCTCAAAACCAAATACACGACACGAAAAACGGGGTTTCGTACCCTCAAAACCAAATTTAGAACTGTTACTTATCTCAGTCCGAGCAAATCTCTACTCCAACACACACTTGCTTCTTAAACGGCCTCTGATTGCCTCGAATCTAGGCATAAACAATGTTATATAATCAATACGGGCTAAAGGAATCAACTCCATAAGAAAATGCTAAGTTATTAATCAAAATAAAAAATCGGCTCAAAAGCCGGCCCCCGGGCCCACGTCTCGAAATTCGATAAAAGTTACAAAACCCGAAAGCCCTCTCAACCACGAGTCTAACCATACCAAATCTATCAAAATTCGACACCAAATCGTCCCCCAAAGCCCCAAATCAAACTCTTCAAATACATAGCCTCAAACTCCTAATTTACACCTTAAACAGACACCAACTAGGTGGGAAAATCAATGCAGAAGCAATATTATTGATCAAAAATAAGTACAAGGAACTTACCTCAAGAATCCCCTCGAAAACCCTCTCAAAAATCGCCTAAATCGTGCTTGAAATGTTTGAAATGAAGCCAAAATCGCGAACCCTTGTTTTAATAATCTGCCCAGGCTTTTCGCACCTGCAGCCATATATCCGCACCTGCGGAACCGCTTCTGCGGTCAAATCTCCGTTTTTGCGGAAACCACCTAACTCCCCCAGGCCCGCATCTGCGCTCCATGTTCCGCACATGCGGAACCGCTTCTGCGGCCTTCTATCCGTTTCTGCGGAAACAGGTCCCTCTCTCCAGTCCGCATCTGCGGTTCATCTCTCGCTTCTGCGAGACCGCACGTGCGATCCCCTCTCCGCAGGTGCGATTACACAAGAAGCAGGTGAACTTCAACACTTCTCAAACTTCAAGCAGGTGAACTTCAACACTTCTCAAACTTCAAATCGTTCCGTTAACCATCCGAAATCAACCCGAGCCCCCCGAGACCTCAACCAAACATACCAACAAGTCTTAATACCTTATACGAAGTTAGTCGAGCCATCAAACCACCTCGAACAATATCAAAAACATGAATCGCACATAAACTCAAGCCTAATGAACTTTGAACTTCCAATTTCTACAAACGATGCTGAAACCTATCAAATCACATCCGATTGACCCCAAATTTTGCACACAAGTCACAAATGACACCACGGACCTACTCCAACTTCTGGAATCGGAATCCGACCCTGGTATCAAAAAGTCCACTCCCGATCAAACTTTCCAAAAATTCAACTTTCTTCATTTCAAGCCTAATTCCACTACGGACCCCTAAATCACAATTCGGACACGCTCCTAAGTCCAAAATCACCTAACGGACCTGACGAAACCATAAAAACTCCGTTCCGGAGTCGTTTACTCAAAGATCAACATCCGGTCAATCATTTCAACTTAAACTTTAAACTTTGAGACTAGTCTCATTTCATTCAGAAATCTAACCGGTCCCGAATCGACTACCCCGTCAAGTCACATAATAGCTATGAAGTAGAAAATAAACAGTAAATGGAGGAACGGGGCTACAAATTTCAAAACGACCTACCGGGTCATTACACAAATAGAAAGAGATATTGAGAAGGAAGCAGAAGAAGAAAATAACAATCTACGTTATGGGGTAAAAGTTACTGTACCTTTAGGATGAAGAAGCATGGAGACCTAAGAAACTATTTTAGGAAAATAGAGAGATTGAGCAGAGCTTCTGAAAAGAGTGAGAACTTGAGAAGAAAATGGGGAGAAAATGGTTTATTAGACTGAAAGGGTTTCGTCAAATTATCAAATACAGGATCAAAAAATGATACACGTGTTTATAGGAGATGACAAAGAAGACTCAATCACCAATGACATAGGGCCAAGTTTATAGTACAATCTAGAGTACTTTTGGTACAAATTTGTATTGCTGTGTTCGTCCCTCTTAGTCACTTATATATAGTAGAAAAGAAATAGAAAATTTGGTATTATATATTATATAGTATTAAAAAGCTCCAAAATTCTACATTTTTTATTTCCCTCAAATATTAATAGACTCTATTTCCGATCCTTATAATATTTGATTAAGACTATTTAACCTTCAATTAAGCGTACACTTTTAATTATAGACTAGTTTTAGTATATGTACGGTGCACGTGTGTATAGTGTCTATCAATTAAAAATATGTACATTGATATTAAAATAAAATGCAATACTTGTTTAAAAGATAAAAAATATTTTTCTCATAGTAATTATATTAAATATCTTCTGAATAAGCATAGATGATGATTTAGTTAAATTTTAGTTGTGCATTATTTTGTAATTATAAATATTTTATAATATAATTTACAAATATGTTAAATTGCATCTCACCTAAAATCTCTCTATAAATACATTCTGGCTTCTACTAATTTCATCCTTATTTCTTTAAGTTTCCATTTAAATAATTTAATTCTTAATACTATAATTAAATTTTATTTTATATTCTGATTTCTTTTATCGCCGACGGTCTTTTTCTAAAAATTAATTTATATACTCTAAGATTTGTGTAAACTTGAAAAATAGTTTTACCTATATGATGAATTTGGAAAGGAATAAAATTGGATTATTTTTCTAGTTAGTTAATTTAAATCCGGAAAAAACAGGTCAATTCAAATACTTGATTATATTTTTTAATCACTAATGAAAATAATTTATTGTTCGAGGATTTAAATTATTAATATTATCTCATAGCATAATATAAATATTTAATTATAACTATAATTTTATCCACAAAATTCTTATGTCAAATAATAAAAAATTAATCTTTTGCACTTTATGTTTGTCATAGCATTAGAAAATGACTTTTGTCAATTACTTCTCTCTCTCTCTCTCTCTCTCTCTCTCTCTCTCTCTCTCATTATTGTAAAATATTTTCATAATTATTTTTTCTAATAATGTTTTAAAATCTATATTAATATTTATATCTAAGCAAATTATTGGTCGAAGAATAAATTAATATCCAATGGACCAATCTCACATAGAATACTCATAGTTAAATACTGATTTGAATAAAGGACAAAGCAAACTACTTCCTCTTTCTTTAATTTTTTCTTTATTTTATTTTTTTATATCATAATTGTTCACCTAAAATTTAGCATGATTATATAATATTTTGAGATAAAAAACGTTCAATTGTGTAAATTTCATATAAGGTAACACATATAAATATTTGGTGTTATTTAATTATACTTTACTTATAAGATAAAACTTTAATAATTTTAAAGTCCTAAATATAAGGACCTCTTACTTAATTCAAATAAGAAAAAGTATACAACAACAACAACAACAACAACAACCCAGGAAAGGTATAATAAGTAATAAATCTTTTTTAATTTCAAACTCCTAAATATTAACATTAAAATAAAATATAATATTTGTTTAAATGATAAAAATAATTCTTCTGAAAGTAATTATATTAAATATCTTCTAAATATTCATAGATAATAAATTTAGTTAAATTAGTAGTACATTATTTTGTAATTATACATATCTTATAATATAATTTATAAATATGTTAAATTGTATCCCACCTGACATCTCTTTATGAATACATTTTGGCTTCTACTAATTTCATTGTTATTTTTTTTTAAGTTTTTGTTTAACTAATTTAATTCTTAATACTATAATTAAATTTTATTTTATATAATGATTTCTTTTATCGCCGATGGTCTTTTTCTTAAAAATAATTTATGTACACTAAGATTTGTGTAAACTTGAAAACTAATTTTACATATATGATGAATTTGTAAAGGAATACAATTGGATTGTTTTTCTTGTTAGTTAATTCAAATCCGGGGAAAAAAAGGTCAATTCAAATACTTAATAATAATTTTTAATCACTAATAGAAAAAAATTATTTTTTGAGGATTTAAATTATTAATATTAGCTCATAACATAAAATAAATGTTTCATTATAACTATAATTTTATCCACAAAATTCGTGTGTCAAATGATTAAAAAACAAAACTTTTGCACTTTATGTTTGTCGTAGCTTTAGTAAAAGACTTTTGTCAATCACTTTTCTCTCTCTTTCTCTTGCTATTATAAAATATTTTCGTGATTATTTTTCTTATAATGTTTTAAAATCTATATTAATATTTATATCTAAGTAAATTATTGATCAAAAAATAAAATTAATAGCCAATGGACCAATCTCACTGTCACGATCCAAAATCATACCTGTCGTGATGGCGCCTATCTCAGTACTAGGCAAGCCGGCAACATCAATAACCCATAATTTCTTTTAAATGCAAAAAATATAATAATTAATTTTAGGAGAAATCCTCACAATTTCTGGATGTAAATACACTCCCAAAATCCGGTGTCACTAAGTACATGAGCATCTAAATGAATACAAAGTCTGACTAATAAAAATATTGTCAGAAAATATAGAATACTACAATAACTGAAAGAAAGAGAGTCAAGGTCAGCGGACGCCAGACATCTACCTTGATAGTCTCCAACGGATAACACTCTGAGATCTAACAGTCTCCGTGTCCGGAAGCACCTGCATCTGCACACGAGGTGCAGAGTGTAGTATGAGTACAACCAACTCAATAAGTAACAACACTAACCTTTGGGCTGAAAGTAGTGACGAGCTCAGCAGGTACAGTCCAGTATAGAAATAATAGTACATAAATCTAGGCATGCTTTCAAGTTCAACAGTTAAATTCAGTACAAGTAAGATAGATCAATTCAGAGATGATATGAGGAATATGACATCTCTGTATCTATATGCCAATGCACATACTGTATGTGATGCACCATAATGAAAACTTCGTGTACTCGCAATCTAAAATACTCAATCACTTAGTACTGTATATGGCCAATCCAGCCTAGGGAAGATCTATCCCAAGTATATATGTATATCCATCAACTGATAGACAGTCACTCAATACTGTATAAGGCCAATCCAGCCCAGGGGAAGATCCATCCACGAATATCAATGATTCGGACAAGATCTATGTCCACGAAAAATCTACCCCTCAATATAAATACTTTGGGCTAGATCCATGCCCATGGGAAGATCCATCCCTCAATATATATATATATATATATATATATATATATATATATATATATATATATATCAACTGCGCTCACTGTGGGGGGTGCAGACTCCGGAGGGGCTCCCTCATCCCAAGTGCTATAATAGCCAGATCCAGGCATAAATAAATAAATAAGTTGCGGCGTGCAGCCCGATCCCATAAATATCACTCAAAATCTCCAATCTCCCGAGCTCTCAATGATATGAAAAATCAACCCGACATGATGATATGGTGTATCAATAAATGACAACAGAGACTGAGATATGATATGCAAGACAGATGTGACTGAGTACAAAATTATAAATTTAAATAAATAGTTCCACAGCAATACGACCCACATGAATCCCAAAATATATCAGCGCGTAGCCTGAACATGATCTTTAATAGGAGACTCAACTTAATTTCTCTAATACGTGGAGGATATGTGGATAATGACATTTATTCAATATGCAACTCCACAGAATTAATTTAAGTCACAATTTCCATAATGCACGCCCACACGCCCGTCATCTAGCATGTGTGTCATCTACAAACAATTCATACAACACGAAATTCAGGGATTATACCCTCAGAACTAAGTTTAGAAGTGCTACTTACCTCAATAACTCTATCTCAATCCAATAGTAGAACTTTTTTCTCGATTATCCAACTCCGAATGGCTCGAATCTAACCACAATTAGTTCGATACAATCAACACAAGCTATCGGAATCAATTCCAAATGATAAAGGGCGAATCTTTAATTAAAAACCCATATGCCAACCATACTTGAAACTTATGGGGACATTATAGAATTCGATTCTAAGAGAGAAAATTTAGCCAACACACCCGAAATGCGCCCCTTTAATGACACTACAACAATCAACTACACTAATCAACTTCAATCTACAATATCAACATCCCATGGGACCAATATTTGTAACAATTCCATAGTTTAGGCCATTTAGACAATTTATCAAATACCTGGTAGGCATAAATTTCTACATCTCTTAACCATAGAATTAGTTTATCCAATTACCACTATTTTCCAACAATTTATCCCACCATCATTCTTTAACAATTTATACTCCCAACATCACATGTGTGACCAACCATTTACACCCAACCAAAAAAATTCCATCAAATAATCACTTTTCAATCTTTACAATGGTTATGCATTCAAATTAGGAATTTATGGCTTCCAATCACTATACCATGAGTTCTAATACTTGATTCATACTTATATTTTTATAATAAATCCGTGCATGTAAGTCTAAGTGTGTAGGATTATCTTTTTGGAAGAAATCTTCCAAAACCCTCCTTTGAATGGGGAAAACCCCAAAATTCGTCCAAGATGAATAGGGAAAATGAACCCCCGAAATGAGTACTTAAAAGAAAAGCTTCAAGTGGTAGCGTGCCAGGTCCAGCGCCAAACCTCTATAATGCACTGGTTCTCAAAGTTGCTGAGAGGGTTGGCGTGCCACAATCCGCGTGTTGCACGGACTCTAGCACGCTCCCAGTGGTTTTCTTTTCCATTTCTTGCTTGTCACGACCCCAAATCCACTAGTCGTGATAGCACCTAACCCAACCCGCTAGGTACGCCAACTAGTAACTATCCAATTCCAATGATATTAACAAGACTAATAAACGATGGTAATTTACTGAATCGTATACATTTCCCAAGGACTGGTAGTACAAAGCATGAGCTCCTAAGAATAGAATTCACAAAGCTGAAATGAAATAAATACATCATCTATTTTATAAGTACATAGACAGAGTTTTATAGATCTAAGGCTACCACGAATAAGAGGCAGCTACAACCGGGACGTAGGTACATCTTCAATTCAGCTCCCATCGATCACAGCAACATCAACAGCCAACATCTACACGCAAGGTGAAGAAGTGTAGTATGAGTACAACCGGCCCCATGTACTCAGTAAGTAACAAACCTAACCTTAGGTTGAAAGTAGTGACGAGCTTGTACCAAGGTCAGGGTACAATACCAATATTTCACAACAGTTCATAACAACATAATACAAGTAATAAAAGAGGTATCTCAGTGAAAACTCAAATCTTTTACCGAATATGCCAAAATACGTGTAAGTTTGAAAACTCTGATTTTTTCCAAAAATCCTTTCAACAATAAGTAAGATGTTTCATTTTCAGATAGCATGAGGAAAGTACGTCTCTATGCCTACACGTCAAGATACAGGTAAAATCATAAATGTCCCAAAACTGGGTAGCAGAAGGAAATGCATCTCTATGCATGTATCTAGTGTACGCATATCAAATGCATTGCATCTCGATGATGAGCTCGTATACTCACACTCTCATAGTACTCAATCTCGCTGTCTCGCATCCTCTCTCACTATGCTCAATGCTCAGCACACTCAATCACTCAGCGTTGTACAATACCTGCAGCGGCGTGCAGCCCGATCCACATATATATAGTCTACTGCGCTTACTGGGATGTGCAGACTCCGGAGGGGCTCCTACAGTCCAAGCGCTATAATCCGCACGGACAACTCACGTGCTGCACGAACAACTCACGTGCCATAATATCAATATCTGGATCCGCACGGATAACTCACGTGCTGTTGTCACGACCCAAAATTTCACCTATCGTGATGACGCCTATCTCAATACTAGGCAAGCCGACAATCTCAATAAATCACCATATCTTTTAAGTTTGAAAACATAATATCTAAATTCAGCGAAAGAAAACTCAGAAACACATATATAAATACTCCCAAAACCCGGTGTCACTGAGTATAAGAGCATCTAAATGAATACAATGTCTGACTGATAAAATCACTGTCTGAAAATATAGAACAGTACAATAACTAAAAAGGAAGGGAGTCAAAGTATGAGGACGCCAAGCAGCAACCTTGATAATCTCCACAGAATAAATTCCGAAATCTAGCAACCGCCGTATCCGGGAGCACCTGGATCTGCACACGAGGTGCAGAGTGTAGTATGAGTACAACCAACTCAATAAGTAACAAGACTAACTTTTGGGCTGAAAGTAGTGACGAGCTCAGCAGGTACAGTCCAGTATAGAAATAACAGTACATAAATGTAGGCATGTTTTCAAGTTCAACAGTTAAATTTAGTACAAGTAAGATAGAACGATTAAGAGATGATATGAGGAATATGACATCTCTGTATCTATATGCCAATGCACATACTGTATGTGATGCACCATAGTGAAAACTTCGTGTACTCGCAATCTAAAATACTCAATCACTCAGTACTGTATATAGCCAATCCAGCCCAGGGAAGATCTATCCCAAGTATATATGTATATCTATCAACTGATAGACAGTCACTCAGTACTGTATATGGCCAATCCAGCCCAAGAGAACATCCATCCACGAATATCAATGATTCGGACAAGATCCATGTCCACGGAAAATCTATCTCTCAATATAAATACTTTGGGCAAGATCCATGCCCATGGAAGATCCATCCCTCAATATATATATATATATATATATATATATATATATATATATATATATATATATATATATATATATCAACTGCGCTCATTGTAGGGGGTTGCAGACTTCGGAGGGGCTCCTTCAGCCCAAGTGCTATAATAGCCAGATCCAGGCATAAATAAATAAATATGTTCCGGCGTGTAGCCCGATCCCATAAATATCACTCAAAATCTCCAATATCCCGAGCTCTCAATGATATGAAAAATTAACCCGATATGATGATATGATGTATCAATAAATGACAACAGAAACTGGGATATGATATGCAAAATAGATGTGACTGAGTACAAAATTATAAATTTAAACAAATAGATTCACAGCAATACGACCCACATAGGTCCCAAAATATATCAGCGCGTAGCCTGAACATGATCTTTAATAGGAGACTCAACTCAATTTCTCTAACACGTGGAGGATATATGGATAATGACATTTATTCAATTATGCAACTCCACAGAATTAATTTAAGTCACAATTTCCATAATGCACGCCCACACGCCCGTCATCTAGCATGTGTGTCATCTACAAACAATTCATACAACACGAAATTCAGGGATTATACCTTCAGAACCAAGTTTAGAAGTGTTACTTACCTCAATCACGCTATCTCAATCCAATAGTAGAACATTTTCCTCGATTATCCAACTCCGAATGGCTCGAATCTAACCACAATTAGTTCGATACAATCAACACAAGCTATCGGAATCAATTCCAAATGATAAAGGGCGGATCTTTAATTAAAAACCCATAAGCCAACCATACTTGAAACTTACGGGGACATTATGGAATTCGATTCTAAGAGAGAAAATTTAGCCAACACACCAGAAATGCGCCCCCTTAATGACACTACAACAATCAACTACACTAATCAACTTCAATCTACAATATCAACATACCATGGGACCAACATTTGTAACAATTCCATAGTTTAGGCCATTTAGACAATTTATCAAACACCTGGTAGGCATAAATTTCTATATCTCTTAACCATAGAATTAGTTCATCCAATTACCACTATTTTCCAACAATTTATCCCACCATCATTCTTTAACAATTTATACTCCCAACATCACATGTGTGACCAACCATTTACACCCAACCAAAAAAATTCCATCAAATAATCACTTTTCAATCTCTATAATGGTTATGCATTTAAATTGGGAATTTATGGCTTTCAGTCACTATACCATGAGTTCTAATACTTGATTCATACTCATATTTTCATAATAAATCCGTGCATGTATGTCTAAGGGTGTAGGATTACCTTTTCAGAAGAAATCTTCCAAAACCCTCCTTTGAATGGGGAAAATCCCAAAATTCGTCCAAGATGAATAGGGAAAATGAACCCCCGAAATGAGTACTTAAAAGAAAAGCTTCAGGTGGTAGCGTGCCAGGTCCAGCGCCAAACCTCTATACTGCACTGGTTCTCAAAGTTGCTGAGAGGGCTGGCGTGCCACAATCCGCGCATTGCACGGACTGTAGCACGCTCCCAGAGGTTTTCTTTTCCATTTCTTGCTTGTCACGACACCAAATCCACTAGTCGTGATAGCACCTAACCCAACCCGCTAGGTGCGCCAACTAGTAACTATCCAATTCCAATGATATTAACAAGACAAATAAACGATGGTAATTTACTAAATCTTATACATTTCCCAAGGACTGGTAGTACAAATCATGAGCTCCTAAGAATAGAATTCACAAAGCTGAAATGAAATAAATACATCGTCTGTTTTAAAAGTACATAGACAGAGTTTTATAGATCTAAGGCTACCACAAATAAGAGGCAGCTACAACCGGGATACAGGTACATCTTCAATTCAACTCCCATCGATCACAGCACCATCAGCAGCCAACATCTGCACACAAAGTGCAGAAGTGTAATATGAGTACAACCGACCCCATGTACTCAGTAAGTAACAAACCTAACCTTAGGTTGAAAGTAGAGATGAGATTTACCAAGGTCAGGGTATAATACCAATATTCCAAAACAGTTCATAATTACATAATACATGTAATAAAAGAAGTATCTTAGTGAAAACTCAAATCTTTTACCGAATATGCCAAAATACGAGTAAGTTTGAAAACTCTGATTTTCCCCAAAAATCCTTTCAACAATAAGTAAGATGTTTCATTTTCAGATAGCATGAGGAAAGTATGTCTCTATGCCTACATGTCAAGATACAGGTAAAATCATAAATGTCCCAAAACTGGGTAGCAGAAGGAAATGCATCTCTATGCATGTATCTCAAGTACGCTTATCAAATGCAATGCATCTCGATGATGAGCTCGTATACTCACACTCTTATAGTACTCAATCTCTCTGTCTCGCATCCTCTCTCACTATGCTTAATACTCAGCACACTCAATCACTCAGCGTTGTACAATACCAGCTGCGACGTGCAGCTCGATCCACATATATATAGTCGACTGCACTCACTGGGGGTGTGCAGACTCCGGAGGGGCTCCTATAGCCCAAGCGCTATAATCCGCACGGATAACTCACGTGCCATAATATCAATATCTGGATCTGCACGGATAACTCATGTGCTGTTGTCACGACCCGAAATCTCACCTGTCGTGATGACGCCTATCTCAATACTAGGCAAGCCGACAATCTCAATAAACCACCATATCTTTTAAGTTTGAAAATATAATATCTAAATTCAGCGGAGGAAAACTCAGAAACACATATATAAACACTTCCAAAACCCGGTGTCACTGAGTACAAGAGCATCTAAATGAATACAATGTCTGACTGATAAAATCACTGTCTGAAAATATAGAACAGTACAATAACTAAAAAGGAAGGGAGTCAAAGTATGAGGACGCCAAGAAGCTACCTTGATAATCTCCACAGAATAAATTCCGAAATCTAGTAACCGCCGTATCCGGGAGCACCTGGATCTGCACACGAGGTGCAGAGTGTAGTATGAATACAACCAACTCAATAAGTAACAAGACTAACCTTTTGACTGAAAGTAGTGACGAGCTCAGTAGGTACAGTCCAGTATAGAAATAACAGTACATAAATGTAGGCATGCTTTCAAGTTCAAAAGTTAAATTCAGTACAAGTAAGATAGATCAATTCAGAGATGATATGAGCAATATGACATCTCTGGACCACTATATAGTGCCATGGAATCAACAGAGTCCCAATTCACATGGTGCACGCCCCCACGCTCGTCACCTAGCATGTGTGTCACCTCAATACCAATCACATAACACGTATTACGGGGTTTCATACCCTCGGCACTAAGTTTAGAAGACTTACCTCGAACAAGCCAATACCAATACCGAGCAAGCCAGGCGATGCTCCAAAGATGCCACCACACACGTAGCGACCTCCGAACGGCTCAAAACTAGCTAAAAGTAACTCAAATACATCAAATAAAGCCCAAGGAAATAATTTCAAATCATAAAGATCGAATCCTTAATCAAAACCCAAAGCCGGCCAAAATTCACAACCGGGATCGCACCTCGGAACCCAACAAATCTCACAAAATCTGACAACCCATTCAATTACGAGTCCAACCATACTAGTTTCACTCAAATCCGACTCCAATTCGATGTTCAAAACTCAAAAATTTATATTATGAAACTTTAGGCCAAAACCCCCCAATTTCCTCTTTAAATTCACAATCCAATTACCAAAAACGAAGATAGATTAATGAAATGTAATCAAAACCGAGTAAAGAACAATTACCCCAATTCATATGGTGATTGCTTCAAGAATCGCCTCAATCCGAGCTCCATAGCTCCCAAAATGAAGAAAGAACCAAAACCCCCGATAATATAGCTTCTGCCCAGCGATTCCGCATTTGCGGACAATTCGTCGCATCTGCGACCACCGCTTTTGCGAAAAATTCGTCACATCTGCGACCACCGCTTTTGCGGTAAAACTTCGCTTTTGTAAAAATAGCATGACCCAACAATCCCTCACACCTGCGGTCTTTAAGCCGCTTCAGCGATCGCACTTCTGCGCACTTGAACCGCATCTGCGGTTGCGCAGGTGCGTCCAAGCACCCGCACCTGCATCCTCACGCCCAACTCCCCTTCACGCTTTTGCGACTCCTCTGTCGCTTCTACGATCATCGCACCTGCACAAACCAGCCGCAGGTGCGATCACCCCAGAACCAACAGCTTAGCAAAAATCCAAAAATGCAATGAAATGATCTGAACCTCGCCCGAAACTCACCCGAGCCCCTCGGGACCCCAACCTAACATGCCAAACAAGTTCCATAACACAATACGGACCTACTCAAGGCCTCAAAATACACATAACAGCATCAAAACGATGAATCACACCTCAACTCAAAATCAATGAACTTTGAAACTTCAAATTTCCACAACCGATGCCGAAACCTATCAAATCATGTCCGATTGACCTCAAATTTTGCACACAAGTCACATTTGACAAAATGAAGCTATTCCAATTCCCGAAATCACAATCCAAATCCGATATCAAAAATTCCATTCCAGGTCAAACTTTTCAAAAATTCAACTTTTGCCATTTCAAGCCAAATTCCACTACAAACCTCCAAATCGGACGCGCTCCTAAGTACAAAATCACCCAACGGACCTATCGGAACCGGCAAAACTCCGTTACGGGTACAAATTCACAAAAGCCAAACTTGGTCAACTCTCCCAATTTAAAGCTTCAACAATGAAATCCATTCTTCCAATTCGATTTCGAATAACTTGAAAATCAAAACCGACGATTCACACAAGTCAAAATACATCATACGGAGCTACTCACGCCCGTAAACTATCGAGGGAAGTGCAAATGATCAAAACGACCGGTCGGGTCATTACATTCTCCCCCACTTAAATACACGTTCGTCCTCGAACGTGTTAAGTGTTATTCCCAAAACCATCAAACCGTCGTATAACCTTACCATGCACGTACCCGGGGGGTGATCCCACGTCACCCTATCCCATATAGGTCCGATAACACAACATAACTAAAATTTCTCAATTCAACCTAGTCCACAAGCCTTAGAATCCAAATTTTTCCAGCATCCGAAATTCCTTATAAGATCTGAATCTCGCAACCTACACGCTTCATAAGTCTGAACAAACTGTACCGAACCACAACCATAAACCAAGCCACAATCACAGGATATACCACCTAACTCAAATGCCCATAGCAAAATCTCCGATCACAGTAACTGCTCAGAATAACCCAATCCCGGTAATAAACCTCATACCTAACAAAACCTCATTCTAAAACATTCGTACACCGTCGATAATGAAAGAACATGCAGAAACTAATGATCATTCATCAAATCAACAAGCTGTGGAGCTCCCTCTCCTTCAACAAGAACTATAGCCAATTCCTAAGCTGACTTTCGATATTATCCTTCCAAATATACCGCAATCAAATCCGATAGCACCCATCCTAGATCCGGCAAATCCATCTTATCGAATACCAACTACTCTACTGATATGCAACACCCATACTACTCAGATCCACAAACCGTGCAGTCCATGCACCAATAAGCAACAATCCAAATATATTCAATCACGAAAATGACTCAATCAAGAGAACCGTACCGCAAGATCAACGGGTACCACCACAACGCAATGCTAAGAACCTATCACACATCGTAGGACCAAAACACACGAATCTAACACAAGGGATCATACCTCAACATAAATTTGCTGCAATGCGCGACTCCATCCAAACTTTGATCCATATCATATACCTCGAGCCACCCTTCTCAAAATCAATAGCCACGCGAAATTTGACATCAAGTACCCAAAGTGCATTACATAACCGCGAAGAAGCAGATGACACAATGCCACACAAAACTCGAAAAAACATAACCAATACGCCCTCAATCATGCAATACCCAACTACTCATCTCGTTCAAATTCTGCTATAAGACCACAATAGAACCGCACCATGTGTGCCTAAAACCAACGAATCACAACTCCTCGTAGCATAGAAGAGTAACTCACAGAAAATTCCAGAACACGAATAAGCTCAGCAACAACCGTGGCTACCAATGGACCATAGCATAGAAGAGTAACTCATGAGTTACTCCAAATCATAATCCGGACACGCTCCTAAGTCCAAAATCACCCAACTGACCTATCGGAACTGTCAAAATGCTGATCCGGATTCAAATTCACAAAAGTCAAACTTGGTCAACTCTCCCAATTTAAAGCTTCAACAATGAAATCCATTTTTCCAATTCGATTTTGAATAATCTGAAAATTAAAATCGACGATTCACATAAGTCAAAATACATCATACGGAGCTACTCACGCCCGTAAACTATCGAGCGAAGTGCAAATGCTCAAAATAACCAGTCGGGTCGTTACATTACTTCTCTACTCACCTCACTTAATACCTTGCAATGATATAGATCTGAATTGACTATAAATTTTGCACACAAGTCTGATTTGACATTACAGACCTGCTCCAACTTCTGGAATCAAAATCCGACCCCGATATCAAAAAGTCTACTCCCGGGTCAAACTTCCCAAAAATTCAACTTTTTCCATTTCAAGCCTAATTCCACTACAGACCTCCAAATCATAATCCGGACACGCTCCAAAGTCCAAAATCACCCAATGGAGCTAACAGAACCATCAAAATTTAAATCCAGGGTCATTTACACATAATTCAACATATGTCTCAATTCATTTCAAAACCTCACCGGATCCGAATCAATTACCCCGGCTACTCATATAACAACTGTATAGTACAAATTGAGCAGCAAATGGGGGAATGGGGTTGTAATACTCAAAACGACTGGCCGGCTCGTTACATTCTCCCCCACTTAAACATACGTTCGTCCTCGAACGTGCCAAGAGTTATTTCCAAGCCATCAAATCACTATTCCATCTTATCATGCACGTACCCAGGGGTGATCCCTCGTTACCCTATTCCATATACATCTTACAACACAACATAAATGAAGATCATTACTTTAACCTTGGCCCGTAAACCTTGGAATTCAATTTCCAACATTCAGAATTTTTTTTTTCACGACCCGAATCTCACATCTATACACTGTATAAGTTCGAACAAACTGTATCAAGACATAGCCATAACTCAAGATGCAATCACATGATATATCACATAACTCGCATACTCACAGCACCATTTTCGATCTCGGTAACTACGCCAAACCAACCAAGTACTATGTTAAATACCACATTCCACATAACCTCGTTCCAAAACTTTTGTATACTGCTGATAATAAAAGAAACATGCGGAATCTCATAACCCCTTATCAGATTAACAAATCATGGAGCTCTCTCGCCCCAACCAGAACCATAATCACTTTCTAAGCTGACTTTCAATGTCATCCTCCCAAATATACCATAATCAAATATGATAGTACCCATTCTAGATCCAATGACCATATATTATTAAACACAACTATCCCACAGACATGCCACACCAATCTAATTCAAGCCGCAAACTGCGCAACCCGTGTACCCAAAAATGGAAAAATATTTCAAAGAAGAGAACTGTTTCGCAAGTTCAACAAGCACTACTACAACTGAATTGCTATGAGCTCATCATACTTGGTAAAACCAAGACACACAAATCTAATAACGGTAACCAGCTCTCCTAGAGCTCACATGAAGATCAACCCACACGGACAACTCATGTGCTATCGTATCAATATCTGGACCCGCACGGATAACTCACGTGCCAATAATATCAGTATATGAATCCGCATGGATAACTCATGTGCCAATAACATAATCCGCCAGGCATGGTCACGGGCCTCCAGTCCAAGCATATCATACATGAGCAATCAAATAAGTACACATGTATATGATAAATGAAATAAAATTTGCATACTCCTCGACTGGTATAAATAACACGCCATAGAGTAGGCATGTGCAAAGTATGCTATCACAACTCAAATCGGCAGTTAACGCAGAAATAGTAACTACCCAGTTTATTCAGGGAACTAGCCTCTTTGTAACCTCAAGTATAATCCAGATAGTTCTCAACAAACGTACGAATAAGAGAAACGTCATAACTTTACGCTTAACTGTCAACTCTAGGCATATCATAGCCTAAACATTTTCCCGAGTCTGAATACTTACCCCGATGCCCGCATATGGGCTCAAACCTCACATATATATACGCACTCATAGCGCGTAGTCATCACAAATAATTAACGCAACTAGTACCTCCACTAAGTTTAAATAAAATACTCACCTCAAACAGGTCGCAACCCTGAAACAATATGCCTCTGAGAACCCCAAGTCTCCACATTCATAGAACACATGAATCACCGTGACTGGTCCCAACTCCAGCACTATAATGACTAACACATCTTTCACGCACGATCATCCCATGAGGAATACTTCTACATTTCTTTTCGAGCCACATAGCAATAATTGGAATATTAGCAGTCTATTAACCATGTAAGTATCGTGATACCAATGAACATCCGAAAGTCAAAACACAATGTGCCTTTTGAAATGCACACCCTTCTCAGGGATTACCGAGCAGTTATAATATCAGTCAAACATCTGATATATTTGGTTCCACCTTGTACATGTAAGTCTTAATCCCGTACAACACACCACATCTATCATGACATCATGTGACAAGCACGAGAATATCATTATCAACTCTGAGTCACCAGCATATTACATACCCGATTAGTTAGAAACCTTTTGTTTGCTCTTATCTAGGAGGAAATCACGATACACAACATGTCCCCCACACCGGTAGAAAATATTTGGTTCGAACCATGGTAGAAACCATCAAGAACACTTTGAAATCCATTTGCACAAAATCAAGCTATCAGAACTGAATTCCTCTAACTCGACGAAGCCACGCATGTCACCAAACTCAAGAATATTGCCACTGAAACATCTGTAAAGTCTCACCGCATCATAATTACCCCAAAAGAACCGAACATACCATTACCATACTGGTTTAGCCTAATACCCAGTTGTCCTATTTTTTTTCTTCGAGTTTCTTCTGAATTACCCTCAAGTTGATACTTCTCCTTTTCAGAACACTACGATTCTTACCCAAAGCTCACTACAAGACATCCTAACATAAAACCACACCTCCCTAAGGCCCATAAGCCACTGTATTCTTCTTAAGCACCTCCATAAATACCACAACCGAGACACCCACTCTGAAAATACCTTATGTGAATTTAAAATTATTCTTCTTACCTTTATTATACTAAAATGTAGAATCCATAGTCATACAGAATTACCGCAAGTACTGACACCATTAAATATAAATCTCAGATTCTATCCATACACAAATTCGTAAAAATTCTCGATTGCTATATATGAATCTCGAACCCATTAAAACCTTCTCGAGAATCACCCATTTTGCTCAAATATAAATTGTATTGCCCAAACGGGCTGAAAGACATGTGCCCCATTAGCACAACAACACTCAAAGAGGTAACCCTGCCTTAACACCACCGATCAAATTCATACTCTGTGCGCACTACATCTTTTACAAATAATAAGTCACTCATCCCATGATTTTTATATACTCATAAAGCACAATATAACCCGTATTTAGGAATTTCAATACTCGAGTCATCCTCGATCTCAACCTCTGCAAGTCATAACTAATCCACAAGTATGCCTCAGACCAAAACTAAAATTTAACATATAACCATGAAATTGAATTGTCAATAGCAGGCTTCCCCACTTGGCTCAAATCCATAGAACAAAACACTCGATAACTCACAATACCCATACTTTATTACTGCCATAATACTGAAGTCAGTTCAACGAAAATTCTTCTCAAGCTTATGCAACACCCACCATAAAAGTCAACTTTTTCAACCAGATTCAAATTCAAATCTCAACACATATGCCCCGCTGGTAGAAATGAAACTCTCCACTCAACATTATAAGGAACACACCTACGTAGATTACTCCGCAGGAGATAACCCACCTGCTTAGCCTAAAATTGGCATCTTGTTATACCCTTTCGCAGCCACAATTACCACAAAATCACTTAATATTTCTAATTTTGAACTCATCAACACGACATGAAAATCTACTGCGCTCCACAATTAAACAGCATGACAGATCCCTTAACGCACTCACAACTCAAGACTGTATGTCACATCAAAACAGGAATCAAGTACTCAATAGCAGACTCTTGAGTCACAAGTAAACTTTATTCGTCTGATTCAACCCATCTGAACGCATCCTGTATTCACATCTTACTCATCATATAGTCATCCAACCGCCCATTGAGCCACAAATTCCATTCATATAGTTATTCAACCGCCCATTGATCCACAAATTCTACTCGTAGGGATACTACCGTCGCATAAGTCCAAACACACAAGTTCTCACATCCGAAACAACCGAGCTTAAGCTGCGGTTTAACCCTGGCCTCATGTCCTCCAGACTGTCCCATCACCAAAACACAAAATACTCATCTCGAATCTCATTCATGGAATCACCATGGGCACAGTGGGTGCCTGAATTGGCCCCGCCGGCTCAATTATATCTAGAATTTGTTCCTGAGCTGGAGCAACTGGTGGTGCTGTTCCAACTTCTATACAAGCTACACCTCGACCTCTGCCACGGCCTCTACCACGGCCCCAGCCTCTCACGTCCCTAACTGGTGGCATTAGTGGCTGACTGTCTGATCCGGTAGTACGTTCCCTCACCATCTTGAGAGAATAAAATCGCAAAAATTTATTTTCCGGAACCAACAAATTCGCACGACAGAATACAAGAAAGTGAAATTTTCCTAAGGGTTCGGCAGCCTTTCAAAGATAAGTACAGACGTCTCCGTACCGATCCGCAAGACTCTGCTAAACCTGATCATGACTCGTGAGACCTATGTAACCTAAAGCTCTGATACCAACTTGTCACGACCCAAAATAATACCTGTCGTGATGGCTCCTATCTCAGTACTAGGCAAGCCGACAACATCAATAACCCATAATTTTTTTTAAATGTGAAAAACATAATGATTAATTTTAGGAGAAATCCTCAAAATTTATGGATGTAAATACACTCCCAAAACCCGGTATCACTGAGTACATGAGCATCTAAATGAATACAAAGTTTGACTGATAAAAACACTGTCTCGAAATATAAAATAATACAATAACTGAAAGAAAGAGAATCAAGGTTAGCGGACGTCAAACATCTACCTTGATAGTCTCCAACAGATAGCACTTAGAGATCCCATAAATATCACTCAAAATCTCCAGTGTCTCGGGCTCTCAATTGTCCCAAGCCAAAATCCACTATGGGTTGTGATGGCGCCTAACATCGTCGTCAGGCAAGCCAATATTGATTTATCAATTTATTTACTCATTTTAGTATTTTTGAAATTGTGACTTTTTCTTAATTTAACAGTATATCATAGAATTTAAAAAATGAATAAAAATATTAACATGAACCACAATAATGATTAACCCGAAGAAAACCCCCCAAAACCCGGTGTCACAAGTGCATGAGCATCAACTAGAAAATATGATAAAATACAACCTCTGTCTGGAGTACAAATTAGGTAGGGAAATAACTTTGACGGAGACTCTGTATGCTGCGAATTCGTAACATGGAATGCAGCTCACCATAAATTCCCGCAATAGCCACGCCACTGTGCCCAAAAGACCACTAGATATATATGTACCTGCATAAAAATGTGCAGCAAGTGTAGTATGAGTACGTAAATTAACACGTACCCAGTAAGTATCAAGTCTAACCTCGAAGAAGTAGTGACGAGAGGTCGACATCGACACTTACTAAAGGTCTAATAGAGCAATATAATAAAAGCGTGAGCAGATATGAATTTCACAGCAATAGTGAGGTAAATCTGTAAGGTTTATAATCTTCCAATTATTTCTTTTAAAGCATAAGTTTCTCGAACTTGTATTCTACATTATTATCTTAGAAAAATGCCAAGTGTCAATACCAATTAAGTGAGAAATACCATAAAATGCCGGGCTTCAGTGGAAGGTTTATCTTGTGAATATTTGAACTACAAGCGATAACGCACGATTCTGTTGAGGTCGTTTGGCCCGATCTGGAATAACGTGTATACTGTCGAGGGACGTGTGACACGATCCATAGATGCATCTATACTACCGAGGCATTCGGCCCGCTCCACAAGAAATAAGAATATTTTATGAACCTCCGAGATGAGAAGCTATCACAAGGCTAACACATAAGGATGTACAATTTCTATTAACGGTTGAGTAATTTGCACAAAAATTCAAGTATCTGAAATTTCGGTCTTTCACTATTTCCTCTAACAATTTCCAATATGATTCAAGTATTTTAATTAATAAAGGATGCAAATGTTACAAGTAATTCATGATTTGGGTCCTAAACAACTCTGACATAGCATAATTAGTATTTACGCACGGACTCTCGTCACCTCGTGCGTACATAGCCCCCACAATTAGCAGCAAATACTAATTTAAATCACATATGGGGTTAATTCCATCTTACAAGGTTAGACAAGAGACTTACCTCACTCCGAAGTTCCATAGCAGCTCCAACACCACTTTACACCTCAAACCGATGCTAGTCGATCCAAAACTATGCAAACAGTGTGCAAACCAATCAAAATGTATACTCCAATGCTTGAAATTTAACAATTTATAAAAATTCTCAACTCCGCTCGAAAATTTGGCAGTGGGGCCAACGTCTCGGAACCCGGCGAAACTCACAAAATCCAATAACCCATTCAATTACGAGTTCAACCGTACTAATTTTATTCAAATCCGACTCTTAATCGCTATTCAAAACTCGAAAACTTGTTTTGTGAAATTATAGAAATTTATTCCAATTTATTCTTGAAAAATCAATAATCTAACGCCAAAAATGAATATTAATCCATGAAATATAATCACAAATGAGTCAAGAATGCTTACCCCAAGTTTTGTGGTGAAATTCCTCTCCAAAATCACTAAATCCCGAGGTTCCCAACTAAAAATACGAAATAATGGCTCAAAGGACCGAAATAGAGGACTTATAGCACTGCCCCAACTTCCTTCTTCGCGTTCGCAAGCCTCCCATCATGTTCGCGATGAACAAAATTCTCAAAGCCATTTTTAAACTCTTCTCAGATAACCTCTAGTATAATGGTCATAACGTTTTGCACAAAACTCTAAATCACAAATGGTTTAACTTTCTGGAACTTATACTTCAAAAGCTATAACTTTCACATGTTTATCATCTCCCAATTCCTTATATATTGCGAGATATAAGCTTCCGAATTCAACCATGTGCAGCAGAGATTTCGAAACTCTTTCCAGACAGCCTGTAGTTTATCCACCATAACTTTCTATACACAACTCCAAGTGACAAATGGTTTATCTTTTTAGACACCAAGGACTACAACTCTTATTTTTAGATCATCCCGAGATTTGTCATAGATTGTGAGATATAAGCTTTCAAAGTCAGACAACGGACAATAGAAATTCCTTCTTCGCAAACGCGAGAGACTCTTCGCGAACACAAAGAACAAAGTCCCAGCAGCAAAATCCTTCTTCGCGAACGTGAGAGGCTCCTCACGAACGCGAAGAACAACACCAGAACCAACAACCAACAGCATCAAAACACCCAAACTTGGTCCGGAACCACCCTGAATCACACCCGAGGCCCCCGGGACCCCGTCCAATCGTACCAACAAGTCCCATTACATAACACGAACCTGCTCGAGGCCTCAAATCACATCAAACAACATCAAAACTATGAATCACACCCCAATTGAAGGTTTATGAACTTTAGAACTTCAAACTTCTACATTCGACACCGAAACCTATCAAATCAAATCCGATTGTCCTCGAATTTTGCACACAAGTCATAATTGACATTAAATACCTACTCCCACTTTCGAAATCGGAATCCGACCCCGATATCAAAAAGTCCGCTCCTGGTCAAACTTCCCAAAAACCTTTAATTTTCCAACTTTTGCCAAATGACCCCGAAATGACCTACAGAATCACCATGTGGAGCTATTCCCAGGCTCGGAATCCCAAACGGACATCGATAACATCAAAATCCACTTCAACACAAACTTAGGAAATTCTTAAACTTTAAAAATGCCAACCTTTAGTAATAGGCGTCGAAATACTCCCGGGCCACCCGATACTCGACCCAAACATACGCCTAAGTCCAGAATCATCATACGGACCTATTGGAACCTTCAAATTCTGATTCCGAGGTTATTTACTAAAAATCCAAACCTTAGTCAATTCTTCCAACTTAAAGCTTCTGAATTTAGAATTTTCTTCCCAAATCAACTCCAAGCCTCCCGAAATTCGATTCCGGCCACTCGTATAAGCCATAATACCTGAAGTGAAGCTATTTCAGGCTACAAACTACCGAACGACGTGCTAGAGCTCAAAAAGACCGATCGGGTCGTTACATCAATGATATGAAAAATCAACTCGACGTGATGATGTGATGTATCAATAAATGACAATAGAGACTGAGATATGATATGCAAGACAGATGTGACTGAGTACAAAATTATAAATTTAAACAAATAGTTCTACAGCAATACGACCCACGCGGGTCCCAAAATATATCAGTGCATAGCCTGAACATGATCTTTAATATGAGACTCAACTCAATTTCTCTAACACGTGGAGGATATGTGGATAATGACATTTATTCAATTATGCAACTCCATGGAATTAATTTAAGTCACAATTTCCATAATGCACGCCTGCACGCCCGTCACTTATCATGTGCGTCATCTCCAAACAATTCATACAACAAAAAATTCAGGGATTTATACCCTCAGAACCAAGTTTAGAAGTGTTATTTACCTCAATCACACTATCTCAATCCAATAGTAGAACATTTTTCTCGATTATCCAACTCTGAATGGCTCGAATCTAACCACAATTAGATCGATACAATCAACACAAGCTATCAGAATCACTTCCAAATGATAAAGGGTGGATCTTTAATTAAAACCCAGAAGCCAACCATACTTTAAACTTACGGGGACATTATGAAATTCGATTCTAAGAGAGAAAATTTAGCCAACACACCCAAAATGCGCCCCCTTAATGAAACTACAATAATCAACTACACTAAGCAACTTCAATCTACAATATCAACATCCTATGGGACCAACATTTGTAACAATTCCATAGTTTAGGCTATTTAGACAATTTATCAAACACCTGGTAGGCATACATTTCTACATCTCTGAACCATAGAATTAGTTCATCCAATTACCACCATTTTCCAACAATTTATACCACCATCATTCTTTAACAATTTATACTCCCAACATCACATGTGTGACCAACCATTTACACCCAACCAACAAAATTTCAGCAAATAATCACTTTTCAATCTCTACAATGGTTATGCATTTAAATTAGGAATTTATGGCTTTCAATCACCATAACATGAGTTCTAATACTTGATTCATACTCATATTTCCATAATAAATCCATGCATGTAAGTCTAAGGGTGTAGGATTACCTTTTGTGAAGAAATCTTGCAAAACCTCCTTTGAGTTCTTGAAGAATTGTCTTGAAGATCTAAGTATTTTATGTGTAGATTTCATCAATACTAGTGTAGAAATGATAGAATTTCATACAAAGATAATGGGGATTACTTACCTTGAAGAAGAGAGTAGTTGGTGGTCTTGAGAGAGTGTAGGAAAACCCCAAAATTCGTCCAAGATGAATGGGGAAATTGAACCCCCGAAATGAGTACTTAAAAGAAAAGCTTCAGGTGGTAGCGTTGCAGGTCCAGAGCCAAACCTCTATACTGCACTGGTTCTCAAAGTTGCTGAGAGGGCTGACATGCCACAATTCGCGCGTTGCACGAACTCAGTGTTTGAGGTGAAACATTGCATGGGTAGCTTATATTGTGAAAATGAGACTATTGGACCTGAAACTAGTGCAATCAGATTTATACAAGGTATATTAAAGAGAGGATATCGTTTTTCGGTTCAGGATAAGGTTATGGTCCTTGTCAGGAGAAGCGTCTCATGATTTGATTGATTCAGCAAGTGGTTATGAATTTCTACATATCTTCTCTGTCATGGCAGTATGGTGAGTATTGAAACCGAGCTTATTTATATTATGAGGTGTATTGCAGGCATCAGATTCGTAAAATTTCAGATATTATGGTTGAGGGATGTTATTATGGGCAACCGACTTATATGGTGCGTGGCGTGATTTCTGCGTAGATGCACAATAATGTTTTAGCACAGTGTGTAATGATTGATACAGTTTTCGTATGTTAGAATCAGGTATTGTAAAGAAATTCGGAGGTTGGAATTTGATTCTAAGGCTTACAAATTAAATAAAAAAGAGGACCTTCAATCCGACTAGAGCTGAGGTGCCAAACTGGAATTGTGATGGCACGGGTAGGTGCACAAGGTGTTAAACAATGATTTTGGATAACTTCTGAGCAATTCCTAACATGTTCGAGGACAAACGTATGTTTAAGTGGGGGATAATGTAATGACCCGACGAGTCATTTTGAGCTCTAGCGCGTCGTTCGGTAGTTTGAGGCTTGAAATAGCTTCAGTTTAGGTATTATGACTTGTACAAGTGGTCGGAATTAAATTTCGGGAGGTTTGGAGTTGATTTGGGAAGAAAATTCTAAATTCAGAAGTTTTAAGTTGGAAGAATTGACTAAGGTTTGGATTCTTAGTAAACGACCTTGGAATCGGGATTTGTAGATTCTAATAGGTCCGTATGATGATCCCGGACTTGGGCATATATTCGGGTCGAGTATCGGGTGGCCCGAGAGTATTTCAGTGCCTATTACTGAAGGTTGGCATTTTTAAAGTTTAAGAATTTCCTAAGTTTGGGTTGAAGTGGATTTTGATGTTATCGATGTCTTCTTGGGATTCCGATCCTGGTAATATATCTGCATGGTGATTCTGGACTTAGGGGTACTTCCGGATGTTGATTTGGAGGTCTGTAGGTCATTTCGAGGTTATTTGGCGAAAGTTAAAAAATTGAAGGTTTTTGGAAAGTGTGACCGGGAGTGGACTTTTTGATATTGGGATTAGATTCTGATTTCAGAAGTGGGAGTAGGTTTGTAATGTCAATTATGACTTGTGTGCAAAATTCGAGGTCAATCAGATTTGATTTGATAGGTTTCGGCGTCGAATGTAGATGTTTGAAGTTCTAAAGTTCATAAAGCTTTAATTGGGGTGCGATTCGTGGTTTTGATGTTGTTAGATGTGATTTGAGGCCCCGAGCAGGTTCATGTTGTGTATTGGGACTGGTTGGTACGATTGGACGGGGTCCAGGGGGCCTCGGGTGAGATTCGGGGTGGTTCCGGACCAAGTTTGGGTGTTTTGATGGTGCCGGTTGCTGGTTCTGGTGTTGTTATTCGCGTTCGCGAGGAGCCTCTTGCGTTCACAAAGAAGGATTTTGCTACTGGGACTTTGTTCTTCGCGTTCGCAAAGAAGGAATTTTTGTTGTCCGACGTCTGACTTTGGAAGCTTATATCTCACAATCTATATCGAATCTGGGGATAATCTAAAAGTAAAAGTCGTAGACCTTGATGTCTAGTTTTCAGAAAGGTAAAACATTTGTCATTTGGAATTGTGTACAAAACATTATGGTGGATACACTACAGGCTATCTAGGAAGAGTTTGGAAATCTCTGCTGCATAGGACTGACTTTGGAAGATTATATCTTGCAAGCTATAAGGAATTGGGAGATGATCAACATATGAAAATGTAATTTGGGGTTGAAGTCTAGTTTCCAGAAAGTCAAACCATTTGTGATTTGGGGTTTCGTACAAAACGTTATGACCATTATACCAGAGGTTATCTGAGAAGAGTTTGAAAATGGCTTTTGAGAATTTTGTTCATCGCAAACGCGATAGGAGGCTCGCGAACATGAAGAAGGATGTCAGGGCAGTGTTATAAGTCCTCTATTTCGGACCTTTGAGCCATTATTTCATATTTTTAGTTGGGAACCTCGGGATTTAGCTATTTTGGAGAGAAATTTTACCACAAAACTTGGGGTAAGCATTCTTGACTCATTTGTGATTATATTTCATGGATTAATCTTCATTTTCGGCGTTAGATTATTGATTTTTCAAGAAGAAATAGGAAGAAATTTCTATAATTTCACAAAACAAGTTTTCGAGTTTTGAATACCGATTAAGAGTCGGATTTGAATGAAATTAGTACGGTTAAACTCGTAATTGAATGGGTTATCGGATTTTGTGAGTTTCACCGGGTTTCGAGACGTGGGCCCCACTGCCAACTTTTTGAGCGGAGTTGAGAATTTTTAAAAATTGTTAAATTTCAAGAATTGGAGTATACATTTTGATTGGTTTGCACACTGTTTGCATAGTTTTGGATCGACAAGCATCGGTTTGAGGTGTAGAGTGGTATTGGAGCCGCTATGGAACTTCGGAGCAAGGTAAGTCTGTTGTCTAACCTTGTAAGAGGGAATTAACCCCATAGGTGATTTAAATTAGTATTTGTTGCTAATTGTGGGGGCTACGTAAACACGAGGTGACGAGAGTTCGTGCGTAGGTACTAACTTTGCTTATGTCCTGGTAATTTAGGACCTGAATCATGGAGTACTTGTAATGTTTGTACCCTACTTGTTAATTAAAGTGCCTAAATTATATCGGAACGTGTTAGAGAAATTGTAAAAGAACGAATTTCACTTTTTGAGTTTTGGCGGGTTACTTGACCGTTAATAAGAATTGTGTTTCGTTGTACATTAGCCTTGTATTCGCTCTTAAATCGATTTTTTATAAAGTATCCTCTCTTCTTGTGGAGCGGGCCGAACGCATCGCCAGTAGATATATGCATCTATGGTTCGTGTCGCTCGACCCTCGGCAGTGTACACATTATTCTGGATCGGGCAGTACGATCTCGGCTTAATCATGCGTGATAGCACTCGAAGTTTAATCATATATTTGATATCTTTTCATGGCTTGAGAGGCTAAAATTATATAAAACAAAAATTCAGCTGGCACTTACCATGTGTGAAAGAATCATTTACTTCCTGCTTGTTATTGAGTTATTATTATTATTTACATAACTCATGCTTATTTAGAACTTTTGTATTCCTTTACTGTTAGCCCATAGTAAGTGTCGATGTCGACCCGTCGACACTACTTCTTTGAGGTTAGACTTGATATTTTCTGGGTACATGTTGTTTATGTACTCACGCTACACTTCTGCACTAACCGTGCAGGATCTGAGGCAGGTGCATATGGCGGTCACACCGGTGCGTATCCCCGATACCATGTGGCCTAGGGGTGAGCTGCTTCCTGAGCTGTTCTGCAGCACCTAGAGCCTTTCTTTTGTACTTATATTCTGTCTATCTTATTTCAGACAGTAGTTTGAGTTTTGTATAATCTACTAGTGCTCATATACTTGTGACACCAGGTCTTGGCACACTTTCTAGTAAACTTTATGGTTTTTTTGGGTAGTTATATATCTATGGTTGCACTTAGTTGCTTTCGTTGTGTTTATTAAGCGTTCTATTTCTTGAATCTCTTAATAAATAAAATTTAATTACATGGAAACATATTAAAAAGAATAATCTCGTAGTTAGTTCACCGTTGGATTGCCTAGCGGCGACGTTGGGCGCCATCATGACCTATATGAGAAATTGGGTCGTGACAATATAGTATCAGAGCACTAGGTTCACGTAGGTCTCATAAGTTATGAACAGGCCTAATAGAGTCTTGCGGATCGGTACGGAGACGTCCATACTTATCTTCGAGATGCTATAGGGTGTTAGGAAACTACTTTTTTCTTCATCTCCTATCGTGCAGTTGATGTTGTGCTAAGTATAATTCTTTTATTCTCTCACAGATGGTGAGAACGCACGTGGAAGATGTTCCCGATCATGGAGGAGCTGCTCCCCCCGAGGCAGAGGCCGAGGGAGGGCTCCAGCTCGTGGTAGAGGACGAGGGCATCCCAGAGTTATTCTAGTCATTCCACTAATGGATCCAGTAGAGGATCCTATTATTGAGGAGCAGAGAGAGGTGCCTGCAGCAGAGCCAGCCCCTGTAGATTTCATGTCCGCACCGGGATTCCAGGAGGTCATGGGTCGTATACTGCGGTTCATGGATTCTATGACTCAGGCTTGTTTATTTCCAGCAGACCCAGCCATATCTCAGGCAAGAGGGAGAGCACAGACCCCTACCGCTCAGGCTCCAGGGCATGTAGCTATCGTATATCAGACCCCGGGCACACTACCCGTGGGCAGAGCTCAGCCGGTTGCAGCAGCTATACCTGAACCAAGACCAACTGTGGCCGGCAATCCACATAAGCTATTGGACAGATGGACCAGGCTTCATCCTCCTGTCTTTGGGGGTGAGCGGCATGAGGGACCCTAGGATTTTATTGATCAATGCAGGGACAGACTACACAACATGAGGATATTAGAGTCCCACGGGGTTCAGTTGGAGGGCAGGGTCCGTAGATGGTGGTAGTCCTATCTTCTTGGCAGACCAGCAGGTTCCCCTCTTATGACTTGGTATCAGTTCACACATCTCTTCTTGGACAGGTATATTCAGTTTGAGCAGCTTCACTAGGGCCAGATGTTGGTGACTGACTATGAGGCGAGATTCTCTAAGTTGTCTCGCCATGCAGTTATGATACTTCCTACCGATGCAGAGATAGTGCAGAGGTTTGTTGTCGGTTTGCACTCTGGCATCTAGGACACCATGGCTCGGGAGGTGGAGATGGGGACTTCCTACGGTCTAGTTGTGGAGATAGCTAGGAGGATCGAGGGTGTCCGTCAGTGGAGCCGAGAGCAGGCGACGGGGGATAAGCAGTTTCGATATTCTGGAGAGTTCAGTGGTGCCCCGGTTAGGGGTAGGGGTCAGTTCATGAGGGGTCAGTCTAGCAGGCCCACATATCAAGCACCGCCGCCTCTTCGGGATGCTCCAGTATGACCTTATTTCAGCGCCATACCAGAGAATTCCTACCGCCCACCATCTATTCAAGGGTCCTCCAGTAGGTATATCGGCCATCAGGGTCAGACTTCATGTCGATAGTCCACCGTACCGAGAAGTTATTTTGAGTGCGGGGACCTTAGTCATGTGCAGAGGTTCTGCCCCAGGCTTCGGGGCAAGGCAGTACAGCAGAGTCAGCAACCTATAATTACAGCACCAGTTGCCCCACCAGTCATCCGGGCTCCCAGAGGTGGAGGGCAGGTGGGTAGGGGATGTCCTAGAGGTGGAGGCTAGCTAGGAGGTGCTCCAGCCATATTCTATGCCTTCCCATCCAGACCAGATGCAGTAGCCTCAGATATTGTGATCACATGTATTATTTCTGTCTGCGGTAGGGATGCTTCGGTACTATTTGATCCAGGGTCTACATATTCATATGTTTCATCTCTATTTGCTCATTTCCTAGGAGTTCCTCATGAGTCCTTGGGTACTCATGTTTATGTGTCCACATCAATGGGCGATTCTGTAGTCGTGGATCGGATCTATCGGTCCTGCATTATTACTTTCAGTGGTTATGAGAACCGAGTGAATCTTCTGTCGCTCGATATAACTGACTTTGAGGTCATCCTGGGCATGGATTGGTTGTCTCCGTATCACGCCATCCTTTATTGCCATTCCAAGACTGTTACCTTGGCGATGCCAGAGTTGCCTAGATTGGAGTGGAAGGGTTCGTCTGTCAGTACATCTAGTCGGGTTATATCCTTTCTGAAGGCTCGACACATAGTTGAGAAGGGTTGTTTGGCTTATCTAGCTTATGTTCGGGATACTACTACAGGGACTCCAGCGATTGATTCAGTGCTCGTAGTCCGGGAGTTCTCCGATGTGTTTCCTTCTGATCTTCCATGCATGCCACCAGATCGTGATATTGATTTCTGTATTGATTTGGCTCCAGGTACCCAGCCTATCTCTATTCCACCATACCGTATAGCTCCGAAAGAGTTGAAGGAACAACTTGAGGACTTGCTAGCAAAAGGGTTCGTCAAACTGAGTATGTCGCCTTGGGGTGCACCGGTTTTATTTGTAAAGAAGAAAGATGGGACTATGCGGATGTGCATTGATTACCGCCAGTTGAACAAAGTTACCATTAAGAAAAAATACCCGTTGCCGCATATTGATGATTTGTTTGACCAGTTGCAGGGTGCTAGGGTGTTCTCTAAGATTGATTTGAGATCAGGGTACCATCAGTTAAAGATTCGGGATTCGGATGTTCCGAAGATGGCTTTCCGGATTAAATATGGCCATTATGAGTTTCTAGTGATGTCCTTCGGTTTGACTAATGCCCCGGTGGCATTTATCGATTTGATGAATCGGGTGTTCAGGACATATATTGATTTGTTTGTCATTATCTTCATTGATGACATTTTGATCTACTCACGTAGCATGGAGGAGCACGAGCAGATTTGAGAGTGGTGCTTTAGACCTTACGGGAATAGAAGCTATATGCTAAGTTCTCCAAGTGTAAGTTCTGGTTAGATTTTGTGGCATTCTTGGGACATGTAGTATCAGGCGGGGGTTTTAAGGTAGATCCCAAGAAGATCGAAGCAGTTCATAGTTGGCCTCGTCCTACCACAAAGACTTAGATCAGGAGCTTCCTAGGGTTAGCAGGTTATTATCGTCGGTTTGTGGTGGGCTTCTCATCTATTGCAGCACCCTTGACTAGATTGACCCATAAGGGTGCTCCGTTCCGATGGTCCAATGATTGGGAGGCGAGCTTTCAGTAGCTCAAGGCCGCATTGACTTCAGCACTAGTGTTAATGTTGCCTTCCGGTTCAGGGATGTATATTGTGTATTGTGACACTTCACACGTTGGTTTGGGTTATGTATTGATGCAGGAGGGGCGACTTATTGCATATGCTTCATATTAGCTAAAGCCCCACGAGAAGAATTACCCTGTACACAATTTGGAGTTGGCCGCGATTGTTCATGCTCTCAAGATCTGGAGGCATTATCTTTATGGGGTATCTTGTGAGGTTTACACCGATCATCGCAGCTTACAGCATTTGTTCAAGCAAAGGGACCTTAATTTGAGGCAGCGCAGGTGGCTTAAGTTACTAAAAGAGTATGATATTACCATCATTTATCATCCGGGCAAGGCTAATGTAGTTGCGGATGCCTTGAGCAGAAAGGCGGAGAATATGGGCAGTTTGGCATTCATTTCAGTAGAAGAGAGGCCACTAGCTTTGGACATTCAGTCCTTGGCTAAGTGACTTGTGAGGTGGGATATTTCAGAGCCCAGCCAAAATCTTGCATGCGTTGTCGCCCAGTCTTCACTATTCGAGCAGATCAAGGCTCATCAATTTGATGATCTGCACTTGGTGGTTCCCAGAGAGACGCTACTGCATGGTGGTGCCTAGGAGGTTACATTCGGTGAGGATGGTGTTCTGCGACTCCAAGGTTGCCTATAAAATCCTAATGTTGATGGCTTAAGGGAGAAGATCCTAGAGAAGGCACACCGTTCTCGGTATTCTATTCACCCAGGTGATACAAAGATGTATCGCGACCTGAGGCAGCATTATTGGTGGCGGAGAATGAAGAAGGACATAGTGGAGTATGTAGTGACATACTTGGAAATAGGAGCGCATTATTATGGACTTCGTAATTGCGTTTCCGCGAACCTTGGGGAAGTTTGATACAGTTTGGGTCATTATCGACAGGTTGACCAAGTCAGCACACTTCATTCCAGTTGTTACCACGTATTCCTCAGAGAGGTTGGCTCAGATTTACATTCAGGAGATTGTTCGATTGCACGGTGTGCCTGTCTCCATTATATCAGATAGAGGCCCTCAGATTACTTCGCATTTCTGGAGGGCTGTACAGAGTGAGTTGGGGACCCGGGTAGAGCTCAGCATAGCATTTCATCTACAGACCGACGGGCAGTCGAAGCGGACAGTTCATATCTTGGAGGATATGCTCAGAGCATGTGTGATTGACTTCGGAGGGCATTGGGATCGATTCTTGCCTTTGGCCGAGTTCGCTTACAACAACAGTTATCAATCTAGCATCGAAAATGGCTCCATTTGAGGCTTTATATGGTCGGCGATGTCGTTCGCCCATCGGATGGTTTGAGCCCGGCGAGGCTAAGTTATATGGTACTTATTTAGTGAAGGATGCCTTGGAAAAGGTAAAGTTGATTCAGGAGTGATTTCGCACAGTACAGTCCAGACAGAAGAGTCACACAGATCATAAGGCGCGTGATTTATCGTTTATGGTGGGCGAGAAGGTTCTCATGAAAGTCTCGCCGATTAAAGGGATAATGAGGTTCGGGAAGAAGGGCAAGTTGAGCCCAAGGTTCACAGGACCATTTGAGGTGTTGAGACGAGTTGGGGAGGTTGCTTATGAGTTTGCTTTGCCTCCCTGTCTATCTGGAGTTCATCCGGTTTCCCACGTGTCTATGCTCCGAAGGTATCATGCCGGCATATCGCATGTGTTAAACTTCAGCACAGTTTAGCTAGATGACAGCCTGGGTTATAAGGAAGAGCCAGTTGCCATTATTGACAAACAGGTTCACCAGTTGAGGTCCAAGAAGATTTCTGTGGTAAAAGTTCAGTGGAGGGGCCAACCAGTCGAGGAGGTGACTTGGGAGGCCAAGGAGGATATGCGGAGTAGATATCCACACCTATTCAGCACTCCAGGTATGATTCTAGACCTGTTCGAGGACGAACGTTTGCTTAAGATGTGGAGAATGTAACGACCCGACCGGTCATTTTGCTTTCTAGATCCTTGTTCCCCTAAATAAGACTCCCTGTATGTGCCTTTACTATTTTATGACTTGCGGGGATGGTTAGTTTGGGATTTGGAAAGGTTCGGGGTGAAATTAGAACACTTGGTTCCTTAGTTTGGCTTTAAAGGGCTGAGTTTGACTTTGGTCAACATTTTGAGTAAACGACCTCAGAACCAGGATTTGATGGTTCCAATAGGTTCGTATGACAATTTTGGACTTGAACGTATGTTCGGATCGGGTCTTGAATGACCCGGGAGCGTTTCGGCGCTTAATGTTGAAAGTTGGCTTATTGAAGGTTTAAAAATTCTTTAAATTTGGTTTGGAGTAGGTTTTGGTGTTATCGAGGTCCGTTTGTGATTCCGAGCCTGGGAATAGTTCTGTACGTTGATTTAAGACTTGCATGCAAAATTTGGTGTCATTTCGAGTAGTTTAAGTATGAATCGGCGCGTTCGGAGTAAGTGGGAAGAATTTAAAGTTCATAAGTTGATCCTATTGGTTTTAGGTTGCGATTCTTAGTTGTAATGTTATTTTCCGTGTTCCGATGGTGCGAGCGAGTCTGTTTTATGTTTACAAACTTGTTGGTATATTTGGACGGGGCCTCGGGAGGCCCGGATGCCTTTCAGACGATGCGCGAAGTCGTTTGGCCTTGGGTGATCAGCTGAAGCATCCAACTTCTGGTACAATCGCACCTGCGGAGGGCCAACCGCAGGTGCGAGCTCGCAGAAATGAGCCAGCAGCCGCAGAAGCGGCCCAACATAGGCAGCCCAAAAATTGCAAGTAAGAAAGCGATGGGCACAGATGCGCGACGGCAGAAGTGGTCAGGGGACCGCAGAAGCGAGGAATGACGCAGGTGAGGCTCGAGCACCACAGGAGCAGGATCGCAGAAGCGAGTTGTTCTTCCGCAGATGCTAATTTTGGCCAGCCAAGAGAGGACCGCATCTGCGATGAACCTTCTATAGATGTGACCCATGGACTGCAGATGCGAAAGTCTTGGAGGCTGTGAGGTCCATTTATTTCGGACTTAGGTCATTTTTGGTTCATTTATTTCACTTCTTGGGGCAATTTTGGAGTTTCCTAGAGAGAGATTTCCACCTAGCTATTGGAGGTAAGTAATTTCTATCCAATGTAAGTCAAAAACATAGATTATGGGTAGCTTTTAACATGTAAATTTGTAAAAATTATGGGTTTAGATGAATAACCCTAGGTTTTGATAAAAATGAGATTTACCCAAAAAAATGGTTATGGGATTGAGTGAAAATCATATATTTGAGTTCGTGAGGTTATGAGTAACAACTTTCTTCAAATATTTTCGGAATCCAGACACATGAGGCCGGGGGTGAATTTTAAGAATCTTCCTATTTGGGCTGGGTAATTACTGTGACAGCTAAATTATTAACTTTTGAGCGTATATTGATTAATTTGTACAACATTTGACTAGTTTCGGATTGTTCGGCACCGAGTTGAGGCTTTAGGGTGAATTTGAGGCCATAAAGCGAGCTTTGAGACAAGGTAAGAGTCTTGCCTAACCTTATGAGAGGCAATTTACCCCATAGGTGATTTAAATTGCTATTTGCTTCTAATTGTGGGGGCTACGTAGACACGAAATGACGAGAGTCCATGCGTAGCTACTAACTATGCTTATGTCCGAGTGGTTTAGGACTCGAATCATGAAGTACTTGTAATGTTTGCACCCTATTTGTTAATTAAAGTGCTTAAATTATATCGGAACTTGTTAGAGGAATTGTAAAAGACCGAATTTCACTTATTGAGTTTTGGCGGGTTACTTGACCGTTAATAAGAATTGTGTTTCGTTGTACATTAGCCTTGTATTAGCTCTTAAACCGGTTGTTTATAAAGTATTCTCTCTTCTTGTGGAGCAGGCCGAATGCCTCGGCAGTAGATCGATGCATCAATGGTTCGTGCCGCTCGACCCTCGGCAGTGTACACATTATTCTGGATCGGGCCGTACGACCTCGGCATAATCGTGGTTGATAACACTCGGAGTTTAATCATATATTTGATATTTTTTTATGGCTTGAGAGGCTAAAATTTAAAACATAAATTTATTTGGGAATTACTATGTGTGAAAGAATCATTTACTTCCTGCTTGTTATTGAGTTATTATTATTATTTACATAACCCATGCTTATTTTGAACATTTGTATTCCTTTACTGTTAGCCCATAGTAAGTGTCGATGTCGATCCCTAGTTACTACTTCTTTAAGGTTAGACTTTATACTTAATGAGTACATGTTGTTTATGTACTCACGCCACACTTCTACACTAATCGTGAAGGATCTGAGGCAGGTGCATCTGGTGGTCATACTGGCACACATCCCTAATACCATGAGGCCTAGTGGTGAGCTGCCAACTGAGCCGTTCTGCAGCACCTAGAGCCTTTCTTTTGTACTTATGTTCTGGCGGTCACACCGGCGCGCATCCCCGATACTACTGTCCATGCCATCTTCATAAATTCAGTCGACGGACTCTGAATCGCCTAAAGGTTTGTGGGGCCAACAGAAACGGCCTAATCAACAATAATTATTGCTACGCTATGTCTGTTCCTCTTTTTCCTTTGCGTTTTAAGGCCATAAAATAGGAATTCAGGACTATTTCTAATTTTTCATGTGCTAATGTCTATGCCATATTCATGAATTCGAAACAACGAGCTCCGAATAGCTTAAAGTTTTGTGGGCCCATCAGAAATAATCTAATGAACAATATTCATCGCTTCGCCATAAATATTCCTCGTTTTAGGTCCATAAAATAGAAATTTAGGATTATTTTCAATTTTTCGTATGCTAATATCCATGCCATCTTCATGAATTCGGGCAACGGGCCTCGGGTCGCCTAAAATTTTATGGACCTATCAGAAATGACCTAATGAACAATAGTCATTTAGAACTTATTTTTTGGCGTTTTAGGACCATAAAACAGGAATTTAGCATGATTTTTTATTTTTCGTACGCTAATGTCCACACCATTTTCATGAATTCGGGCAACGGGCATCGAGTCACCTAAAATTTTGTGGGCCTATCAGAAATGCCCTAATGAACAATAATCATTGTTTCTCCATAATTGTTCCTCATGTTTTGACTTTAGGACCATAAATTAGGAATTCAACACCAGTTTCGATTTATCGTGTGATAATATCTACGCCATCTTCATGAATTCGAGCGATTGCTCCTAAATCGCCTAAAATTTTATGGGACCATAAAAATGACCTAATGAACCATAGTAATTACTTTTCCATGACCATTCTTTTTTTTCTTTGGCGTTTTAGAGCCATAAATCAGGAATTCAACACGATTTCTAATTTTTCGTGTGCTACTGTCCACGCCATCCTTGTGAATTCGGGCGACGGTCCCGAATCGCCTAAAATTTTGTGGATCCATCAGAAATGACCTAATGAATCATAGTAATTGCTTCTCTATAACCATTCACTTTTTTGGCATTTTAGGGCCATTGAATAGGATTTCAGCATGATTTTTGATTTTTCGTGTGCTAATCCACGCCATCTTCATGAATTCGGTTGATTGGCCCCGAATCGCCTAAACTTTTATAGTCCCTTCAAAAATGACATAATGAGCAATAGTTATTTCTTCGCCATCACCGTTCCTCTTTTTGGCATTTAAGGGACATAAAATAGGAATTCGGGATGTTTTCCGATTTTTTAGGCGCTAATGTCCCGCCATCTTCATGAATTCGGGCAACGAGCTCTGAATCGCCTAAAAGTTTTTTGGCCCTTCAGAAATGACATAATAAGCAATACTCATTGCTTTTCCATTACCGTTCCTCAGTTTTTGGCATTTAGGGCCATAAAAGACGTTTTTCGATTTTTCGTGTGTTAATGTCCATGCCATCTTCATGAATTCGAGCGAGGGGCTTCGATTCGCCTAAAATTTTGTGGGCCCTACAAAAATGACATAATGAGCAATATTCATTGCCTTTCCATGATCGTTACTCATGTTTGGCATATTAGGGCCATAAAATAAGAATTCGGGACGTTTTTCGATTTTTCGGGTGCTAATGTCCACGACATCTTCATGATTTCGGGCGACAAGTTCCGAATTGCCTAACATTTTATGGGTCCTTCAGAAATGACATAATGAGCAATGGTCATTGCTTCTCCATGATCGTTCCTCATTTTTTGTGTTTTAGGGCCATAAAATAGGAATTTAGCACGCTGATATTTTGTGTGCTAATATCCACGACAGTTTCAAGAATTCGGGCGACCGGTCTCGAATCGCCTATAATATTTTGGGCCCTTAAATAATGATCTAATGCACAATAGTAATTGCATCTCCATGAACGTTTCTCATTTTTTGGCGTTTTAGTATCATAAAACAGGAATTCAACACTATTTTTAATTTTCCATGTGCTAATATCCATGTCATCTTCATGAATTCGGGTGACTAGCCCCTAATCTCCTAAAATTTGTGTGCATATCAAAAATGACCTAATGAGCCATAGAAATTGCTTCTCCAAGACCGTTCCACGTTTTTTGTGTTGTAGGGCCGTAAAACAAGAATTCGATACGATTTTCAGTTTTTCGTGTGCTAATGTCCATGCCATTTTCATGAATTCGGGCGACCAGCCCTGAATCGCCTAAAATATCATGGGCCCATTAGAAACGACCTAATGAACCATAGTAATTGCCTCTCCATGACAGTTCCTCATTTTTAGCGTTTCAAGACCATAAAACAGGAATTCAAGAGTCCACGCCATCTTCATGGATTCGGGTGACGGGCTTCGAATCGCCTAAAATTTTGTGTGCCCATCAGAAATGACCTAAGGAATAATAGTCATTGCTTCTCTAGGACTATTCTTAGTTTTTGGCGTTTTAGGGCCATAAAATAGGAATTCAGCATGGTTTTCGATTTTTAGGGTGCTAATATCCACGCCATCTTTATGAATCTGGGAGACGGGCTCCGAATCGCCTAGATTTTGTGGTCCATAGGAAATGATCTAATGAATAATAGTCATTGCTTCGCCATTACTTTTCCTCATTTTTCAGTATTTTAAGGTAGGAAAAGCAACTCTGCCTGGTATCAGTAACTATTCGCATATTTTTTTTTTTAGAGAGGGGAACATAAAACAGGAATTCAGGATGATTTCCAATTTTTCGTGTACTAATGTCCACGCCATCTTCATGAATTCAGGCAACGGGCTCTGAATCACCTAATATTTTGCGAGCCCATAAAAATTGACCTAATTAACAATAGTTATCGCTTCGTCATGAATGACCTTCATTTTTTGGTATTTTAGGGCCATAAAACAGGAATTTAGGACAATTTTCAATTTTTCATGTGCTAATGTCCACGCCATCTTCATGAATTCGGGCAACGGGCTCCAAATCGCCTAAAATTTTGTTGGATCATCCAAAATGACCTAATGAACAATAGTCATCGCTTTACCATTAGTATTTCTCGTTTTTTGGCATTTTAGGGTCATAAAATAGGAATTCAGGATGATTTACAATTTTTCGTGTGCTGCCATCTTCATGAATTTAGGCGACAGACTCCAAATTGCCTAAAATTTTGTGGGCCTAGCATAAATGACCTACTAACAATAGTAATTGCTTTGCCATAATCATTCATGTTATTTTGGAATTTTGGGATCATAAAACAGGAATGAAGACGAATTTTAATTTTTCGTGTGCTAATGTCCGCGCTATCTTCATGAAATTCGGCGACCAATCCGGAATTGCCTAATATATTTGGACCCATCAAAAATGACCTAATGAACAATAGTCACTGCTTCGTCATGACCTTTCCTATTTTTTGGTATTTTAGGACCATAAAACAGGAATTCAGTATGATTTCTGATTTTTCGTGTGCTAATATCCACGACATCTTCATGAATTCGGGCGACGAGCTTCGAATCACCTAAAATAATTTAGGCCAATCATAAATGACCTAATGGACAATAGTCACTGCTTCTCCATGACCGTTACTTGTTTTATGAAATTTTAGAACTATAAAACAGGAATTCAGCACGATTTTCGATTCTTCCTGTGCTAATGTCTATGTCATCTTCATTATTTCGGGCGACCGGCCCCAAACTGCCTAAAGTTTTCTGTACCCATCACCAATGACCTAATGAACCATAGTCATTACTTTTCCATGGTCTTTTCTCATTTTTTGACATTTTAGGGCCATAAAAAAAGAATTCAGCATGATTCCCGATTTTTCATGTGCTAATGTCCACGCCATCTTCATGAAATTTGGGCAACCGGTCCGGAATCGCCTATAATTTTATGGCCCACCAGAAATGACCTGTTGAACAATTGTCATTGCTTATCCATAATTGTTCATCATTTTTTGGTGTTTTAGCGCCATAAAAAAGGAATTCAACACAATTTTCGATTTTTCATGTGTTAATGTCCACGTCATCTTCATGAATTCAGGAGATCAGCCCGAATAATTTAAAATTTTGTGGCACTATCAAAAACTACCTAATGAATAATAATCATTGCTTCTCAATGACCGTTACACTTTTTGGCTTCTTAGGGCCATAAAACATAAATTCAACATGATTTTTGATTTTTCGTGTGCTAATGTCCACGCTATCTTCATGCATTCGGAAGACATGCCCCAAATCGCATAAAATTTTGAGGGCCCATTATAAATGACCTAATAAACAATAGTAATTTCATCTTCATGATTGTTCCTTATTTTTTGGCATTTTAGGACCGTAAAATAGAAGTTCAGCACGATTTTCGATTTTCGTGTGCTAATGTACACGCCATCTTCATGAATTTGAGTGATCGGCTCCGAGTTGCCTAAAATTTTGTGGACCCATAAGAAATGACCTAATAAAAATAGTCATTGCTTTTCCATGACTGTTCCTCATTTTTTAGTGTTTTAGGGCCATAAAACAGGAATTCAGCATGGCTTTCGATTTTTTGTGTGTTAATATCCACACCATCTTCATAAATTCGGGCGAGTGGTCCCGAATCGCCCAAAATTTTGTGGACCCATCAGAAATGACCTAATGAGCAATAGTCATTGCTTCGCCATGACCTTTTCCTTACTTTTTTGTGTTTTAGTGGGCATAAAATAGGAATTTATGACGTTTACTGATTTTTCGTGTGTTAATGTCCACGCCATCTTCATGAATTTGGGCGATGGGATACGAATCACCTAAACTTTTGTGGGCCTTTCAGAACAGATATAATGAGTAATAGTCATAGATTCTCAATGATCGTTCCTCATTTTTTGGTATTTTAGGGCCAAAAAACAGGAATTCAGCACGATTTTCGATTTTTTGTGTGCTAATGTCCACGCAATTCTCATGAATTTGGGCAATCGGCCCCGAATCGCCTAAAGTTTTGTGGGCCTGTCAGAAACGATCCAATGAATAATAGTCATTACTTTTCTATGACCATTCGTAATTTTTTGGTGATTTAGGGATATAAAATAGGAATTCAGCATGATTTCCAAGTTTTTGTGTGCTAATGTCCACGTCATCCTCATGAATTTTGGCGACCGACCCCATATAGCCTAAAATTTTGTTAGCCCATCAGAAACGACCTAATAAGCAATAGTCATTGTGTCTCCATTACCGTCCCTCATTTTTTAGAATTGTAGGGCTAAAAATAAGGAATTTAACACAATTTTAATTTTTCATGTGCTATTAGTCCACGCCATTTTCATGAATTCGGGAGACCAATCACCAATAGCCTAAACTTTTGTGGCCCCATCAGAAACAAACAAATGAACAATAGTCATTACTTCTTCATCTTCATGAAATTGGGTTATCAGCCCCGAATCGCCTAAAATTTTATAGGCCCGTTAGAAACGACCTAATGAATAGTAGTAATTTCTTCTCCATGATCTTTCCTTATTTTTTGGCGTGTTAGGGCCATAAAACAGGAATTCAGCATGATTTTTGAGTTTTTGTGTGTTAATATTCATGCTATCTTCATGAATTCCGGCGACCGGACCTGAATCGCCTAAAATTTTGTGGGCCCATCAAAAACTACCTAATGAATCATAATCATTGCTTCTCTATGACCGTTCCTTGATTATGTTTTTTGTGTTTAATGGCCATAAATGGGAATTCAACACGATTTCCTATTTTTCGTGTGCTAATGACCACATCATATTCATAAATTCGGAAGATCGGACCCGAATCGCCTAAAATTTTATGAGCCCATTAAAAACGACCTATTGAACCATAGTAATTACATCTCAATGATTGTTCCTCATTTTATGGCGTTTTAGGATCATAAAGCAGAAATTCAAAATGATTTTTGATTTTTCGTGTGCTAATGTCCACGTCATCTTCGTGAATTCGGCCGACTGGTACCGAATCGCCTAAAATTTTGTGGGACCATAAAAATGACATATGAATAATAGTCATTCCTTTTCCATGACCATTCCTCATTTTTGGCATTTTAGGGCCATAAAATAAGAATTCAGCACAATTTTTGATTTTTCTAATGCTAATGTCCACGCCATCTTTATGAATTCGGGCGACCGGCCCCAAATCGCCTAAATTTTTATGGGCCCATTAGAAAAGAACTAATGAACAATAGTCATTTCTTCTCCATGATCGTCTTTCGTTTTTTGGTGTTATAGGGCCATAAAAAAATTCAACACGATTTTTGATTTTTCGTGTGCTAATGTCCATGCCATCTTTATGAATTCGAGTGACCGGTCTCGAATCGCCTAAAATTTTGCGGGCCCATCAGAAATGACCTAATGAACAATAGTCATTACTTCCTCCTTTATTGGCGTTCTAGGAGCATAAATTGGGAATTTAGCATGATTTCCGGTTTTTTGTGTGCTAATGTCCACGCCATCTTTATGAAATCGGGCGATTAGCCCCGTAATGCTAAAATAGAGGAACGGCCATAGAGAAGTAATGACTATGGTTCATTAGGTCATTTCTGATGGACACATAATAGTTTAGGTGATTTAGGTCCGGTCGCCCGAATTCATGAAGATGACGTGGAGATTAGCACACGAAAGATCGAAAATCTTGATGAATTCCCGTTTTATGAAACTAACACGCCAAAAAATAAGAAACGATCATGGAGAAGTAATGACTATTGTATATTAGGTCGTTTATGATGGGCCCATAAAACTTTAGGTGATTTGGGGCGATTAAACGGGAATTCAGCACGATTTCCTATTTTCGTGTGCTAATGACCACGCCATCTTCATAAATTCGAGAGATCGGACCCGAGTCTCCTATAATTTTGTGTGCCCATCAGAAATAAATTGATGAACCATAGTAATTGCATCTCCATGATTGTTTCTCATTTTTCACGTTTTAGGCTCATAAAACAGTAACTCAGCACCATTTCTGATTTTTCGGGTGCTAATGTCCATGCCTTCTTCATGAATTCGGGCGACCAGCATCGAATCGCCTTAAATTTTGTGGGACTATCAGAAATGACCTAATAAAAAATAGTTATTTCTTCTCCATCACTTCCCTCATTATTTGGTATTTTAGGGCCATAAATGAGGAATTCAGCATGATTTCTGATTTTTAGTGTGCTAATGTCCACGCTACCTTCATGAATTCGGGCGACCGACCCAAGTTGCCTAAAATTTTTTGGGCCCATCGAAAATGACCTAATAAACAATAGTCATTGCTTTTCCATGACCATTCCTCATTTTTTCCGTTTTAGGACCATAAAATACGAATTCAGCACGATTTCCGATTTTTTTTGTGCTAATGTCCACGTCATCTTCATGAATTCGGGCGACCGGCCCCGAATAACCTAAACTTTTGTGGGCCTATTCAAGATAATTTAACGAACAATAGTCATTACTTTTCTATGATCGTCCCTCGTATTTTTGCGTTACAAGGCCATAAAAAGAATTTAGCACGATTTTCGATTTTTCGTGTGTTAATGTCCAAGACATCTTTCTGAATTCGAGCGACCGGTCTCGAATTGCCTAAAATTTTATGGACTGTTCAGAAACGACATAATAAACCACAGTCATTGATTTCCATGACTATTCCTCATTTTTTGGTGTTTTAGGGATATAAAATATGGATTTAGCACGATTTTCAATTTTTCGTGTGCTAATGTCCATGCCATATTCATGAATTCAGGCGACTGGCCCTCGAATTGTAACGACCCGACTAGTCGTTTTGAGTTCTAGCACGTCGTTCATCGGTTTGAGGCCTTGAGTAGCTTCACTTTATGTTTTATGACTTGTACGTGTGGTCGGAATTGAATTTCGGGAAGTTGAGAGTTGACATGAAAAGAAAATTCTAATTTCAGAAGCTTTAAGTTGGAATAATTGACTAAGGTTTGACTTTTGAGTAAACGACCTCGAAATTAGGATTTGAAGGTTCCAATAGGTTCGTATGATGAATTCAGACTTGGGCGTATGTTCGGGTTGAGTATTGGATCACCTGGGAGCATTTCGGCGCTTATTACGAAAGGTTGGCATTTTGAAGGTTTAAGAATTTCCTAAGTTTAGTTTGAAGTGGGCTTCGGTGTTATCGATGTCCGTTTGGGATTTCGAGTCTTGGAATGGATTCGTATTGTGATTCATGACTTGTACGCAAAGTTTGGCGTCATTCCGGAATGTTTTGGTATAGTTCGGACGCGTTCGTTGAAGTTGAAAGTTTGAGCGTTTAAAGAAGAGTTTTGATCGTCAATTCGTAATTTCGATGTTGTTTGGCGAGATTTGAGGTCTCGACTAAGTTCGTAATGTGTTTTGGGACGCGTTGGTATAATTGGTCAAGGTTCCAAGGGCATCGGGTGGATTCCGGATGGTTAACGGATCGGATTTTAGACTTAAGGAAAGAGCTGGAGAATTCTGGTTCCTAGTGCAACCGCTTCTGTGGAAGATTCATCGTAGAAGCGACCTCGCAGAAGCGAGATAGTGAACGGCAGAAGCGGCTAGGAGTGAACTGGGCAGAGGTTGCAGGTACGAAGAAATTCCCGTAACTGCGTGATCGCAGATGCGACCACTGGAGCGCAGAAGAGGATTTTGCTGGGGAAGGCTGGGACCACAGATGCGGTCAAATTACCATAGAAGAGGAACTGCACCTGCGGATCGAGCGATGCAGAAGCGAGGGCGGAGAAGTGTTGGAGGGGCCGCAGATGCGGTAGGCGATCTGGCCTGGGTTCTCGCAGGTGAGTGATTGAAGCCGCAGAAGTGGCTGTCGCAGAAGCGACCAGGGGACCACAGCTGCGAGGCAGCGCTGGGTAGACTTGGTTTTATACGGGATTTGGCCCATTTTCTTTCATTCTCTCTTGGTTTGGGAGATTTTGGAGAGCTTCAAGTGGAGGTTTTCATCGTCTATGTCAAGGTAAGTAATTTTCACATATTGTGAGTTAAATACATGGTTTATATATGGATTTAAACATGGAAATTAGTAGGAATTTGGGCTTTTGGTAGAAAACCTAGAATTTGGTATTTTTGGATTTTGACTACGAAATTGGATATGGAATTGAAAATAAATTGCATATTTTAGTTCGTAGTGTTATGGGTAAAGTTTATTTTCGAAAATTTTCGGAATCCGGGCACGTGGGCTCGATGGTAGATTTTATTGACTTTCTAGCGAAGTTGGGAATTGTTATGAATTGATTTATTATGAGTATTAGAGCACGTTTTTATTGGTTTGCACATTGTTTAACTAGTGTTGGAGAGACGGGCATCGGTTTGAGGTGTTGGAGCCGGTTATGGAACTTCGGAGCGAGGTAAGTATCATGTATAACTCTGTGAGGGGGGAAACTACCCCTAGGTGATGTATTTCATATGTGTTACTTATTGCAGGGGCTACTTACACATGAGGTGATGAGAGTCCGTACGTAGCTAGATTCATGTTATGACCGAGTAGACTTAGGTTCCCGCCATGCTATAACTGTACTATTTGAGTTGTCTCTTGCCTATTAAATTCCTTTATTTTACGTTGTGACTTGAGAGTAGACTTGTGTAGAGTGATAGACTTTCTATAGTAGAGATTCGGCGGGCTTCATGATTAGCCGCGGAATAATTGTACTCCTCTTACCAATTTCTCCCGCGTTATACGTTTTCATCGAAAGGTTTCCCTTAAAATTTTATAACTCACATGTCTATTTGTGAGTGAGGTCAAGGACCCGTTAAAACTTCTTATTCTAATGGGATCGGGTCATTCACCTCGGAAGTATAATAGATATATCTATGGTTCATGCCGATCGATCCTCGGCAGTGCGCACATTATGATGGGATCGGGCTATTGCCTCGGCAGGATTTTGTATCACACTCTCATAGGAGCAGGCCGTTTGCCTCGGCAATAAAATAGATGTATCTATGGTTCGTGCCGTTTGACTCTCGGCAGTGCACATATTATGATGGGATCAGGCCATACGCCTCGGCATTTCTATAAAATACTCTTATGAAATCGTTGGTAGGGTGCTTGTTTAGGTGTTGAGGCAGTGAATGACTTGAAAGGAGGATTTCTCAATGCATGATTTAGAGATTCAGCATTTAATTCCATCAAAGGAAAGGCAATCGGACAATGGATGTTCAGGCCTTGGTCGATAAAGCGACAAGACTTGATATTTTCGAGTGTGGTGAAATTCTCATTTGTGATGTGGTGTCGTCGTCCTTGTTGGAATGCATTAAAATTCACCGGTGTTATGGTCTTCTTCGATTTTCCATCGGTACAGGATGTTAGGAAGTGTCACGCGGTGGTTGAATTACTAGCAGGTCAAGTATAAAAAGTAGAGGTCGAGAAGTTTCTTAAAGGATAGGGTTTGACCGAAGTAGGAGTGGCAGAGTAGCATATGGATTCTGTGATAGGATAGACACATGCCTTGAGAAACATTTAAAGTGATTTAGGAATCGTGGTGGGGAGCGACCAGGTCTATGGATTTTATTTGTGATGGAAGCTACTGCATTATGGAAGATTGATTATGTCAAAGAGGAGTTGGCTTGAAATGACGAGGGGTGTGAAAATTTGATAACCGTTTTTGGGTGCAACGTGACTTCGAGTTTAGAACGTATTGTCGGACTTTCAGTTGATGTCAATGGGGAAGGAACATACTTGTACAGTTGGTGGACAATCATAGGCTCAGGAGGATTTAGTGAATGCGTGGCATATGTACCCAGTGCAGCATCGTTGGAAGATTTCGGAATGGAATTTCCACATGTAGGTTATCTCCTATGAGCAGGTTAGTGGTTGCGTGATTTTGATAAAGTTTCTATGAGAAGTTCCACTTACTACGCGGCAGAAGGTCAAATATGTTATCGTGGCTGATAATTCGTAATGTTCCTGAGAGGTTTAACAAGAGATTTCGACGAATTTGGCGAGTTAAAGGTGCGAGATCATGGTAATTGAGAAGGAGGAATCTTTATGGGTTCTAGGTTTATGTAATTGTAGCTTAAGGCTAAGTGGGGGAGACCCACCGTCTATGATTGGATCGTGTGGTTGTCTGCTTGTTCAGTTTCGGATTATCGATGCATTGGTGGGTTATTATGACTAAGAAAAAGAAAACATCAGGGGTAATTCGAGCAAAGAACTTGTCAAATGTGTGCTATATTTCGCCTTATCGGTTCATGTTCAGGTTTTGGGAAGACTCGGAGTTTATGCTTCTTGTGGATGTGATGTACAAGGAAAAGAATTCATCCGGTTGCTTCTTTGGGAGCGTTCATGTGCTAACAAAGTGTTGGAGTTTGATTATACTCGGGACCAGGTCAGAGTGGGTGACTCCTAATAATGGTTCTAATGGTTTCAAGGATATAAGTGCAGTGTCTAAGGATTATGGGTCCGTTATGTAGTTAAAGATCAATTTTTTGCAGTGGGTATTGAGACGATGTGGTCTCGCAATTTGGGTCACTCGAGATGAGTGCAAATCGAGTTCTTATGTTTTAAATGGTGCTATTATTATTTCTAAGGCAAGTCCAGAGTAAATTGGAAGAAGTGGGGTCGGTTAGTAATGGTATGAATCAGCATGATTATGGTAATGATCAGTTCCTTCGGCGTGTTAAGTTATACAGGTGGTTTGCGGCTGTACGTATGGGATTGACGGCCACCGTAATTTGCTTGATTTGGGAGGTATTTGATTCCTAAGGCCGTGTTGTGTAAATGGATCCCGGAAGAGTTATGGTGGTTTAGACCACGACTTGAGGCTTGTATTTTCTGCGATCGTGGGAATTCAGTTGCGTGTTGCAATGGTTCTTCTGAAAGGAGTTAAGTGAAAAGCTTCTATCCAATGAAGTGTTTATTCTGCTAGTAGTTCAGGGGTTATGAGGAATTTTGGTACTCTTGCGCAGCGGCGCGGTGGGTGCAGTGAGCGGCATGGGAATTGGAAGTTGAGGATCAAGGTTGTGGTTCGGTGTTGACAAGAATGTCATGAGCTCGGATTAGTAGGGAAGAGTTCAGATGTTCAGATTAAGCTAGTATTTCCTTTAGTGTCACCTGAGAACAGTGTCCTGTGTAAGAGGCTTTGTGTATTGAATTGCGGACTCTAGGTTGGCATTGCAGAATTAGTGCGGTTGGTGGTGTGGAGGTGCAGACTTTGCTACCTGGTGTGAAAGGTCGTGGGAGAGTATCCTACGGGGAAATCTGTATAAGTGTGACATGTTAGTCACTTGATTGTGGACCCATCAGAAACAACCTAATGAACCATAGTACTTGCTTATCTATGATCGTTCTCATTTTTGGCATTTTAGGACCATTGAATAGGATTTCAGCATGATTTTCAATATTTCGTGTGCTAATCCACGCCATCTTCATGAATTAGGGTGACTTGCCTCGAATCGCCTAAAATTTTGTGGTCCCTTCAAAAACGACATAATGAGCAATAGTCATTGCTTCGCCATGCATGTTCCTCTTTTTCTGGCATTTAAGGGCCATAAAACATGGGTGGCGGGCTCTAAATCGCCTAAAAGTTTTTGGGCCCTTGAAATGACATAATAAGCAATACTCATTGGTTTTCCATTACCGTTCCTCAATTTTTGCCATTTAGGGCAATAAAACAGAAGACGTTTTTTCGATTTTTCATGTGCTAATGTCTATGCCATCTTCGTGAATTTGGGCGAGAGGCTTCGAATCGCCTAAAATCTTGTGGGCTCTACAGAAACGACATAATGAGCAATATTCATTGCCTTGCCATGACCATTAAACATTTTTTGGCATATTACGGCCATAAAACAAGAATTCAGGACGTTTTTCAATTTTCTGGGTGCTAATGTCCATGTCATCTTCATGAATTCAGGCGACAAGTTGCGAATCGCCTAAAATTTTATGGGCCCTTCAGAAACGACATAATGACCAATAGTCATTGCTTCTCTATGATCGTTCCTCATGTTTTGGCGTTTTAGGGCCATAAAATAGGAATTTAGCACGCCGATATTTTGTGTTCTAATATCTACGACAATTTCAAGAATTCGGGCTACCGGTCTCGAATCGCCTAAAATTTTATTGTCCCTTCAATAACGATCTAATGAACAATAGTAATTGTATCTCATGACCGTTCCTTGTTTTTTGGCATTTTAGCGTCACAAAGCAGGAATTTAGCACTATTTTTCGATTTTTTGTGTGCTTAATATCCATATCATCTTCATGAATTCAGGTGACTAGCCCCGAATCTCCTAAAGTTTTATGTGCCTATAAAAATGAACTAATGAACCATAACAATTGCTTTATCCATGACCGTTCCTCATTTTTGGCATTTTAGGGCCATAAAACAAGAATTCAGTACGATTTTTAGTTTTGTTGTGTGCTAATGTCCACGCCATCTTCATGAATTTAGGCGACAGGTTTCGAATCGCCTAAAATTTTTTGGGCATATCAGAATCGATATAATTAAAAAAAGTCATCAATTCACCATCATCATTCCTCATTTTCTTTTAACGTTTTAGGGCCATAGAATAGGAATTTAAGACGATTTCTAATTTTTTGTGTGCAATCTCCGCCATCTTCATGAATTCGGGCAATGGGATCTGAATCACCTAATACTTTGTGAGCCCATTATAAATGACAAATGAACAATAGTCATTGCTTCGCCATGATCATTTATTATTTTTGGTGTTTTAGGGGCATAAAATAGCAATTCAAGACGATTTTAAATTTTTCGTGTGTTGTATCATCTTCATGAATTTGGTTGACGGTTTTCGAATCGCCTAAACTTTTTGGGGCCCATCAAAAACAACCTAATGAACAATAATGTCATTGATTTTCCATGATTGTTCTTCATTTTTTGGTGTTTTAAAGTCATAAAATAGGAATTCAGTATGATTACTATTTTTTCGTGTGTTAATGTCCACACCATTTTTATGAATTCGGGTGACGGACTCCGAATCGCCTAAAATTTTATGGGCCTATAAGAAATGATCTAATGAACAATAATCATTATTTTTTCATGACTGTCCTTCAGTTTTTAGCAGTTTAGGGCCATAAAACAGGAATTCAGAATGATTTCTAATTTTTCGTGTGCTAATGTCCACGCCATCTTCAAAAATTCGGGCGACGGGCTCCGAAGCTCCTGAAATTTGGTGGACCCATCAGAAATGACCTAATGAACAATAGTCATTACTTTTTCATGACCGTTCCTCATTTTTTGGCGTTTTAGGGTCATAAAACTGGAATTCAGTATGATTTCTGATTTTTCGTATGCAAATATCCACACCATCTTCACAAATTTAGGCAACATGCTTCGAACCGCCTAAAATTGTTTAGGTCCATCAAAATGATCTAGTAAATAATAGTCATTGCTTTTCCTTAATCGTTCCTCATTTTTTGGTATTTTAGTTCCATAAAATAGGAATTAGGACGATTTCCAATTTTTCGTGTGTGAAGTCCACGCCATCTTCATGAATTCGGGCAACGGGCTTCGAATTGCCAATAATTTTACGGGACCATCAGAAATATCCTAATAATAAATAGTCATTATTTCACCATAATCATTCCTTATTTTTGGTATTTTAGGGCCATAAAACTAGAATTCAAGATAATTTCCAATTTTTCGTGTGTTTATATGTCCACGTCATCTTCATGAATTCGGGCGACTGGCTCCGAATCGTCTGAAATTTTATGGGCCTATCAGATACGACCTAATGAATAATAATCATTATTTTGCAATGGTCGTTCCTCATTTTTGACGTTTTCGGGTCATAAAATAGGAATTTAGGACGATTTCTAATTTTATTTTTGTATGCTAATGTCCACACCATCTTCATGAATTCAAATGACGGGCTCTGAATCGCATAATATTTTACGAGCATATCAAAAACGATATTATGAATAATATTCATTGCTTCACCATAACTATTCCTCGATTTTTGGCGTTTTAGGGCCATAAAATAAGAATTCAGGACAATTTCTTATTTTTTGTGTGCTATATTCACGCCATCTTCATGAATTCGGGTGACGGGCTCCGAATTGCTTAAATTTAGTGGACCCATCAGAAATGATCTAATGAATAATATTCAGTACTTTGCCATGATCGATCCTCATTTTTGGCATTTTAGGGCCATAAAAGAGGAATTCGTGAGGATTTTCAAGTTTTCGTGTGCTAATGTCCATGCTATCTTCATGAATTCGAGCGACGGGTTCCAAATCGCATAAAATTTTGTGGCCCCATCAAAAACAACCTAATAAACAATATTCATTGTTTTCCCATGACCGTTCCTCGTTATTTAGTATTTTAGGGCAATAAAACAGGAATTCGAGACGATTCCTAATTTTTCGTGTGCTAATGTTTATGCTATCTTTATGAATTCGGGCGACGGGATCTGAATCGCCTAAAATTTGATGGGCCCATCAAAAATAACCAAATGAACAATAGTCATTGTTTCGCCATGACTGTTCCTCATTTTTTTAAAGCCATAAAATTGGAATTCATGATAATTTTTAATTTTCGTGTGCTAATGTCCATATCATCTTCATGAATTTACGAGACGGGCTCCGAATCACATGAAATTTTATGGGCACATCAGAAATGACCAAATGAACAAAAATTATTGCTTCACCATGACTGTTTCTCGTTTTTAGTATTTTTGAGCCATAAAACAGTAATTCAAAATGATTTCTGATTTTTCATGTGCTAATGTCCATGCCAACTTCATGAATTCGTGCGACGGGCTCCGAATCATCAAACAAATTTATGGGCCCATAAATAATAACCCAATAAACAATAGTCATTATTTTTCCATGATCGTTCCTCTTTTTTTGGCGTGTTAGGACCATAAATAAGGAATTTAGGGTGATTCTCATTTTTTTTGTGCTAATGTCCACGCTATCTTCACGAATTCGGGCGACGAGTTCCGAATCGCGTGAAATTGTATGGTCCCATCATAAATGACCTAAAGAATAATAATCATCGCTTCGCTATAACTGTTTCTCGTTTTTGTATTTTAGGGCCATAAAATAGGAATCCGGGACGATTTTTGATTTTTCGTGTGCAATGTCCACGCCATCTTTACTAATTCAGGCTACATGCTACGAATTGCTTAAAATTTATTGGGCCCATTAGAAATGACCTAAAATAGGGTAATCTACACGGTATGCCCATTGGAAATACTAGTTAACTCCGTATACCTTTGAAATATTTATTTTACCTTGTATACCTATTTTATAAAAGTTTATTACTTTTTAAACTTTTAATCTCATTATATGCCATTAAATAAATCTCACCTTTTAAGGAAATAAATTATCTCTTACTCCAACTTAATAAATTCCTTAAAATACTCTATCATCCCACGTTTTAAGGAATTGGAATTATACATGTTCACCAAAAAGTCCACCCCAGTAATTTCTCTATGAAGTACTTCATAATCTTTTTCCTCTTTTTTTATCTATGTAATCAAAAGAAAAACAAAATAACGTGACAATGTTCTAATTAGGGATATAATATATAAACTAAAATAAAATATTAGAATATGCTATTCAAACCAATACACCATAATATCCTAATGAAAAATACATTATTCAAATCAAACAACGATGATATTCCAATTTGGAATACAATATTCAAATAAAACATAAAATAATATTCTAATTTGGAATACAATATTCAAATCAAACATACCACAATATTCTAATTTGGAATAAAGTATTCAAACCAGATTTTTCAAATTAAAAAATTGTAGATATTTGGTTTGTATATTATATTCCAAATTAAAATATTTTTTGAGTATTGTAATCCAAATTAGAATATTATTGTATGTTCTGTTTGAATATTGTATATCAAATTAGAATATTATAGTATTTGAATAATGTATTACAAATTATAATATTTTGGTATATTTAGTTTGAATAATATATTCTAAATTAGAATACTGTGATATGCTTGGTTTAGATAGTATACTTGTCATTAGAATATTGTGATATATTCGATTTGAATTGTATTTCAAATTAGAATATTATGGTATGTTCAAAATATATGGGAATATTTGAAAGTATAGAGTATACAATATCAAAAATTTCTGATGGAAAATATAAATATGGTTTAATTAAGGGAGATGTGAATCTCAAAATTCATTGAGTACAAGTTTCAATAATTAAGGCTACATTTAAGAGATATTATCCCCTTATTAATAGTGGTTGTTACACACATAAGATTCTCTACCAAGATATACGATGTAATTTCTTTATAGGTATACAATATAACTTTCAAAATTAAGGCATAGTGTCACGACCCAAAATCCCACCATAGGAGTCGTGATGGCACCTAGTCTCTAAGACTAGGTAAGCCGATTTCAATTACATTTTGAAACTACTTTTTTTTTTAAAACTAATCAAAACTAACAACGGAAATAATTACGATATACAACCTCTCAAGACTGGTAGTACAGAGTCGCAAACTCTAACTGAATACATAGAATGATCACGGGGACCGAATATACAATACTGTTTGATTACAAGTTAACAGTACAATGAAATGGAAAGACTCCAAGGGACTGCAACGACCAAGCAGCTCTACCTTGAATCCTTACGATCCCTCTTTAACTCTACTCAAATCCGCTATCTTCAATACCTGGCTCTGCACAAAAATGTGCAGAAGTATTGTATGAGTACGCCACGGTCGGTACCCAGTAAGTATCAAGACTAACCTCAATGGAGTAGAGACGAGGTGCAGTCAAGACACTCACTAGTCTAATAACCTGTGCAATATAATATACAAAATACTAGAAAACAGATAGCAATAAGGGCAGGATAAAACAACCAGTGGTATGCGCAGCAAGACAACAAGAATACCATAAACATCACTCAACAATTAATAATACATGTACGCCCAATTAATTCAAGTTTTTCAAATAAATATCCTTCACATAAAATTCTTCCAAATAGCTCTCTTTCAAATGTAGTTTTCTCAAATAATTAGTTTTCAAATATAATTCTTTCAATAAATCTTTTCAAATATAATTTCCTCAAACAATTATCGTTCAAATACAATTCTTTCATATAATTCTTTTTGAATAAAATTCCTTCCAAATAAATATTTTGAATATAATTCATTCAATTAAAAAGCTACCATGTGACACCTCATTTCATAATCATAAAAAATACGGGTCTCAGCTCATTTTCATAATTTTCGTAAATACGGGTCTCAGCCCATTTTCATATTTCCACGGCACCTCGTGCCCATAATTAAATCATATCACAACTGCATAGACAATTCACGTGCAAATTATCATCATCATTTCATCACATCACCTCGTGCCCACATTTCATATCACAACTGCACGGACAATTCACGTGCCAAATATCCTCATTATTTACTCTTAGCACCTCGTGCCCACATTTCAATTTATAATCTGCCTGGCAATAGCCACAGGCTCTCAACTTCAACATAAATCAGATTGTTATCAATTTACCAATAACAAGACAAATTGCACAAGGTATAAAAGTAAACACAAGAAAATCATAACATCACATGAAAATTATCAACACCACAATCCCACATCATCACACATCGTCCCTCACAATAGCCACCCTTATCGCTCCTATTGCCACTCTTATCACTCCTATAGCCACCCTTATCGCTCCGCCCAGACAATATCAATAGCCACCCTTATCGCTCCTATAGCCACCCTTATCGCTCCGCCCAGACAATATTCTAACAACCACAACAACAGTGAAATGCCACCCTTATACCCACATAATATCAACGGTGAAATGCCACCCTTATCTCCCCAAAATAATAACTCACACAACACAATAATTTACACGAAAAATTAAAACAGCAACATAATAAAATCAATTCATATCACAATTTTCCCAATGGCCACAACCAAATTCCAAAGATATAACAAAAATCAATTAATTTCACAACAAATAGCCCAAGGCTCCACACAATGTATATAACACCGACAAACAATCAATAGAAATAGAAATTACTCAGCATAAAGCAAAGCCTTCATTAATGCAAATTTAGATAATTATATTAACACTTATTCTTAAGCTCGCTTAAATTAATTATTTGCATGAGAAAATTCATATTGGAATTAATTTCCAAGAAATATTAAACTAACAATACTCACGAAATTTCATAAATACTTCAAGTAACAATCACATCAACTTATCATATAAAAACAAATTCAACAATAAGGATTTTGGCATGACAAACATATGATTTAATAGTTTTCCATAATTTTCCAATTTACTACACAATAATGCCTAAGACTTTAATTCAATGAATTTTGCACGTATAAGCCCGAGTGCGTACTCGTCACCTCACGTACACGGCTTTTCACATTTCACAAATGGCACATAAGACTCAATGCCTAAGGGGTAATCCCTCCATTCAAGGTTAAACAAGACACTTACTTTTTTGAAGTTAGGCCGATATTCCAAAATAGCCTTCTTTCTTGAATTGACCTCCGGACAGCTCAAATCTATCCAAATTAATTGTATAACTCCACTAAAATTCGTCGGAAATAATTCCGAATAATAATACGTCGACTTAAAAATTTATTCAAAAAAGTCAACAAAAGTCAACGCGGGACCCGCCCCTCGGAACCCAACATAATTTTCATAAAATCCGAAAACCCATTCCGATACGAGGTCAACCATAACAATTTTATTGAATTCCAATAACAACTCGACCTCCAAATCTTAAATTTTCGTTTTTGGAAGATTTTACAAAAATCTTGATTTCTTCCATTAAAATCCGAATTAAACGATGAATATAATCATAGATTCATGAAATATAAATACTTTAGGATATAGAACACTTACCCGGATCCATATGATGAAAATCGCCTCAAATATCGCTTCAATCCGAGCTCCATAGCTCCAAATATGTCAAAAATGGCTGAAACCTCGAAATATAGCTACTGCCCAGGTATTTACTCTTCGCGATTGCGGAAAATACTTCGCGATCGCGAAGCACAAAAATTTTCAGCCCCAAAATTGCACTTCGCGATCGCGGAAAACCAATCACGATCACGACGAACAAACACCCCCAACTCTTCTAGACTGCCTCTAGTATAATCGTCATAACCTTTTATACAAACCTCCAAATTGCAAGTGGTTTAACTTTTTGAAAACTAGATACCAAGGGCTATAACTTTCATTTGTTGCAACAGAGATTTCAAAACTCTTCCCAGACAGCCTATAATATATCTACCATAACATTTTGTACACAACTTCAAATGACGAATGGTTTACTTTTCTAGAAAATAGACACCAAGGGCAACAACTTTCTTGTTTGGATCATCTCCAAATTCCTTATCGATTGCGAGATATAAGCTTCCAAAATTGGGTCAGTGCAACAGAGATTTGTTCTACGCGATCGCAAAAGAGCTTTCGCGATCGCGATTCACAAGGCCCCAAAATGTTGTTTGCTCTTCGCGAACGCGACCAAAAGTTCGCGATCGCGATGCACACCTCTGTAGGTAGAAACCAGCAATTAAAAATAGCCTAGAAATGGTCCGAAACCACCCCGAAACTCACCCGAGCCCCTCGGGACCTCAACCAAATATACCAACAAGTCCTAAAACAGCATACGAACTTAGTCGAAGCCTCGAATCACATCAAACAATGCTAAAACCACGAATCACACCTCAATTCAAGCCTAATAAACTTTGAACTTTTAAATTCTATATCTTGTGCCGAAATACATCAAATCAATCTGGAATGACTTCAAATTTCGCACACAAGTCATAAATGACATAATGAACCTATTCCAATTTCCAAAATCGAATTCCGACCTCGATATCAAAAAGTCAAAAAGTCAACACCCGGTCAAACTTCCCAAAAATTTAACTTTCGGCATTTCAAGCTTAATTCCACTACGGACCTCCAAATAATTTTTCGGACACGCTCCTAAGTCCAAAATCACCATACGGAGCTATTGACATCATCAAAATTCAAATCTGAGGTCGTTTACACATAAGTCAAATCTCCGGTCAAATTATTTTTTCAATTGAGCTTCAAAAATTAGAATTGTTCTTTTAATTAAATTCCGAATCTTCCGAAAATCAAACTCAACCACACTCGCGGGTCATAATACATATTACGAAGCTGCTCGAGACCTTAAGTCACTGAACGGGGCATAAATTCTTAAAACGACAAGTCGGGACGTTACATTCTCCACCTCTTAAACAAACGTTCGTCCTCGAACGTTCTAAGAATTATTCTGAGGTTACCAAATTGATGGTTTTACTTTTACACATATACTCACGGTTGATTCAACGCTACCGCATTTGAGATAAGCCTGACAGCATCATCTCTTTTGAGTTTATTTCTTTTATCCATATTTGTAAACTTTAAGATCAATTTCTTACACTCCAAACATTTCAAAAGGTCTGATTTTCACAACAACGCATGGTATTAGTCTCAACTGGCTATAGCAACTCGTGCCTACGCACACATCAATTTTCTTGATAGTGTTGAAGTACTTCAAAAATTTTCCGGGGTGTTATTTCTTCCCCGCTTAGGATCATTCGCCCTCAAACACATAACATAATTTTGTCTCTTCTTTGCACGTCTCAATCTCCCAAAATTTTTTCTAACCCCCAAATTTTTCAAAAATTTCGGCAGAGTCTCCCCTGTAATTGGGCCTAACCACCTGCAGAGTAACACCTAAACAACTCCTAACAACACATCCACAATGTATATATCAATAACACAATCTCAGCGTTACAAACACTGCATTATCACAATGATATCAGGACATGAAGCACATCATATGTATGCTCATCACCACATCTCTAGTCTTAAAAGCCGTTCATAATTAATTCCAGCATCATATATTAATCTCATATTAACCACCACCTCATTTTAAATTTTTACAATACTGACAACGGAACGTGAGGCATGAAGACCTCATGATTACTTACTCGGATTAATGAGTCATATTTAACGCCACCTGGGCACTCACCTCATAGGCTAAAATTCAATGTTTACAGCACGAAAATGGCTGAATATGAACAGAAAAATATACAAGAATTATCAAATAAGCCTAACAGGCATGACTCCTTATTGATATTATTGTACAAATTAATTTTACAAAGGGATAATTTTAAACTCATAAATATTTTACCACAAGGACCTCATCCTTATAACTTCCACCGCGACTTGTAGCCCGGTTTAAATATTTTACATCATGTAAAAATACGAGGATCTCGTCCTCAACTCCGAATCACAAGTATGTTTCACATTGTGCCAACTGAAATTTTTAATTTCCTTTCTTTCTTCTTTTCAATATATTTCATAAATATTTTCACAACATATAACGAACCCTCCTACCGGTAGGGCATATAATTTATAAAAATTGGAATCAATTATTTCAAAATACATTAAACCCACTGTAATGAATAATAAAAATTACTTTTGAGCTTATAGCCCTCAATGGTGTACCAAAAATAAAATGACAGACACGGGTTCACATCTTTAAATCTCCCAACATGGATAAATATATAAGTGAGACACAAATTTACGAAGCTCACCCATAAGTGGAGCATAATAGGAGGACTCGCCTCAATATTCAGAACCGAATCAAATTAAGGGAAATTATCCTTTATAATAAAAATCAGGATCGTACCTGTAACGACACCATCTGGTGTATTGGCCTCAGCCAAATCATAGTGATTAAATCAACGGGTCAGGCCTCCAACTCTTAGGCGCCCACTACCCGTCTGTCCTCCACCTCTAGCTGACTGTGCATGTAGAGTATCAACTGGAATAAAGCTTGTAGCTGGAGTTATCTGATGAAATCCACCCCTCCCAAGTCTGGGACATTCTCTCATGATATGCCTAGTATCACCACACTCATAACAACCTCTCTGAGGTCGCGGCTGCTCGTACTGAGTCTGTGTCGGATAACTGGAATAACCACTGTAAGAATCTCGTGTCGGTGGTGCACTGTAAACTGGAGCACTTTGAGTAATCTGATGTACGGACTGAGCTGACTGACTGCTCGAGCCTCCGCTATAATGGGTTCTAACTGAAGAGTAAAATCCACTAAACCCTCCAGATCTTTGAGACCTTTTGGCCTCCTTAGACTCCCTTTCCTCGCCTAAAACACCCTCAATCTTCCTTGCAATCTCTACTACTTGTTGAAATGGAGTATCAGTTTGCAATTCTCGAGCCATGCATATTTTAATATCATATTCGAGCCCCTCAATGAATCTGCAGACCCGCTCTTTGATTGTAGGAACCAAGATAGGTGCATGACGGGCTAACTATCATAGTGCCCTGACGCAACCGTTCAAACTCTGCGTGCCACGCATCTCTGAGAGTCTGGGGAACAAACTCTTTCAAGAACATTTCCGAAAATTGAGCCCAATTTTTTGGTGTGGCATCGGCTGGTCTACCTTCTTCATAGATTTGCCACCACCGATACGCTGCTCCTGACAGTAGAGATATAGTAAAGGCAACTCCGCTCACCTCCACAATACCCATGGTGCGGAGAATACGGTGACAATTTTCTAGAAATTCTTGGGCATCCTCTGTAGTTGTGCCACTGAAAGTAGGTGGACTATACCTCTTAAACCTTTCAAGTCTCTTTTGTTCTTCTTCTGATGCCTCGGGCCTGACCTCAGGTCGAACCGGAATAACAGGTTGTACCGATACTACACCCGGAACCTGACCAACGTGAACCTGCTGCTCTGGAGTTAAGATAGGAGTCTGAGCTACTCCCCCAATCTGCGGAATGTTTGGTGCAACAGAGATCAATCCCGCCTGAGTTAATATACCAAACATACTCAGGAACTGTGCTAAAGTCTCATGAAGTCCAGGGGTAACAACAGGTGCTTCTAGTACCTGTCCCCCAACTGGAGCTACTAGTGGCTCCTCAACACTTGTTCTGACAAGTGCTCTAGTCGCAGCACGTGCCCTTCCTCGACCTCTACCTCGGCCTCTACCTCGGCCCCAGCCTCTTGCAGCCCTAGCAGTATGTGCGGATGTCTGCTCAGCTAACCCAGTAGCACGTGTACTCACCATCTGCGAGAGAATGGAGATACAAAGTTTCAAATTCAAAAGAAAACAAATTCCGCATGACAAGAATGAAAGAAATGGAAATTTCCTAACAGTTCTGTAGCCTCTTGAAGATAAGTGCAAACGTCTCCGTACCGATCCGCAAGACTCTACTAGACTCGTTCATGACTCGTAGAACCTATGAACCTAGAGCTCCGATACCAACTTGTCATGACCCAAAATCCCACTACAGGAGTCGTGATGGCACCTAGTCTCTAAGACTAGGTAAGCCGATTTCAATTACATTTTGAAGTCATTTTTTTTTTTGAAACTAATCAAAACTAACAGCGAAAATAATTACGATATACAACCTTCCAAGACTAATAGTACTGAGTCACGAACTCTAACTGAATACATAGAATGATCACGGGGACCGAATATACAATACTGTTTGATTACAAGTTAACAGTACAATGAAATGGAAAGACTCCAAGGGACTACGACGATCAAGCAGCTCTACCTTGAATCCTTACGATCCCTCTTAAACTCTGCTCAAGTCCGTTATCTTCAATACCTGGCACTGCACAAAAATGTGCAGAAGTGTTGTATGAGTACGCCACAGTCGGTACCCAATAAGTATCAAGACTAACCTCAATGGAGTAGAGACGAGGTACAGTCAAGACACTCACTAGTCTAATAACATGTGCAATATAATATACAAAATACTAGGAAACAGATAGCAATAAGGGCATGATAAAATAACCAGTGGTATGCGCAGCAAGACAACAAGAATACCATAAACATCACTCAACAATTAATAATACATGTACGCCCAATTAATTCAAGTTTTTCAAATAAATATCCTTCACATAAAATTCTTCCAAATAACTCTCTTTCAAATGTAGTTTTCTCAAATAATTATTTTTCAAATATAATTCTTTCAATAAATCTTTTCAAATATAATTTCCTCAAACAATTATCTTTCAAATACAATTCTTTCATATAATTCTTTTTGAATAAAAATCCTTCCAAATAAATATTTTGAATATAATTCTTTCAATTAAAAAGTCACCATGTGATACCTCATTTCATAATCATAAAATATACGGGACTCAGCCCATTTTCATATTTTTCGTAAACACGGGTCTCAGCCTATTTTCATATTTTCACGGCACCTCGTGCCCATAATTAAATCATATCACAATTGCACGGACAATTCACGTGCAAATTATCATCATCATTTCATCACAGCACCTCGTGCCCACATTTCATATCACAACTGCACGGACAATTCACGTGCCAAATATCCTCATTATTTACTCACGGCACCTCGTGCCCAAATTTCAATTTATAATCTTCCTGGCAATAGCCACAGGCTCTCAATTTCAACATAAATCAGATTGTTATCAATTTACCAATAACAAGACAAATTGCACAAGGTATAAAAGTAAACACAAGAAAATCACAACATCACATGAAAATTATCAACACCACAACCCCATATCATCACACATCGTCCCTGACAATAGCCACTCTTATCGCTCCTATTGCCACCCTTATCACTCATATAGCCACCCTTATCGCTCCGCCCAGATAATATCAATAGCCACCCTTATCGCTCCTATTGCCACCCTTATCGCTCCTATAGCCACCCTTATCGCTCCGCTCAGACAATATTCTAACAACCACAACAGCATTGAAATGCCACCCTTATACCCACATAATATCAACGGTGAAATGCCACCCTTATCTCCCCAAAATAACAACTCACACAATACAATAATTTACACGGGAAATTAACATGGCAATATAATAAAATCAATTCATATCACAATTTGCCCAATGGCCACAACCAAATTTCAAAGATATAATAAAAATCAATTAATTTCACAACAAATAGACCAAGGCTCCACACAATGTATATAACACCGAAAAACAATCAATAGAAATAGAAATTACTCAGCATAAAGCAAAACCTTCATTAATGCAAATTTAGATAATTATATTAACACTTATTCTTAAGCTCGCTTAAATTAATTATTTGAATAAGAAAATTCATATTGGAATTAATTTCCAAGAAATATTAAACCAACAATACTCACGAAATTTCATAAATATTTCAAGTAACAATCATATCAAATTATCATATAAAAACAAATTCAACAATAAGGATTTAAGCATGGCAAACATATGATTTAATAGTTTTCCACAATTTTCTAATTTACGACACAATAATGCCTAAGACTTTAATTCAATGAATTTTGCACGTATAAGCCCGAGTACGTACTCGTCACCTCGCGTACACGGATTTTCACATTTCACAAATGGCACATAAGACTCAATGCCTAAGGGGTAATTTCCCCACTCGATGTTAAGCAAGACACTTACCTTTTTGAAGTTAGGCCGATATTTCAAAATAGTCTTCTTGCTTGAATTGACCTCCGTACAGCTCAAATCTATCCAAATTAATTGTATAACTCCATTAAAATTCGTCGGAAACAATTCCGGATAATAATATGTCAGACTTAAAAATTTATTCCAAAAAGTCAACAAAAGTCAACGCGGGACTCGCCCCTCGGAACCCGACATAATTTTTATGAAATCCGAACACCCATTCCGATACGAGTTCAACCATACCAATTTTATTGAATTCTAATAACAACTCGACTTCCAAATCTTAAATTTTTGTTTTTGGAAGATTTTACAAAAATCTTGATTTCTTCCATTAAAATCCGAATTAAACGAAGAATATAATCATAGATTCATGAAATATAAACACTTTAGGATATAGAACACTTAACATAATTCATATGGTGAAAATCGCCTCAAAAATCGCTTCAATCCGAGCTCCATAGCTCCAAATATGTCAAAAATGGCTGAAACCTCGAAATATAGCTATTGCCCACGTATTCACTCTTCGCGATTGCGGAAAATGCTTCGCGATCGTGAAGCACAAAAATTTTCAGCCCCAAAATTTCTCTTCGCGATCGCGGAAAACCAATCGCGATCGCGAAGAACAAACTCCCCCAACTCTTCCATACAGCCTCTAGTATAATAGTCATAACTTTTTGTACAAAGCTCCAAATTGCAAATGGTTTAACTTTTTGAAAGCTAAACACCAAGGGCAATAACTTTCATTTGTTGTTCATCTCCTAATTCATTATATATTGCTAGATATAAGCTTCCAAAATCAGCCCTGTGCAATAGAGATTTCCAAACTCTTTCCAGATAGCCTATAGTATATCTACCATAACATTTTGTACAAAACTTCAAATGACAAATGGTTTACTTTTTTAGAAACTAGACACCAAGGGCTACAACTTTCGTGTTTGGATCATCTCCAAATTCCTTATAGATTGCAAGATATAAGCTTCCAAAATCGGGTCAGTACAACAGAGATTTGTTCTACGCGATCGCGAAAGAGCTTCCGCGATCGCGATTCACAAGGCCCCAAAATGCTTTTTTCTCTTCGCGAACGCGACCAAAAGTTCGCGATCGCAATGCACACCTCTGTAGGCAGAAACCAGCAATTAAAAATGGCCTAGAAATGGTCAGAAACCACCCTGAAACTCACCCAAGCCCCTCGGGACCTCAACCAAATATACCAACAAGTCCTAAAACAGCATACGAACTTAGTCGAAGCCTCGAATCACATCAAACAATGCTAAAACCACGAATCACACCTCAATTCAAGCCTAATAAACTTTGAACTTTTAAATTCTATATCTTGTGCCGAAATACATCAAATCAATCCGGAATGACTTCAAATTTTGCATACAAGTCATAAATGACATAACGAAACTATTCCAGTTTCCAGAATCGAATTCCGATCTCGATATCAAAAAGTCACCCCCCTCCCCCGGTCAAACTTCCCAAAAATTTAACTTTCGGTATTTCAAGCTTAATTCCACTACGGACCTTCAAATAATTTTTCGGACACGCTCCTAAGGCCAAAATCACCATACGGAGCTATTGACATCATCAAAATTCGAATCCGAGGTTGTTTACACATAAGTCAAATCTCCGGTCAAATTATTTTTTCATTTAAGCTTCAAAAATGAGAATTGTTCTTTTAATTAAATTCCGAATCTTTCAAAAATCAAACTCGACCACACTCGCGGGTCATAATACATATTACGAAGCTGCTCGAGACCTTAAGTCACTGAACGGGGAGTAAATTCTTAAAACGACAAGTCAGGTCGTTACACATAGTGAGTAAAAAGATTTATAGAGGGGTATACGGCGTTAAAACCCCATGAATAATAGTCATTGCTTCTCCATGATTGTTCCTCATTTTTGGCGTTTTAGGGCCATAAAATAGGAATTCAAGATGAAATCCGATTTTTTATATGCTAATGTCCACGTCATCTTCATGAATTCGGGCGACGGACTCGAATTCACCTAAAATTTGTCAGGGCCATCAGAAATGACCTAATAAAAAATAATTATTATTTCACCATGATCGTTCCTCGTTTTCGGCGTTTTAGTGCCATTAAATGGCAATTCATGACGATTTCTAATTTTTCCTTTGCTAATGTCCACACCATCTTCATGAATTCGGGCGACAGGCTCCGAATCGCCGAAAATTTTGTGGGCCCATCAGAAACGACCTAATGAACAATAGTCATTGTTTCGCCATGATTGTCCTCATTTTTTTATTTTTAGGGTCATAAAATAAGAATTCATAGTGATTTTTAATTTTTTGTGTGCTAATGTCCACGCCATCTCTATAAATTCGGGCGACGGGCTCCGAATCGCCTAAAATTTTGTGGGCCATTAGAAACGACACTAATATGTATAAAAAAATAGATATGGTCATAAATTCATGTTGCATGACCAAGATATACCATAAAATGAACATGAAAGTCATGGCGAAGCAATAAGTATTGGTCATTAGGACGTTTTCCATAGATCTAAAAAAATTCAGGCTAATCGGAGTTCGTCAAAAAAAATCGTGAGACTCAACATATATTAATACATACGAAAAAGTAGATATAATCACAAATTCATGTTGTATGACCTCAGAACGCCATAAAATAAACCTGAAACTCATGGCGAAGTAATAAGTATTGGTCATTTTTTATGGTTCTACAAAACTTTATCAAGCAGAGTTCGTCAAAAAAGATTCTACAAGATTTCAGGCCTATCAGAGTTCTTCATAATTTTTTTACAAAATCAGCATATAGTAATACACATGAAAAAGTGGATATAATTATAAATTCATGTTGCATAACCTAGAAACGCTATAAAATGAACCTGAAAGTTATGGCGAAGCAATAAGCATTGGTCACTAGGTCGTTTCCTATTGACCTATATAATTTCAGGCCAATCGGAGTCTATTCTACAGAATCAGCATGTACTAATACACACAAAAAAGTGGATAATAATTACAAATCTATATTGTACGACCCCGAAACACCATAAAATAAACCTGAAATCGTGGCTAAGCAATAAGTATTGGTCACTAGGCCATTTTCTATAGTTCTACAAAATTTCAGACCAATCGGAGTCCATTAAAAAAATTCTACAGAATAAGCATGTACTAATACACACAAAAAAGTGGATATTATCTCAAATTCGTATTGCATGACCCCGCAATATCATAAAATGAACCCGAAAGTCATGAAGAAGCAATAAATATTAGTCACTAGGAAGTTTCCAATAGATTTACAAAATTTCAAGTCAATCAGAGTCCGTCAAAAAAATTCTTCAGAATCAGCATGTACTAATACACACGAAAAAGTGGATATAATCAGAAATTCGTATTGCATGGCCTCAAAAACGTCATAAAATGAAGCCGACAGTCATGGCGAAGCAATAAGTATTAATCACTCGTTCGTTTCCTATGGACCTACAAAATTTCAGGCCAGTCGGAGTCCGTCAAAAAAATCCTACAGAATCAGCATGTATTAATACACACAAAAAAGTTAATATGATCACAAATCCGTATTAGATGACCCCGAAATGCCACAAAATGAACCTGAAAGTCACTCGTAAGCATAAGTACGTTCTATTCATAGTTGGTTAGGGATGCCTACGCCCAAAAGCGATGATTCACTTGTCCCCTTGTCCATAGGGATCTCGTGGCATACAACCAAAACAACTCCCGCTAGATAGCCGATTCCGATCAAGCTGAAAAAAGTCAGTCCCATATATATTATTAGTAAAGCGCTAACGTCCTATTTATAGTAAGGGAGCCCTCCCTACGTCAAGAACTTTTGGCTCTTCACAAGAGAGCGTAAAGTAGATCTAGATCCAGAGAGAGAATTGAGACAAAGCAATTAATATTAGTCACTGGGCCGTTTAAGATTAACCTATAAAATTTCAAGCTAATAGAATCCAAAAACAAGTACCGCACACCAATGAAATTACCAAGGGAAAAAAAAAAAGAGAGAAGAATCATAGCGAAAAAACGGCAGTTCGATGAAGAGCACATTCCTTCGTTTAATGTATAATATAAGATAGAAAGAAGCAATTAAGATAAGGAGCATATTGATATAGATAGAGCCGAAGACAGTTCAATGTGCAGTCACAATAAATTAACAGTAGGAAAAAAACAAAAGAAGCAGATTGATAAAATTAAGGCAGGCTGGAGCTGGCTGGCTGTCTAGCTGAGACTTTGAACTGCGTAAACTTTGTGCATGTGCCCTACACATTCTGAAACCCTTTTAAATTCTGTATTTGTTGCCATCCAATGTTTATATTCTACTCACTTTATTATATTATCGAGCGTCTTGATAAAATAGATAGAATTTCTTTACTCTTTCATGTCATGAAAATGGTTAAAATCTTAGTAAAGAACATTTTTTTCATTTAACGAGCCTTATGTAACATGAATGTTATTATAGTAATTTTTTTATTTATTAACTTTTTTAAATATCGATACCACTTATAGAAAATTTTGTATACGTCCCGATCCTCCGGCTCTCTCTTTATACTACATGGTAACAATGAAAAATGGTGATATGAAACTCAGACAATGAGTACTGAAAAAACTGATGTCCGACTAATGTTTTCTTATATGATCTTAAATAATTTTCACATTTTGATCTAAGTTGATTTAGGCTCAAGATTCATATCATAACATTGTTATTTGTTCAATATTGAGCCTAAATCAACTTAGATCAAAATGTGAAAATTGTTTAAGATCATATAAGAAATCATAACATTGTTATTTGTTCAATGTTGAGCCCTCATAACTATATTGTTTTTGCGCTCCAAAATTCCAGCCTTTTATGTGCACTTTGTTTTTCTCTTTTTTGACAGTTATCTACTAAAAAAAAGAATCACACAATCCAAAATAAAAAGCATGATGAACTGTAAAGCTTTTATTGATCAAAGGTAACTACTAACTACATTCTCCAACGAAGGGGAAAAAGATTTCCTCATGTCCAATTTAATTGATTTTTTTCACACATATTAAAAAAATTATCTTTTAATATTAATTCACAATGAAAATAATAGTATTAACCTTAATTTGTTCATTAAAAATATAACAAATACTCATACTCTTTACTCTAATTGCAACTTTGAAAAAAAAAGTTAATTCTTTCTTGATATCTGAAAAAATTAAATATTATAGACCACAAAAATAAAATTAATTAAAATGGATCGAAGAAAATATTTTCCCCTAATAATACGAGAGACAGTCTTGTATTTTCTCGTGCAAGATTTTTAATGGTTGCTCAGTTAATACTACTAGGGAGCAAAGTAATTCGAGTTTCCGTAGATATTAGTAGGATTGTAGTGGATGAATAAGATCCATTTATTCTTAATCAATGGTTTAGGTTCTAATCATGTGAATAAAAATAAATCATAGCACGAAGTTTTCCTTATTTAATGGCCTTTATGTCAGGGCGGAATATAACGAAGCAATGTCACGTGACATCGTTTCGTTAATTTTTTTTTTAACCAAATGTCATATAAATAATACAAAAATTTTATCAAATGCGATATATATTAAAAGAGTGACACCGCTTAACCCAATTCTCTTCTTGGTCCAGTTGCGTACGATTCATTTCCTCTAGGTCTAGTGTTCGATTCCCTTTAGAAACTACCTTTTGGCAGACTTTGAAGCTTATTTTGTTTGAAAAAGAAGTAGGCTCCTGGCCTCCTATAAAGGAAAATTTCTTATAACCAGCAGGCCAATATCCAATCAAATCTATACTAAGGACAAAATAAATACTCTTTCCGTTCACTTTTAGTTTTCAAGTATTCTAAAAATAAATTTTTATTTTTACTTGTCACTTTTCGCATATCAAGAGAAAAATAATTTATTTATCCTGTTTTATCATTAGCATTAATTACACATTCCAAATTACTTTCCAAATTCATTAAGACTATACAAAAATTAATATGGGTATCACAGTAAATTATGCATTTTATTTATTGTTTCTTAATGGGCGTGCAAAGTCCAAGTCAAAAGTAGACAGTAAAAGTAAACATAGAAAGTGCGTAATTAAGCTATTTGTTCCCTTCTTTAAATGTGACATCGCTCGCAAAAATTTCTGCATAAGCTACTGGTTTTATAGAGTTTGAAAATGTGAATATGGTCAACAAATAGGAAATCAAAAAAAAAAAAAAAATTTGAAGTCTCTACTTCCACAAAAGAAAATAATAACGTCTAGGCCGAAATAGGTTTAGCAGAGCAAATGGCAGTAACTCGTACACAAGACAATCGCAGTTATTTCTCACTTCAAAAAGTAAATGCTCAAACAACATTTATTTCAGACTTGCAAGTACTCACCACATAAATATAATGGACCGTATATATAACAGACTCCACATGATAAAACATCAATCATGCAAATAAAGAAACTCTAATGTAAATAAAACATACTTTATTCTGTACTACAACAACAACCCAGTATAATTTTATTAGTGAAGTTTGGAAAGGGTAGTGTGTACGCAGACTTTACCCCTACCATGAGGTAGAGAGACTGTTTCCAATAGACCCTCGGCATTCTTCCCTCCAAGAACTCCCCACCTTACTCTTGGGGTGATTCAAACTCACAACCTTTTAATTGGAAGTGAAGGTTGTTTACCATCAGAGCAATATCTTTCTTTGCCTTGGGAAAACCATATATTAACACAGCACATGCAACTATTATCTCCAAGAATTTCTATTTAATTTTAATCATTTTTTGGCAGAAAACGAAATCTTTAAATCTCAAAAAACAGTTCTAGAATAGTTTTTGAAATTTTCTGCTCATAAAACTTCGAATTCTTTTCAAGTAAAATACATGTTCAAACACAATTTCAACTTTCAAGAATCATTTTCATCTCATCTTTAAAAACTTATTTTTTTTTAAATTTTAACTAAATCGATGTCCAATGGCTAGCTAAGGCTTAAAAGAGGGGAGAGTACTGAAGAACCTTTTTTTTTTCTTCCTTGGGCAATTAAGTGGGAGGATGAAGAAACAAATGATCATAAAAGGTGGCAGATTCTGTCTTTTTCAAAAAAAATTGGTCACAATTTGTATGGGAATGAGACCTAGCCATCAATAAAGTAGGTGAAAATTTTTAAAAACTAAAGTTCAAACTCAATAAAGACAAAAATGCCAGAAGATGAATTTTTTACATCTAGCTAATCTTTGATGAACACGATTACCTTGCTGATGGAAGTAGCAAATACTTGATAAACACGGTCAATTTAACACTAACTTTTAATAAGGAGAAATGGGAGAGGCAATTACAAGGTAAGGAATCAAACCTTCAGCAACAAAATGAAAGTTTAGGTAGTTAATTATTAAAATTACCCAATTTAGCATTAAAATGAAAGTTTAGGTAGTTAATTATTAAAATTACCCAATTTAGCATTACCTTAGTCCAGGCGTTTTACTTCTTGTACATATTTTGACTATTTCAAGTACAGTCAGACATCTCTATAACAACATCTTTATATAATAGCACTTCACTATAAAAGTAATATTTTTTCGGAACCAAAGGTTTTATTATAATATATGTTCTCTATAACAACAATTCGCTATAACATCCAAAAATATCTGAAACAAACGAGACTCTTATAGAGAGATTTGACAGTACATATTATCAAACTCTAGTTACCAAAAAAAGAAACTTTATTTTTTTTTGTCTCAATTATGTGATACGTTTTTATTTTTAGTCTAACCCCAAAAGAATTATATATTTTTATATTAATTAATTTTAAATATTTTATTTTAATAACTCTTAGTAAAATAACTTATTATCACAAAAATATCTATCGTATTTTAAAATTATAATTTTGTAATTAGCCAAACAACATAATAATATGAATTTCAAGCAGCAACACGTGTTTTCCCTGCCCGTGGTTGCAAAACAATCACTCGCAAGCCAAACATCATCATTTATGCAAACAAGTCCAACAACTTTACTAAAAGCTGATTTCAGATAGATTTCAGGTAAAGCAAAAGCATAGACGATTAAGAACTTCCAACTATTCAATATATAAAAATTGAAAATTCTACATCATCAAAGTTAGCTAAACAAAAAATATGTGAAAAATTATCCAAACAAACAAGAGTTAATTCCCTGCATAATTACATAATCATCAAAATGACGTTGCAAGGTTAAATTCGGTGCATTAAACTTTCGTTAGGGGTCCGAAAAAAGTCAGATAAAAAAATCTATCTTAACATTTCTGCAAAAAAGTTATTTTCACGATTCAAACCGCTCAAGCAAAAATGAGGCTCTAACTTTTAAAAACTGAAATTGTTCATACCATTTTAGCCTATGCGAGTCTTGCTACTACTATGATGATGTCTCTTATTTTCGGCTCCAGCACTAACATTAGAACCACCACCACCATCTTTTTTCTGTTGCGGAGAAGAAGAAAACAGAGAAAATCCAAATACTCCAGACTTCGAAGAGACTCTTAGAGAACATACTGGAACATTTAAAACCGGAGTAACACGAACATTAGCTGAATAAGATCTCTCCATTCCTCCTCCTCCATGTTTATACCTTGCTCCACCATTATTAAAACTGCTTGGACTACTTGAACTTCTTCCTAAATTGTGGAAAATAATTTTTCCTGAAGAATTCATGCGCGGACTATCATCAATCGACACTCCACCTCTTGCAGTACTGGTACCTGTAGTTGGATTTTCTGACGATAAAGCTCTCTGTTTCACTAGTCGAATTCTAGGAGGATTAGTATTAGCAATGTTTTGACCATTGCTATGGCTAAAGCTAAGGGGTTTGTCAGAATCGAGAGAAAGTCTAGGAAGATCGTCGTGTTCGTGGCCGGAAGAGGAAGATGATGAAAGAGATAATCGAGATGAGGAAATTGAAATTGACTCGTAATCAGAGTCCTTAATAAGCAAAGGAATGTTAATTAGAGATGAGTCGGTTGAAGAATTGGAGGATTTTGAGCTGCGATTAAGGAAATTAATTTTCAGAGATTTATGTGTGTTGTTTGTGCTATTTTTTTTACCTTCTTCTTTGTCATTGTTGTTGTTGTTGTGTTGCTGTTTCTTCAAGCCTAAAAGTTCTCTCCACCGACTCGAACATCTCGGAGCCTTTGGAGAGAACAACAAGCACGTGTCCGCACGAGAAATGAGATCATTTCTCGTACGGAATTTCGGTGTCTCCGGTGATCTAACTCCGGCGGAAGTAGAGGTGGCAGCTGCCGTGTGGATAGCGGAGAGTTGTAGAGGCACGAGTTTTCCGTCGGAGAAAAGCTCATCGGCGGCCGGTAACATAATCACCGGATCTTCGAGTCGGAACTCGAAATCCGCCATTTCGTTAACCGAAAGTTCTGGATCTAGAACTTCCGGTTTATTCACAGCAGTTGTCTTGTTGGACCAGACGAAGGACTTGTACTTGGTCGGAGGACAATCGAGAAAATTCTCCGACGAAATAGTGATGTTGTTTAAGCAAGCTGATGAAGTCATGGACTCACTACAGAAAGAAGAAACGTAGCTTTTTGCAGGAAATGTAAGCGGTGAATTCCAAGCACCTTGAAATATATGCAGTGCGAAAGAGAGAGAAAGTTTTTAGAGAGAGAGAAGTTGAGGGAGAGCTAGGGTTTAGAAGAGGGGCTTGTGAATATTATGGAGTTTACCTGAAGCTATAGGAGAAGCAGTGTAGTGTAGCGACTAGCAGAGGCTAAACCAAGAAATTTCAATATCTATTGTAAATGGGCTATGTAAATATGTTCAAACATTATTTTTAATTAATAATAAATATTAATATATATCTTATACATAATATAATTTTTGACAAAGGGTGATCAATTTGATCACCCTTCTGCCAATATAGCTTCGCCCCCAGGTGACTAATGAGTCTGGTCACGCTAGTAGTAGTAGTAGTAGTGGAACTATGGCTATTTTATGCGGAAGCGGATATATAATTTAAATTTAATGGGTTTAGCTTTTAAGATTTTTAATATTAAACGCATTATATTATTAAAATTACGGGTTTCAAATCTAATACTTATTGGAATTTTAGTAAGTTTTTACGTATAAATACATACTCTATATCGAAAGTTATTGATTCAGTTGAACCCGCACCCCAAAGGTTACATCCACCCTAATTCTCCAACCATTTTATTTCTTTTATAATTATGACATTCGTGTTAGCTTATGTTGAATAATATATTTACTACCTTCTACTTACACATATATCACGTAATTCTATCTATCAAATTTAGCATTTTGCTTAAAATAATTTCCTGTCTATTTTCTTAAAATAATCGTAGTATCCATATATGTTTATGCTTATATCGATTAATTTCATAATGTATCTGATATCTCTCACCAGTACAGGTAATTGTGTCTACTAAATATAACATTTTATTTAAAATAATTCCCCCTCTATTTCATTAATACTTTATTTAGAATAATAACATCTTTTTATATTAAGAATTATTTAATTTTAAACGTTTATTACCACAAAAAAATCATTGTAGATCATTAATCTAAAAAAAAACTTTTTAAAATTTCATATTCAGCTAAATTACACAACTTTACCGTTGTTTTAAATATATTTGGTCAAAGAAAGGAATGTGACTTTTGAAATATTTTGTTGAGAGGGACTAAGGGAGAATCCAAAAACGAGAAGAAAAGGAAAAAAGAGAATTACTAGCTTAAATTAGAGGAGGGATGGTTCTTGGAAGCATCTGAATGTGAATAGAATATAAATGGAACAGATTCTGTCCTTATATTTTTTGTTATAATAATTCTCAATCAACGTGCTATGGAATAATTTTTACCCGCCTTCCAAGAGTTCTTTTAATTCCAAGGTAAAACTCGCATCTTATCAGCCATATATCATATTTTAACAATTGTATATATTAAATTATTTTAATATTTATAGAAGATACTAAAGGTCAGTAATTATAAATGTTACTTTGGTTATCAATATTTGTAAATAATAAATTCTATTATTTAAAATATTAGTGAAATTCTATAAAATTTGTTCGATCAACGTTTCAAAATTTACACTTGATGACTCGATCGGTAGACGGTGATACTATTATCTTTGACGGCGTAATCTTTTCTTTTTCACTTATGTTAATAGATTTTCCTTTTGTCAATTATGATGTACATCTTCTCTCAAAAGACACTATACGGGCAAGTCTCAGAACAGTAAACGAATATTTATTTATAATTTATAGTATAACTTTTTATTTTATGCTCGATCTCTCAATAAATAGTTAGTTGCGGTCGTAGTAACTTGTTTTCAGCCATAATTCTTATTTTTTTTCAAATAAGACTATATTTAAAAATAACTTTAATTTTTAATACTCCTTTTAAATCTTAACTTTGAATACATACCCTTTTCTCCTAGCTCGACCAATATTGTCCAAAAATCTACAAACGCTTCAACTTGAGAGCAATATTTGGATAACAGTAACTTGAAAGCTGTTGTGAAAGACCACTTTTCACTTGTACTTTGTCTTTTTTGTGCTGTGTTTTTCTTGAACCACATATTACGCTACCATGTGACCGTAGATTTCCAAATTTGTTCTGAAAAATCTGATTTTGGTAAAGTTTGGTTTGAAGATGAAAATGTGTTTGGACATCAGTTTTCAAAATATATTTCCCAAATTTATTTTGGAAAAACATGAAACATGACTTATACCCACAAGTTCTAAAAACTATCACAAATACCCAACAGTACCATTATCAATAACATTCATTATATTATCGCAAATTATAGTGCTGAATATAAATAAATTTGATACAAAATTATCATTTTTATAATGAATTACATGATACACTATCAGGTGACCGAGAAAACGAAGCAACATTGTTACAAAATAATAAATGGTGGGCTCTTTTATAAAATACAAAAGTTTGAGGCATTTTTTAAAAAATGTAATAGTGATATGCTGGTTTTGGGATTTGGGATTTTGCCAAAATGTAGGCAAAATCTATGGCCAAACATGTGTTTGCCAAATAAAATTCAAATTTATTTTGACAAAATCTATGGCCAAACGGGTCCTACAAGTGACCAAATACAGATAATTGTACATATTAAATCCACTACAACCGATGAAAATCCACCTTTTAGCATTAAATTAATAATAAAATTGACCATATTAACCTTAATTTATTTATTAAAAATATAGCAAATTCTCCTAGGCTTTTTATTCCAAGGGTAACTTTGAAAAAAAGAAAAAAAATTCCTTTTTAGTAGCTGAAAAAATCAAATATTGTTAATCACAAAAAAAAGGCCAAAAAATCAATTAAAATGAACAGAGGGAATAATTCATTGTACCGTAAAAACTTAAAATTATGTAATTTGATACGATATTCATCGATATTTTAGTAAATGTTTTATATGTGTGTACTCCTTATCAAAATATGAGTTCAGATGAACTTATAATCAAAAGGTTACATCCGACCTTCTATAAAAATTATAATGATATTACAAAAATTATTTTAGTAAACATATATAAGTCAGATATTCAGACCCTGATGTGGGTATCGAACATCACTAGAAAAAAAAAGTCAGATATTGTAGATAATAGTTGGTCCTAACCTATGCAATTAGTAGTTAGAGGGTAAACCTATGACGTTTTTGGTAAGTAGTCGGTCCTAACCTAATAAAATTTTATGATTTTGTATCAAACTTTAATTTTACTTTGAAAAAGAAGCAAGTACTACAAGAATAGTGATTGGGATTTTTCAGTAGACTATATACGTTTAATTGAGATTTCAGTAAACTATCAATCTCCATCTAAAATTAAAGCAGCACAACTATTTTGAAAAAAAAATGAAAAAGTCAGAGTTCCATTAAATTCAGTTAAAACCTAGAAATCGACCTTGACGAAAATCTACGGAGAAATTCATAAATTGTCGCTTAATTTCATGGAATACAATTAATTACTCTTTTTTGTCAGAAAAAAGTACGTTTTTAGAAATTTAATATGTTTGGCCAAGATGGAAAAGTGTTTTTGAGCAACAACAAAAGTAGTTTTTATACTTTTTGTAAGAAGTTATAAATTTTAACTTCTTCCAAAAAGCAGAAGCAGAAGCAAAAAATTAAATTTTTATAAAAGTATCCTTACTATAAATTTATATTTTTCAAATTATCCTTCAAAGATTTAATTTTTACCTTTTTCTTTTTATTTATTTTATTTTATTTCTATTGTATTTTTATTCTAGATCTCCTATTCTTCTTTAAAATAGTCTCTCCACCATAACTATACCTCTTTTTTTATTCAGGATTAATGAAGTACATTCTAAATTTATATTGAATGACTATATTTTGATATATTTAAATCATCAATGTAAACAATAAGTAATACCGGATACCTAATATTGTTGCTTTGGATAACTATTATATTGATTAAAATATTTAATATATATTTTTACTTTATATTTTGTATACCAATTAAATAAAAAGAAAAATTAATTAATCTTTTATAATAAATATTTAAATTCATTTCTCTCTTTCAAATAATATATTACTTGTAAATTGAATATGTGTTGCTTTTTCCGTAATTTGATACTTAAAAGTACTTTTTAAGAAGATTGTCCAAACACAATTTGCTTATTAAAGTACTTCTCAGATGAATTGGCCAAACACAAACAGTAATTTTTCAAAAGTACTTTTTTAAAAAGCACTTTTGAGCAAAATCACTTCTCAAATAAGTAATTTTTGGCAGCTTAGCCAAACGGGCTCGAAAAATACATTTTCACTTTTACTTGTCCACTATACTAAATCAAGAGAAAGACAATCCATTTTTTCTATTTTATCATTATCATTAATTACTCATTTCTCAAATTATTTTCCAAAACTTTTGGAAAAGCTATCATTATTATGGGTAAAATTATAAAATGTATATTTTATTTATTTTTTTTAAAGGGAGTGCAAAGTCAAAAATAGACAACTAAAAATGAACGGAGGGAGTATATTAGTTCTACAAAATATATGTAGAATTCAACATATAAATTCTGTCGGGGGGGGGGGGGGGGGGGGAATTGATTGAAAATAAAAATTTAATGTTAATGTTTTCTTTTAGCTTTATATACGGAACATATTTGCCCAACTAATTCGGCTACTAAGGGGTAAATCGCTCTCTATCAAGAAGTTTGTCATTCTTAGAATTCGAACCCAAAATTTTAGTTAAGGGGAGAGGAATTCCAATCATCCCACAATTATTCATACTTGATGTGTGGTTATAATTCTATAGTTTCGTACATTATGTGCCTTGTATTTTACATGCTTTAATAATAAATTATACTTTATTTGTGCATAATGGAGTCTATTTTATGTGTAGGTGAATTGGAGATGAAAGTAGAGCAAAAAGGGATACTTAAACGTTGAAAGTGTGCTCGAGAACAGTAAAAAGGAGAGACCTGGCGAGGCCAGCCAAAAGTCAGGTTGAACCAGGCTTTAGCCTGGCGAGGTCAGCCAAAGGCCAGGCTAGACCAAGCTTTAGCCTGGCGAGGCCAGCCTAAGGCCAGGCTGAATCAGGCTTTAGCCTGGCGAGGCCAGCCAAATTCCAGGCGTTAGGCTGGCGACGCCAGGCCTGAGGCCAGGTCCAATCCGAGTTTTGAAGACTTAATTCGTTCCGAGTTTGACTAGGACTGGGCCTACACGTTTAGGATTTCTTCTACACATATAAATAGACCTAAAACACCACTTGGAGGTACATTTTTTGAGCAGCCAGAGGCAAGAATAGCTGGGGGAATCACCCCTTGGGAGTTAGAATCATCATTTCTACATCTTTTCATCTTTACTCTGTATTTTAATTATGCAAAATATTTGGTATATTGTTACTATGAGTATGAGTAGCTAAATTCCTAATTTAGGGTTCTGATGGAACCTATTGAAGGATGATTTTCTTGTTACGTTAATATAGATTTGCCGTAGTATTTTCTCTATTTGTTCAACTATATTATTCTTGTGGTTGATTGAAGGACTCTCAATTAGCTGTGCCTATTTAGTATGTATTACTCGGAAGAGAGTGCATATTTAGATAGTTGTTGAACAACATCACTCCTAAACGTATATGAGGGATCAATACGGAGGTTTAAAGGTGGGTTTAGGGATAACGAAACCTTGATGCGATTTGAGTGAGCTGTACTTAATGCCAGCTAGCGTAATTCGAAAGAATATACATAGTAAATTGTGGTAATTACTCGGGAGAGAGTTACGACAGTTAGAGTGCTCATGGTCGATAGAGAAGACACAGGCAAATTTATAGAAAACGTACCGGAAAAGATTCCAACAATAGGGGAAATCATAACCTTAGATCATTCCAATTCTTGTTTACAACCCGTTCGTAGTTAGTTGTTAATTCTTATATTTTCATTGCGTAATATTTAGTTAATAAAACCCAATTTGTTACTTAAATATTTCTGAAGATTGATTGTGTGAATTTATGCGAGTCTAGTAGCTGTGTTTGATAGGTTAATTCCTTGTGGGATTCGACTCCGGACTTATTAGCCGGAATATATTTGCAACGACCGCTTAGTCCTTTTTATAAGGCATAGTTGGGCGTGATCAATTTTGGCGTCATTGTCGGGAAGTTAACGATATTAATTGCAGCTAAAAGAAGTGCTAGAATTCTTAGTGTAGTCAATTTTCTCCATTCTAAACCAAATACATTGAAATTTTAACGTTGTAGTCTTGGGTGTTAGAGGTGCATGCCTAGGAATTCCTCAAGAATTGGTGAAATGCTTGAAGCGATATCAGATCCTGAGAAAGTTTTCAAGGCACTAAATCGTGCAAACAAGAGAAGCAAACAACAACGAAACTCGAGAGAACAAATCGAACCAAACATGGCTGACGGAATAGAAAATCCAATAAACAACAGAAACAATGAGAATGAACCAAACATTAGGGTGTGTGCCTCTTGTACCAGAAAACAGCATTATATGATTGGGCATAACCCACCGCCGACAATCTGGAAACCGCAATTGCAGTCCCTCAAATACAAGCAGAATCATTCCAAATCACAAATAACATGATACATTTGTTGCAGAACAAGGGACTGTTCTCAGGGTCACACATTGAAGATCCTCAGCAGCACCTGAAGAATTTCCTGTCAATATGTTTAACGCAAAGGCAACCTAACGTAACACCGGACGCGATAAAGCTTTTGTTGTTCCCATTCTCGCTGACAGGAAAAGCTCAGACTTGGCTTAATTCACTCCCTATAAATTCCATCACTACTTGGGAGGAATTAGTCAAGTAATTTTTGAACAAATTCTACCCACCAAATAAAACTGCCCAACAGATTGATGATATATTGAGCTACAGGCAGAGACCAACAGAATCACTACAAGAAACATGGGAGAGGTTCAAGGGCATGCTGGTTAAGTGTCCAAATCATGGTATTCCAGATCAGATGTTGGGGCAGAGATTCTACATGGGACTGGCTGATAGCTTAAAGGCCAATGTTGATGCTTCAGCAGGTGGAGCGTTTCTGAGTAAAACATTCACAGAATGTAAGATCCTACTTGATAAGATGGCACAAAACTTAGGATGGATGACTAGAGCCTCCACGATCACTCCGGTAGTTCACTCAGTGGCGTTGGACCCAAACAACTCCATAGCTAAGAATGTGGCCACTGTAATGACACAAATGAGTATCCTCACCAAAAAGATTGATGAATCAGGCCAGAAGCAGCAGGTTCACATAGTTGACACAACTAATGGGGGCTTATGTACACCATGCATTAACCAACCATATGTTTGCTCGTGAGTGCGGAAGGTGACAACCAGCAATATCAGGAAGATATGAATTATGTATCCAGTTATGAGGGATAGAGGCAAGGTGGTCAGAATTGGAGTCAAGATAATCAACAATATAGACCAGCACAACAGCTGAACAATAATAACAACAATCTTGGAGCTATGCGACCACTGGATCAAGTTGCGCCTTACCAAAGGCACCAAGGCTATATCCAGAAAAATCAACAGCTGACTTATCAACAATCTCAACAATAATAGATTATGAGACTAGATGATGGGTTTACTAAACTTAAGGGAATGCTGGACAGCAACAATAGAATGCTGCAACAATTGATTGGGTCCACAGGAAAAATGCAACAGAGGGTAGACTCGCATGAATCAACGATAAAGGGTATTGAGATTCAATTAGGACGGATTTCTATGGCCCTAAACAATTGTCCCCAAGGGACGTTACCTGCAGATACACAAGTTAACCCAAAAGAACAGGGCCCGAAACAGCTTATGGCAGTGAGTCTATGAAATGGTAGAGACCTAGATCTGGAGCAAGAGATGGCTCGCGAAAGCCGGCCTACTAAAACACTTGTGCCAGTACCCATCAAGATAGATGACTCAACAGGGTTAACAGAGGTGACGATACAACATGCGCCAGCTGAAACAAGCAAAGAAAAAGAAGTCGCGAAGGAAACTGAGTCAGAGCAAGAGAAGGCAGCAGAAACAGTGCCAGAGCAGGTTCAAAATCAAACCACATTAAAGAAGCGGCCTCCAGCACCCTTCCCCATAGATTGGCCAAATATCAAAAAGATGAGCAACATAAGAAATTCTTGGAGATGTTGAAGCAAATTTAGGTAAACATTCCATTGATTGATGCCTTAAAGGAAATGCATGGTTATGCAAAAATGATGAAGGACTTGATGTCTCGTAAGTTCGACTTTCAAGACTTGGCCACGGTTACACTGACTCAAACATGTAGTGTTGTTGTGACAAGACCCATAGCTGAGAAGTTATCTGATCTAAGAAGTTTCACAATCCCATGCACAATAGGCAACTATGCGTTTGCTAAGGCACTTTGTGATTTGGGGGCAAGCATAAACTTGATGCCCTTGACTATCTACAAAAGGTTAGGCATTGGAAGAGATAGACCCATGTCTATGTTGTTACAGCTGGCCGACCGGATAGTGAAGAGGCCCTCTGGTATCCTTGATGATGTATTAGTACAGGTGGGAAAGTTTGTTTTCCTAGCAGATTTTGTCATTTTAGACTGCCGGGTTGACGGGGAGATTCCTATAATTTTGGGAAGGCCATTCTTGGCCACTAGGAGAGCCCTAATTGATTGCGAAACAGGAGAGCTAAAGATGAGATTGAACGATGAAGAGATAACGTTTAATGTGCAAAAATCTATGCGGCGACCCATTGAGTTTGCTAACTGCTCTCTGATAGAGCTGTGGATGTGATCTTGGAGGAGGAAGATGAGACTCTGAATGCAAAAGACCCTCTAGCAGCATGCCTCATGAACTTAGAATAAATGAATGGTGAAAACTTGGCAGAGTGGGTTTTGGCCCTTGAAGGGCGAGGGTACTGGAAAAGAGAGCTCGAATTCGAGCCCTTACAATTAGAAGAAAGAAAAACACCTCCAGCTAAGCCGTCAATTGAAGAGCCACCACAATTGGAACTAAAACCGTTACTGTCTCACCTCAGGTACGCTTTCTTGGGACCTAAATCCACTTTACCTGTTATTATCTCATCCAGTTTGTTAGATGTGCAGGCAAAACAACTTTTGCAGGTGTTAATGGAATACAAGACTGCAATTGGCTGGACCATTCCAAATATTAGGGGGATCAGCCCAACATTTTGTATGCATAAGATTCTACTGGAAGATGGGCACAAACCTTCCAGAGAACATCAAAGAAGGCTAAACCCCAACATAAAAGAAGTGGTGAAGAAAGAAGTGATCAAGTGGTTAGATGCGGGAATCATCTTCCCAATCTCTGACAGTAACTGGGTTAGCCCAGTCAGTGTGTGCCAAAGAAGGGTGGAATGACTGTAGTGCCCAATGAGAATAATGAGTTGATCTCAACTCGTATAGTTACGGGTTGGCGAAATTGTATGGATTATAGAAAACTGAACACAGCCACCCGGAAAGACCATTTTCCTTTACCATTCATTGACCAAATGTTGGATAGACTGGCAGGGAGGTCTCACTTCTGCTTTTTGGATGGGTATTTGGGGTACAATCAGATTTCCATAGCCCCTGAGGATAGAGAGAAGACATCATTCACTTGTCTATATGGCATCTTTGTCTTTCGGAGAATGCTATTTGGCTTATGCAATGCACCGGCCACCTCTTGGTTGAAGATATTATGGAAGTGTTTATGGATGATTTCTCTGTGATGGGGGATTCGTTCGAAGACTGTCTGCACAATTTAAGAAGAGTGTTGAAAAGGTGTGTGGAGACAAATTTAGTGTTGAACTGGTAGAAGTGCCATTTCATGGTACAATAAGGCATAGTGCTGGGGCATCGAGTGTATAGTAAGGGTATTGAGGTTGACCATGCTAAGGTTGAGGTGATTGAGAAGTTGCCACCGCCTACTTCAGTTAAGGCAGTAAGAAGTTTCCTCGGGCACGCCGGGTTCTACAGGCGATTTATAAAGAATTTCTCTAAAATTTCTAACTCCTTATGTAAACTCCTTGAAAAGGATCATTCTTTTGTGTTTTCTGATGACTGTAGGTTAGCATTTGAGGAGCTGGAGAGGAGACCGGTGACTGCACCAATCATCGTTGCACCCAACTGGGAGCAACCATTTGAGCTCATATGTGATGCGAGTGACTATGCTATAGGAGCAGTCCTGGGGCAGCGGAAGGACAAACTGGTGCACCCAATTTACTATGCAAGAAGAACTCTAAGCGGTGCACAACTCAATTATACCATAACTGAGAAAGAGATGTTGGTTGTGGTGTTTGCATTAGACAAATTTAGGTCCTATTTGATTGGTTCAAAAGTGATTATTTATACTGACCATGCAGCACTTAGGTACTCGATAGCAAAGAAGGAGTCAAATCCACGCTTGATCCGTTGGGTTCTTTTGCTACAAGAATTTGATTTGGAGATTCGCGATAGAAAAAGGGGCAGAGAACCAAGTGGCAGACCACCTTTCAAGGTTGGAGGGAGCTGAAAAGAAAGTCGAGGTAGAAGATATAACTGAGACATTCCCAGATAAACAATTGCTAGCAGTGACATTGGAGGAAGCGCCATGGTATGCAGACATTGCAAACTACCTGGCAAGCGGTATTGTCCCCTATGATCTTTCCTCTGTTCAAAAGAAAAAGTTCTTTCGTGACTATTATATGTATTATTGGGATGAGCCTTACCTGTTCAAAATTTGTGTTGATAACATGATCCGGAGATGTATCCCCGAGATAGACCAATCTTCTGTTTTGCAGGCTTGTCATGCATCACCATATGGTGGCCACTTCGGATAAGTAAGGACCACCGCGAAAGTGCTGGAATCGGGCTTCTACTGGCCGACAGTGTTCAAAGATGCACACTTATGGGTGAAAGGTTGTGATGAATGCCAATGAACTAGGAATATTTCCTGCCGACATGAAATGCCTATGAACCCAATTCAAGAGGTAGAAGTGTTTGACGTATGGGGAATCAATTTCATGGGGCCTTTTGTCAGCTCATATAGCAACAAATACATACTCGTAGCTGTGGACTACGTGTCAAAATGGGTGGAGGCTGCAGCTCTCCCGACAAATGATGCTAAGGGGGTAATTGGTTTATTGAGAAAGAACATATTCACCCGATTTGGCACTCCAAGGGCGATAATCAGTGACGGAGGAACTCACTTATGCAATCGAGCCTTCACAAAGCTGTTAGAAAAGTATAGTGTACGTCACAAAGTTGCCACCCCATATCATCCACAAACAAGTGGATAAGTAGAAGTGTCGAACAGAAAGATAAAGAGTGTTTTGACAAAGACTGTGAATGCTACAAGAACGGATTGGGCAAGAAAGTTAGATGATGCACTCTAGGCCTATCGTACCTCTTTCAAAACTCCGATTGTTATGACGCCATATAAATTGGTATTTGGGAAGGAATGTCACCTACCAGTGGAGTTGGAGCATAGAGCTTTATGGGCACTGCAATAGTTGAATCTTGATATAGAAGTTGTGGGCACAAGTAGAGTCACAGAGCTACACGAGCTTGATGAATTTCGTTACCACGCTTTTGAGAGCACAAGATTATACAAGGAAAGAATGAAAATAATGCACGATAAAAATATTCTTGAGCGGAGATTTAAACCCGGATATAAGGTATTGCTATACAACTCGAGGTTGAGTTTATTCCCGGGTAAGTTAAAGTCACGATGGTCGGGACCATTTAGTGTGGTGGAGATTCACCCCACCGGAGCCATAGAGATTGCTGCATCAAATGACTCTCGCATGTTTAGAGTCAATGGGCACAGGTTAAAACATTATTTGGGCATGGAAGATGTGAAGGTAGTGTTGGTGACTCATTTGCTCAGGCCACCAAGGTTAAGCGAACTTTAAGTGCAATTATCTGCATCATGCCACGACGTTAAATCAGGCGCTCGTTGGGAGGCAACCCAATTCGTAGTTGATTTTTAATGTAGTTATAATTTTCCCTTTTTTGTTTTGTTTTTAGGTACTAACAAGTTTGCAGGCGAGTTGGGCAAGTCGAACAGGGTATCAGCATCACTTGACGTACACCAGGTGCTTGGGCTGGCGATGCCTGGCTAACGCCAGGGTCTGCTTGGCCTTAGGCTAGCGACGCCTGGGTAACGCCAGGTTCTGCTTGGCCTTAGGCTGGCGATGCCTGGATAACGCCAGGGTTTGCTTGGCCTTAGGCTGGCGACGCCTGGCCAACGCCAGGGTCTGCTTGGCCTTAGGCTGGCGACACCGGACTAACGCCAGGTACTGGGCCAAGCGACGCCAGGTAAGTTATTTCGGCCCAGTTTAAGTTATTTTAGTCGAACCTCCTCATCTTACACGCCCTAAACACTGAACACAATACAAACAACCCTAACCTCACTTAAACCAAACACACATCAAGCTTTAGAAAAGAAATTCACAAGCACACACATCTTCTTATCAGCGTTGCTCTCAACCAAACACATTGTATGAATTGCCCTCACCCACAAACACTCAACAACACATTGCCATAGCGGTCTCCCCTATCCCCATTGAAGTCAAGTTTAGTCTTGCTATTCTTTTACACTCATCAGAAATTCTCAGGTAGCTCCCTCCTCTCAAAAGCTTCAAAAGTATGATTTGATCTTTTCCTTTGTAAATTCGAGAGAGGTACAGGTATACAATTACACATAAAAAAAAATTGGTGGTTGTTCTTCCCTGTGGTATTGAGTTTGTGCGCCCCAACCCCATGAAACCCCATAGGAATGGTGTTGCGATTGTGGAAACATGTGGTAGTACGGAACCCCCAAGCCGATTTGGGAGGATGAGGCAATCCCTCATGTCCATAAGAACTCCCATGGCACTAATGCATGTTAGTGTTTGATATAATGCCTCATTGGCATTCCTTGTCCCCATTGGAGCCCGAGTCTCCGGGATTAATAGACTAGTGTTATGAAATCATACACCACGATAAAATCTTAAGTGTGGGATGGCTCGCGGGCAGACCATGTATTGTTCTTCGATTCTAATATTAAGAAAATACGAGGTGAAGTCTGAGTAACCTCGGAAAGTCGAAAAAAATTATGTGTGTAGTGTGTAATGCAGTTTTATCTGACTACTGCTTATTTGTGTAGGAACAACGATGCCTCCCAGAAAAGACACAGGCAAAGCCAAGGCTGCTTCCACTACGCCGGCTAAAGTAAAGGCGACCTCAGCACCTCCCCCAAATAAGAGAAAAGGGTGGGAAGCTACCTCCAATCTAAGTGGAGTACAAGCTGTGGTAGCTATAGCAGCCATGCGTCAACAACCACAAGCCCAATGGGAGTTTGGCATCAACAGCATACCACCGCATACTAAGGATTGGTACAGGCATTGTAGGCCTAAACATGTACACCCAGAAGCAGCTATCAATGAACGCAGCTTGAAAGCAAAGTATCAGGCAATTTGGAGGGGCATTCAGGATATGGGGTTGAGCTATGTATTCAAGAACACAGGGAACATTAATCTCAACTTAGTCTGAGAATTCTATGCAGGGTTTGATCCGCAGAGTACTGAACAGCTGGTGCCAATTCGTGGACGATTGATAGATTTTTCACCCACGGCCATATGTAACTTTTTAAGTGCTCCGGATGTTCCTGCGGAGCCATTGGACCACTTCATTTGCCGGGCTACATAAGATAACTAATCGGCACAAGAGGTTTCCCAAGAAGAAGATGAGGGCGGAGGCTCAAGTGTGGCTTAAACTGATAAATGCATGGCTCCTACCGTGCAATCATGACACACTCATTAGCCATGAGAGGATCCGTGTACTCTACTTCCTCATGACGGGTCAAAGGGTAAATGTGGGTCATCTGATCCGCTACCAAATGTCTGTAGTCAGAACGAGTAAAAAGATCGATCGAATGCCATTTGCCAATTTTCTAACTGAGTACTTAAGACACGAGGAGGTTGAGGAGGAGCCAAAATTTGACCACACCATTGATCAGCCCTTACGACAAATGAACATCACTAGCCTCCGACTGAAAGAAGAGACTGCCATGACATCGTTGACAAGTACCGAGCACAACGCTCGGGATGATAGTTTTATGGCCCATCTCTATGGGATGATAGATTTTCAGCTAAGTATAGGAGGTCGATAGGCCACATATGAGGAGAGAACTGAATTAGAGCACCGGTACTTGCTCAATGCTCATGCCCAACAACTGGTTGGGTTAGGAGATGGATACAGACTCCCCAATGATGAGGATATCAACACACCGGAGCAGTCTGAGGCTGATCCAGAGCAGTCAGATGGTGAGAGAGATGATGAGGAGGAGGAGGACGAACATGATGAGGAGTGGAGAGCGTCAGAGGTTGAAGACATTGCTTGATCAGGGAGTTTCTTTACACCCTACTCATTTTTCGTGTTTTGTCATTCTGTGGATGCACTGAGGACAATGTATGATCTAAGTGTGGGGTGGGGACTTGTACATGGTTAATTTTAGTTATTTAGTGTTTAAAAAAAAAATTTGGACCCATCCCGACGATGGATCTCCCAGACAGTTTTCTTGAGGGAAGTAAGTCAAAAAAAAAATACCAAAAAGATGATTTTGTGTAGGTAGTGTAGTAATTCCCCCTTGATTTTTTTTTGGGTCGCGGTTCTTTTCCAGGGGCTTTTAGTTGAACCGGGTGTAGTTAGTTATAATATTTAGGAGTAGGAACCACGAAACTATGCATTTAATTGTAGCAATATCTCTTAGCTTTGTTATGCCTTGAGAATAGTTAGTAATATGGTTGTGACGCTTAGGCTTGATTTTTTACTATCGCATAAGTACCTTAAATCGTAGATTCCTAATTTTACTTAACTGCTTTGACTGGAGTGTCGCGATGAAACCAATCCTGAGTGAGTTATGTGCCATGTGTGTGTGAGTTTTGTATGTATTCTGTGCATTGCATTTGATGTCTAGAACTTACCCCGTGTGTGTGCAATGCGTTTCTTTGTTAAGCCAGATATATATATAATTTACCCACCTAAAAGTTATGTAACGTAGTTAACCCCTTTGAGCTTGTAATCCTGTTTCTTTGGCAACCACACTACAAGCCTTACCCAATTGTTTGAATTAACCATCTATTTGAACCTTTTCACCTCTAATGAGCACTTGAATTGTTATGAACTTTGTAAAAGTTAAATTGTGGGGTGGTTGGTTTGGTTTTTGCGTGGAACTAATGAAATAAGGAGAAAGGTGAACTGTTTTGAAAAGTAAGAGCCGCTTTAATTGAAAAAGAAAGAAAGAAAGAAAGAAAGAAAGAAATAATAATAATAATAATAATAATAATAATAATAATAATAATAATAATAATAATAATAATAATAATAATAATAGTTGTATTGCTGGGAAAAAGAATATTCTTTGATAAGTGGCAACTCTTAATGTAATTATGCTTAAAGAAATATGGGGTAATATAAATTGAAGTGAAGGTGGAATGTTTGATTTGGCATATTTATGGGATGTGTGTTAAAGTATATGTATTAAAGTGCTTAAGGGAGGTGTAGTCACTCATATCCAAATGTATCCTACCCGAGCCGCAGCCTACATTACAACCAATGAAAGTCCTTCTTGATCTTAGACTGAATGAACTCGATTAGTAGAGTATTATACTACGGGCAAGCCTATGATGCATCATTTGTGGCATATGAATGTTATTTCTGAGAGCTAGTGAATTTTGTCTATCTTGAGTTCCTATGTTCTTAAAATTCATTGTGTGTGGAACTAAGCTCTTTGATTGGGTGAGGGCACATGATTCATAAAGAAAAGGTAATATTGTTGACATCCATGTCAGAGTAAGTTAGTGAATTATGAATAAGGCATGGTATTTATGAGTCGAATCTTGAGGCGAGGATGTCACACTTGTGTGCTTAAACTATTTTAAAAATTCTTGGTGTAATGAGTTAGGAGAATTGCTTAAAAAGGTCGTATCTATAAGTGTAGTTTGATTGCTCGAGGACGAGCAATGTTTAAGTGTGGGGTATTGATGTGTGGCTATAATTCCATAGTTTCATATATTATGTGCCTTATATTTTACATGCTTTAATGATAAATTACACTTTATTTGTGCATAATGGAGTCTATTTTATGTGTAGGTGAATTGGAGATGAAAGTAGAGCAAAATGGATACTTAAACGTTGAAAGTGTGCTGGAGAACAGTGAAAAAGAGAGACCTGGCGAAGCCAGCCAAAAGTCAGGCTGGACCAGGCTTTAGCCTGGCGAGGCCAGCCTAAGGCCAGGCTGAACCAGGCTTTAGCCTGGCAAGGCCATCCAAATTCCAGGCGTTAGGCTGGCGACGTCAGGCCTGAGGCCAGGTCCAATCTGAATTTTGAAGACTTAATTCGTTTCGGGTTTGACTAGGACTGGGCCTACACGTTTAGGGTTTCTTCTACACATATAAATAGACCTAAAACACTACTTGGAGGTACGTTTTTGAGCAGCCAGAGGCAAGAATAGTTGGGGGAATTACCCCTTGGGAGTTAGAATCATCATTTCTACATCTTTTCATCTTTACTATGTATTTTAATTATGTAAAATATTTGATATATTGTTACTATGAGTATGAGTAGCTAAATTCCTAATCTAGGGTTTTGATGGAACCTATTGAAGGATTATTTTCTTGTTACGTTAATATAGATTTGCCGTAGTATTTTCTCTATTTGTTCAACTATATTATTCTTGTGGTTGATTGAAGGGCCCTCAATTAGCTGTGCCTATTTAGTATGTATTACTCGGGAGAGAGTGCATATTTAGGTAGTTGTTGAACAACGTCACTTCTAAACGTATATGAGGAATCAATACGGAGGTTTAAAGGTGGGTTTAGGGATAACGAAACCTTGATGCGATCTGAGTGAGCTGTACTTAATGTCAGCTAGCATAATTCAGAAGAATATGCCTAGTAAATTGTGGCAATTACTCGGGAGAGAGTTACGACAGTTAGAGTGCTCATGGTCGATAGAGAAGACTTAGGCAAATTGTAGAAAACGTAGCGGAAAAGATTCCAACAATAGGGGAAATCACAACCTTAGATCATTCCAATTATTGTTTACAACCCGTTTGTAGTTAGTTGTTAATTCTTACATTTTCATTACGTAATATTTAGTTAATAAAACCCAATCTGTTACTTAAAATATTTCTGAAGATTGACTGTGTGAATTTATGCGAGTCTAGTAGCTGTGTTTGATAGGTTAATTCCTTGTGAGATTCGACTCCGGACTTATTAGCCGGAATATATTTGCTTCATTTATCTATATAGAATTCTATTATAAATTTATCTCTATTTTTTTTCATTACCTTTGTATTACTTGCATTCAAATATTTATAAAGTTTTTACTCCCTTTTATTGTCACTTTATAAATATATATTAGAGCTTAGATTACTATAAATAAAATTAAATTATTTTTATTCTGTACATTTATTTCACTATAGAACATATTACTTAATTACTATTTCTCACTCTTCTTTTTTCTTCTCAGGAATAATTTTTATTTTGTTTATATAAATTTAAAAAATGAAAGAAAAATATCATGATTTTTAAAAAGTAAAAAAAAAATATAAGAGAGAGTGAGAGAGAGAGAGAAAGAGAGAGGTTGATATGTAAGGGTAAAAATAGGTATTAAAAAAGTTAATGGACATAAAAGGGGAGAATGACTATTATTCAATGCTGAGGGAGGAGTTTGATTTTTAAAGCAAAGTTGAGGTGTAAAAATAATTTTCACCCATTTATTAAACATATGACATTGTAAATAGAATTATGGCAACTTGCCTCTTGGGGAGCCCGTTTGGATTGACTTATTTTAAGTACTTTTAAGCCAAAATAATTTTTAAGTTATTTTGTAGTATTTGAATAAAGTAAAAAAAGTTATTTGAAACACTTGTTTTTAAGCGAAAATGACAAAAACAAGCCAAAAGTTAGAATTCTAACTTATGGCTTAAAAGTTATTCTGGCTTAAAAGTCACTTAAAATAAGCTCATCCAAACGGGTTCTATATTTTCATTCATGTGCTTGCTGCTAATATTAGCTTGTTTAGTCCAAAAAAAAAAGGAATCTTTCTACGTTCAACTATGCCCGAAATAGTTTGTGTTTGCTGTTGCATATACAATCAAATATCTCTATAACAGTCGTATTTATTTTGATATTTTTTTGCAGGTCATTATGAAGTGTTATTAAAGAGGTCATATATTATTATAACATAACATAAAAAAATCGGATGCAAAAAAAACTTGACTTTTACAGTGAATGACTGTTACGTTATAGAGGGATGTTGTTATCGAGATCTGACAGTATACTGCGAAGAAGTGAGAATTGAGAACCTTCTGTTGTTTGTTTCAGTTGATTCACTAAGTGTATTAACTCTAGATATGTTGAGAATGGAATATATTGAAGAATGATTAAAACTTAAAAAGACAATAAAGCGATCAACATAAATAGGTTGATACATAGAGAGAACAAATGCATTTACATACATGATACAAAATCATAGTCCAGACCCTCCCCTGAAAATTCAAGAACTTGCAATGCAATCAAAGACAACATGTAAACTAATCACAAATCAAACCATAATGCTACGAATGAGGACGGAACAACTCCACACATAAGCAAAATAGTATTGTGACCCTAGAATAATTAATTCTGAGGTAAAGGTAAGGCATGCGTACACACTACTCTCCTCGGACCCTATTTTTGAGATTACACTGATAGCTTGTTTGGATGGTTGTTACCTATTGTATTGTATCGTATTATTACTTTAAATACAATGTTTGTTTTGTTGTTACTTAAATTTTATAATTGTATCGTTAAATCCATTGTTATGTAACGACAAAAAGTGTCACTTTATGGAACGACGGATTTGGTGTGGTATGATGACGTCCAAAACACACCTCGTTAAGAGATATGCTACGGTCGTATGCAATATAATTTATCCAACTATGAGTCGGGGTTGAATCCCACAGGGAACTATGAAGCGTTCTAGTTGACTCAATTACTAAATAATCCAAGTTGAACAAAAAAAGACAAATATACTTGGATTTTGTGGATATTAACTAATGAATTAGATTTAACTAGCTAACAACAAACTAAACTAGAAGTGGAGAATAACTTAATAAATTTGCAGACGGTAAAAAGGTCTAAGGTAGCGAATCCCCCAATTGTCGGGCTAGCTCTCAGTGAAATCCTAAAACTTTGTTTGACATTATTCTATCAACCTTGGTCCTAAAGTTGTTAGCTAGAGTTTCCCAACTACCAACGACACCATTCTTAAACTATTTTTTTCAAAATAATCAAGATAATAAACTCGTCCAATTCTAGGTAACAGTCAAATCATGATGCCTCCATAACGATTCTAAATCGGGTGAAGTAATCCCTCAATTCAGCTCGACGTACTGTTGTTTGACGACCCAACCTTGTCAATCTTTCTTAAGAATAATAAGAAATAGGGCATAAACAATTGCGAGCTCAAACAATTGAATTCATTAAAACCGCAGCCAAAAAAATAGAATAAGTATCAATGATTCAGGAATATTTACTCAAAATCATCTAACAACGGGTTCATCAATACCCTAAATAGGGAATTTAGCTACTCATGTTTATACTAAAAAATATAATAATTATTCTCAAAACAATATCTATAATAAACGAAAATAAGAAAAGTTGAGAGAAACTCTTCAAATCTTCGATCATGATAGTTTTTGGACTCTTCCGAGCCCTTCCTTGCTTCGAAAGTAATGTTCTCGTCTTTACAGGTCGAGTGATAGTGGCTAGGGAGGCGAGAAGAAGTTTTTATATCATGTAAAATTTGCTCCAAAGACAAAAGTATCCTTACGATTTTCGCCCAGAAATTTCTGCTCGCGCGCACCGTGGGCTCTACCTTTGACCTTGTCCGGATGAGCGCACATTGAGGGAAAATGCATTGTTTTTGTACTTGGTCCTTTTCTTCTATTTGAGCAGCTTTTCATCCCAAAACTTCAAAAATGCCTTCAATTCTTCTTTCAACTCCCTATCAACTAAAGAACGACAATTAGGTACATTTTTGGCGAGTTTTAACCAATAAATTATTCAAGAACACTTGAGAATGAGATTAAACTACTATCAAAATATAGAGAATTATGCCAAATATTATGGTGGCGTCGTTTCCTTATTTTTTCCTCTCATCTTGCCCTTCCATATTATTAAATAATTATATTGTATCCTTTATCCTATATTTTTATATAATAATTCTACTATGTATCCTATTTTTTTTAAGTATTGTTACAAGTTTATACTTCATATTATTGGTGCATGACATCGTGAAATGACGACAAACAATACAATCTATCCAGACGTTATATTCATCCAACAATACAATACAATACAATACAATACATTATGAAACGACATGTAACAACAATCCAAGCAAATCCGGAAGTAATTCTTAGGAGGTGGTGCGGCGAAGATTGGAATGGATGAGATAGAAGGGAATATTCTTGGGAAGCAAGGGAATGAAGAAGGCATTGGTGGCATTGCAAATCTTGGTATCCCTGCAGGAATTGTAATTGGAATACTTGGAATTGGTGGCATTCCCTGTACTCTTGGAAAACTTGGGATATTTGGGATTCCTGGAATTGTGGGAAAAGATGGAATGCTTGAGCCAGCAGGTTGATTGTTGGCTTACAAAAGTTGACGAGCAGCTTCTGACTTCTCATTCATTGCCATTAATATCATTGTGTGTATTACTACACTGAACTTGAAGAGATATTCTTGGATTCTTGGTTACAAGATGACGAGAGGAAACTAAAAGATTGAACTATTTATAGTATGCAGTAAAACTTAGGGCCCCTTTGGCCATAAGAAATTTTTCACTTTTTTCTAATTTTTTTTACCTTTTTTTCGGAATAAGTGATTTGTCCATGAAAATTTCAAATTTCACTTGAAGTTGAATTTCGGAATTTTTTGAAAATTTGAAACACTTCAAAAAACTGTGTTTCAAAATTTTCACTTCAAATCACTCATAAAAATTCAAAGACAACTCCAAATTGTATTCATGTCCAAACACAACTCTAATTTTCAAATACCATTTTCACTTTTTAAAAAAATCATTTTTTTCGGAAATTTTACAATTCTTATGTCCAAACACCCAATTAGTTTGTTTTGGTTATGACTTTTGATTGGTTAGTTAAGAACAGAGAAGGCTGATGACCTTCTAAAAGTGTTACGTCCAAATTTATGTTTGAAAAAAGTATGTGTTTCTTAAAGATGGGTGCTACTCTTCTGGTTTAACACCAAATTTATTGTTCAGTTGTTGAGCTTTGGTGATTTTACACCCAGAATTTTGGAGTGAAAGTTGTTAAACTACCCTATACTAATATGGTGATGGTCTTATCATGTTTACCAGACAAATGCAAATTGTAAAGAAAACTTTAAACGATTCCAAATATTTGTAAACTTTGCTTTATGATGTACTCTAAACTCAAAAAGAGTACGTAATATCAATAGATTGGTTGAAGAATTACCTGAAACTAACATTTTAGTCTCAATTGCGATGTCAGAAAATGAGATTTATAAGTCGCATTCAGCAATTGCGATTTATAAGCCACATTCTTATGTATAAGTTGCATTTAGTATTGCAACTTACAAGCTGTATTATGTATAAGTTGCATTAAGCAATTGCGATTTATACGTTGCATTCATCTAATAAGTCAGTGATTTATAAGTTGATTTTGAGATTTTTAAGTTGCATTCTCAATTGCATTTTCAGTTGCTATGTAAAAATCGTATCGCCAATAGCGATTTATATGTCTCTTTCGTCAATTGCGTTTCATAAGTCACATTTCTCAATTGTGTTTATAAGTCGCATTCGCCATTGCAATTGTAAGTTTCATTTTCGATTGCGAGTGATTTATAAGTCTCATTTGTTAATTACGATTTATAAGTACATTCCTTAGTCTAAGTTGCAAGTTATAAGGCGCATTAGTAAATTGCTATTTATAAGCTGCATTCTGTGATTTATAAGTCACATTAGTCAATTGCGATTTATAAGTTATGATTTATAAGTCGTATTTGTCAGTACTATAATACAAATTTTGTTTTCCTCATTAAGTTGCAGACTGAGGGCTGCAGATAACAGTCGTGGAATTAGTGGTCACATGTCGACCCTTCATAAACGCCTTTACCATGCTCTCAATCTCGGCAAAATGGCATCTCCATAATAAAAATATAAAATTGTCTCAAAGTTTTCCTGTTCAAAACCATAATTCAAGAAGGATCAATCTAAACCATAACCATTGATAACCTTAAAAAGGACTTACCAGTTGTTGTTGGAATTTTAAGCTTGTGTAGCTTAAAAGGGGTGAATGAGAAATGGAGGAAAAATGAAATATTTGAGTTTCCCTCCTTGGCAAAGGGACATTGTCCCATATTGGAGGAAGATGAAATATTTGAGTTTCCCTCCTTGGCAAAGGGACATTGTCCCATATTAGAGGAAGATGAAATATTTGAGTTTCCCTCCTTGGCAAAGGGACATTGTCCCAAAGTGTGGGGGTGTCTAGCAAAGGTACAAGTTCCTTTACCTAAAAGGGTTAAAATCGGACCAAAAACTGTTGATTGCATTTTTATTGGATATGCTACAAACAGTAAAGCATGTCGGTTTTTAGTTCATAAATCCAATAATCCCGAAATTCACGTTAATACGGTAATGGAATCAGATAATGCTGAATTCTTTGAAAGCATCTATCTGTATAAAACTGAATGTGAGTCGTTAAGTGAAAGACCTAAATGACCTCGGGAAGAACCAAAGGAAAATACTCCAAGTATAGAAGATCCAAGGCGTAGCAAACCTCAAAGAACATCTACTTCTTTTGGACCAGATTTTGTGACATTCTTGCTTGAAAAAGAGCCTCAAACTTTTAAAGCAGTTATGTCATCTTCTGATTTAGCGTTTTGGAAAGAGGCAGTCAATAGTGAGATTCAATCAATTTTGGATAACCATACATGGGAATTGGTAGATCTTCCTCCGGGAAATAAGCCTTTAGGTTCGAAATGGATCTTTAAACGGAAAGTGAAAGCTGATGGCACTATTGACAAATATAAGGCAAGACTTGTTGTCAAAGGTTATAGAAAAAAGGAAGGTCTTGATTACTTTGACACTTACTCGCCAGTAACGAGGATAACATCTATTAGGGTGTTAGTGGCACTAGAGGAAGAGATTTACATGAAACAACCTGAGGGTTTTGTAGTAACCGGTAAAGAAAAAAAAGTGTGCAAACTTGTTAAGTCGCTTTATGGACTTAAACAAGCACCCAAATAATGGCATGCCAAATTTGACCAAACAATGTTGGCAAGTGGGTTTAAAATCAACGAGTGCGACAAATGTGTTTACATTAAAAACACTCCAGGTCATGAAGTCATTGTTTGTTTATATGTTGATGACATGTTGATAATGAGCAAAAACATAGCAGATATAAATGCTACTAAGTGCATGTTGGCTAGCAAATTCGATATGAAAGACTTAGGAGTTACTGATGTGATTTTAGGAATCAGAATTCACAAGACTCCACAAGGTCTAGCATTATCACAGTCTCACTACATTGAAAAGGTACTTGACAAGTTCAAGTATTTGGATTTCAAAATTGCCAAAACTCCAATTGATGTGAGTTATGCACTTCAAAAGAATGAAGGTGAAAGTGACTCACAACTGGATTATGCAAGAGTATTGAAAAGTTTGATGTATATCATGAATTGTACGCGACCAGATATAGCATGTGCTATTAGTAAACTGAGTCGGTTTACAAGTAATCCCAATCACATACATTGGATGGCAATGAAACGAGTTTTGGGGTATCTCAAACATACCCAAAATTACGCTTTGCATTATAACAAATATCCCTCCGTGATCGAGGGATATAGTGATGCAAATTGGATCACTGGATCATCTGAAGTTAAATCCACGAGTGGATATGTTTTCACAATTGGGGGTGGAGCAGTGTCTTGGAAATCATCCAAACAAACGTGCATCGCCCGTTCTACAATGGAATCTGAATTCATAGCTTTTAGATAAGGCCGGTGAAGAAGCTGAATGGCTCCGAAACTTCTTGGAAGATATTCCATTTTGGCCCAAACCTTTGGCACCTATTTGTATACATTGTGATAGTCAAGCGGCAATAGGCAGGGCAGGGAGCGTTATGTATAACGGAAAATCTTGTCATATACGACGGAGACACAATACCGTTAGACAACTACTCTCTAGTGGTGTTATCACAATTGACTACATAAAGTCAAGAGATAACGTGTCGGATCCACTTACAAAAGGCCTATCTAGAGAGGCAGTTGAAAGATCATCAAAGGGAATGGGGTTAAGATCTAGGACAAGTCATCATGGCGGTAACTCTACCTAGCAGACTGGAGATCCCACGAGCTAGGTTCAAAGATATCAAACAAAGTTATGAATGACGGTTCAACATTGTCAAATAACTCAACCCATTCTCGTGATGAAGACAATGTTCAGAAATCGAGGTAAAGCATTAATGCTTTTTGATGAGTCAACAAAGCTTAAAGGTGTTCAACTGCCGATAATCGATACACATCTGCATTAAACCATCTTTCTTCTTTACAAATAACACTGGTGCACCAAATGGATCCCGGAAGAGTTATGGTGGTTTAGACCACGACTTGAGGCTTGTATTTTCTGCGATCGTGGGAATTCAGTTGCGTGTTGCAATGGTTCTTCTGAAAGGAGTTAAATGAAAATCTTCTATCCAATGAAGTGTTTATTCTACTAGTAAGTCTGGCAGGATATGACCAGATAGTGTGTCTATAGGATTACACGTTTAGAAATCACCTATGTGAGTATGAAGTGTAAGCCGCTTCAAGGGGAATGAAAGTAAAGGCCTATTCTCTAAGCACTCATGAAACCGGGCGGTGTTCATGGCTGAAACGAACACAATCGTGAGAACCATAGATGGTTAAAGATTGATTATGTGACTTATGTTGTCTAGGTATACAACAAAGCTCGACGGTTCAAAGATATCAAATCTACCGATTGACCGAGTATATCCGATATAAGTTCACTACGGAAAGTTCAAAGGGAAACCTACTTATCCAGATGCAATTAATTCTTGCATGTAAAACACACATGCGTCCGTGCATTCATTTATTTTATAGCCATTCCCCATTCATGTGGGGGATTGTTAGGATATTAAGCTTGTGTAGCTTAAAGGGGGTGAATGAGAAATGGGGAAAAATGAAATATTTGAGTTTCCCTCCTTGGCAAAGGGACATTGTCCCATATTGGAGGAAGAAAAGGTTTTGATGGGTATATATATATAATTTCTCTTCTTCTAGCTCCTAAAGAGTTAAGAAGAAGGCAAGCCTCGCGTCGTCGTCGTCGTTGCTCGCTCGGCTTCGGCTTCGGATTTGGTCAACGATTGATTGATTAATCTTTTTGGACAAAATTCCTTTCAATTATTTAATTAACTAATTAAATAATTAACAAAAAGTTCAATCCGGAATAACTCATGACCTGCGACCCGGTCCGGTCAGGCCCGTTTTCTTTCCCGGATTATTTTAAATTTTCCCGCAATATTTCAAACAACCTGTTCCAACAGCCATGGATGTTTCTGAAAGGTTGCAAACCTTTTCAGAAACAATGCGAGCAACTCTATAAATATACTTTAAATCCCAGAATCTTTCCTTACGAAATTTTTTGTTCTTCTTCTTCTTCCGCACAAAAGTTCCAGTGTGTTTTACAGCCTTCGAGTGGCTCGCTGTTCACCGGAGTTTTGGTACCAATACTCCGGTGAGTTAAATCGTTCTATCCTGGGAGGATATATTCCAGCACCTCGGGTACTTAAGGGGAATAATTTCCTTAAGGACACACTGTATATTCAGTGTACTCGATTTATTCCTACACTATTTTTCCAGAATTTATTTCTTTAAACAAGTACTACTAACTTTCTGTTTTGTTTATATATTTCAGAGAGTTTAATAATTTAATTGTTTATTACAACAATACGGATTTATAACAGTTGTCACCACAATAATACTACAACAATGAGAACAAACCTAGTGAATTTTCACAAGTGGGGTCTGGGAGGGTAGGGTATACGCAAACCTTACCCCTATCTTGGGAGAGCAGAGATGTTGTTTTCGTTAGACCCTCGCCTGAAGAGAAGAGGAAAAGAAGCAGTAGCAACAAGCAATAACAAACAGCAAGGTATTAAGAAAACTATAGCGAAAGATAGCAATCAAACAATAGGTAATGATAGCAATTTAAGAATAAAAAGATACCATACTAAAACTAAAACTATTGGGGAGGAAAAAGTAAAATGATCGACTACCTATTAACCTTTTACTCTAATTCTCGACCTTCACACCTTTCTATCAAGGGTCATGTCATTGATAAGCTCAAGTTATGTCATGTTCTACTTAATCACATCTCCCTAATACTTCTTTGGTGTCACGACTCGAAATTCCCACCTTCGGACCGTGATAGTACCTAACATTTCACTTGCTAGGCAAGCCAATGTTAGAATAATATTATCCATTTTAAAATAATTTTTAAATGTATTAATAACAAGAAAACAAATGCGGAAGCAATTTTGAAATAATCTATAATAATAACGGTGTCTAAATACTATCCCAAAATTGGTGTCACAAGTGCACGAGCTTCTAGAATAAATACAAATAAAGGTCTGAATAAAGTAAAGCTGTCTGAAAATAAACACACAGCCAAATTAAAATAGACGGGGACTTCAGAACTGCGGACGCCATGCAGTTATACCTCAAGTCGCCTCTGGTCGCTGAAATCCGAGCAAGTCTATGGTACACCGCTGGGACCAACTCCAAAATCTGCACAAGAAGTGCAGAGTGTAGTATCAGTACAACCGACCCCATGTACTGGTAAGTGCTGAGCCTAACCTCGACGAAGTAGTGACGAGGCTAAGGCGGTTCACTTACATTAACCTGTACGCAATATTAGTAGCAACAACAATAATAGAAATAATTCAGGTAACTTATTTATAATAATTGAAGCCAACTCAACAGTCATAACCAATTATCATTTCCTTCAATTCTGTTGCAGCGTGCAACCCGCTCTAACAATATATCCACATTCAGTTCTGTTGCGGCGTGCAACCCGCTCCTCCAACATATTCATTTTAATCAAGTCTGTTGCGGCGTGCAACCCGATCCTCCAATATTAACTTTTTAACAAGTCTGTTGCGGCGTGCAACCTGATCCTCCAATATTAACTTTTTACCAAGTCTGTTGCGGCGTGCAACCCTATCCTCCAATATTAACTTTTAATAAGTCTGTTGCGGCGTGCAACCCGATCCTCCAATATTGACTTTGAATAAGTCTGTTGCGGCGTGCAACCCGATCCTCCAATATTGACTTTTAATAAGTCTGTTGCGGCGTGCAACCCGCTCCTCCAGCATTTTCATTTACCAATTCTTATAGAAGAAATTTTTCCAATAAATATAACAATTAATATAAAATTACGAGACAACAAGCATACAATAATTATGGTTTAATTATGAAGCAAACAATGATAAATAGCAAATTATTATGAAAATCAGGGAGCAAATAGGCAGTTTAATATTTATTATGCTAAATGTCAAATAACAATTAAGGCACATAATTCAAATAACATGTAACAATTAATGCAGGAATTCAAGAATTTATATTTGCAAAGAATAAGAGAGAAATAATTATTATAATATTTAATTTATGATTAAAAATAATTTATGATTTTTCAAGTAAGCAGGCAAACAATTAATTTGACGACGTATAGACACTCGTCACCTCGCCTATACGTAGTTTACATGCAATTCACATAACAAACAATTTAAGGGTTCTATTCTCTCAAGTCAAGGTTAACCCCGATACTTACCTCGCTTTGCAAATTCCAATCAATTATTCAACCACAGCTTTTCCTTTTAAATTTGCCTCCGAAAGCTTCAAATCTATTCACAAACAATTCAATATATTCAATACTAATCATAGGAATTAATTTCATATGAATTTATAAATTTTTCGGATAAAAATCCGAAATTCATTAAAATATTCGACAGTGAGACCCACATCTCAAATCCCGGAAAAACTCGCGAAATCCGAACACCCGTTCCGATACGAGTTCAACCATACCAAATTTGTCCAATTCCGATATCATATGGACCTTCAAATCTTAAATTTTCGTTTTTGGAAAGTTTTACAAAAATTTCAATTTCTTCCATCTAAATCCGAAATAAATGATGAATATAGACATGGATTTGTGAAATATAATCACTTTTGATTATAGAACACTTACCCAATCCAAAGTCGTGAAAATTCCCCTTGAAATCGCCCAAATCCGAGACTCAAAACTCAAAAATGAGTAAAAATGGCTAAGACCCGATTTTTTGTATTCTGCCCAGCATTTTCGCATCTGCGGTGCTTGGGCTCGCACATGCGAGATAAATCTCACATCTGCGAAAAGGGGCTGTCAGGCGAGGTTCCGCATCTGCAGACAAAATGTCGCACCTGCGACGTCCGCATCTGCGCACAAGGGCCGCACCTGCGAAGGCCACATCTGCGATGGAAGTCTCGCTTCTGCGAGTTCGCACCTGTGGTCAAAATTCTGCAGGTGCGATTACACCAGAACTCAAAATTTCAGATTTTGCTTAAGTCCAATTCTTGTTCCGATTTCGATCCGTTTCACTCTCGGGGTACTCGGGACCCCGCTCGAATATACCAACAAGTCCCGTAACATAATACGAACTGACTCGGGGTCTAAAATCACGTCAAACAACACTGAAATTACAATTCACACCCCGATTCGAACTTTGAGTTTTAAACTTTCAATTTACAAATCTCGTGCCAAAACATATTAAATGAATCCGGAATGACTTCAAATTTGGCACACAAGTCATAAATGACATAACGGAGCTATTCAAAATTTCAGAATCGGATTTCGGCTCCGATATCAAAAAGTCAACCCCGTGGTCAAAGTTGGAATATTTAGCCTTTAAATTGCTAGTTCCGTTAAATGGTCATAACTTGAGCTAGGGACCTCCAAATTAAATTTCGGGCATACGCCCAAGTCCCAAATCACGATACGGAGCTACTAGAACTGTCAAAATACTGATCCGGGTCTGTTTGCTAAAAATGTTGACCAAAGTCAACTCGCTTGAATTTTAAAGCTCTATTTCCCATTTTAATCTATTTTTCACATAAAAACTTTTCGAAAAATTGTACGGACTGCGCACGCAAATCGAGGAATGATAAATGGTGCTTTTCGAGTTCTTAGAACACAGAAGTACTTATTAAATTTAAAGATGACATTTTGCGTAATCATATTCTCCACATCTAAAACAAACGTTCGTTCTCGAACGGAGTTAGAAAAAGTACCTGAGCTGGAGAAAAGGTGTGGATATTTACTCCGCATGTCTGACTCGGACTCCCAGGTAGATGCCTCTACCGTCTGACCTCTCCATTGCACCCGAACTGAAGGAGAACTCTTTGACCTCAACTGTCGGACCTGCCGGGCTAGAATAGCCACCGGCTCCTCCTCGTAAGTCAAATCTTTGTCCAATTGGACTGAGCTAAAATCTAACACATGGGACGGATCACCATGATATTTCCGGAGCATAGACACATGGAACACTGGATGAACCGCTGATAAACAAGGTGGTAATGCAAGCCTGTAGGCTACTTCACCCACCCTTTCAAGAATTTCAAAGGGTCTGATATACCTTTGGCTCAACTTGTCCTTCTTTTCGAACCTCATTACACCTTTCATGGGTGAAACCCGGAGCAATATTTGTTCTCCAACCATGAATGCAATATCATGAACTTTACGGTCGGCATAACTCTTTTGCCTAGACTGAGCTGTGCGAAGTCGATCCTGAATAATCTTGAACTTATGCATCCTATACCAAATCGGTACCCAACAAACGAGCCTCTCCCAGTTCAAACCAACCAACTGGCGATCGGTATCACCTTCCGTATAATGCCTCATATGGAGCCATCTGAATGCTCGACTGGTAGGTATTATTATAAGCAAACTCCGCAAGTGGCAAGAGTTGATCCCAAGAACCTCCAAAATCTATAACACAAGCGCGGAGCATATCTTTCAATATCTAAATAGTGCGCTCTGACTGTCCGTCTGTCTGTGGATGAAATGCTTTACTCAACTCCACATGCGTGCCTAACTCACGTTGTACAGCCCTCCAAAAATGTGAGGTAAACTGCGTACCTCGATCTGAAATAATAGACACGGGCACACCGTGAAGGCGGACAATCTCACGAATATAAATTTCAGCTAACCTTTCTGAAAAATAGGTAACTGCCACTGGAATGAAATGTGCTAACTTGGTCAGCCTGTCCACAATGACCCAAACTGCGTCAAATTTTCTCTGAGTCCGTGGGAGCCCAACAATAAAATCCATAGTGATACGCTCCCACTTCCACTCAGGAATTTCTAACTTTTGAAGCAAACCACCAGGCCTCTGATGCTCGTACTTAACTTGCTGACAATTCAGACACCGAGCTATGTATGCAAGTATATCCTTTTTCATTCTCCTCTACCAATATTGTTGCCACAAATCTTGATATATTTTAGCGGTACCTGGATGAATTGAATACCTGGAACTGTGCGCTTCTTTAAGAATTAATTCACGAAGCCCATCCACATTTGGCACACAAATACGACCCTGCATTCGTAGAACCCCATCTTCCCCCACAACAACCTGTTTGGCATCACCGTGCCACACCGTGTCCTTAAGGACAAGTAAGTGAGGATCATCATACTGCCTCTCTCTGATGCGCTCATATAAAGAAGACCGAGCGACTGTGCAAGCTAAAACCCGACTGGGTTCTGAAACATCTAACCTCACGAACTGATTAGCCAAAGTCTGAACATCTGCAGCTAATGGCCTCTCACCAACCGGAATATACGTAAGACTGCCCATACTCACAGTCTTCCTACTCAAGGCATCGGCCACCACATTGGCCTTTCCGGGGTGATACAAAATGGTGATATCATAGTCTTTCAACAACTCCATCCATCTTCTTTGCCTCAAATTAAGATCTTTTTGTTTGAACAGATACTGAAGGCTACGATGGTCAGTAAATACCTCACACGAGACACCGTAGAGGTAATGCCTCCAAATCTTCAGTGCATGAACAATGGCTACCAATTCTAGGTCATGAACAGGATAATTCTTCTCGTGAACTTTTAACTGACGCGACGCATATGCAATTACCTTGCCATCTTGCATTAATACTGTACCAAGCCCAATATGAGATGCGTCACAATATACCGTATATGATCCTGAGCCTGTAGGTAATACCAACACTGGCGCCGTAGTCAAAGCGGTCTTGAGCTTCTGAAAGCTCAACTCACACTCGTCTGACCATCAGAATGGAACATCCTTCTAGGTTAGTCTGGTCAATGTGCTTGCTATAGATGAAAACCCTTCCATGAACCGACGATAATAACCTACCAAACCCAGGAAACTCCGAATCTCTGTAACTGAAGTAGGTCTAGGTCATTTCTGAACAGCCTCAATCTTCTTAGGATCCACCTTTATGCCTTCTACTGATACAACATGTCTCAAAAAGGCAACTGAGTCTAACCAAAACTCACATTTTGAAAATTTGGCATATAACTGATTATTCTTCAAGGTGTGAAGCACAATTTGAAGATGCTGCTCATGCTCCTCTCGACTGCTGGAGTAAATCAAGATATCATCAATGAATACAACCACAAAAGAATCCAAATAAGGCTTGAACACCCGATTCATCAAATCCATAAATGTTGCTGGAGCATTTCTCAACCCAAATGACATCACTAGGAACTCGTAATGCCCATACCGAGTCCGAAAAGCTGTCTTAGGGACATCAGACGCCCTAATCTTCAATTGATGGTAACCAGATCTCAAATCAATCTTCGAAAATACCTTGGCACCCTGAAGCTGATCAAATAAGTCATCAATTGTTGGCAGCGGATATTTGTTTTTGATAGTGGCCTTGTTCAACTGTCGATAGTCTATACACATCCGCATCGAGCCATCTTTCTTCTTTACAAATAATACTGGTGCACCCCAGGGCGAGACACTGGGTCTAATGAATCCCTGATCAAGCAAGTCTTGCAACTGCTCTTTCAATTCTTTCAACTCTGGCGGGGCCATACGGTATGGTGGAATAGAAATGGGCTGAGTGCCCGGAGCCAAATCAATACAGAAGTTAATATCTCTGTCGGGTGGCATCCCCGGCAGATCGGTAGGAAATACTTCCGAAAATTCACGAACAACTGGTACTGAGTCCATAGAAGGGACATCCGCACTGGGATCGCGAATATAAGCCAAATAGGCTAGACATCCTTTCTCTACCATATGCCGAGCTTTCATATAAGAAATAACCCTGCTGGCAGAATGGCCAGGAGTTCCTTTCCACTCTAATCGAGGTAACCCCGGCATAGCTAGGGTCACTGTCTTTGCATGACAGTCCAATATAGCATGATAAGGAGACAGCCAATCCATACCCAAGATGACATCAAAATCTACCATATCAAGAAGTAGAAGATCCACACTAGTTTCAAGATTACCAATTGTAACCACACACGAACGGTAGACATGATCTACTACCATAGAGTCTCCCACCGGTCACACAGAAGCACTTAGAGAATCACAAGGCACAAACTGGTCCAACTAGTACATTCTGAACTGGGACTTCCTCCTGAAGGTCTATCTGAGGTTCTTCAACAGGTGCAGCTGCTCGAGCTCTAGACTGAGCTATACCTCGGCCTCGACCTCGACCTCTACCCCTGGCCATAGTTTCCACCGGGGGTTCTGGTCCCTGTCCATCGGTAGAAGTATTGCACGTTCTCACCATCAATGAGAGAATAAGAGTAGAATGGTTCAATCATCAATGATAGAATAAAATCGCATGACAGAATAAGAAAGAAGTGATATTGTTCCTAAACTTCATAGCCTCTCAGAGATACGTCTCCGTACCGATCCTTCAGACTCTACTAAGCTTGCTCGTGACTCGTGAGACCTATGTAACCTAGTGCTCTGATATCAAATGTCACGACCCAAAATTCCTACCTTTGGACCGTGATGGCGCCTAACATTTCACTTGCTAGGCAAGCCAACATTAGAATAATATTATCCATTTTAAAATAATTTTTAAATGTAAACAAGAAAACAAACACGGAAGCAATTTTGAAATAATCTATAATAATAACGGTGTCTAAATACCATCCCAGAATTGGTGTCACAAGTGCACGAGCTTCTAGAATAAATACAAATAAAGGTCTGAATAAAGTAAAGTTGTCTGGAAATAAACACACAGCCAAATTAAAATAGACGGTGACTTCAGAACTGCGGACGCCATGCAGTTATACCTCAAGTCGCCTCTGGTCGCTGAAATCCGAGCAAGTCTATGGTACGCCGCTGGGACCAACTCCAAAATCTGCACAAGAAGTGTAGAGTGTAGTATCAGTACAACTGTGATGACCCAAAATGTCATATTTAAATTTAATAATTAATTTTGTGTTCTAAGACCTCGAAAAGCACTATTTATCATTCCTCGACTTACGTGTGCAGTCCGTAAAATTTTTCGAAAAGTTTTCAGGTAAAAAATAAATTAAAATGTGAATTAGAGCTTTAAAACTCAACTTAGTTGACTTTGGTCAACATTTTGAGCAAACAGACTCGGATCAGTGTTTTGACAGTTTTGGTAGGTCTGTATCGTGATTTGGGACTTAGGCGTATGCCCGGAATCAAATTCCGAGGTCCCTAGCCCGAGATATGGAATTTTGATAAAAAATTAAAAGTTTAAGTTCAAATAGTGACCGGATGTCAAATTATGTGCAAACGACCCCGGAATAGAATTTTGATGATTCCAACAGCTCCGTATGGTGATTTTGGACTTAGGAGCGTGATCGGAATTTTATTTGGAAGTCCGTAGTGGAATTAGGCTTGAAATGCCGAAAGTTGAATTTTGGGAAAGTTTGACCGAGGGGTTGACTTTTTGATATCGGGGTCGAAATTCGATTCTGAAAATTTTCATAGCTCAGTTATGTCATTTATGACTTGTGTGCAAAATTTGAAGTCATTCCGAATTGATTTGATGTGTTTCGACAGAAGATATAGAATTTGAAAGTTCAAAGTTCATTGATTTTGATTTGAGGTGCGATTCGTCGTTTTGATGTTGTTTGAAGCCTCGACTAAGTTCGGAAGGTAAACGGAATGAATTTCGGACAAAGAGTGCTGGAAATTTCTGTTGCAGAAATTTCGTGTGTGGAGCTAACTTTGGAAGCTTATATCTCGCAATTCATAAGGAATCAGAACATTTTCAAAACATAAAAGTTGTAAACGTTTGATTATAGTTTCCAGAAAGTTAAACCATTCATTATTTGGACATTTGTACATAAAGTTATGATGGATTGAATGAAGGCTGGTAGAGCAGTTTCGCCAGAAATTTCTGATGCGTGGAGCCGATTTTGGAAGCTTATATATCGCAATTCATAAGGAATCAGAACATTTTCAAAACATGAAAGTTGTAGTCGTTGGATTATAGTTTCCAGAAAGTTAAACCATTTATCATTTGGACATTTGTACATGAAGTTATGATCAATTGAAGAAAGCCTAGTAGAGCAGTTTCTGGTGGACTTTTAGTGACGAAAAATGGACTTTTAGTGACGGAAAATGGACTTTTAGTGACGGAAAATAGACTTTTAGTGACGGATTGGCAGAAACTTAAGGACCAAAAATGGTCATTTCATTCATTTCGTTTTGGATTTTTGGAGCACGGTTCTTGGGCGATTTTTGGGCGATTTTCACGGGAAAACATTGGGGTAAGTGTTCCTTATCCTATATTGTTTATATTTCATGATTCCACACTCATTTATATCATGAATCCGTGAATTTATGGAAGAAAAATTACGATTTTTGCAAAATCTTCCAAAAACGAAAATTTAAGATTTGGAGGTTGAGTTGTTATCGGATTTTGGTAAAATTGGTATGGGTGGATTCGTAATTGAATGGGTTGTCGGATTTTATAAGTTTCGCCGGATTCCGAGATGTGGGCCCCACGGGCAAATTTTGAGCTAATTTCGGATTTTAATGAAAATGTAATATTTTCTTATGAAATTGATTACTATAATTTTTGTTGACTGTATCGAATTAATTATGACTAGATACGAGTCGATCGGAGTCGGAAAATCGAGGAAAAAGCATAATACTTGATTAAATTGGAGCAAGTCGAGTTAGTGACTTGTCTAACCTTGTGTGGGGAAAATTTCCCTTAGGATTGGTATTGATGTGATTATTGAAATGTGTTGAAAGTCGTGTGCACGAGGTGACGAGTGTGTACACGGGCTAAATTGCGAAAGATTATATTTTTAAATTGTGTAGATCACTGTTGCGCATTTATTAAATTATTTTATCTTGTTATATTCTTCATCATTGATCTGAGATATATACTTCAAATTTGTTTGATCTTTTCTTACTAATTGTTTTACCTGTTTAGTTGAAACTTGGTTTCTTTTATTCTGTGCATTATTTGAAGGTTGATTTTCTTTAAATTAAATATTATTAATATGAAGTATTTGACATTTTTAAACTTGATATTGAAGCAACGTAGTAAAGATTTTGAAATATTATTTTCCTAAATTATTTACTCCTGAATATTTTTATACTCATTGTGATGAGCCGTGAGCTCTTTATTGTGGAAAACTATTATTGATGATTTATTTTGGCATGAGCCGTGAGCTCTTTATTGTGGAAAAATATTGTTGTTGAATTATTTTGGCAAGTTAAATTATTTGAGCACTTGAGGTGCAAATTGTGATATATTGTGATATTGATACGCATGCGGTGGTATAAGGTCTGGGTGTTGAAACGCATGCGGTGAGATAAGGGTGGCTTGATACGCGTGGCTAGTAGGGGTGACTACTAGAAGTCATGCGGTGTGATAAGGGTGGCTAAAACGCGGGATGCTATTTCGGGAAAAAACTATTTTCTTTAAATAAATTGTGAAGGCTCCCGCGGTGATATAAGGAAATGAGATATTGTAAAATTATATTATAACTTGGGACTACGAGGCGGTACCTCGGTAGTGCCCTTGTTGATATTGATTTATGGCCATAGTTGCTTTCGATTAATTATTGTGATTTTCATAAAGTTGAAGGAAATTCTGTTTTGATTCCACGAGATATTGTTTGCAATTATTTGGTGTCATTAAATGTGACATACTATTTGATTCATTTCCAATGTTATTTTATTTTACTACATTGATAAATATTTTACCATGCCATTATTATATTCCAGTAGGGCCTTACCTGACCTCGTCACTACTCTACCGAGATTAGGCTTGGCACTTACTGGGTACCGCTATGGTGTACTCATACTATGCTTCTGCACATCTTTTTGTGCAGATCCAGGTACATTTTACCAGCCTAGATGTCAGTGAGTTACCTCCGCACGGAGACTTCGAGGTATATCTGCCAGCGTCCGCAGACTCCGGAGTCCCATTCTATCATTTTATGTTGCTTCCTTATATTTTATTTAGACCTTGACATATAGAGACATTGAGAATAAATTCTTAGAAGCTTGTGACTTATTTCTACCGGGTTTTGGGAGTTGTAATCATTTGAATTATAGATTACTTATTTTCAAATATTTATGATTATTCCGCATTGATAGGCTTACCTAGTCTTAGATACTAGGTGCCATCACGACACCCTACGGAGGAAAATTTGGGGTCGTGACAAGTTGGTATCAGAGCACTAGGTTCATAGGTGTCATGAGTCACAAGCAGGTTTAGTAGAGTCTTGCAGATCGGTACGGAGACGCCTGTACTTATCTTCGAGAGGCTATGGAACTGTTAGGAAATATTCATTTCTTTGACTCCTTATCGTGCGATATTGATTTAGCTTGAAACATATATCTTATATTCCTTTGTAGCCACTCATGTATGACATTGCGCACTCGGTATCAGTTGTGCGTCGATGGTTCGTGATGCCGTAGATGGACTATGAGGGAGCCAGAGATGCTCAAACATTGCCTCAACGTGTGGTTCCGACTGAAGATGCGGGCGTATTGAGAGATCACCTAGTGAATCATGTGGGGGTGCAACGGACGATGGCGTCTGGTTGATTTATACAAGCTGTGAAGATTATTATTGTGGATCATCGGACGTTGTGACATATGACTTCGCGCCGAGTAGGGGAAATCCACTACCAATGGGTGGATTGCAGGGTCATGTATTATATCAATTTTGGCTTGAAATGTATATATGTGGTACTGAAAGGTTCCCTAAAATTTACACATGTTTAAGACCTGAGATTTTGTAGAGGATAAGGTTGGGACTTGCGGTATGTCCGCCTCCTTAATAATCCTATACTTCAATACCAAAGGAGTTATAGAAACAACTCTAAATTTGTAGAAGGTCTACTCAGCCTGGACGTCACTATTGCGGATTTTGGGGTGCTTCGGAGTAAGTACACTTGTTGACGAGAGTCTGGACTATGTGATTCGTGACAAGATTTATCTGTATGGAGCTCTACTTTTGTGATCGTTGTGTATAAATAGGGGTAAGGGTTACCCCAAAGAAGAATCGAAGAGTATGTTAAGAAATTGGTCAGCTCAACAGTGTAGAGTCAGTATAACAAAAGAAGAAATTCGCCTTGGGAGAGATAATTCTCCACCGGTGTTCGTGGCAAGCCTATGAAGAGAGTAGACCAGCCAATGCAACACCACCCACTTGGCTCAGTTCTCAGAAACGTTTTTGAAAGAGTTTGTTTTCTGGACTCTCCGTAATGCGTGGCGCATAGGGTTTGAACGGTTGCGTCATGTCACCATTGACGATGTCAGAATATGCCATCAAGTTCAATAAGTTAGACTGTCATACTCCTACTTTGCTTCCTACAGCCAGAGGGCGAGTCCATAAACTCATTAAAGGACTCAATTATGATTGTAAAATTTTGTACGACTCGGGAGCTACAAGCTGATACTTCATTTCTGCTAGTTGTACAAATTGCCAAGATATTAGAATGTGTTCGGGGTAAGGAAAAAAGGAAACTAAGGAGACCAAGACGTCTCGAGGTTCTGGGGGATTCAGTGGATTCTACTCTGCAAGTATAAATCATTATGGAGGGGGCTCGGGCAGTCGGCCAGCCCAGTCCGCACATCGAATTACTCGGGGTGCTCTAGTAAGTTCTTTTAATGCACCCCACCGACATGAGTTCCTACAATGGTTATTCCAGTTATCTGGCACAGACTCAATATGAGCAGCCTAACCAGCAAAATGGTTGTTATGAATACGGTGATACTAGGTACATCATGAGAAAAATTGTCAAAAACTTGGGAGAGACTTATTTCATCAAAGCACTCAGGCTACGTGCCCCATTGCAGTTACTACACCACCCACACGACCAGTTAGGGGTGGAGGACAGACAGGTAAAAGGCGTCCTAGAGGTGGAGACCCAGCCGTTGATATATTTGTTTTACGGTATGGCGGAGGTTGCTACATCAGATGGTGTCGTTACAGGTACGACGTCGATTTAATATAAAGGAATAATTTTCTTAAGTTGATTTGGTTCTCAATATCGAAACGAGTCTTCCTATTGTGCTCCACTTATGAGTGAGCTTTATAATTCTATAATCTACTTATGTGTTTACCCATGTTGGGAGATTTTATGGAGATAACTACGCCTATCATTTCGTGTTGGTCACTAATAAGAGCTGTGAGTCTAAATGTGGCTTTCTGTTACTCATTTCGGTAAATTTTGATGTAAATTCCGAATAATTAATTGCAAATTATGAATTATATGCCCTGCCGGTGTGGGGTTCATTATGTGTTGTGATTTGGTATAACCGAAATTATTTAAAAGGAGAAAATGGAAATTTTCAATTGGCACGATGTGCATATTACTTGTGATTCAGAACTGAGGACGAGATCCTCACATTTTTATATAAATTGATATGTTTAAATCGGGCTACGAGCTGAGGTGGAAGTTATATAAGGACGAGATCCTTGTGAGGAAAATTCTTGTGTTTAAGTTCTCCCTTGTGAAATTAAATTTGTACTATAGTACTAATAGGAGTCATGCCTGTTAGGCTTATTTGAAAATTCTTATATGAAATTCTCTGTGCATAGTTGTCAAATTCGTGTTGTAATTATTAATTTTTAACCTACGAGGTAGGTGCCCGCCTAGGTGGCATTAAATGTGACTCATTAATTCGGGTAAATAATTATGAAGTCTTCATGCCTCGCATCTAGTTATCAGTATTGTGAAGGTTTGCAACGAGGTTTTTGTTAACATGAGGTTAAATGATGATTCTGTAATTGATTATGAATAACTATTTAGACCAAATTGATCCAAGAGGGTGCCCCATTTACAGGGTCAGACGAGTGTGAGTTAAGCTTTCAGAAGCTCAAGATCACTTTGACTCCGACACAAGCGTTGGTATTACTTACATGCTCAAGGTTTTATACTGTGTATTATGACGCGTAGCGTATTGGTCTCGGCGCGATGTTGAGGCAAGACGGTAGGGTGATTGCCTACGAGTCCAGACAGTTAAAGGTACATGAAAAAAAAATTGGTCCACGGCCTTGAGTTAGCAGCTATTGTTCATGCCTTGAAGAATTTGGCGGCATTATTTGTACGGTGTCCATTGTGAGGTCTACATCGATCACCGAGGTCTACAACATCTGTTTAAATAGAAGGATCTTAATTTGCGGCAGCGGAGATGGTTGGAGTTGCTTAAGGATTATGATATCACCATTCTCTATCATCTTGGGAAGGCCAATGTAGTGGCCGATGCCATGAGTCGTAAGGCGGAGAGTTTAGGTAGCTTAGCATATTTACCGGTAGCAGAGAGGCCTTTGGCCTTGGCCAACCAGTTTGTCAGATTGGATGTTTCTGAGCCGAGTCGAGTTTTGGCTTGTGTGGTTTCTCAATCTTCTTTTTATGATCGTATCAGGGAACGTCAGTATGATGACCCCCATCTGCTTGTCCTTAAGGACACAGTTCAGCACGGCGATGCCAAGGAAGTCACTATTAGAGATGAAGATGTATTACGGATGCAGGGCAGGCTATGTGTGCCTAATGTAGATGGTTTTCGTGAATTGATTCTCCAGGAGGCTCACAGTTCGCGGTACTCCATACATCCAGGTGCTGCGAAGATGTAGCAGGACTTGAGGCAACATTATTGGTGGAGGAGGATGAAGAAAGACATAGTGGAATATGTAGCTCGGTGCCTAAATTGTCAGGAGGTGAAATATGAGCATCAACGACCGAGTGGATTGCTTCAGAAGTTAGAGATTCCAGAATGGAAATGGGAGAGGATCACTATGGATTTCGTTGTTAGGCTCCCACGGACTCAGAGGAAGTTCAATGCAGCTTGGGTGATTGTGGATAGATTGACCAAGTCAGCTCATTGCAATCCTATGATGACTACCTACTTTTCCGAGCAGTTGGCTCGAATCTATATTCGCGAGATTTTTGGATTTCACGGCGTACCGGTATCTATCATCTCTGACCGGGGTACGCAGTTTACATCACGGTTCTGGAGGGCAGTACAACATGAGTTGAGTACTCGGGTAGAGTTGAGTATAATATTTCACCCTCAGACGGACGGGCAGTTCGAACGCACTATTCAGATACTGGAGGATATGCTTCGTGCGTGTGTGATAGATTTTGGGGGTGCTTGGGATAAGTTCTTACCATTTGCGTAGTTTTCTTACAACAACAGTTACCAGTCAAGCATTCAGATGGCTCCGTATGAGGCCTTGTATGGTAGGCGATACCGGTCCCTAATGGGTTGGTTCGAACCGGGCGAGGCTAGGCTATTGGGTACAGACTTGGTTCAGGATGCCCTGGAAAAGGTTAAGTTGATTCAGGATTGACTTCGTACAGCCCAATCTAGACAGAAGAGTTATGCGAATCGGAAGATTCGTGATGTTGCATTCATGGTTGGTAAGCGGGTATTGCTCCGGGTTTCGCCTATGAAGGGTGTGATGAGGTTCGGGAAGAAGGGCAAATTGAGCCCTAGGTATATTGGGCCTTTTGAGATTCTTGAGAGAGTTGGAGAGGTGGCTTACAGACTTGCACTACCACCTAGTCTTTATGCGATTCATCCGGTATTTCATGTTTCTATGCTTCGAAAATATCACGGCGATCCGTCTCATGTGTTAGACTTCAGTTCGGTTCAGTTGGACAAGGATCTATCTTATATTGAGGAACCAGTGGCTATTTTAGATAGGCAGGTTCGAAAGCTGAGGTCAAAGAACATTGCTTCCGTAAAGGTTCAGTGGAGGGGTCATCCGGTCGAGGAGGCGACTTGGGAGGTCGAGCATAATTTACGCAGCTGTTATCCACACTTATTCACCAGCTCAGGTACTTTTTCTAACTCCGTTCGAGGACGAACGTTTGTTTTAGAGGTGGAGAATGTGATGACCCAAAATGTCATCTTTAAATTTAATAATTAATTTTGTTTTCTAAGACCTCAAAAAGCACTATTTATCATTCCTCAACTTGCGTGTGCAGTCCGTAAAATTTTCCGGAAAGTTTTCAGGTGAAAAATGAATTAAAATGTGAATTAGAGCTTTAAAACTCAATTGAGTTGACTTTGGTCAACATTTTGAGCAAACAGACTCAGATCAGTGTTTTGACAGTTTTGGTAGGTCTGTATCGTGATTTGGGACTTAGGCGTATGCCCGGAATCAAATTCCGAGGTCCCTAGCCCGAGATATGGAATTTTGATAAAAAATTAAAAGTTTAAGTTCAAATAGTGACCGGATGTCAAATTATGTGCAAACGACCCCGGAATAGAATTTTGATGATTCCAATAGCTCTGTATGGTGATTTTGGACTTAGGAGCGTGATCGGAATTTTATTTGGAAGTGCGTAGTGGAATTAGGTTTGAAATGTCGAAAGTTGAATTTTGGGGAAGTTTGACCGAGGGGTTGACTTTTTGATATCGGGGTCGAAATCCGATTGAAGTCATTCCAAATTGATTTGATGTGTTTCGACACAAGATATAGAATTTGAAAGTTCAAAGTTCATTGATTTTGATTTGAGGTGCGATTCGTCGTTTTGATGTTGTTTGATGTAGTTTGAAGCCTCGACTAAGTTCGTATGGTATTTTGGGACATGTTAGAATAATTGGTTAAGGTCCCGAGGGTCTCGGGTGGATTTCGGAAGGTAAACGGAATGAATTTCGGACAAAGAGTGCTGGAAATTTCTGTTGCAGAAATTTCGTGCGTGGAGCCAACTTTGAAAGCTTATATCTCTCAATTCATAAGGAATCAGAACATTTTCAAAACATAAAAGTTGTAAACGTTTGATTATAGTTTCCAGAAAGTTAAACCATTCATTATTTGGACATTTGTACATAAAGTTATGACGGATTGAATGAAGGCTGGTAGAGCAGTTTCGCCAGAAATTTCTGATGCGTGGAGCCGATTTTGGAAGCTTATATATCGCAATTCATAAGGAATCAGAACATTTTCAAAACATGAAAGTTGTAGTCGTTGGATTATAGTTTCCAGAAAGTTAAACCATTTATCATTTGGACATTTGTACATGAAGTTATGATCAATTGAAGAAAGCCTAGTAGAGCAGTTTCTGGTGGACTTTTAGTGACGAAAAATGGACTTTTAGTGACGGAAAATGGACTTTTAGTGACGGAAAATAGACTTTTAGTGACGGATTGGCAGAAACTTAAGGACCAAAAATGGTCATTTCATTCATTTCGTTTTGGATTTTTGGAGCACGGTTCTTGGGCGATTTTTGGGCGATTCTCACGGGAAAACATTGGGGTAAGTGTTCCTTATCCTATATTGATTATATTTCATGATTCCATACTCATTTACATCATGAATCCGTGAATTTATGGAAGAAAAATCAAGATTTTTGCAAAATCTTCCAAAACGAAAATTTAAGATTTGGAGGTCGAGTTGTTATCGGATTTTGGTAAAATTGGTATGGGTGGACTCGTAATTGAATGGGTTGTCGGATTTTATAAGTTTCGTCGGATTCCGAGATGTGGGCCCCACGGGCAAATTTTAAACTAATTTCGGATTTTAATAAAAATGTAATATTTTCTTATGAAATTGATTACTATAATTTTTGTTGACTGTATCGAATTAATTATGACTAGATACGAGTCGATCGGAGTCGAAAAATCGAGGAAAAAGCATAATACTTGATTAAATTGGAGCAAGTCGAGGTAAGTGACTTGTCTAACCTTGTATGGGGGGAATTTTCCTTAGGATTGGTATTGATGTGATTATTGAAATGTGTTGAAAGTCGTGTGCACGAGGTGACGAGTGTACACGGGCTAAATTGCGAAAGATTATATTTTTAAATTGTGTAGATCACTGTTGCGCATTTATTAAATTATTTTATCTTGTTATATTCTTCATCATTGATCTGAGATATATACTTCAAATTTGTTTGATCTTTTCTTACTAATTGTTTTACCTGTTTAGTTAAAATTTGGTTTCTTTTATTCTGTGCATTATTTGAAGGTTGATTTTCTTTAAATTAAATATTATTAATATGAAGTATTTGACATTTTTAAACTTGATATTGAAGCAACGTAGTAAAGATTTTGAAATATTATTTTCCTAAATTATTTACTCCTGAATATTTTTATACTCATTGTGAGGGAGCCGTGAGCTCTTTATTGTGGAAGAATATTATTGTTGAATTATTTTGACATGAGCCGTGAGCTCTTTATTGTGAAAAAATATTGTTGTTGAATTATTTTGGCAAGTTAAATTATTTGAGCACTTGAGATGCAAATTGTGATATATTGTGATATTGATACGCATGCGGTGATATAAGGTCTGGGTGTTGAAACGCATGCGGTGAGATAAGGGTGGCTTGATACGCGTGGCTAGTAGGGGTGACTACTAGAAGTCATGCGGTATGATAAGGGTGGCTAAAATGCGGGATGCTATTTCGGAAAAAAAAATATTTTCTTAAAATAAATTGTGAAGGCTCCCGCGGTGATATAAGGAAATGAAATATTGTGAAATTATATTATAACTTGGGACTACGAGGCGGTACCTCAGTAGTGCCCTTGTTGATATTGATTTATGGCCATAGTTGCTTTCGATTAATTGTTGTGATTTTCATAAAGTTGAAGGAAATTCTGTTTTGATTCCACGAGATATTGTTTGCAATTATTTGGTGTCATTAAATGTGACATACTATTTGATTCATTTTCAATGTCATTTTATTTTACTACATTGATAAATATTTTACTATGCCATTATTATATTCCAGTAGGGCCTTACCTGACCTCGTCACTACTCTACCAAGGTTAGGCTTGGCACTTACTGGGTACCGATATGGTGTACTCATACTACGCTTCTGCACATCTTTTTATGCAGATCCAGGTATATTTTACCAGCCTAGACGTCAGTGAGTTACCTGCGCACGGAGACTTCGAGATATATCTGCCAGCGTCCGCAGACTCCGGAGTCCCCTTCTATCATTTTATGTTGCTTCCTTATATTTTATTTAGACCTTGACATATAGAGACATTGAGAATAAATTCTTAGAAGCTTGTGACTTATTTCTACCGGGTTTTGGGAGTTGTAATCATTTGAATTATAGATTACTTATTTTCAGATATTTATGATTATTCTGTATTGATAGGCTTACCTAGTCTTAGAGACTAGGTGCCATCACGACACCCTACGGAGGAAAATTTGGGGTCGTGACAACAATCGACCCCATGTACTAGTAAGTGCTGAGCCTAACCTCGACGAAGTAGTGACGAGACTAAGGCGGTTCACTTACATTAATATGTACACAATATTAGTAACAATAACAATAATAGAAATAATTCAGGTAACTCATTTATAATAATTGAAGCCAACTCAGCAGTCATAATCACTTATCATTTCCATCAATTCTGTTGCAGCGTGCAACCCGCTCTCACAATATATCCATATTCAGTTCTATTGCGGCGTGCAACCCGCTCCTCCAATATATTTATTTTAATCAAGTTTGTTGCGGCGTGCAACCCGATCCTCCAATATTAACTTTTTAACAAGTCTGTTGCGGCATGCAACCCGATCCTCCAATATTGACTTTTAATAAGTGTGTTGCGGCGTGCAACATGATCCTTCAATATTGACTTTTAATAAGTCTTTTGCGGTGTGCAACCCGATCCTCCAATATTGACTTTTAATAAGTCTGATGCGGCATACAACCCGATCCTCCGAAATTGACTTTTAATAAGTCTATTGCGGCGTGCAACCCGATCCTCCAATATTGACTTTTAATAAGTCTGTTGCGGCGTGCAACCCGCTCCTCCAACATTTTCATTTACCAATTCTTATAGAAGAAATTTTTTCAATAAATGTAACAATTAATATAAAATTATGAGACAACAAGCATACAATAATTATGGTTTAATTATGAAGCAAACAATGAAAAATAGCAAATTATTATGGAAATCAGGGAGCAAATAGGCAGTTTAATATTTATTATGCTAAATGTCAAATAACAATTAAGGCACATAATTCAAATAGCATGTAACAATTAATGTAGGAATTCAAGAATTTATATTTGCAAAGAATAAGAGGGAAACAATTATTATAATAATTAATTTATGATTAAAAACAATTTATGATTTTTCAAGTAAGCAGGCAAACAATTAATTTGACGACGTATAGACACTCGTCACCTCGCCTATACGTCGTTTACATGCAATTCACATAACAAATAATTTAAGGGTTATATTCCCTCAAGTCAAGGTTAACCCCGACACTTACCTCGTTTTGCAAATTTCAATCAATTATTCAACCACAACTTTTCCTTTTAAATTTGCCTCCAAAAGCTTCAAATCTATTCACAAACAATTCAATATATTCAATACTAATCATAGGAATTAATTCCATATGAATTTACAAATTTTTCTGATAAAAATTTGAAATTCATTAAAATATTCGGCAGTGGGACCCACATCTCAAATCCCGGAAAAACTCGCGAAATCCGAACACCCGTTCCGATACGAGTTCAACCATACTAAATTTGTCCAATTCCGATATCAAATGGACCTTCAAATCTTAAATTTTTATTTTTGGAAAGTTTTACAAAAATTCCAATTTCTTCCATCTAAATCCGAAATAAATGATGAATATAGACATGGATTTGTGAAATATAATCACTTTTGGTTATAGAACACTTACCCAATCCAAAGTCGTGAAAATCCCCCTTGAAATCGCCCAAATCCGAGACTCAAAACTCAAAAATGAGTAAAAATAGCTAAGACCCGATTTTATGTATTCTGCCCAGCATTTTCGCATCTTCGAGATAAATCTCTCATCTGCGAAAAGGGGCTGTCATGCGAGGTTCCGCATCTGCGGACAAAATATCGCACATGCGACGTCCGCATCTGCGCACAAGGGCCGCACCTGCGAAGGCCACATCTGCGATGGAAGTCTCGCTTCTGCGAGCTCGCACCTGCGGTCAAAATTTTGCAGGTGCGATTACACCATAACTCAAAATTTCAGATTTTGCTTAAGTCCAATTCTTGTTCCGATTTCGATTCGTTTCACTCTCGGGGTACTCGGGACCCCGCTCGAATATACCAACAAGTACCGTAACATATTACGAATTGACTCGGGGTCTAAAATCACGTCAAACAACACTGAAATTATAATTCACACCCCGATTCGAACTTTGAGTTTTAAACTTTCAATTTGCAAATCTCGTGCCAAAACATATTAAATGAATTCGGAATGACTTCATATTTGGCACACAAGTCATAAATGACATAATGGAACTGTTCAAATTACTAGAATCGGATTTTGGCTCCGATATCAAAAAGTCAACCCCGTGGTCAAACTTGAAATATTTAGCCTTTAAATTGCTAGTTCCGTTAAATAGTCATAACTTGAGCTAGGGACCTCCAAATTAAATTCCGGGCATACGCCCAAGTCTCAAATCACGATACGGAGCTACCGGAACTGTCAAAACACTTATCCGGGTCCATTTGCTAAAAATATTGGCCAAAGTCAACTCACTTAAATTTTAAAGTTTTATTTTCCATTTTAATCTATTTTTTACATAAAAACTTTTCGAAAAATTATACGGACTGCGCACGCAAGTCGAGGAATGATAAATGGTGCTTTTCGAAGTCTTAGAACACAGAATTACTTATTAAATTTAAAGATGACATTTTGGGTCATCACATTTAGCCTATCTCTACCTCTTCTCATACCCACCAAGGCCAACCTCTCACACCTCATAATTGAGGCATAGGTGCTTCTCCTCTTCACATGGCACAATCACCACAATAATGATTTTAGAAATCAATCGCAATGCAATCCATCAAAGAATGGATAGACAGTGAGGAAAAAGACCATCTTTGCATCATATCTATATATTCTATATATTATTAAAAGGAGAGGAAAAAGCCCTCTTTTTAAGCCAAGTGGCAGTTTAGAAAAAAGCCACATGGTATAAGTAGTTAATAATTAGTTATTGGTTATTGTTTTTAAATTTAAATATCTATAAAAAATAAAATAAAATATTTTATAATAAAAAACAAAAATTAAAAAAAATTGTCCATTCAAATTGGAAAGTAGTTTCAAGTTGGAGTTTTTAAATTATTTTAAAATAAAAAATTCTATATACTATTAAAAGAAGAGGAAAAAGCAAGCCTAGAAAAAAAAGCCGCATTGCCTAAGTAGTTAATAATTAGTTATTGATTATTATTTTTGAATTTAAATATCTATAAAATAATAAAATAAAATATTTTATAATAAAAAAATTAAAAAAATTGTCCATTCAAATTGAAAAGTAGTTTCAAGTTGGAGTTTTTAAATTATTTTAAAATAAAAAATAACAATTACAAAAATAAATCTATATATTATTAAAAGGAGAGAAAAAAACCCTCTCCTTAAGCCAAGTTTCAGCCTAGAAAAAAAGTCACATGACATAAGTAGTTAATAATTAGTTATTGATTATTGTTTTTGAATTTAAATATCTATAAAATAATAAAATAAAATATTTTATAATACAAAACAAAAATTAAAAAAACATTGTCCATTCAAATTAGAAAGTAGTTTCAAGTTGGAGATTTTAAATTATTTTAAAATAAAAAACTACAATTACAAAAGATAAATCTATATATTATTAAAAAGAGAGGAAAAGGCTCTCTCCTTAAACCAAGTGACAGCCTAGAAAAATGCCAAATGGCATAAGTAATTAATAATTAGTTATTGGTTATTGTTTATAAATTTAAATATCTATAAAATAATAAAATAAAATATTTTATAATAAAAAATAAAAATCAAAAAAAAATTATATCTCCTATATATTATTAAAAGGAGAGGAAAAAGCCCTCTCCTTAAGCCAAGTGGCAGCCTAGAAAAACGCCACATGGCATAAGTAGTTAATAATTAGTTATTGGTTATTGTTTTTGAATTTAAATATCTATAAAATAATAAATAAAATATTTTATAATTAAAAACAAAAATTAAAAAGAATTGTCCATTCAAATTGAAAAGTAGTTTCAAGTTGGAGTTTTTAAATTATTTTAAAATAAAAAACTCTATATATTATTAAAAGGAGAGGAAAAAGCAAGCCTAGAAAAAACGTTACATTGCATAAGTAGTTAATAATTAGTTATTGATTATTATTTTTAAATTTAAATATCTATAAAATAATAAAATAAAATATTTTATAATAAAAAATGAAAATTAAAAAAACATTATCCATTCAAATTGGAAAGTAGTTTCAAGTTGGAGTTTTTAAATTATTTTAAAATACAAAACTACAATTACAAAAACATAATAAACATTTAAAATAAAAAAACAAAATTACAAAAAATAAAAAACTGCCAATTTAAAATTTCTTTGTTTTATAATTATTTTTGTTTTTATTTTTAAAAATAAAAAGTTTATTTATTCAGAAAATATTATTGAAAATAACAGAACAAAATATTAAATAAAAAAATATGTATCTTCTATTATATTATAAAAAGAAAGTAGCGTACAAAAATTTAAATTAAGTAATATGCTAATAAAAGTTTCTATTAACAATGTAATAATTATAAATATTAGAATAATAAAGAAAAATACATAACAAAAATGTTATTCAATTACTATACAACTCTCTTTAATTTAATAGAGATTTTATTCTTTAAAATTCAGATAATATTATTAAGAATAATAGGATAAAATTTAAAATAAAAAAAATTTCAAGAGTAATAAAATATATATCTTCTATTATATTATAAAAAGAAAGTGGTAGATAGAAATTTAATTAATATTTTTTAATATTAAACGCGTATTGCGTGGGTACGACTGCTAGTATTATTAAAAGGAGAGGAAAAAACCCTCTTCTTAAGCCAAGTGACAGCCTAGAAAAAAGTAACATGGCATAAGTAGTTAATAATTAGTTATTGATTTTTTTTTTTGAATTTAAATATTTATAAAATAATAAAATAAAATATTTTATAATAAAAAATGAAAATTAAAAAAAAATTGTCCATTCAAATTGGAAAGTAGTTTCAAGTTGTAGTTTTCAAATTTATATCTATATATTATTAAAAAGAGAGAAAAAGCCCTCTATTTAAGCCAAGTGGCAGCCTAGAAAAAAGTCGCATGGCATAAGTAGTTAATAATTAGTTATTGGTTATTGTTTTTGAATTTAAATATCTATAAAATAATAAAATAAAATATTTTATAATAGAAAACGAAAATTAAAAAAAAAATTGTCCATTCAAATTGGAAAGTAGTTTCAAGTTGGAGTTTTTAAATTATTTTAAAATAAAAAACTAAAATTACAAAAAAATAAAAAACATTTAAAATATAAAAAAATATTACAAAAAATAAAAAACTGCCAATTTAAAATTTTTATGTTTTTTAATTATTTTTGTTTTTATTTTTAAAAATAAAACGTTTATTTATTAAGAAAATATTATTGAAAATAATAGAACAAAATATAAAATAAAAAAAAATATGTATCTTCTATTATATTATTAAAAAAAAGTAGCATACAAAAATTTAAATTAAGTAATATGCTAATAAAAGTTTTTATTAACAATGCAATAATACTAAATATTGGATAATATAATAAAGAAAAATACATAACAAAAACGTTATTCAATTACTATACAACTCTCTTTAATTTAATAAAGATTTTATTCGTTAAAATTCAGATAATATTATTAAGAATAATAGGATAAAATTTAAAATAAAAAAATATTTCAATAGTAATAAAATATATATCTTCTATTATATTACAAAAAGAAAGTGGTAGATAGAAATTTAATTAATATTTTTTAATATTGACTTCGCATCGCGCGGGTACGTTTGCGTTCACAACTTCGCGTTCGCGAAGTACAAATCATCAGCCCCTCAAATTCCTCTTCGCGTTCGCGGGACTCCCTTCGCGTTCGCGAAGAAGGAAACCAGACTTCAGCAACAGCAGTCCAAACAGCTCCAATTTGGTCCGAAATCACCCCGAAACACACCCGAGCCCCTTGGGACCCCGTCCAAGACTACTAGTTTGAATATAGTAATGAAAGCTAGCCCAACATCTTTTCTAGCATCCAAAGTTGCTCTCACACAAGCATAAGTTGTTTCATCCCAAAATAAATAATACAAATGAAAACGCATACCACGAAGAATATAACAGCTGTAAAGATTGGTTTGCATATCTTCTCCTTTATATCTGGACATGACTGAATATTACTGGAGCCTTCAACAATGCCTGATGAAAAGGAAGATCAGAATTACCAAAGCTAATATAGAAATCTGTTGTATTTTCATATGTTCTTTTTCCTTCTTCCTGGTTGAACTTCCCTGGAGTAATCCAAAACCAAAGCAAGCAACAACAGAGGATTGGTCATTTAGAGGAGAAGTGGGAGTCTCGGCAGGTAGCCATTTGTAACTATAGGTATATAGGTATTCACGGTTCAGTTGAAACCTGATTCAAACCGATTAAACAAACCGAATTTTTTAAATTGGTTTGGGTAATAAATTTTAAAAAAGCACGATAATGTTTTATTTGGTTTGGTTTTATTTTAAACAAAAACTTAAAAAGAAAAAACGAATCAACCCAACAAATTATATACACAAATTTTATATATATATATATATATATATATATATATATATATATATATAATTCGAACCATGAACACCCCTATTTGTAACTTAAGACCTCCAAAACAGCATCGGTTACATGTAACCCCTGCTTTGCCAAATTTATGATACCCAACAATATCCACATTATCCAACAGCCACAATAACTTCAGTACAAAAAATAAGTACTTATAGGCAAACCACAAAGCTCAACAAAATGACTGACTTTAGAATAAGAGGAATAGGGAAGAGGGAAAAAAGAATGAGGAGAAGGTGTAATCTCAGTTTCCAGTTTCCACCATCTCTTCAAACAAGTTCAATACAAGACATATAATTGCAAAACCAATCACTCCTGTTGTCCGGTCGCTGATCGCAGCTGTTTCTATTTCCTTCTCAGTCTCAGCGGCGGACGCATGTTGTATGAAGCGGTGTCACGTCGGAAAATTTTACTAAATATAATACATATAATACTATGCGGAACTTGTCATATACAAAAAACTGACACCACTTGACAAAGAGTTATCCTTGGCACACTGGTTAAGTGCCTGATTTTGCTTGTAGAGGTCAGAGATTTGGACCTCAACTTGAACGCGTTTTTGGCTAATCTTTGAGCGAGCCACTGTCGTTAAACAATTGTGACTAAGTAGAATGGAACCGTGACCATTTTCTAGCTTAAGACTCAACAAAAGAGAATTCTTCCTCATTTACAACCTTATTTGTCTTCTTCTCTTCTGTAAATCATACGTACGCTACTGCTCAATCTCACCCGACAATGCATAACAGGCTAGCAGGCCATTATAACCTTACGAATAAAAATAAAAACAAAAAAACTTTACGAATCATATTTCTCCTCGGCATTTCGTCGAGCAATTTGCGAGCAAACCAAATCTCCCTGCGTACGAGGTATTTATCCAACACAGAGTTTCTCCCAAAGTATCCAATTAAAACACATGGAGAATGAGCTACGATTTTCAATTTTAATTGAACGAAAAAGGTGCAAACTCAAAACGAAAATCAAAATCTGAACTACTAGTAACACCACATAAGCATAATCAACAAATACCTGCTCGAATTTTGAAGAAAACAAATGTAAACTTTCGACTCAAATTGAGCAAAAGCTAACTTTCCAAATATATGTAAATTTTGCTTTATATTGTACTCTAAACACAAAAAGAGTACAATAATATCAATGGATTGGTTGAAGAATTACCTGAAACTAGAAACATTTAAATACCACGAAGCTCGGAGATGAAAAGAATGGGGAAAAGCGCCTGGTATATTAAGCTTGTATGCGACTTATAATTTATAAATTGACAAATGCGATTACAGGGCATTCCTCAACATTTATAGTCGATTCTCAATTGCTATTTATAAGTCCAATGCGATTAACTAACTTATTGTGATTTATAAGTCGCGTTCTCGCCTGCTATTATAAGTCATATTCTTTTTTTTCTTAAGCAAAAGTCCACCTTTGCGGGGTTTAGGCATGATCCCAACCCGTATATTATCAAAAATAATTAATACACGGAGGAGGACATAGATCATAGCCTCCAAAGTAAGATGAGGATTGATGTAAATCAGCTCTAAGAACACTTGGACCCACACGATCTGCCTAATTTGGGAGATGACCTCCGTTACAATTTGACTATAATGAACTTCACAGAAGGATGTTATACACAAGGTTAGCAACACTATAAAATGTTCAAAATTACCTACTGTTAGCATCATTAATAACAAAATGATTCTTCTTAGGCTTAAATCTTAAAGTAGAGATGCCATCTCGGTCTGAGTCTCAATAATGATTTCACTTTGTTCGATAAGGAACTAGAATCATCCATTAAAACCTGACTATTTATTGATTCACCCATATTTGCCAATTGATCAGCCACCATATCGCCCTCTCTGTAAGTGTGAACAAAAACAAAATTACCTTTGCTAGAGAGTTGAATAATCCGATCAATGATATAACGGATATGCCAATGTGCTGTCATTTTGTTGTTAATCATATTAATTATCAATTGGGAATGAGATTCCGCCATCACAGAGAGAAAGCCTCTGTTAATACACAAGATCAATCCTTGTAGCAAAGCTTTGGCCTCAGCCACATTATTACTACAAAGTCCATAATTTTCAGCATAGGCCAAGATAAAGCAACCTAAGTAGTCCCTGACGACACCACCACCACAAGCACTTCCCGGATTTCCTTTACTATAGCCATCAATGTTTAGTTTTAGTCATCCATTGTTAGGCTTCCTCCATGTAACCATTTTACTAATGATAACTGGTCTAGCTCTATCAACTGCATTGCACATATCATACCACTCTAGAGGCAGATGCACTCTAGGAAATAGGATCTTTAATAGCAAATACATGAATCTACAAACCTGCATAATTATGAATCTAGCAGACATGCGTACATTTTTAAATCTAGCAGCGCATCTGCTTTTCCATATTTCCCAACATATGACTGATGGAAGACATTTGATTAAAGCAGCGTGAATCCATTACTTGGCTTGGTTAACCACCAGGACATAAGAAGTTGCCTAATATCTCCTTTTTTGATAGTGATGCCACAGCTCTAGCTAAAGAAAGACCATACTTAATCAGCAATATGGCTCATACAAAATAGGTGTATGATGATCTATTCTTTATGGGTGGTACAGCAAGAGCATTTAGAATTAAGTGTCATTTTAAACTTCTGTACACATTCATCAATTGGAATTCTTCCCTGTAACATTCAAAGCATAAAAAATTAAAAAAAACTTTAAAGGGGAGTTTCTTAGGCCAGATCATAGCAGCTGTAAAGGAGTTATTCCAGTGCCTCTCAAGTTTTGCCAGGTAAAAACTCCATTCGGGTCAACTATCTATGTTGGCCAGTCATTTGTACCTTCATGGATCTCAATCCCTATGATATAGTTGATAAAATTGTTAGGGAGAATATCTCTGAGCTTAGAAACAATCCATCCTCTGTCATCAAAGAAGTTATTCACAAGAATTTTTCTGGGAGCATTTTGGTAGTGAATCAGTTTTGCCAAGGCTCCTTTACCTGACCAATTACCCCACCAAAAGGACATACTTCCTTTACCTATCTTCCGCAGGATAAATTTCTCTACATTTTCTTTGATATCCATAAGCCTTTTCCAGTTATGAGATTGTCCATAAGACCATTTCCTGAGAACTGGATGTTTTCTTTTTGCAGTACTTAGCTTCAAGAAAATCTCTCGGAAGACTAGGCTTGGTCCTGAAGTTCCACCATGCCTTAGCAGAAAATTTTTACAAAAATCATTCAATGATCTAAAACCTACTCCACCTTCCTGAGTAGGAAAACAGAGATCAGTCCATGATTTCCGGCGGAACTTGTTTTTGTGCTATTCATTACCCCAAAAATAAATTAGCAATAATCTTCTCAATTTGGAAAAGGATAGTTTTAGGTGGGTATAAAACAGACAACAGATGCAAAGGCAGTGAGTGAAGGACTCAATTTATCAAGACTGCTTTGCCACCATAAGATAGTAGTTTTTCGTGCCACCCTTGCATTCTGTTAGAAATTTTAGCAACCATGTTGTTGAAAAAAACTACTTTCTTCCGACCAACATAAATAGGGCATCCCAAGTATTGCATATGGAATTAAAAATGGGAAAAATAAGTAATATTCCCAACCTCAATGATAAAAGGTTCAGGAAAGTTAGAGGAGACATAAAAGCCAGATTTTCTCTTATTGATCATTTGGCCTGAGGTTCTTTCATATGTGTCTAGTTTAGATATCATCATCTTTAAGGATATAAGATCACCTGAGAAAAATAAAATGGTGTCGTCTGCATAACACAAATAATTAATTAAAGGGCCTTTTCTCTCGGATGAATATGGGATAAATCCCTCTGTAGGTAATTAGTTCATCAATCTAGATAGTAGCTCAGGTCCAAGAACATATAAAGAAGGGGACAAAGGATCACCCTGCTTGATACCCCTAGTGGATTTAAAGAACCCATCTCTTGTTCCATTCAAATTGATTAAGTACCAATTATTAGATATAAGCCTCCAAACTCTGTCAATCCAAATCTCAGAAAACCCAATATGTTTCAACACCAGGCATAAATAGCTCCAATCCACCCTGTCATAAGCCTTGGTCGTGTTAAGTTTCATGACGACATTATCAATTTGTGGAGATTGATTTATCTTGTGCACCATCTCTTGAGTCAACATGATATTCTCAGTTATGGATCTCCCTTTGATATAGCCAGTCTGGTATGGAGATATAAGATTATGCATTAGAGAAGCAGGCCTGTCATACCCCAAACCTGAAAAGGCGTGGCCGGCACCCGGTACCATACTCGGCCCGAGCGTACCACTCTGTAACTGTGAACTCTGGAGGGTAACCCTCAACTTAGGCAGATGAGGCCATATTCTGAATCATCTAAAAATAACATCTACAACTAGCAATAACAAATTAAACATCTACATAGGTCTGGTAAAGCCACAATACTGATATAAAAAATATACATGACTCGTCTACAAGCCTCTAGGAATAACTGAATTGTATCATGGTCGGGACAGGGCCTCAACCGACTCATCAAACCTGTATATATAAAATGGACTCCAAGGTATCGACCTGGTAACTCCGAGAAAGTGGAGCTTACCAACCAAGCTGATGTTTGACTTTGTCTACTAGAAAGATCTATCCAGTTGTCTATTAGTACTTGCAGGCATGAAATGCAGCGTCCCCAGCAAAAAGGACGTCAGTACGAAATAATGTACCGAGTATGTAAGGCAATAAGATAACTAAAATCTGAAATTGATCTGATAATATAATAACTGAAAGTACCTGGGAGTCAAATATAATTTGAAGATATGCTTACCTGCTGATACTGACACATCTCTCTCAATATAGTAAGTAAAGTAGTTGCCCGGCCCTATAAGGCTCGGTATGTGTAACTGTTATGCTGTAGTAGGCTCGCTCATAGGTGCTCAGCCATACTAGGCTCTGTATCTCGACCACTCTGGGCTCGCTCATAGGCGCTCGGCCACAGTAGGCTCGGTATATAACTTACCACCTGATTAGAGGTTGCTCAATAGGAGCCTGCCCATCGATTATAGCCCGATGGTGGTGAAAATAATGTAATATATATATATATACCCTCTGCTCTCTTGACTGGAAGAAAATAATACTTAAACTGAATATAAAGTCTTGATAAGGGAGAACATTATAACTTCTGAGACTAGGATAATGTGAATAAATTCATGAATACGAACTTCTCTTTATATCTCGTTGTCAAACATATGTAGTTACGGGATCATGCCAAAATGAAGAAAAGGTTTATCCTTAACATACCTTAACTCTGTTGAGTCTGTAATACCTTCCAAGTAATTCTTCAAACAACTCAACTCAATCTACCATAGCATAAGGAGTATCAAAATTAGTGTTGAGTAAAGGCTAAGTCCGCAACTTAAACTAGTAGCTCGTTTATGTAAATTTGGGCAGCATCTCCCCCATAACAAGAGTCTCCTCCTATACCATATACTAACAACAATAACCAGAGCAATCCAGGAATACATAATTATCAATAATACGAATAATACTATTGTAAACCACACGAATAATTCTCTTAATCCATAAGAGAAGGTAACCAATACTACAATGAAACATGCGACATTTCCCCAGTTATTATCATTCCCTCAAGCCTACCATGGTCAAGGTAATACAACAACACAACTAGAAACTCCCACAATAAGTTTTACAACCCAAACTATGATACAACGAGCGGCAAGTTTGACTACGATTATCAAACATACTTCTTCAATATTTTCTTTCCTTCAAAACACATATCAATGATGACTACAACTACATATCCAAGTTACTCCAATGATTTCCAGACACGAAAAAAAAACTTAGAAAATTACCGAATAACTTATACAATAATAACAACGTCAAAATACTAGTTTCAGCTATTAATCCCATAATTCTCATCCTACAATTTAGCCATGACCTGGAAGAATTTAAATATACCAAGGAGAGTAAAATTCTTACCTTGTTTTCCAAGAAATATTTTTATTCCTCCGTACTTCACATAGAAGAAAGCCCGGATTAACCAACGCGCCAAAACAGAACAACGAGATTGAGGTGGTGCGCAAAACCTGTATACTATCTTTGAGAAAGATTACACTCTTCTTCTAACTTACTTTGCTTTGAAGCTGATTTGCAATCATGCGGAGGAAATTGACGTAGGCATAATCTCTATGTCGTTCTTCGTATTTTTCTTCCATGCAAGGACATATCTTTACCTCCACACGTTGTAGCTCATATTTCTCAAGGGGGCCTTTTTCTAAACTATGTTGAGAAGAGGCAAAATATTTATTTCCTCCATACTTGCTAAAGCGTTGCTGATGATATACATAGGTTTTCAAGACATAAGTTTATCCATAAAAAAGTAAATATAATAGTTATAGTTAGTGGACAGTGGGGTCCACCCCCATTTGCCATCACTTTTGAATTTGATCCTAATCTTATATAACTTTTCTTTGCTGAAGTTCATCTGTCACTTTAGAGGTGTAAATATCTTATTTTGTGAATTCAAGAAGTCTTTTATATTAGTGGGTGTGTGGCCCACACTTTGATGACTTTGGCTACAAGTCCTCTAATGTGCCACCAAATTACATGACTTAAGAGTCATTAATTTGGCCAAAACTTGCTGCCACGTTAGGAGCCTAAGTTTGACCAAAATAATTTACCTTTTTCCTTAATCAACTTATTAATCCCTCACTAATCCAATAATTAACCAATTACCCACATAATTAAGAATTATTCCAAATTACTTAAAATACTAATCACTTTTAACATACCTTATACACCTCACTATCATGGTCATGTGGTACCTTGTATGACACAAGTCCATAAATACGGGGTATTATAGCTTGGACCGTATTTTATCCCCAAATTGTCAAACTTTGACGAAAACTCCCTTTCTTTGATTCGCTTACTCTCTCACCTTCACGAATTTACTTATCACTTGTTTGAAGTAGCATAAAACTTATAATCTCCAAATAATCTTATCCTTGAACTGAGGTCAATTATCTTACGACAATTTCAACGTACAATACTACAGGGTGTAACATCGACGTAATACCGCAGGGTGTAACATCATTCCCCCCTATTCGTCCTCGAATGTTGATTGTTGCACTTATCGGTCTCATAACCGGATATCTCTTACGAATAGTTTTAACACTGTCCTTGCCTTCTAGGCAACTGTTCTGTGAATAAATCCAAAGGTCAGGGCATTCCCCCTCTTTAGGCCTCTTTCTCATACCATGACTTGTGGTCGGAATTCTTTCGACCTCGTAACTATTGCTACCTTCTATCATGCAGATTGTATGACTCTTACCTTGTATGTGCGTCTATACGACTCTTCTATCCTCTTTCCTCCAGCTTTTAGCCAATCTCTAGGCCTCACTTTGTGAACGTATACAAAGTTATGACAAGTTGTCCCTTCGGGCGTCATTAGCTTTACTACATCTAAGTAGGACATACTATACCATAACTCTTACTTCGATTTATCATTACCATGGTATGCTACCAAACTCCAGGTTACTCTCGTTGCTTATCCTATATGTATAAAGCTAAGTCTTTTAACGCTTCTTCATTACTGTTCATCTTAAGACTGATGGCCTAATCTCATCTCATACTTTGTAACTTTTATCCATACATTATTGATTCACCACAATGTTGATCTACAATCTACCACTAATAACTTGAAACTTCTTACGTAATACCTTACCACTAGGGCTTACGTTGCATCGAGGAATATTTGAAGTGATTTTTCCTGATCCACTTATAGGCGATATTGTACTTCAATAATCGTATTTTATAGCATCCCAATGTGATTCACCTTACGTCGGTATTTTAATCCCGTACAATTCATGAAATCCTCTTCAAATCATTACTCAATCGAAGGTCGAAACGTCATCCTCTTATCTAACACAGTTACACCCTTATTCTACTACCAGGTAGCATTCCATCTTTTCTAAATGCTACTGGTTTTAGACTCCTTTGCATTCAATAAGTCTATATTGGGCTCTTTATAACTTACGAAAACCATCAACTCTCTTGTTTTGATGGGCTTAATCTTGAGGCCTTACCTATTCTTGTCACCTTCTCACTCATCTTTACTTATCCTTACTCCTATCTACCTAAACCCTTATCACTCTACGATACTTTAGCTTGCGACCTACACACATCTATTCATACTACTCATAACTTTATTTTAACTTGCTAGCACCATAGATTTCCTTTCGTGCCTTCTCAGTTACCTTTAAATGTGAGCAATTACTTTTCATGGTCGTTCTGCCACTTATTGCATGAATACATGGCTTATCTCATTGCCCACGAATACTAAAATTTCCTGTAACTCATATGATCTCAAATATCTGCTTTTGAATTTTTTTTCCCCGTTCATTAGCCATGATAGGTGCCGCTTTCTTATGGAGTGCATACAATATTTTAGTGAGACTACTTTTACATGATCATTTCTCCTTCAATTTACTATGTTTAGGTTGAAGCCTTCTTCCTTATTTCCTCGGCTAGTCTTTCGTTGTAGTACTTAGGGAGGATCTTCTAACTCTTGTAAAGCTGCGAGCTTATTACATCGTATACTCGACGGAATTTTTGATATCCTTCCTCACCTATAATTATCCGTAGTTACTTACCTCCACGTCCTTGTGCTTGTAGGGTTGTTCCTGAACTGAGATTTTGGCTGTCTTCCCAGTGGTACTCTCTTTTATTTCTGTAACACTCATACGATATCTTTAACTATCCCAACTCCTATCTGAATATATCTCAAGGATCACGATGTCATATATGCGAGACTGAATTTCCCATGTTGGGTTTTGCTATGTTTATCTTGCACAACCTGCTGATTTGTCGGTACCCTCTTGTTTAGCCATGGCTAGGCTCTTCCTGAATCAACTACTAACTACACGTTAGTCCATTATCATATCTATATTTTGCGTAATCTCTCGTGGGTTATATCCTTTGTCTTAAATTACCCCGCACACTGGATCCTTATGTATCTAGTGTTCATTTGCACTTATTTATCAATAACATCTAGTGATGGAACCCTTTCTGCCTCTCCCCGTCGTCACGCTTACATAATGTTCTGGAGTCGTATTATATCCGTAGGATCTGAAAAAATGCAATCTCATTCCTTTCGCCTTTCTACCACATTCTTCCTTTACTATTCCATAGTTACCTTAACCACATAACTCTGACTTAATACCATATCACATCATATTCCCCCCCTTTAAGGGATTACTAACATTTATTGCTATGAAGATTTAGCTATAAATGTTTCACCTCTTCATATTTGGCGTCTTTTCACATCTTCACGGACTCTTACTTGCATTGCGGTAACCCTTCTGTACCGGTGATAATTTAATTTCTTACACACAAAGGTGACACCTAGTATAACTTGCACACTTAGTCTCTTAAACTTAACTCTGCTCACAATGCTTTTTTTAGGGAAACGTCTTCCTGAATGACCTTTAAAGGTTATTCTTCTGTTGTCCATTCAATTATCACCGGAACGCGACCTCTGAAATTCTCACGATATCAACTATTATCAAATCCTTCGGTCCTGAATTCATGTTCAGTTTATCGTATTCACTAGCCCATACTAATTTCTATTACTCTAGGGTCTACCTTTTCCTTCTAGTAATCATATATGAGTCACCAACTCATTTCTCGAAATAGGGACATGACTTTATGGCTTATACTCTTTTATTGTCTCGAGTCTTGTAACTTCTTATCTTTTCCTTCACTTGACTATAGAATCTGTAGTCTTGTCATATTTTGATTTACCGTTATCACCCATATATCACATCTTACTCATGATACTTCATTTACTCTCTTCTTATTCTCCGAATAATATTTTTGTCTATCACTTTATTCTGAAAACTTCAACAAAATGTTCTTTCACTTTTAGCTCCCCTTCCTTCATCTCACTGGCTCTTCGGAATGCCTAGCATTCTCACTTTTTTTTTACTTGGGGATGGAGTCATACTAAGGTAAATATTTGTCCCTTCTAGGATTCCACTGCCTATCTTCTGAAATTTCTGAACATTCTAGTATTCATATCTGACTGTACCACTATAGAGTTCACCATCTAGGTATCTCACAAGGAGATCTATTACCACATTTGCAATATCCCTCGGAAATGTGAGCTAATGATAACAATCCATCCACAATTTTGGGTTACTCTAACCCCAGCTGGTTGTTGATATCCCATCATTCTCTTAAATTATATATGTTAGCTCCCACATGACATAACTGAAATGGGTGTTGTCAAGTGAATATATCTTTGTTATTGTTGAAAGTAACTCAGAATGCTTATATTTCTCTGCGTGAATTGTAAATACAGATAATCTTCACTAACTAGGCACCTCGTATCCTTCTTCACCTAGCTTCTTTTACTTGTTGAAACTTGTATCTACCTTCTGATTCTCTTATTTCTTTTTACCACAAGGATAGATAGATATTCATGCCTTAGGGCACCTTATCAAGAGGCTCACATGTCGTAGTACACATATATCTACTGAAGGCCTTACATTTACTCATCATAAGCATGACGCAAAATCGAGTTTCTCTGACTCAACTCTTCTGCAGCCACATTCAATCTCTTACAAACTGTCTTTTTGGATGTAGGTATCATTGTATTATGAATAAAATAAAATTTAGGAGTTTGAATTCTTACAACTGGGCTCTACCACACGATCTAGAGTAAGAAGAAAGAGTAAAAGTCCTAAATGCCCTGTAGCCTCCTGCTTATAAGTGTGATGCACAACACACCCATAAATAAGACTCTACTAGACACGGCTTATAGACTCCCTAGGACAGAACTGCTCTGATACCAAGTTTGTCACGCCCCAAACCTGAAGAGCCATGGCCGGCACCCGGTGCCATACTCGGCCCGAGCGTACCACTCTGTAACTGTGAACTATGGAGGGTAACCCTCAACTTAGGCCAATGAGGTCATATTCTGAATTATCTAAAAATAATGTCTACAACCAGCAATAACAAATTAAACATTTACATAGGGCTGGTAAAGCCACAATACTGATATAAAAAATATACATGACTCGTCTACAAGCCTCTAGGAATAACTGAATTGTATTATGGTCGGGACAGGGCCTCGACCTACTCATCAAACTTGTATATATAAAATGGACTCCAAGGTATCGACCTGGTAACTCCGAGGAAGTGGAGCTTACCAACCAAGCTGATGTTTGACTTTGTCTACTAGGAAGGCCTATCCAGTTGTCTATTAGTACCTGCAAGCATGAAATGCAGCGTCCCTAGAAAAAGGGACGTCAGTACGAAATAATGTACCGAGTATGTAAGGCAACAAGATAACTAAAATCTGAAACTGAACTGATAATATAAGAACTGAAAGTACCTGGGAGTCAAATATAATTTGAAGATATGTTTACATGCTGATACTGACTCATCTCTCTCAATATAGTAAGTAAAGTAGTTGCCCGGCCCTATAAGGCTCGGTATGTGTAACTGATCTACCGTAGTAGGCTCGCTGATAGGCGCTCTGCCATACTAGGTTCTGTATCTCGGCCACTCTAGGCTCGCTCATAGGCGCTCGGTGATAACTAGGAGTTTTAGCCTATTATTTGCTCTCTTTTGCTTAGGTTTTGGATCAAAAATGCGTAAAGGTATTCCCGAAAACTAACTTAATGTGCTTGCTTGGAGGGTTTGGTCAAAATGAGGTAAAGAAGCCATAATCAACTCATAAATGAGTCAAAGCTGCACGAATCCAAGGCTGAGACTGGAGTGGTGAGAGCGGCAGAAAAGCATGGCCGCGTAAGGACCACCACTGAGGCGGCCACTATTACGCGGTCCGCGAAAGTAGATTCAGAGAAGGTGCTTTGAGTACTAAAATCACCGCTGACCGCGTTGGAAAGGTGCAGCCGCGAGGGGATTTTCGCTGAGAGCGTGGTTCGAGGTTCAGAGACTGTATACGCGGACGCGGTTGAAATTATGTGGTCCACAAAACTAAGCCCGATCCAAGCCCAGTATTGAAGAAACGCAGATCGCGCTTATTATTACGCGGCCGCAAAAGCTCAAGCGCGGACGCGGTCAGAATTACGCATCCGCGAATCCTCTGCGGGGGCATTTTTGTCCGGAAATTTCAACCTAGTATAAATAGATTCTTTTATCAATTTTAGGTTAAGTTTTGTTCAGCAGAGCACGTGAACGGTTGGTTTTCCCCTTTTTGGGCAATTTTAGAGTAGATTTACCTTCAAACTTTAGATTTTTATCTTGTACTTTAATATTATGGCTTATATTTCATCTTTATCTTTGATTTCTACTATTATTATGAGTAGCTAGACCCCATAGCTAGGGTTGTGACCCAACCCTAGTGTGGGTATTTAATAGGTCTTGAATTTTAGGGCTTAACTGTTTATGAGTTAGTGATATTTAGCCTAATTCATGCTAAAATTGTAGAATTAGTGGTTGCAAATACTGACTCATGCCTTTATGACTTAGGCTCTTCTTGAGAAAGAGGGACTAAGTCTAGGAAAATTAGGCTAACAAGGAATTGGGGTGAACTCAAGAGATTGATAGCCCCAATTAAAGGGTTAAACCTAGAGATAGTAATACCCGACTTGAGCCAATCTCACTTGTATTGTATGAACACCCATTTGGGCTTGAGAAAGCCAAATCGGGCAAAGTCACTCAAACTACCGAGAGGTATAGAATGAGAACTTATGTGTGATGGTTATATCATGACCCCAATCATAACAAACTTGTCCTAGATTCTTGATACCCATTAGATACTCACCTAGGCGGAAGTCACTTCCCTAGTGCCTTTTAACACTTGAAAACTTTTACCAAAAATATTGTACTTAGCTTACACTCATTATACAATAGTATAAAATTAGAATAGAATCAATTAAAACAATGTTTGGAAGTGCAATTAGGAACAACACACACATCTAGATTAGTTAGATATCCAACTCCAAGCCAAATTAACTCCCTGTGGAAATCGATCCCGACCTCATTGGATAAAACTGTATCGACCATCCTCGTTAATCTATAGTGGTGTAGGTTTGGCCTCGATCACTTTTTGGCATTGTTGTCGGGGAGTTAGACGGCGTTGGCTATCTATCTAACTATTTGTGTGTCTTGTTTTTCTTTCCTTCTGTTTTTCTAACTTTTGTGTATCAATCGCTTTAGGTACCGAATGGCTCATAATGATGCTCTCGGGCATGTTCTTCCAGGGGAGGAGGTATATGACAACATTCCAAACCCTCTCCCACCTCCTCCACGGGCAGTACACCGGGTGCTACCCAATGAAGGTTACATAAGTGCAATTGTCCCTCCCCGAATTCGAGCGGGCAATTTTCAAATTACAAATGCCATGCTGACCCTATTAGAGCAAAGGGGCTTATTCACTGGAGCTCCGCATCAGAACGCATACAAGCATCTAAAGGGTTTTGTAGACACATGCTGGGGGAGCAAGCAGACGAACGTGTTGGGGGACGCTCTGAGATTGAGACTTTTCCCATTTTCACTTAGAAGGAAAGCTTTGGACTGGCTCGAGAGGCTACCCAACCACTCCATACACACGTGGGATGAGTTGGCAGAAAAGTTTATAGCCAAGTTTTTCTCACTGGGTCATATGGCAGCATTGAGGGATGGGATCTTAGCCTTTAAACAAGAACCTAATGAACCCCTACATGAAATCTGTAAGCGATACCGGACAATGGTCAAGGAATGCCCAAACAATGATATGACTGAAGCAATGATTCAGCAGACATTCTATAGGGGCATCAACACGACCAACCAGTGTGTGGTGAATTAGCTAGCTGGGGGAATTCTATGAAAATCCTTATCCCGATGCTTGTGACATACTTGATGAGATGGCTGACACATCCTCAGCTTGGCAGAGTCGGGCAAATGTTCCTCAAGGTGACCCTAATGTCATCCATCTTCACAAGGAACTTCATGATCACGGACAATCCATAGCCGAGTTGACAACTACTATGAATCAGTTAACAAAGGCCCAGCTTCAGCAAGTTCAAGGACAAAGAAAGTAAATGTCATGGAAGGGGTAAATGTCATGGTCAACAAGAGGAGATAGCGTGGTCAGCAAGTGCAAAACAATCAAGATCAATATGAGCAAAGTGGTAGTAGTTACAATCAAGGCGATTCTTATGATGATCAAAGTGAGGAAGTGTTATATGCCAATAACTACCAAGGTCAACGGAGCAATGCTCCAAATCAACAATGGAGATTGCAAGGGAACAATCAAAATTGGGGCAACCAAGGCCAAGGGAATTGGAACAATGGCAACAATAACAACTCAAACAATTGGGGGAACACCAATCAAAATTGGGGGAAAAACAATAACAATTGGGGCGGCAATGGAAACCAAGGGGGTTGGAATAATAATAATCAAGGAAACCGGGGGTCGGGCTTTCAAAGGCCCCCGATGTATCAACAACCCAACAATCTGCCTCCATATTAGTCTCAAGGGCAAAGTTCTTCAAACAATGAGATGGGGCGGATAGAGAGTATGTTCAAACAAATGATGGAAAGGAATGCTGACTCAGATGCCCAAATAGCCTCCCATACTACCTATATTCGCAACTTGGAAGTACAAATGGGTCAAATTTCTCAAGCATTGAATACTCGCCCTAAGGGGGCACTACCAAGTGATACGGTAGTAAACTCGAAGGGTGGGAACAATACAGGCCATGCTATGGCGGTGACCATAAGAAGCGGTAGAGATGGAGATGCAAGTACCTTTAATCCAAAGAAGATTGTGAGTGATGATGTTATGTTGCAAGAAGATGATGAGATTCAAGCCAATGATGAGAATGTGAATGATGAAGTGAGGATAGATATTGATGACAACATGGAGGAGACTCAAAATGATGTGAATCCATCTAGGGAACACGTGATAGACATACCGAAAATGGTAGTGCCTAAAGCCAAGGCCTTTTTGCCAAGGCCTCCTCCACCGTATCCTCAAAGGCTTGCAAAACAAAATAATTAAAACCAATTCAAGAAGTTTATTGAGATGATGAAAAGTTTGTCAATCAATGTGCCCTTAGTGGAAGCTCTCGAACAAATGCCGGGATATGCCAAGTTCATGAAGGACTTGGTAACTAAGAAGAGATCTATGAATTGTGAGACCATCAAAATGACTCATCAAGTGATTGCCATTGTGCACTCAATGGCTCCAAAGCTTGAAGATCTCGATGCCTTTACAATTCCATGCACCATTGGTAGCGCCAATTTTGCAAAAGCCTTGTGTGATTTGGGAGCAAGTATTAATTTGATGCCATATTCCGTGTTCAAGACACTAGGTATTGGGCAACCAAGAGCTACTTCCATAAGATTACAAATGACGAATCGGACAATGAAAAGGCCGCTTGGTATTATTGATGTTCGACAAGTTTATTTTGCCTGCTGATTTTGTGATTCTTGACTGCGAAGTCGACTATGAGGTGCCTATAATATTGGGGAGACCTTTCCTAGCAACAGAGAAGGCATTGGTTGATGTGGAAGCAGGGGAGCTCACCTTCCGAGTGGGCGATGAAAAAGTTGTATTCCACGTGTGCAAATCAATGAGGCAACCAAATAGCAATGAAGTTTGTTCTTTTGTGAATCTTGTGACAGAGGTAATAGTTGATGACACGAGTGCCATGATCAATGTGGAAGACCCTTTGGAAGCTGCGTTGTTAAACCATGAGGATAATGAAAAGGAAGACTTGGTTGAATGTGCAAATGCGTTGCAAGGAATGGGATCCTACTCATATGGGCTCCGTAAACTTTCCTTGGACTTGGAAAACCGGAGGACTCCACCAACAAATCCCTCAATCGAGGAGCCACCATCATTGGAGTTGAAGCCTTTGCCTTCACACCTCAGGTATGAATTCTTAGGCCCTTCTTCCACATTACCTGTTATTCTTTCTGCTTGCCTAACTAACGTGGAGGTAGACTCCACCCTTGTGGTGCTTCAAAGAAGGAAAAAGGCAATTGGATGGACTTTGGCTGACATTCGGGGTATAAGCCCCGCCTTTTGCATGCACAAAATTATACTAGAGGATGATGCCAAACCCTCCGTGGAACATCAAAGGAGGTTGAACGAGGCTATGCAAGAGGTTGTCAAGAAGGAAATTATCAAGTGGCTTGATGCAGGGATTGTGTACCCTATTTTGGATAGTTCAAGAACTTCACCGGTACAATGTGTGCCGAAGAGGGGGGTATGACTGTGGTCACAAATGAGAAAAATGAGTTGATCCCCACTCATACTGTCACCGGATGGAGGGTATGTATGGACTACAGAAAGCTGAACAAAGTGACCCGCAAAGACCACTTTCCATTGCCCTTTCTTGATCAAATGTTGGACAGACTTGCGGGCGTGCCTACTATTGCTTTTTGGATGGGTACTCAGGGTACAACCAGATTCTCATTGCACCAAAATACCAAGAGAAAACCACCTTCACATATCCGTATGGCACATTTGCATTCTCACAAATGCCGTTTGGTTTGTGTAATGCACCGGCTACCTTTCAGCGGTGTATGATGGCAATATTTATGGATACGGTAGAGGACTTCCTCAAAGTGTTCATGGATTATTTTAGTGTTGTGGGAGACTCATTTGAAGAATGCTTGGATAATCTTGACAAAGTGTTGGCCCGATGTGAAGAGACCAACCTAGTGCTTAATTGGGAAAAATGCCACTTTATGTCCCGATGAGGGCATTGTCCTCGGCCATAAGATCTCAAAGAACGGTATTCAAGTGGACAAAGAGAAGATTGAAGTTATTTCAAAACTCCCTCCTCCTACTTCCATCAAGGGAGTTAGGAGCTTTCTTGGGCACGCAGGGTTCTACTGAAGGTTCATCAAGGATTTCTCAAAAGTGGTGAACCCCTTGTGCAAGCTGCTAGAAAAAGATGCAAAGTTTGTGTTCAATGAAGATTGCATGAAAGCTTTTGAGCTTCTCAAGTATAAATTGAAAACCACTCCCATCATTACCGCACCCAATTGGAGCTTACCATTTGAGCTCATGTGCGATGTTAGTGACATTGCGGTAGGAGCGGTTTTGGGGCACAGGGTCAACAAGATATTTTATCCGGTCTATTATGCAAGCAAAACGATGAATGACGCCCAAGTCAATTATACGGTAACCGAGAAAGAGTTATTATCCATTGTCTTCACCATGGAAAAGTTTAGGCCATATCTCATGGGTGCCAAAGTGATTGTGCATACCGATCATGCGACACTCCGTTACTTGATGACCAAAAAGGGCTCTAAGTCTAGGTTGATGAGATGGGTTCTTCTACTTCAAGAGTTTGACCTTGAAATCATTGATAGAAAAGGAAGTGATAATCAAGTGGCGGACTGCTTGTCCCGCTTAGAAGAGGAGGGGAGGCCCCACGATGGCCTCGAAATTAATGATTCATTCCCAGATGAACAACTCATCTCCGTGTCTTTGAATGGTATGCCTTGATTTGCTGATGTGGCTAACTTTCTTGTGATCGGCATTGTCCCGAGTGAGCTCTCTTCTAACCAAAGGAAGAAACTCAAACGGGATAGCTTGGATTATTATTGGGACGAGCCCTATCTTTTCAAGATTTGCAATGATGGTGTGATCCGGAGATGTGTCCCGGAAGAGGAGCAAATGAATATTCTTGATGCTTTCCATTCCTCGCCCTACGATGGTCATCATGGTAAGCGAGAACTGCTTCAAAGGTTCTTAGTTGTGGATTTTATTGGCCTACCCTGTATAAAGATGCAAGTGATCTTGTTAAGAGGTGTGATGAATGCCAAAGAGCTGGTGGAATTTCCAAGAAAGATGAAATGCCTCTTACCACTATTCTTGAGATCGATATTTTTGACGTGTGGGGCATAGACTTCATGAGGTGTTTTGTGAGTTCGTGTGGTAACACTTACATTCTGGTTGTTTTTTATTATGTTTCCAAGTAGGTTGAAGCTGAAGCTTTGCCCAACAATGAGGCACGGAGTGTGGTGGCATTCTTAAAGAAAATATCTTCACAAGGTTTGGCACTCCTAGGGCGATCATCAGTGATGGGCGTTCTCATTTCTGCAACAAGGTCTTCGACACTTTACTTTCCAAGTATGGTGTCAATCATAAGGTGTCAACCCCTTATCATCCCCAGGCTAGTGGACAAGTTAAGGTCTCCAACAAGGAGATAAAGAGCATATTATCAAAAACTGTCAATGCAAACCAGACGGATAGGTCAAGGAAACTTGACGATGCTTTATGGGCTTATAGAACTGCGTATAAGACTCTAATTGGTATGTCTCCGTACCGATTATTATTTGGGAAAGCATGCCATCTTCCGGTTGAGTTAGAGCACAAGGTTATGTGGGCGCTCAAGAAGTTAAACCTTGAATGGGATGTAGCAGCCAATCTCCGGGTAGAGCAACTCAATGAACTTGATGAATTCCGGTTTCATGCCTATTCCAGCTCGTCCTTGTATAAGGACAAGATGAAGTACTTGCACGACAAATATGCCTGAAATAAGGAATTCAAGGAGGGTGATTTTGTTCTTCTCTTCAACTCCCGGTTACAACTGTTTCCGGGAAAGCTCAAATCAAAATGGAGTGGCCCTTTTGAGGTGGTGTACGTGACTCCATTTGGTGTTCTTGACTTGAAAAACAAAAATGGTGAAATCTTTGGAGTTAATGGGCACCCAGTGAAGCATTACCTCGGCAAGTTTGATGACAGCCATGTGGTGGCCTTGATCAATTTCCAATGATGTTGGTTGCATGTGTCGTGCCGCGACGTTAAAACATGCGCTTCTTGGGAGGCAACCCATGTGTTTTTCTTTCTTTTTTGATTTTCTTCTTAGATCAGTCTTTATTTTGAACTAATTGGTTGTGAGCTTTGTGTAGGAATTGTTTGTGTAGTACAGGACTGTTGCTAGAAAAAATTGCCTAAGTGTGGGAATTACGCGGATCACGCTCAAAATTTCGCGGTCAGCGAAAGCTTTTTGCAGGGGCGCAAATTGTCAGCGGACGCGGACTTGAAAAGTCCTGAATATCAACTCTCTGAAGTTGTATTCGTGTCCACGTTTGTAATTTCGCGGTCCGCGTTGATCTTACGCGGCCGCGGCCGTTAATCCTCTCTCAGCGGACCTATTTCTGAAAAGGCTCTTCGAAAGGTAAAAAGCGTGGACCGCGGTGGAATTCCGCAGACCACGCTCAGGTAAGTCGGTGGGACCTCTGGGTTGGTATAAATAGGAAGTCCTTAGGACTTTTACACTTTTCGAACCCCACACTCTCACTGAAATAGACCACTATTCATCTTCCCCTTCTTACACTTTCAATTTCATATCTCATTAATCAAGAAGTAATTTCCTACTACAAATCCACACCTCGTATGCTTAAATCTTTACATTAATTTCATCTTTTGATTTTCTTTTCTTTTAGTTTTACTTTTTCTTTTTTAGGGTTTAACACATGTCATGATTTCAAAATGATGCTTGATTGATGCTAAAATTGCATGTGGGTAATGATTAATGCCTAATGGGGGATAGGGTTGTTCACTATTCCTGTTAATTACCTAAATTTTTGCACTAAGTGAATTCCTATGTCTTAAATAATTCATCAATGCTAGTATGATTTGAATTTTGCGGACCGCGGTCCAAATTACGCGGTCCGCGTTCATGCTTTTGTGCGAACTGGGTAGGCTTATATGTTCGCGGACGCGGTGATTTTTTCGCGGTCAGCGATTGACTTTACGTGGCCGCATCCATAATTTCGCGGACCGCATTCATGAGCTTCAGAGAATTAACAAATTGATTCTGTGGTCGCGTTCATTTTTACACTTTCCGCATCTGTTGTTTCGCGGCCGCGCCCATTATTTCGCGGTCAGCGGAAACCAATGTTCAGAGAGTTGGTAGTCTGGTCCCAACTCTTTCACGGCCGTGCTCCTTTTTACGCGGACCGCGATGATCTTTTCTGCGGGTGTGCTCCTTTTTACGCTGCCAGCGGACCCCTGCTTTGAGAAACACTGTGATCATTTCATCTGCTTTCCTTTGTTGATTCATTGAACCACAATACTAATGAGCTTTCACTGATTGTGTATGCAGATAATGGTGCGATCTCGTGGCGGTCCTGAGAAATCACAAGGGAGGGGAGAATCCTCCCGAGGACGGGGCAGAGGGAAACAGACTGCACCCTTAGCACCTAAAAGGGTCATTGGCAAGAAGCAAATCCTCCGAAGACCCACTCCCGACTCTTCTGAGACTAGTGAATATGTCCCCTCCCGGGAGATTTCTGAAGGGAAGCTGCACAACCTCAACAAGAGGCTCAATCACAGCCCTACCGCCTCGTCAATGAATCTACCTCCTTGTCTGGGTCGTCTGATGGCTCAGGAGGAGGTAGTGAGACTTCGACACCACCTGCCCCACATGCTGCAACTCCAGCCTCAACAACAGCTCCAATTAATATTGATGATGAAGAGGATGTCCCGGATGACGGGAGAGGTGGTGATACCCGGGTTGGAAGTTTGGTGAGATCAAGAAAGCCCGCAGTATGGCAAGATAGATTTGTCAGTGAGAAAGCCTACCACAAGTTCCGAGAATGGTGGCCACAAAGGTCGCTCACCCTCGTGAGGGATTTCATAGAAAGAGATCTTCTACCCCACAATCCCAATGTGAAGAAGCAATTTGATGAAAGAGTGGGGTGGAAATTCTTCACTAGCAAGCTACCGGAGGCCAATGAGTACTTAGTCAAAGAATTCTATGCCAATGTCGCCCACATCAAAAAGGGCACCTACGTGACTAAGGTACGGAACCGGAAGATCAGATTTGATGGCAAGACACTGAACACATATGTCGGGTTTGATGATGTGGACGAATCCCTGTACTTGGAGAAGGTGGCATTAGATAAGGCAGCCTGTCCATGGCTTGCAGAGGTGATACCCATCCCTGGGACAACACCGACTTGGCTTACACCTGGGGTCCAAATTGCTAGAAACACTCTGAGCTTTGAAGCAAAAGGGTGGTGCACCTTCGTTTGCAGCCGGCTAGACCTATCTCAGCATGACAGTGATATCCTAGTCTCCCGGGAAATTGTTGTGGCTTCTATCATGGCGGGGTACCCGATAAATGTGGGAAACATCATGGCCAGAAACATCACCAAAGCTATCGGGAAGGAAGAAATATCATACCCGTTCCCCAACTTCCTCACCATATATTTAGAGGACCAAGATGTAGAAGGGAGGGATTTTGACATCAAGGTGAAGCCAAAAAGGCCCTTCTCTTGGTACAGCCTTTAGGGAGCAGACAATCCTAAGTCCAAAGGCAAAGCCACTACCTCCGCTGGCCAGTCTGAAGAGCCAAGGGTAGTGGCCACTGGGTCCGAGCCTTCCACAGCCGAAGGTTCATCTGCTGCTATGCCACCTCCTTCCTCAGGGTCATCTGTCTCTGCCCCACTATTTGTGCCTTCCTCCTCAGCTTACCCTCAGACTGCACTGCGGGTTAATCAGATTTTATCCAGTATCAACAACTGGATGTAGGTAGCTACATCAAAGCTATCTGCCTTATCCAGTGCAGTCGCAGCACAGGTAGCTCCAGCATAGCTTCAGATGCCTCCGTCAGTGGAGGATTCATTGAAGAAGATCCTTGACAACCAAAAGAAAATTCTGGAGATTCTGGGTACTCATGAGAAGGTAATCAAGGAAATGGGAAAACAGGTCAAGAAGGTGAAGAAGAATCAAGAGTTGTTAAAGAAGGAGGTGGAGAAGCTTACTTCCACCGGAGAAATTCCTCTGGACCTCCTTATGGAGGACACTGCCCCGACAGCACAAACAGCACAGGCATCAAAGCAGAAGGCTGACAGAGAGCCGGTGAGAAGATTTGTGGTACCCTAGACCGAGGACTTGGAGATTCAGTTAGAGGATCCTGATGGAGCTGATGAGCCTACATAGTCTAAGGACCCTACCAGAGTACCTGATCCCATGCAGACAGAGACCACATAGGGAGTTTTCTTTACTCTATATCCTTCCCTTGATCTTATTTTTACTTTTAGCATTGAGGACAATGCTAACTTCTATTTGGGGGGGGGAGGGGTCTTATTTTGATTTGATGACTGACATGTAATAATTATGATACTATTTTTCATTTTCGTTATTTTTATTTTCGTTATTTTTCACTTTTGGTATGTGTATAACTTTACCATTCCATGTATATATTCATCCCCATTTTGTGTATATTTGTTTCACTCCCCTATTGTACATATTCATTTTACTTTCTGTATTTTACTTTATAACTTCTTTTGTAATTTTCCTTAATAGCTTAGCTTCTCATTTCCTTTAGTAACTTCTTTTTGAGTTTGTAGCCTCTTTTTACATTTCTGCATGATCAATAAGCCTTTGGTTTTCTTAATGCATGGTTCTTTCCAAAAGTGGATAATGTGTTAACCGGGTGGCTCTTCCCAACGATGGATGGCATGACAACCTTCTTAAGGAATTGAGTCTGTTTTTCTTTCTGTTTTGATACATAGTAGTAATGAATAAAAGTGCCTCAAGTAGGCTTCACTTGGCACTAACACATTTACCTTCGACCTTATGGTTAGAGACAAGTTTGTTGAAGATTAGCTCTAGTTGTGACCTTTAGACTCTTGAGTTGACTAAAACTATCATCAAGTGGTTTCTGTGAGCCATCTGTGATCTTCAATCTTAGCTGGGGTTGTTGTGGGACCTCGACTCTATTCTCTTTAACAATCCAGTAGCTTGAGAGGTGAGGTATTGAATTGCAATTCCAAGTCCCATGCCAACAAGTCTAGAACGTACCCTGAATGTGTTTTTAGGCAAAATTCTAAGTGTAGCTCGACTTGAGAAGTGATTATAGGCTCTCCTTGGTCCCATTTGAACTTTGAAAACTTTTGTAGCCTACCATTATGATATCCTTAATCAACCCCTTTGAGCCTAAGCCTTTTTCATTCAATAACCACATTACAAGCCCTCATCCATTTTATAACGACCCTCTCTTAGCACCCAATCTTTCCTTAGCATTCATGATGAACATTTGGCAAAAACATAAGTTTGGGGGAAAGACGAGGAATTTCAAAGTGATGAAATGTTCAAAGAACAAAAAGAATTAATGAAAAGGAAAGGCAAAGAAAGAATGAAAAACCAAAAAGAAGCATGTCAAAAAGAAAGTAAAGGTTGAAAGGATTCAAGAAAACAATGTTGAAAGGCATGGATTGATATAAAAGACTCAAAGGAGAAAAATGATTGTCATGAAGAAGAAAGAGTGACAATGTGTCTCTCTAGTTCCTCTAATGAAGAAGAAAATGATTCAAAAGAGTCAAGAAAGTATGAGCCGAAATGAGAAAATGGAATGCTTAAGGAAAGATGATACCATCATAGTTCATTATGTCCTACCTTGATCCAAAAAGCCTTCATTACATCCCGCTAAAGCCCTATAGGATTTCAAGTTGAGTGAGCTTATATTAGTGGTGATTTACATGAGGGGCAAGCTTATGGTACTTAGAGCCGGACTTGTGACATTCTTTTGAGAGTGATGAGCACACTTCTTTACAATCCATGTTTTGAGTGTCATATTCTATACGGTGAGATTAGCTCATGGAGAGTAGAAGAGTAGGAGTCTGGGATCCACGATGACCTACGTGAGAGAGCGAGCTTCCTTAATGAATTGAGTCAACTCTTGATGCTTTTGTGTCACATTAGAACTATGGAACTCAAGAAGTCATAGCATGATGTTGTTGATAATGCATTTGTGTTGAGGGTAATTGTTAGTCCCAATTGATGCTTGATGAAGTCACCTTAGGAAAGCTGAAATTTTCCTTTCTTTTCTTGTGGAGGTGGGAATTACCTTGTTTGCTTGAGGACAAGTAGAAGCTTAAGTTTGGGGGAGTTGATAACTAGGGGTTTTAGCCTATTATTTGCTCTCTTTTGCTTAGGTTTTGTGTCAAAATGCGTAAAGGTATTCCCGAAAACTAACTTAATGTGCTTGCTTGCAGGATTTGGTCAAAATGAGGCAAAGAAGCCATAATCAACTCATGAAGGAGTCAAACCTGCACGAATCAAAGGCTGAGACTGGAGCGCTGAGAGCGGCAGAAAAGCGCGGCCGCGTAAGGACCACCGCTGAGGCGGCCACTATTACGCGGTCCGCGAAAGTAGATTCAGAGAAGCCGCTTTGAGTACTAAAATCACTGCTGACCGTGTTGGAAAGGAGCGACCGCGAAATCTTTGGCGCGGCCGCGAGGGGATTTTCGCTGAGAGCGTGGTTCGAGGTTCAGAGACTCTACAGTTTGGGATCAAATGAAGAACGCGGCCCGTATCCAAATTACACGGCCGCGAATTGAACTTACGCAAAAGCGAAGATAATTCCGCTGAGAGCGCATCTTGAGGTTCAGAGACCCTGCAAGTCGGGCTTAACTGAAGAACACGGTCCGCATCCAAATTACGCGGCCGCGATGGAAGCACATGCGGACGTGATTGAAATTACGCGGTCCGTGAAACTAAGCCCAATCCAAGCCCAGTATTGAAGAAACACGGACCGCGCTCATTATTATGCGGTCGCGAAAGCTCAAGCACGGACGCAGTCATAATTACGCATCCGCGAATCCTCCGCGGGGGCATTTTTGTCCGGAAATTTCAACCTAGTATACATAGATCATTTTATCAATTATAGGTTAAGTTTTGTTCAGCAGAGCACGTGAACGGCTAGTTTTTCCCCTTTTGGGCAATTTTAGAGTAGATTTACCTTTAAACTTTAGATTTTCATCTTGTACTTTAATATTATGGCTTATATTTCATCTTTATCTTTGATTTCTGCTATTATTATGAGTAGCTAGACCCCATAGCTAGGGTTATGACCCAACCCTAGTGTGGGTATTTAATGGGTCTTGAATTTTAGGGCTTAACTATTTATGGGTTAGTGATATTTAGCCTAATTCATGCTAAAATTATAGAATTAGTGGTTGCAAACACTGACTCATGCCTTTATGACTTAGGCTCTTCTTGAGAAAGAGGGACTAAGTCTAGGAAAATTAGGCTAACAAGGAATTGGGGTGAACTCAAGAGATTGATAGCCCCAATTAAAGGGTTAAACCTAGAGATAGTAATACCCGACTTGAGCCAATTTTACTTGTATTGTATGAACACCCATTGGGCTTGAGAAAGCCAAATCGGGCAAAGTCACTCAAACTACCGAGAGGTATAGAGTGAGCACTTATGTGTGATGGTTATATCACGACCCCAATCATAACAAGCTTGTCCTAAATTCTTGATATCCATTAGATACTCACCTAGGCGGAAGTCACTTCCCTAGTGCCTTTTAACACTTGAAAACTTTCACCAAAAATATTGTACTTAGATTACACTCAGTATACAATAGTATAAAATTAGAATAGAATCAATCGCAACAATGTTTGGAAGTGCAATTAGGAACAACACGCACATCTAGATTAGTTAGATATCCAACTCCAGCAAAATAACTCCCTATGGAAATCGATCCCGACCTCGTTGGGAAAAACTAAGGGTGGCATGTAGGCCGGTTAGGACCGGGACCGGCCAAGGACCGCAAGCCCACATGGACGGTGGGCCTAAAAGGTCCTAACCAGATAGGACCGGGACCGTGGGGTGGTGGGCCGGGTAGTGGGCCGGTCTCATAGGCGAGGCCCGCGAGACCGGGACCGTTTGGGACCGGGACCGGCTGAGAAGTGGGCCGGTTCAAGCGAACCTAAACGGTCCTAAACGGGCCCAATGGATAATTTTTATAAAAAAAATTGACCGTTTGGCCATTTAAAAACTAGCCGTTTGGTCTGCCAAAATAGATGTTGGCTATTTGCAAAATAGTCATTTAACCCCCTAAATTTTGTTTTAACCCCAGACTTTTTATAATTATACTTTTTCCCTATTTTTAACTATAAATACCCCCTCATTCTTTTATTTTTCTCACAAAATCATCAATCTCTCTCTAATATTCTTCTATAACTGCTTACTTAATTGTTACAATTTGTGCAAAATTGTGAAGTTGGTGAATTGAAGTATTCAAGTCTTCAATAATAATTATTTTTCAATAAGTTATTCGTCAATTCGGTAAACTCGTTCCAACTCTTAAGTTTTAATATTATAGTTTTGTTTGTTTTATTTACTTTGCTTGATTAATTAAGATGGCTTATTCCTTAAAAAAATATTTAGTAAAAATAAGGGAAAATCCAAGAGTAGTGAATCTAGTGGCCAATTTGTTCCTCCTCCACTTCCCTCGGCTCCCCGGCCCAAACTTGTTACCCGTCCTACACCTCCTATTCTTGATAGCGATAATAGTTTATTACAATTTACCGAAAGTCAATTTTGCCATAATATTGCACCCCGGTGAACAATTAAACCATGAATATATGAATGCTCTTTATGGTAATCCAACTATTGATGAAAATGATGATGAAGAAATAAATTTTGATGAAACGCAACCGGATGACGATACACCCACTAGTCCTGCTCCTCAAGTTAACCCAACTAATAATAATCCAAATGATCCCCCGTCTGACCCTCCTGTTATTACCCCTACTTTTTCTTGACAACCTTCTAAACGGGCAGAAACATCTCTTGTTTGGCCTTTTTAACTCAACTAAGAGAAAAAAATAGGGCTAAGTGTAAAACTTGTGGCAAAGAGTTAGTTTTTAAATATGTTGGAAGTCGGGGAGGGACGGGAAGTTTGACTAGACACATATTGCTACACCCTCAAGATAAAGCTAGATATTTTCGTATGAAAGCTTTGGCCGAGGGGACAAGTGCACCTAGTCAGGCTGACCTTAGTACCGGGTCAAATTAATTTCAGCCGGGAATTAACACTGTTACCGGTGGTATTTTATATTATGATCCAAAAAAAGATCGGAAAGAATTGGCAAAAATGGTTACTGTTATGTGCTTACCCTATAGTTTTCCTTCTAACTCTCACTTTATGCATTATATTAGAAAAGTTTATAATCCTACTTATAAAGGCTTTCCTCGCACAACCGTAAAGAGTGATATTTATAAATATAAATATGAATATGAACAATATTTGCGTTATTTATTTACTCATATAAATTGTCGTGTTGCTATTACAACTGATATTGGTAGAAGTGGTAATGATTGTGATTACCTTACTGTTACCAGTCATTGGGTTGATGAGGATTGGATAATACAAAAGCGCATTATTGCTTATAGAATAATTAATTCACGTCATACAGGGCAGTTTATTTCTAGCACGATTACGGATATTTGTAGATATTTTTGTATTAGTGATAAAATAATGTCAGTTTCAATGGATAATGCTACTAGTAACACAAATGATGTAGCCTTGCTTACCACTACACTAAGTCCTGCATTTAGTAACATTTTTCATGTTAAATGTATTTGTCATATTTACCATTTAATTGTAGGTGATGGTATGCGAATTTTAAATGTTGAAATTGAAAAGGTTAAAATGGCTCTTAATTGGCTTTTTTATTCAAACCGTAGAAGTAGACTTAGAGAGATATATATCTTAAGCCATATTCGATAGTATATAAATATATATATCGAATATAGCTTATATATATATACTATACTATATATATATATCTTACTATATACATAGTATATAAGTCATATTCGATAGTATACATCTTACGATATACTATATATACATTTTAATATAGTAAGATATATATATATATATATATATATATATATATATATATATATAGAGAGAGAGAGAGAGAGAGAGAGAGAGATCTTAAGCCATATTCGATAGTATATAAATATATATAGTATATAAATCGAATATTAATGTATAAATCTTAAGATGTATATTTAGTAAATCGAATATAGCTTATATATCTTAAGATGTATATATAGTATAGTATAGTATATATATATATAAGCTTATATATATATCGAATATAGCTTTTATATATATACTATACTATACTATATATATATCCCATATACATATAATATACACACACACACACACATATATATATATATATATATATATATATATATATATATATATATATATATATATACATATATTATAACGCATTGCTTTGAATATCTCTTTACAATATTTTTGTCTTTAAATTTGAATTAAAAAATTTAGGTGACAATCTTATAATATAATTTACTAGGAATTGCCTTAGATATTTTTATTACCATTTTTTTTCCTCTAACTTGTATAAAAATAATTTAAAAAATAGAAAGTATCTGTTGGTCCTGCTTGGGCCGGTTTAGGACCGTTTGGGCCCATTTAGGCCCGGGACCGGCGCACTTAATACGGGACGTTAGTTTGTGGTCCCGGTCCCGGACCGGTTCCAACAAGAAGCCCGCGAAGCCCGAGACCGCTTAGGACCGGGCCCGCGAAGCTCGGGACAGCTTAGGACCGGGCCCGCGAAGCCCACTAAGGACCGGGCCCGGCCAACATGCCACCCCTAGGTAAAACTGCATCGACCATCCTCGCTACTCTATAGTGGTGTAGGTTTGGCCTCGATCACTCGGCCACAGTAAGCTCGGTATATAACTTACCATCTGATCATAGGTTACCCAATAGGGGCCTGCCACATTGATTATAGCTCGATGGTGGTAAAAATACTGTAATATATATATATATATATATATATATATATATATATATATATATATATATATATATATATATATATATATATATATATAGAGAGAGAGAGAGAGAGAGAGAGAGAGAGAGAGAGACCCTCTGCTCTCTTGACTGGAAGATAACAATACTTAAAATGAATATAAAGTCCCGATAAGGGAGGACATTATAACTTCTGAGACTAGGATAATGTGAATAAATTCATGAATACGAACTTCTCTTTATGTCTCGTTGTCAAACATATATAGTTACGGGATCATGCCAAAATGAAGAAAAGGTTTAGCCTTAACATACCTTAACTCTGTTGAGTCTGTAATACCTTCCAAGCAATTCTTCAAACAACTCAAGTCAATCTACCATAGCATAAGGAGATTCAAAATTAGTGTTGAGTAAAGGCTAAGTCTGTAACTTAAACTAGTAGCTCGTTTATATAAATTTGGGCAGCATCTACCCCGTAACAAGAGCCTCCTCCTATACCATATACTAACAACAATAACCAGAGCAATCCAACAATACATAATTATCAATAACACGAATAATACTATTGTCAATCACACGAACAATTCTCTTAATCCATAAGAGAAGGTAACCAATCATACAATGAAACATGCAATATTTCCCCGGTTCTTAGCATTCCCTCAAGCCTATCATGGTCAAGGTAATACAACAACACAACTAGCAACTCTCACAACAAGTTTTATAACCCAAACTATGATACAACGAGCGGCAAGCTCGGCTACGATTATCAAACATACTTCTTCAATATTTTCTTTCCTTCAAAACACATATCAATGATGACTACAACTATATATCCAAGTTACTCCAATGATTTCAAGCCACAAAAAAAAACTTAGAAAATTACCGAATAACTGATACAACAATAGCAACGTCAAAATACTAGTTTCCGCTATTAATCTCATAATTCTCATCCTACAATTTAGCCATGACCTGGAAGAATTTAAATATACCAAGGAGAGAAAAATTCTTACCTTATTTTCCAAGAAATACTTTTATTCCTCCTTACTTCACATAGAAGAAAGTCCGGATTAACCAACGCGTCAAAACAGAACAACGAGATCGAGGTGGTGTGCAAAACATGTATACTGTCTTTGAGAAATATTACACTCTTCTTATAACTTACTTTGCTTTGAAGCTGATTTGCAATCATGCGGAGGAAACCGACGTAGGAATAATCTCTATGTCGTTCTTCGCATTTTTCTTCCATGCAAGGACATATCTTTATCTCCACACGTTGTAGCTCATATTTCTCAAGGGGACCTTTTTCTAAACTATGTTGAGAAGAGGCAAAATATTTATTTCCTCTACACTTGCTAAAGCGTTGCTGATGATATACATAGATTTTTAAGACATAAGTTTATCCATCAAAAAGTAAATATAATAGTTTTAGTTAGTGGACAGTGGGGTCCACCCACATTTGCCATCACTTTTGAATTTGATCCTAATCTTATATAACTTTTCTTTGCTGAAGTTCATCCGTCACTTTAGAGGTGTAAGTATCTTATTTTGTGAATTCAATAAATCTTTTGTATTAGTGTGTGTGGGGCCCACACTTTGATCACTTTGGCCACAAGTCCTCTAATGTGCCACTAAATTACATGACTTAAGAGTCATTAATTTGGCCAAAACTTGCTGCCACGTTACGAGCCTATCAAGTTTATCCAAAATAATTTATCTTTTTCCTTAATCAACTTATTAATCCCCCACTAATCCAATAATTAATCAATTACCCACATAATTAAGAATTATCTCAAATTACTTAAAATACTAATCACTTTTAACATACCTTATACACCTCACTATCACGGTCATGTGGTACCTTGTATGACACAAGTCCATAAATACGGGATATTATAGCTTGGACCGTATTTTATCCCCAAATTGTCAAACTTCGACGAAAACTCCCTTTTTTCGATTCGCTTACTCTCTCACCTTCACGAATTTACTTATCACTTGTTTGAAGAAGCATAATACTTATAATCTCCAAATAATCTTGTCCTTGAACTGAGGTCAATTATCTTAGGACAATTTCAACGTACAATACTACAGGGTGTAATATCAACATAATACTACGGGGTGTAACAAAGCCTCTGGTTCATCAATTTTGAATTAATCTTGTTTGAGAAATTGCTAAGGTTGATCAGCCTTAACTCCGTGAAATATTGAGGAGATTCCACTTTAGGAATCATAATAAGACATGTGTGAGTGAGATATCTTGGTAATGGGGTACCTGCAAAAAAAAATCAGGTATCATTAGTAGTAAATCCTACTTTATGACCTCTCAACATTTGTGGTAAAATTTTCTAGAGACCCATTTGGTCCAGGAGCACTGTGAGTGCTCATGGAGAAAATAATCTCTTTCAGTTCCTCCATGGACGGTGGGGCTAATAGCCTGTTGTTATCTTCTTCATTTACAATCCTTGGAATACAGTTGAAAATAGAAAGGTCATTTTGTGCATCATCCTTAGTGAATTATTTTTCAAAAAAATTGATAGCTTCTTGAACAATATTATCCTCTCCTTCAATCCAACTCCCACTCTCACTCATCATCTTGGTCAAAGTTAGTCTTCTCTTTTTCCCTTTGACTACAGAGTGAAAGAACTTGGAGTTCACTTCTTCTTCTACAAACTATTTTATTCCTGATTTCTACCTCCAAAAAGCTTCCTCCTTTTTGTAAGCCATAAGCAATTTTGCATTACCCTGATTAAGAGCAACTCTATTAGCCACTGAATTGTCATTAATGGACTTCTCTTCTAGATCAAAAACTTTTTCTTCCAAAACCTTCACAACAGTAAATATATTACCAACTGTATTTCTAGAGCCAGTCCTAATCGGGTCTGTTGTGATCTATAAGTAACATTCATCTATTGTGATTTATAAGTTGCATTCATCCGGTGCGAAGTCATGCATTATGATTTATAAGTTCATCCATCAATAGCGCTTTATAAGTCCGTTAATTACGATTTATAAGCCCGTTATCAATTGTGATTTATAAGTTTGTATTTATCTATTGCGATTTATAAGTCGTCTTCATGCATTGAGTTATAAGTCGAATTCACACATGAAGATTTATAAGTCTCATCCATTATATGTGGCATTCATGCATTGCGATTTATAAGTAGTATTCTTGCATTGCGATTTAAGTCGCATTCGTTGCAATTTCTAAGTCGCATTCGCGTATTGCGATTTATAAGTCACATTAGTTGATTACGATTTATAAGTCGCATTTACCAATTGCGAATTTATAGGTAGTATTTGTCAATTGCAATTATAAATCGCATCTGCAATGGCCAAAAACGCAATAAGCAGTTCCTCTGTGGGAAATTGAAAACGCCAAAGTAAACTATGGCTTATAAATAAGAAGATAAGGCTTTAGTACACTAGGGGTCGTTGGTCACCCAAGCAAAGGTTGTTTTAGAGCACTAAGGGCGACTAATGGTTGCCTCGCTTGCACAATTACGGTCGTTCTGGTACTTTGAGTTGTTACCAATAATAATGTAAAAGACATTCCTAAACTAATGGATGCGATATCCCTTTATAAGTCGCATTCGTCACTTGCGATTTGTAAGTTGCATTTATCAATTGTAACTATAAGCTGCATTGTCAAATGCGTTTATAAGTCAGCATTTGTCAACTGCAATTTATAAATCCCATTTTCAATTGCGATTTATAAAAATTGACAAATTTGACTTATAAATTGTAATTGACAAATCTGACTTATAAATGCATTTGTTATTCTTTTCTAAAATTTATTATTTGCGCTATCCTTCATCTGTTAGTCGCAACTTAAGTACGTATTTTGGGGAAATTAATACATAGCAAAGGTATTAATTGGCCAAAAGTAGGGTTGTACATAATTTAGTAAATATCGAATTACCGTACCGAAATCGAAAAATTTGGTATTCGGTATGGTATTTGGTATTCGGTATGGTATTTGGTTTAATTTAAAAAAAAATTGGTATTAAGTATGATATTTGGTATTTTAAAGTAAAATATCAAAATACCGATACCATACCGAAATATATATTATATTACACAATACATATATTATTAATTATAATATAAATATAAGAAATCTAAAATTTTGCTTTCCTTTATTCTCTAAGTTCATCAATTAACTCTAAGCAAGTGATACGACATTTTTAGTGATCAAATTTATTCCGTTATGTATAATTTTTACTCTCTAGGTTGATATTTACTCATTTTGGACAAAACTTATGTCAACAAACATTTTTAGTTTTGTACTTTTGAGTACTTTAATTAAGAATATTACATTCTATGACTCTACGGACTAGTTAGTATTCAAACCGAATAAACTGAAGTTACCGAACCGAATAAACCGAAACCGAAAGGAGAAAAATCGAACCATACCGAATTTAATTAGGTACGGTATTGGTATAGCATTTTAAGAAATCGAATACCAAAAATACCGAACCGAAATATCTAAATACCGTACCGTACCGACCAACGAATACCCCTGGTCAAAAGTACATCTTTTGAGGGAATTTTTTTCCAAAACTTAACCTATTTGCTTCTCATTTTCCTTTACTTGTCCCATCTCTAAGCTACACAATTAAAGTTTCTTATGATAAATAGCTTTTTATTTAGGTAATAATAATATGAAGTGAAGTTTTTACACATTGTTTTTGCTAAAGCATTTTTTGAAAAAAGATTAGCTAAACATTGAATTATGTTTAGTTTGTCATATAATTTGGCCAAATACAATTAACTACTTTCCAAAATACTTATTTTAAACTCAAAGTAATTTTAAAATGAAATCACTTTTTGAAGTTTGGTAACGATAAGGGTAGTCGAAAGCTTACAATTTAATTAGTATAAAAATCAAAAATATCTGTTATTATACATATATTTTAATTTTATTTATCCTCTATTGTATTTTGATGCAATTTATATATTTACTAGTATTAGTAAACTATCTTGTATTTATCATAATAGAACTCAAACTTGTATCTCTAAGTTTTTTAACACGAGATATGACTTACCCTTAAAAAATAAAATGGATGGTATATTTAAGATATTCCTTTAATGTAATGAATAAATTACTACGGTACTGAAAGCATAGTTCGTCCCTTTGTATTTCTCCCTGGTAAAAGATACTATAAATACTGCACACAACAATACAATTCCGGTGTTTTTTCTCAATTGAAAATTTTTATCAGTGCATTGAGTTGCAGAATGAGGTCGTCATCATCGTCAAAGCAAGCTGCAGATAACAGTCGTGGTATTAGCGGTCACCTATTGACCCTTCATCAACGTCTTTACCATGCTCTCAATCTTGGCACTAGGTAAAATTTCTTACTCATACAATATACGGGAATTGATTGCGTATTTGAATGTAATTATGGACCTGAATAGAGCAAATTAGGCATAGATTAGATGATTCGTATAGTGGACCCAAACTAGTTTTGATATTGAGGCATAATTGATTGATGGATTGATTGGAGACTCATACAACATTGTAATTTTGAACTTTTGGGCTCCAATGTTTATTTAAGCCGTATGAAATTTATTCCTCCTACAAATAGTAATGTATTGGAGCTCCCATGGCTTTGATGGACCAATTCTGGTATTTAAATGGAGAAGAGTAGAGAGATAGGCTCATTATCTGCTGAGTTTCCAAGCTAGAAACAAGATATTTCTCGGTCATAAAAAATAGCAGAGGTGCACAGAAGTTGGCCCGGACACCGAGAAAAGAAAAAGTAATGAGATAGGATGTAGATTTCTCGTCATTGGTAAGTGATAATTGTTTCCTTATGTATGTAGTATCGGATCCCATCTGTCTCAGCGTGCTAGTGGGAGGTAGCAGGTTCTCGGTCAAATAGTCGAGGTGTGCTCAAGCTGAATCGACCACCACCATCATCAAAAGAAAAGAAAAAAGTATGTAATCTCGGATTGAATCTGTTTATGCTTGGTTTTGAGGCTCTTTTGGATTCAACAAAGACACTTATGATTGGTTGGGCTGCAATTAGATTAAAAGAGGATATATATTGGAGTCCCTGCTGCTTCATGACATTCCATATTTACCTTTATAAACTTTTTGCAGCGGAGCTAGCTGAATCTTTTGGTTACCATTAGTGTATGTAGCTGAAAACAAGTTAAGTTGCATTGTTCTAGAAATATAACTGACTGGATCTAGATGATCGTGGTGTGAAGGGGAAGAAAAAGGCAGACGATTTGTTTTCAATAAGTTGACCAGATTTTGATGCTGCAAAGCAAGGGAACTTATGTCTGCCAAATAGCCGATGGCAAAAGGGGAATCATTTGAAATGCTTAAACCAAGAGATAAGTTAATTAATATTGTCTTATTTCGAAATATAAAACCTCCTTGTACCAAGCATGGGTGTAATTTGGAGAATCTGATAACATACAAGATAGCTATGGAAAGAAGCTGTCTTATGTGCACCAAGAATGGGCGAGTAAGTCTTGCATCTGCGAGATTTGATATAAAGACCATAATAGTTAGTTCCTTGGATGGGGAAATCTCTTTAAGAGAACTGCAAAAGGTGAATTCATACAGGGAAACACATGTAATATTTCAACAGAAGAGCCCAAGATTAGGAGTGCAACATCCTTGCTATGCATATGTGTTTTTCTTAGGTACTAATAGTCAGGTGGCTGAGATGGACATTTATCTTACTTCTCCTGCTCTGAAATTTGATTCGAAAAAAGAAAAAGGTCACAATTTTAAACTGAAAATAATGAAACAGGCGTTTGTACTTTGCAGTTTAAAAAACCTTCCATACTCCCAACCTCAAAGAAAAGCAAGTAGATTGTTTTATGTGAACTAAATACAGTAGCAAGTGTACTAGTCATTCCAGAGATTATTTCTTCATTTTCTTTCTAGAAGTTATTTTGTCCTCTGATATTATCAGTCAATCACCACTTCTCAATCCAATGTAATTGAGTTCGGCCATATGAATTGTCTGATATGTTTCCCCAAAAGAAGTTCATTTGCTTTTGGTTGTAACTGATAGCTGTGCTTCATTTATCTGAAGAAAGGACAGAGCTGACTTGATAGCCACTATTCATGATATGTCTCATGTCGATATAAGATGCAAAGTTCACTGTCATCAAAACAGGGACTTGAATAACAGGGTTGTTTAGGATTGATAATCAGAGTGAGCATCGTTTTCTTGATATGCATTTTCTTGATTTTTCCTTGATATGCATTGGTTCTAAACTCTCTTTCCAATTTTCCTCAAAGATCATACTTGAAACAACATTTGCTTCCATGGTTAGTGAAAACTGAAGACATAATAAGCGCATGTTTCTACTGGGGCGACAATCATTTTAATTTGACGCATCCTATTCTTTACTAAGTTGCTTTTTTCTTGTAGATATTGCGATGATGGGGTTCAAAAGTTGCATTATTCTGATAATGAGATGCAAAGACTAGTACTTCGTTCAGTTGATGCATTTCTTGATAATATATCTGCCGAGTCATTACAACACCAAGTTGTGAAGGTAATTTGCCTTCCACTTACCAATCTTGTATAAATTTGGAGAACACTTAATCTCATATTTTTGTTGGTCGGATCGCCTCTTATAGGTTACTACGGAAGTGCAAGAGACAGAAACGAACTACAACTTGGAGATGCATCATGTTCATACATTCTTTGTTTAGAAATTTTTTTTTTGCTTTTGTTATGCAAGAATATGTGTTATGGTACTTGTGGAAAACTTTAGCCTTTCTGAATAAAGTTAACTGGAACAATCGATCCATGTGATAAAAATCACATTAAAGGGCAACCCGGTGTACTAAGCTCCTACTATTCGTGGGATCCAGACCACCTTGCTACCCCTAAATATTTTCCTTTATTTACAGAAAGAGTGTTGAAATTTAGGTTGCCTTTGTAACAGCGAGCTTTGATGTTGAACCTCTTACTGTGAATGTGGATAGAAAACTGCAACCAAAGGGTTAGATTCCAGATAGTCGGTTGATTTTTTATCCTAGAAAAAGAACATACGTGTGCATAGTCTAACTTGTAGATACTGGTCCTAAAAAGAACTCTCTACCAATACTTGGCTTCTCATTATGTTTTGCTCTTTTTCTTCTCTTTTCTTTTAAAAGCATATATCATAAGTAATTCAAATTCCCTGTTTTATTTTGGGAAGGCATTATAGACTTGACTGGTGCCATGTCCTGTTAGTTGTGTGATCTCTTGCGGGGATCTCTACCTGTTTGAATAACTTGTCTTTTTCGCATGTATTGTTGTTTGACCTCTGGTATTTTCCTTCCATGCCAGGAGTCAGTCGGTGGCATAGTTGCAGCTGTAGGAAGTATTCTAGCATCAAAAAGTGCAGCCACATTAAGATTGGCCTCAGATGTAGCTGTAAAGATCGTCCGCGTCATACCAAGTACAATGCTGCAACTTCATTTGGCCAATCTCATCCATCCTTTATCATCCTTGTTAAGTTTCCAGGAATTACGAGTTGCTATATCTTGCGCCTCTGCCTTGAATTTGATATTATCAAATCTGAGTTCTAAAAGAGAGAAAGAGGTTTCGGATATCTTAAGAACCACAAACGTGGTCGGTAATCTAGTCCAGAATGTTAAAGGATACTCCAGTGACAATAAGCCAACTGAGTACTTTCAAGAGATGGCCTCTTTGTTAAGTAAAATTTTGTGGCGTTGGCCTCCTCCTCGGTTCCGTGTTTGGACTGATACGAAATTGTTGAATATCTTAGATACTGTCAAGCTCAATCCTGACTGCTCCATCAGAATTGCTGTTCTGCAGCTATATTCTGCTTTAGGTATTCGTATATCCTGCAAATTTCTTACCTTTCTTTTCTCTTGGCTTAGATTCATGATATTGCATTCTTACTTTGGGTGGCAGCTCTATGTGGCAATGGAACTAAGAAGCTTTTGGAGGACGGAGAAGGTCTTGTAAAAATTATGGTGGACAGTTTGGACAGTTCAAACCCTTATTCTGTCCAGATAGAGGGATTAAGACTTGCTCAATGTTTAACGGTAGCAATTGAAACTGAACTGTTATCCTTTATCCTACTTAGGAGCTCAAGTTTTTTTCGCTCGCTTACATTGATATATTTTATTAATTGCTCAGAAAAGTGAACAAGGATGTTCGAAAATTAATAAATCATCTTGTGAGCCTTTTGTGAAAGCTGTGATTACCTTAATGAGTAACTGGAGTTTTGATGCTGGAAAGCTTGCTAAGTGCCAAATGTCAATACTAGTCGAAGCATGCCGTTTGGCTCTGATCACTCGTTGGGCAGGGGACCACCAGTTTTATCTTTGGAAGGCAGGAGTTGATGGGGTTCTTCTTAGTCTTCTCATAGGAAATTCTGACACGACTCAGCAGTCTCTGCATAGCTTATCTCTGCAAGAACAAATCGTCAAGTTAGAAGAGGTTTTTGATAAATATGTTCTTCTTCCACTGAGACCATATGTTTGGGATATTCTTGGATGGCTTGCAGCAAATTGTATGGAAGATTTCTCCCCCAAGATGCATGGAAATGAGACTTCGTTTAATGCTCTTGTTATTTGTGCATGGTAATCGAAACCAAAATCTTGGTACAATTTCAACTTTCTCAACTTTATATATATATGTAAAGTTCATTTATTTATAGTGAGTACAAGTGTAGAAATTCTTAATGAGCATATTGGCATGAAACAAATTCCCTAATCAATGTGCATGTGCTTCTGTTTGTTTTGGTCTTTGAAAGCTTGGCCTTCGTGGACTCTATCCTCACAGCTCGCCAAATTTCTCAAGGGAGTGTTTGTCATTCATCGGAGAGTGAGCCAGCATCTAGAGCAGTCCTTATGATGATTTATTCTCCCAGCAAGTACATTGCTTCTGAAACAAGATTCATCCTATCTGAAGTTCTGTCACTGAAGGGGAAGGACTACGTGGAATATTTACTGGATATTTTGAAAGCAGTATCTTCTGGAAACAAGTTTGGAATACCGAGTAATTTTAGACTTGTCATAACCTTGATAACTCTGGCATGTTATTCAGCTCTGCCAAAAATTCATAAGCATGTAATTCAGCACGGAGGAATACCCACTCTGTTGAGCTTCATTAGTTGGTGGTTAGATAATCCTGTCCACCTAAATAGATCCAGTGTGGCTCCTCATGTACAGAACTATTTCAGTGAAAGGACTTGTTGCTGGCCTTCTTCTGAAGATTGGGAAGGTGAAGATATGCTTTTACTTTTTGGACTTATGGCTCTTGGTGAGTTGATAAATGCGAAAAATTGCGGTGGTCTCTTTTGTAATCAGATGGAGTCGCGAGCTGCTTTTATCAGAGAACTTCAAGAGATCTGTATTAACAATTCTAATCCTGGACCACGATGGTACGCTGCTTATATCCTTCGCCATTTTGGATTATACGGTTTTCCAAGTAAGTTTGGGAGAGAGTTTCGGGAGCTCCTTACTGACAATGAATATACTGATGTGGAGCTTATAATTAAAAATCAGGAACCGGTGCATGTCCATGGTGTTATTCTTCTGGTTAGATGCCCATCATTGTTACCTCTTGAAGAATTGTTTAAAGAGAAAAAAATTGGTTCTTCCTCAGAGCAGGATTCAGATTCATGCTATAGGTTAATCACCAAAGTTCGTCTCTCAGCTCATGTTGATTGCCAGTCATTGACAAAGTTATTAGAGTATATTTATTCGGGATTCTTTGAAGCAGGAGAAGACCTTGTGAAAAAGTTGAAAATTTTAGCCAGACATTGCAATTTGCAACCTCTAGTACAATTGCTTTATGGAAGAAGTCCGAAATGGGGAACTCCATTCCCAAGTTCCGACATTAACTCTGCTCTTGGGCCAGCTGGACGTAATTTTTCGTATGAATCCTTTTTCACAACTCATTTTGGGAATTTGTAGAATGTATTAGACGTAGAGACTTTATTTGTGTCCTTTGGTTTAAATTCTCTTTCAGAATTCATTTCCAGGCATTGTTATGTTGTGGTGGATGCACAGAACTATTTTTGCTTTATCCAGATACAATAGTTTATTTAGCATGAGGTCTAGTAAATCCACAGGGAGGCAATTAATATCATCACTTGTTCTTTCACCAAAATGGCTGTTCACTGGCTAACAGCCTGTAGACTTTACAGAGAATGGATAACATTTGAATCTGTCATTAATGCGTTAAGTATGTTTAAAGATAAAGGCTAAAGACTTTTCTAATATGAGTTGTTGGAATTGTTCATTGACTTTTTATACTGTGTTAGCCATGTTGATACACCATCAAGGAGGGATGATTTTTAACAATATTCCTTTTGTATCGTAATTTATCCTTCCCATCAGTCCCAAAAAAAAAGAGTAAGATATGACATTCTTTTCCCTTTTGCTCTTGCTAATCAGGGATATTATTTTGGAGGCTGAAACTTCCCGACCAAGTAATGAGGACTGCAATTCTTGCTCCATATCTGTTTTACACCTGCATGTTCACAAAGTTGTACTATGGTCAAGTTGTGAATATTTACGGGCCCTCTTTCAGTCAGGAATGCAAGAAAGGTATTCCAAATAGATTGCTTTTGTCACAAAACGAATTCATAGTTGAATAACTTGGTTTACCCCAGAGTTGGGACTTGTTGGATTGCTTATTTGATAGGATTTATTGCTGTACAGATACTTAAATGGCTTGATCCATATGGATTTGACCTCTTAGAAATTTAGAAGTATGTTTTTGTTTTCTATTATGTGCCAGCAATTTAGTGTGGCTCCTGGTATGTTTTTGTTTTCTATTATGTGCAGCAATTGAGTGTGGCTTCTAGTTATATTATGTGCCAGATGATTCTGTTTTCTCAAATTTAGAAATATGTTTTTGTTTTTTGAAGAAGAAAAAATAACTTCATTATGGAGTTTATTTCCTTATTTGTTGCTATGTTAGCTTTCTTCCTTTACCTCTCAAATGTGTAGTTGATACTACATTTTCTGGTTTTGTTTCAGCCATTCGCTCACCATCAAGGTGCCAGTTTGTTGGGACTCCTTGGTTAAGCTAGTCAGCTGGTTCTATTCTGGTGAGTTGCCTAGACCAATATCTGGCTGTTTATGGGATAATCTGGATAAGGAGGAAAAGCTACACGAACTCCAGCCCTATGTAGAACTATGTTCGCTTGCTCAATTCTGGCTCTTAGAAGATTTGCATGACGAATGTTTTAGACTGATTGTATCCATTTTGGATTCCTATCATTACTTGTCTATTAAAATCACACAGATGGCTGCTAATCTCAATCAGTGGAAGCTAGTCGAAGTTGCAGCAGAGTATCTGGCCCCTATGTATCATCATCTACGTAACTCAGGCGAGCTTGATGTATTGGATGAACATCTCATTGAAATTGTCCGTGCTGCCTCAGTTCAGTTTTCTCAAAGAAATGGACACTTGCTCTCATTGACATGATGTTTCTAGTCAGATTTTAGATAATACGACTTCTTGGACATAGAGGGCATACTTTCAGGCTTTGACCAGAGTGGTTGCGTTTATGGTGTTCAGTAATAGCTTGAAGGATCTAGGGACATACTTAATTATCTGTCCACTCAAGGGGTTGCAAGCAAATGGTTTGATACAGTCTGCGAAAGTCCTTCCAACTCAATCAATCAATATCATTATGCTGTGTGTGATCGCTTTGCAGCAACTGTATGTTTGTGTAGCAATTGGATCTTTTCTACAAGAAATATACATAGACGAGTTAACCTTTGTACAGCTTTATATAGGAAAAGCTTGTCCAGTGGTAACCTTTGTACAGCTTTTATCCTCAAAGGAGTTTTCGTTCAATGTGAGCAGAAGCCTACATTCGTGCAAGTCATCCTTTTGCAATGCCATCTTTTGCTGCCTCTGCTTTTACGCACAGCTTTTGCCGATATCATAAATGGAAGTACACTCTGTGTTGGTTCTTATTCATTTTTGTTCAGCAAGGGTAAGGAACATCTTTCTAAGGGAGTTTTGATTTTGATGCGGACAAAAACCTAATCATTTAGGGGTCATTTGGTATATGGGATAAGGCTAATAATTCCAGGATAGATATCGGGATTAACTTTATCCCATGTTTGGTTTCAGGTATTAGCTAATCGGGGGACAACTTTTACACTAGAATGGTGGGATTTATTATCCCATATAAAAGGTGGGACAACTAATCTCATGGGATATCCCACTATTGTGCCAAACGACCCCTTGTGCATTCCTTTTGTTGCTGCCCCTGCTTTGATTCTAGATACCATAGTTCAAACTAAGGAACTCGGACAATGTATGTATAGTGGAAAAATCATTCTGGTTTAGTGCTCTATTGAGCTGCTTTAGCTCTTTTGGTGAGTAAAGGTGTTTTCATTTTCTTTATAACGTCATCTTTTCTTTTACGTGGGAGCAGGGCAATAGGGTGTGATGACTACTGTGCCTCTTTTTAGGTGAACCAAAATTTGTTGTGAAATGTCTGCCTCAAAGGAATGATGCTTCCTTATAATTCAGATCGCATATGGTGCGTTTGGCACGATAAAGCCATTTTTTAGATTTTTTAAAAAAAAAAATAATTTTCTGGTGTTTGCTCATTAGAATAAGGGGAAAACCATTTTCCTTACAACTATCTTAATTTTTAAGATGGTTCGGCATGTGAGACGGAGAAGCCTAGATGCTCCAGTGACGAAGTGTGAACGGTTGGCGCTAGCAGGTAGGAGAAGCGGTAGAGGGCGGCCTAAGAAGTATTGGGGAGAGGTGATAAGGCAGGACATGACGCGACTTCAGCTTACTGAGGACATGACCCTTGATAGAAGGGTATAGAAGTCGAAGATTAGGGTAGAAGGGTAATAGGTCGTAGTGTGTTTTTCTTAACTGTTTCGGGTTTATTAGGGCTAGTCTGTAAGTACCTTGTTGTTATTTCTTAGAATGCTAGTATTAGGGTAGTTTTTATTACTATCTTCCGCCTCGGTTTTCTAGTACCTTGTCGTTGTTACTGCTTGGCTATTGCTATTGCTATTGCTTTCTACCATCTGTTTTTCCGGTTCATGCATTGATGGTTTTATTTTCCTGGCTTGTTGTTGATATTTACTTGTTTCTATTCTTCCTCTCGAGCCGAGAGTCTTTCGGAAACAGTAAGTTTTGCGTACACATTACCCTCTCCAAATTCACTTATGCGATTTCACTGGGTTGTTGTTGTTGTTATCTTAATTTTTAAACTTCTAATACTAACTTCATACTACTTGTTCTAACGCTTAAGACATTATTATCAATATTTAGGATTCAAATTTTTCGTCAAATCATTCTTCAATTTTGTTGATATTATTATTATTATTATTAATTGTAAATTTTTTGAAAAATATTTTTCACTTACTAATCAAACACCAAAAATTATTTAAAAAGATGTCCGGCAAACATTTTCTGTGATATGATTTTTGTCATAGCATAATTCTGATTTGTAAAAAAACAGCAAAAGTAATGGTAGAAATCAATTTTGAGACCTAATATTCATTCATGTTTCATGTTAAATAAATCTGTTACCGGTTTCCTGCATCCACAAGATGAGGTATTTTTTCCGTTTGTGCTCTAACATCATATAAACTAAAACAAGCTCAAACTAATCTTTAATTGTAGTATGTTATACGAATAGTATCACACAGTTGGATGCAAGCTCTTAGAAATAGTACTCAGAATTTTTTTTCCAAAATGTGTACCTTTTGGGTAAGAATTCCAGTAGTGTGTAGTTTTAAAGGAATACCAAAAATATACAAAATACATTTGTGGAATGTGAATTAAATATAAATCATAACATAAAAAATAGACGGAAGTCCTCAATAATACATGCCGTAAGTTGTTGCCAAAAGGCATTTGTCAGTTACGACATATATTGGTAATTGCAATTTATAAACTGCATTTGTATTGCAATGTATTTATCGCATTGATAATTGCGTTTTATAAGTCACAATGACGAATTGTATTTTATAAGTTGCTGAAAGTCGCAATCACCAATTGCGTTTATAAGCCGTGATGCTCAAATGCGTTTTATAAGTAACAATTTCTGATTGCTTTTTATAAGTTGCAACCGCAATTTGCGTTTTATAAGTCGCAATTATCAGTGGTGTTTTATAAGTCGCAATTGTCAAATGCGCTTATAAGTCGCAATGTTACATTTTAAAAGTCTTGTTAATTACATTTATATTGGTCCATTTAGTGGATCTTCCAATAAGATCATATTAAGCTGCAACTTCGAGGAAGATAGCATTGAGACATGCTATTACCTATGTATGGTGACAGGTGTCATGCCAGAGTTTGTCCGCGTGGAAAGAGTTCGCTTTCTTGTGAATGAGCCTGAATAGGAGCGGACAAGCACTAGATCAGAGCAAGTTTAGCTGGTCTAATAGCGGAGACACCTTCTAAGACAAGGCATAGCGGGAATTGAACCAGCATCTCATTGAGCTACTCCAGTAAGCATCCTTTTCGGAAGCTCAATTTGTAGGACCGAGAGAACACTCGCAGATGTGCAACCGTTTTGAGAGAGCATAAAATTCTAACTTGTGTAAGTGCGTCGATAGCATTTTGTAAGTCATTGTTTACCCGAAAAATGAATAAAAATTGAATTTATATGCGGCTCTAAGGATACGTGATATAAATTAGTACAAACCAAGAAAAAATATATATCGATACTGAAATTGGCTATAAAAGAGATAAACACAAACCAAATGAATCAATTAGCCTTAGTTCTGAAGTTCGGTCACCCTCAAAACAAACGAAGATCCAGCTAGTGTATGGACAGAAGTAACAAAATAATCCAACTTCAAGAAAGTAATGTATTATTTTTATTGCATAAGAATGTGTTCAACAAACGATCAAAACTCCCTTTATATAGTGGGAAAGTCCTACTTTGTTTATAATTCTAAATACAGAAGGAATTCCCTGATAGATTAATTAATTGGCCTCTCCTTGATATGCATCGGGATTTCTGCCGAGATTCTCACCCTAATTACGGATATACCGGCTTTTTATTTTCTGGCTCGGTCTCGATCTTGGCCGATCATGCACTTGATCGGTCTCTATTTCGCTCGGTCTCGATCTTGGATGATCTCGACCGGTCTCTATTCCGTTCGGTCTCAATCTTGACCGATCTCGATTTGTCTCTATTTTTCTCGGTCTCAATCTTGACCGATCTTGATCTTGGTCGGTCTCTATCTTGACCGATCTTGATCTTGGTCGGTCTCTAGGTCACGAGCTTGGCAACCCAACTTCGCATCATAGCTCGATATTATACGAAGTTGAACCTTGATCTATCATGTTCCAGTCTCGATTAGTCATATGAAGGGCAAGCTCGGTTTTGACCGTATACAGATAGTCCCCTCGTTTCTCGAAAAGAAGATGGCGAGAAACGATATGAATTTCCGAACTCCAACTTGATGGGTAATGACGTCAGCGACGAGCCCGATTATGACGTATGCGGCGAAATGTCTCGTCAGTCCAATTACCAAAGCATTAAATACATGTTAGTCGTTGGTCGGCCATTACCGGTTCTGAACCGTCGCCAACCACTTACAAGAGCCGAATCTTTTCTCGTTCAAACTTTACACTCAAAGCTTCTTCTCTATTCTTGCATCTTCTTCAGAAAAATCCCTTTCCTTCATAATTTTTAGACCCAAATTTCTAGAACTCCAATTAAACCGCATACCATCCTAACTCTCTTTTTTCTTGTTCATCAACGGAGGAAACCTCCAAAATAGTGCCGCAAAAAGAAATCGCTTCTTCATCATGACCTATCGGCGGTGAGGATGCGGCGGAGCCCCACCCTGAGGAATTCGTTCCGGTAGGGTGCTCTACCGTCATTGACTTTAAGGTCGAGAAAGCCTCCTCGTTATCGGGCCGATGTGAGCCGATCTTGAGGTACATATATTCAATCACCAAGAAAATCCTCGACAAAGTGAAAAAGGAATGCAACTCAGCAACTGAGGCAAAAAGCATGTGGTAGTCCCATCGCCTGAAGAATCGATTACTACACATGTGGATGGGTTCTTAAGTGTTTACACTTACCCCTTCACGTTGGGTTCCTTAGACCCTATCATCGTCGCCTTCTGCAAAAGATATGATGTGACCCTTGGCCAGATCCATCCTTATTTTTGGAGAATAGTGATTCTCCTCTAATTCTTCTCGAGCAAAATCGAGGGGTGTCTTTTCACCCTCGATCACCTTATGCACCTTTACAGTCCCCGGCTCTATCGAGGAGGGCTAATCAAGCTTGCTCGCCGAGCCACCAAAGCCCCGTTCTCAAGTATAGACCAGACTCGTGACCGAGGTTGGATGGGCCGATTTGTTCGAATCAAGACTTCGGACATGATCCCTGCTGAAGACATGTCATTTCCTGATAAATGGAACATGAATCGTGAGTAGTATTCCCCTTTGAACGTTCAATTTTGTGGCTCTGCTTTTTATTTTCTTTATCCATTTTTTCTATGTTGTTACAGCTGTGGCCCAGATGCTGGAACCGATTCCGGAACTTAAGCAATGGGTTGAAGGTTTGGTGTTACAGAGACCATACTCCGAGCGTGCTTGGATGGAATTATCAAAGGGTCGGTGGGAGGCCCGCAGTCATGGTAAGTTTCTTTCTTAGAACGGTTATCATTTGATCTTCTTCTCTGGCTTATTCCCCTTTTTTACTTTGTAGGCCTCGGGAAGGACATTGTCATGAGGCCTCCATCTTGTGACGAAGAAGTCCCCGCTCCGAAGCAGGCCAAAGAGAAGAAGAGAAAAGAGGCTCTGAGTTCCCCGGTCTCGAAAAAGAAAAAACCGGCGAGGAAGTATCGCAAGCCCAAGGGGGGATCCAGTGTTATGCTTTCGTACTTGATCCGCCGATTAAGGGATGAGCCCGAAGAAGGAGAAGAGGAAGTAGCCTGTGTGCGGGCTAATGTTTTGATACAAAAATCCTTTGAATCGGCGGAGGTTGGTGAGGGCACTCTAGCGATAATTCCTGAACCAGAAGAAGTTGAGGCCACTCTGTCCCGAGCTGAGATGATCGAGGGAGAGACCAAAGGCGAGGCTTCTCGGGCAGCGGCAGATGTCTCGAGGGACGAGCTCGGGATGGTCGATATTTCTGGATCCCCTCAGATTTCGGATGCTATGATCCATTAAGCTAACATGTTGGAAAGTCGATCTTAATAGGGTATTTAGGGTATTCAATGAGGCCTAACATGCTCTGAATCGGGTAATTTCGAGGGTACCTCTATTGTTTCTTTTATACTTAGAGTTGTAGATAATTCTAACATCTTCTTCCTGGTTTGTAGGCTTCGATGTTGCATCATGAGGCTTTCCTCCGAATCCAGGAGGAGCACGAGGCTGAGGTTCGGGACCTCACCAAGAAGAGTGACACCTAAAAGATTCTTAGTGAGAAGCTTCAGGCAGATTTGGTAATGGCTCGGGACGAGCATGCCGAGATGGTCAAGCAGGTATTTCGAGTGCTTCACGATAGTGAAGATGAATTGGAGATAATAACTACTAATGATCTGATTCTGTAGGTCCGACGTAGGCTCGAACAAATTGGACGGCTCCAAACACATGTGAATGCGATAGAGGCCGAGGCAGAAGAATTCAAAAAGAACATGGACATTCTGGCCTCTAAAAAGGAGATCGTCCAAGCTCAATTGGAGTCGGCTGAGGCCCAACTCCAAGCTGCAAAAGAGAAGGACTTGGTGCAGGTCGAGAAGATCAAGGAGCTTCAGTATCTTGGTCGTTTCTGATAAGGAAAGCTTGGCCGATGAACTCGAAGTGGCCAGACCCGAGGTGGTCGTAGCCAGATCTGAGGTGGCCGTGGCCAACAAAAGAGTTGATGCTAAAGTGGCCCAGTTTAGGGTTGATGTCAAAGTCAACCAGGCCAAGGACAAGGGCATGGTTGAACATGCGAAGTGGCAAGCTCGAAGGGAAGCCCTCGAAGGTGTTCAGGCCCAGAGCTTCGATATCACGGCTGAGATCGAAAAGGCCAGAGTAGAGGAAGCCAGGGCCCGGAGGCTGGCCTTCCTCGAGGAAGACTCCGAGAGTTCAAGTGAATCCAAAGATGGAAAAGATCCCGAGGATGGAGATGAGACCTCCGATGAAAACCGAGCCTCTTAGGACTTTTTGTTTTTTCTTTTGTAGCTGCCCTTCGAGGCCCTTTTTTGGCCGTTGTAAATTTAGGCCGATTTGGCCTTGTAAAAAACTATCGTGTATAAATATAAGGCTTTTTTTTCCCTTTCGGCTCTCGTATTTTTCTTTGCTTTATTTGTATTTACAAAGGTTGAAAATGCCTTAGCATGAAATAATAAGGTTGTGTTCGAGGGTTCGAATAAACCTTGCCTTTATTTCCTTTCTAGGTTAAGGCGTTATTGGGGTTCGATGTTATCAAAGCTTTTCCCGGAAAACATCTTAAGTTCGAGATTTTGCCGAGAGTAGCCTTTGGAACCGGTTGTGAAAGAATTTTTATTTTTCGAAGGCCTATTTTTGTTATGGATTTCGGACGTCTTCGAGCCGTGTTAAATTGGTCGTAGCCTTTTAGTTCGGGAGCTACCCATTGGGCTTGTTTTCCCGTTTTATCTGAGCTTGCCCGAGATAATAGTTCCCGAGTGGGGTGGCCGTAACTTTTAGAAATCGGGGCGTTGCCTATTAGGACTTTTGCTCCCGAGGCCCGATTACTTAATCTATTTGAGTCGGACGGCAGTACCCAAGTGAGGGAGCAATCAGTCATATTCGGTTAAGCACTGCCCTTTGGGCTCGATATTAAATGTCACGCCCCTTCTTTCTCGCGAAATCGTGCTTCGACGTCGTGAAAACTCTTTTAAAGGAAGGGTACTTAAAAGATAAGAGTCGCCACCTAACGGATTAAGGTGCGTTAGGGCACCTATTTTGCAAATAACTCTGGATTAAATAGTTCGCATCACCAAAGATCGGGTAAGGGCTCAAATTACCTTGAGGAGAAGGTGTTAGGCACTCCTCGAGGTCCACAACAGTGGGTCCCTGCCGAACTCGAATTATATGAATTAGTCTAAGAGAAAGGAAGCAATTTGGGCAAATAAAATAATTGACTTTAAATAAAGGTGGGGGGTCCTAAGTTTTTTAGCCTAAAGGATCACCTCGTGCAACATAAATAATACTTCGTAACTCCCTTAAGATAGGGTGTTACTCATATTATTCATCGGGCACAGACTATCATCTCCTGCTACCCGATTACTATCTTTAAGTTGTTTACCTAAAGCGCACTAGTCAATTTTAAGTCGTACTCTATGCGTGCACTACCCGTCCCATGCCTATGGTCCAGGAGCCATTTGGACCTCTATTTCAGGGTGGTTCTAGACTTTAACTTAGGTTGCTCAAAAGGGAAAAGACTAGGTGACACGCAAAACATTTAGGACTTTATAAGCAAATAGGGGCTCAAGTTAGCCTCCGCATTTAGACAACAAATGCACGCCAAACTGTTTAACATTGACAGATTTAAATGAGTTAAGGTTGCATAATCCTATAGGCAGGATCTCTATGTGATACCAAATTAATGAGCAGACAGCTACATGCAAAAGCCATTTCCTAAATACGATTTCCAGAAACCTACATAATTTGCCTGCTGATTTTAAACATAAGGGGATTAAACCTATATGCATGATGTCTAGGTGTTCTACTTAATAATATATAATGGTAATCACGTAAGGATATTCAGAATTACTTATTTAGTCATATAGGCATATTTTCTAGTGATAATAATGACACAGTGTCGAGAACTCCTGAATCAACGAGCAAGATGATAATTAAACTGATTTAGACCTATAGACATGCTTTCTACAATTTAAACCGATTTTAGATCCTATAGACATGATCTCTACAATTTGTGGATAGGGCAGCATGTAAACGCATATTGAATCATACAATTCCCTATAGGCATGGTTTCTAATAAACAGAAATAGAATACAATTGAACCAAGTATTGAAACCATAGGCAGGATTGCTAACATATAATGACTGAACATAATAGGATAGCTATAGGCATGATTTCTAACACACGATAACTAAACACACATTATTGAACCTATAGGTAGGATTTTACCCCATTTATTGCAAATATAAGATAAAATCTCTTTCCTAATTTCACAAATATCCCAAATGTTATTACAATAATTATTACAGACCCAGAATAAATAGAATGAATTATATAGGAGAATAAAAATAGGGAGCCTACAGCATGCCCAAAATACACCTGGACAGGCCTGGCCTTCATTCTCATAAATCACAACATTCTCCAAGTTACACACTCATAGACATACAACAACCAGGAATTGAATGATTCACCCAGTGAGCACAAGATAGAGTTGAGCATATAGAACCAAGGCCCTAGTGTGTCAGAGTTCCCAAGGGATTCAAGAACCCAGGGCAGTGCTCACATTAGGGTGGTTAACAAGAATAGTTCAGAGGAGGGATTAGGGACCAAATCCTAGTGTGTCAGAGTTCACAAGGGTCTCTAATAAACCCTGAGCAGTGCTCACACTAAGGAGGCCAAAGGACAAAACTTGGGCAGCATTGGCTAAGAATAGGATTTAAAAGAGCTTAGGTGACAGAGAAAGAAAGACCAAAATTGAGAAGACATGAATTGAGGATTTAAACAGACATGACCAAATTGAATTAACAAGAAGACACTTAAATAGAACTTAAAAAAATCTAGTTTAATGAAACTGATAAACAGGTTTCAAACTCAACACCGTAGCAGTCACATGCTAAAAGTTGGCAAAGAACATGTTTGCAAGTTTGGCAAAGTCATAGGTGTAGAATGAGTTAAGGCATGCTGGATCATGTTAAGTACAAAACCTAGCGTTATTATCAAGAAAACCAGAACAACATCATAGAAGGGGGGAGGGCATCATGCTTACAGTCATAAGTCAGGACACACACACTCAATAAAATCATGTTAAGTAGCAGGTAACCAAAGATGATCCAGTTACAAACAAACACTAGAGGGGGTGTGGGATCGAGTGATCATGTTAACGCAATAGCAAAGAGGCAGATTATAACTAGTAATAAGAGTCACAGATGTGAGGCATTCACTGCAGGGATTCAGGGTAAGGGGATAAACATGTTCATAGGCATTCAAGGATTGATACACTAACTGGATAGACCTTAAATAAGTTCAAATAACTTCAGCACAGGTAACATTAAGAGCAATTAAGTGTTAATAGGACTAAGACATACAGATTTAATAGAGTTATACTTAAACACCCTTCCAAAGCATATTGAATAACAAATTAAGTAGTAATCACATATACTAATCAGGAACATATAAGAATGAAAGTACAGAAGTTAGGTGACTCACCAGTTAAGCGAAAAAATATGCACAAAGTATGGAAGTCCACAGTATATAGCAAGATTTCAGAGCTGACTGGCCTTGGCTTCCAGCCGGCCAAAGTTAGAGTATAAAATGCAAAATCAGAATAACCTTAGGTCTAGTAAGTCTATAGTGAGTTCAGAAAGTAGTCGAAGGTCCTTTCAAAAGGGAATGGGGGAAGAGTATATATATAATAATAGAAATCAGCACATAAACATGGAAACAAGTCAGTCATATGCAAGAAAATATTTCAGAATCAGTTATAGGTAATTTAGGGCACAAATCAAGGGATTCAGCAAATCAAGGAAACATCCGAGATTATTCAGAATATTTATGGTAAATACACAGACATACCAAAACACAAATCGTTCGGACTTATTAAGGCAGACTTTAAAGGACACACAAATAATATCGAAACAAAAATTATTCAGAATATTTAAGCAAATATTAAAGGAAACACAAATAATACCAAAATAAAAATTATTCAGAATATTTAAACAAATATTAAAGGAAACACAAATAATACGAAAACATAAATTATTCAGAATATTTAAACAAATATTAAAGTAAAAATCAGGGAAAATATAAGGAAAGAAAGTAATCGAACACAGAAAGGAAAGATTCACCAGAATCGGTAAGAAAAGGAGAAAGTTTCAAACCCTAGTTTTAGGAAAAGTGTGAAATCAGTGGAAAATAAAGTAAATATCGCACAAAATAAGATGAATAGAAGCGAAATAACATTAAAAAGCAGAAAATCGGACCTATTTTGGTCCGATTGATAGGGTTTGAAAACCCTAATCTAGGGTAGGTAAGAATCATCAACAGACATGAAGAATATTCGTTACTCACAAAGAATCAATAATGAACATAGACGGAATAGACACGGAAATTAGAGGTGTGAACCGATTTGGTTCAATTTTGGCAAGATTTGCTTGCCATGTTAGGCAAGCAACTAAGTAAGATCATAGACGAGTGGCCAGTGGTGAGGAGAGGTAAATAAGGTAAGGGAATCCATGGTGGATTCCTTTTTGGGTGCCGGATTTAGGGGGTTTGATAGGAACGGTGGCTAGGATTCATGAGAGATGAGAGACGAGGGAATTCCAGGGCGGCGAGGTGGTATAGAATGAATAGGGTTAGGGGTTTAGGTTGGTTTAAAGGGGAAGGTGTAACGTGGACCGTTGATCTTAGAGATCAACGATCATGGTTTAAAGGGGTCCGGGGTCGGGTGTTTAAATGGGTATGGGGATTGGGCTAATGGGTCTTGGGCCAAGGGTATTGGGCTGGTGTAAGGGTGTTGGGTTAAATCCGAAAATAGGGGATTTTAGGGCTAGATTTTAAATACACATTATTTAACAAAATAAATAATTTATAAAATAATTAATAAATAAATAAAAATATGATTTATGCATGAAAATGATTAAAAATAATTACTTAACATTATAAAAATATAAAAATTCATTTTCTATATGAATAATGTAATTATATATGCATATAGGCTATTATTGCAAAATATGCAATTTGGCCCTAAAAAATGCAAATGTAATTATGATAAATGCACTGAAAATATTTAAAACCTCATATTGGTATAAATTATAAGTTTATATGATTAAATCATCTTAAAAATAATTTTTAGGGTAATTATTGGATATTTATATAATAAAAACGCAGAAATAAATTGATTTCAAGTCTTTAAAAATTATGAAAAATACTTGTATATGCTTGTAAATCAAACGATGATGCATATGCGCTATTTTGAAGGTATATATATATATATATATATATATATATATATATATATACACAGCTGCCCCTCTTTACCCGGAAAGGATGAAAGAGTTGACGGATAAAGAAATGATGATCGATTTTGACCGAAAGGGGTGATTTTGAAAAATATAGACCGGACCCTGATTTCTGAGCTGCCTACATATCCCTGGTTTTACAGGAATCGAGCCATGTGTAGTTCTGGATCCAACGGTGGAATAAACCGATGGAGCTATTGTAAGAACAGACAAGATATTCTGGATAGGACGATATCAAGATTGTAAATGGATGTATCTGGGAATGGTTATGGATATTCGAATGGTTATCAGATGGAAATGGGTAACAGATGGTGGTTGGTTACGTTTGAAATAATTACTGGACATAAACGTTGAATGGAAACCGGAGCGAAGATTGCTCCAATTAAAAGAACGGTTACTTCTTGGATCACCTGCAAACTCAAAATACGATACATACAAATACATATAGATTATTGCATAAATTTAGGCATGATGCAAATTCCCTCTGGACTATAGAGATCGTCTTTGGACGGTGAGGATGATGTCCTTAGACTGTGATGTCCCGGGCCATGAATTGTGAGATAGGGGATTCGCAGGCCATGAAATGATGTTCTCGGGCTATGAAGATGGTGCCTCCGAACTATGATGCCTTTGAATAATGATGTGCAATATTGAGAGATCCTCAGTCCATGGCATGGTGTCTTCCAGCTATAAGGATGATGCCTTCGGACTATGACGCCTTCGGAAAATTTGGCTATGCTTCAGCCCATGAGATGCAAAGACATGATGCTTGATATGAAACAAGATAGAGCTTAGTCTTGTGCAAGGTTGGAGACAATGCTTAGTCTCATGCGAGATTGGAGACAATGCTTAGTCTCATGCGGGATTGGAGACAGTGCTTAGTCTCGTGCATTGGGAAGGCAGAGCTTAGCTTTATGTAATTAGGGAGGCAGGGCTTAGCCTCATGCAAGATGGGAGATAATGCTTAATCTCGTGCAAGATTGGAGACAATGCTTAGTCTCTTGCATTGGGAAGGCAAAGCTTAGCTTTATGCAATTGAGGAGGCAGGGCTTAGCCTCATGAAAAATGGAGACAATGCTTAGTCTCGTGCAATAGGAAAGGTAGAACTTAGCCTTATGCAATTAAGGAGGCAGGGCTTAGCCTCATGCAAGATGGGAGACAATTTTTAGTCTCATACAATAGGAAAGGTAGAGCTTAACCTTGTGCAATTGAGGATGCAGGGCTTAGCCTCATGCAAGATGGGAGACAATGCTTAGTCTCATGCAATAGGAAAGGCAGAGATTAGCCTTGTGTAATTAAGGAGACAGAGCTTAGCCTCATGCAAAATGGAGACAATGCTTAGTCTCATGCAATAGGAAAGGCAGAGCTTAGCCTTGTGGAATTGAGGAGTCAGGGCTTAGCTTTATGCAATTGAGGAGGTAGGGCTTAGCCTCATGCAAAATAGAGACAATGCTTAGTCTCGTGCAATAGGAAGGGCAGAGCTTAGCCTTATGCAATTAAGGAGGCAGGGCTTAGCCTCATGCAAGATGGGAGACAATGCTTAGTCTCATGCAATAGGAAAGGCAAAGCTTAACCTTGTACAATTGAGGAGGCAGGGCTTAGCCTCATGCAAGATGAGAGACAATGCTTAGTCTCATGCAATAGGAAAGGCAGAGCTTAGCCTTGTGCAATTAAGGAGGCAGAGCTTAGCCTCATGCAAAATGGAGACAATGCTTAGTCTCATGCAATGAATAGATAATAAGTGATAGCAGAGTATTTCTTAGCTGGAGATATGTTTGCGTTCGGTAGCTTTGTTGTTATGAAGATAGTGATTCTAAGGTGCACATGTACTCGCGGCTATTCCTTGTTCCTGTATCCAAAGGAAAATTGTGAGTTTTACGGGGAGGTCGGTTTGTGCCTCCGCCTGCTTGCTTTTCTTTGCTCTGCATTGAAATCCTGCTCGAGTTACCATGGGTAGCATCTGGCTAAAAATAAAGCTTTTCGAAAAATATGTGTGCATAGTTATTTAAAACACATTAATATTAAATAAATTAGATGAACCAGTAACTGTGACATTATCATAGACATTGTGACCTTCTTGCCATAGAATTTTGAGGGTCCTCCTCAAAATTCTGCCCCAGTTATTCAGACAATTTTCTGGATATTCCGCACACGGTGCCATTGGCTGAGCTTGCCCCGGAATTTTGAGGGTCCTCCTCAAAATTCTGCCCCATTTTCTGATTGTGGGGAAAATGAGAATTTTATTGAATTGTGACCGAACCCACAAATCTGCCTACGTATCCCTTCTTAAACAGGAATCAGGTCAAGCGTAGTTCAATTACATCAGATGAAGAAATGCGAACATTCTAAACATAATATCTTTTGACTGCGTCTGAATTGATAGGCTTTGGCCAAACCTCTCTATCTATTTCTGCGAGTATGAGTGCTCCTCCTGTTAGTACTCGGTGAACCATGTAGGGCCCTTGCCAATTGGGCGAAAATTTCCCTTTGACTTCATCTTGATGCGGGAAGATCCGCTTCAGTACCAGCTGCCCCGGTGCGAACTATCTAGGTTTGACCCTTTTGTTGAAAGCTCTGGACATCCTATTATGATAGAGTTGACCATGACACACTGCATTCATTCTTTTCCCGTCAATGAGAGCTAATTGTTCATAGTGGCTTATTATCCATTCTGCATCACTGAGTTCAGCTTCTTGTATAATTCTTAAAGAAGGAATTTCAACCTCGATAGGAATGACAGCTTCGGTACTGTAGACCAGCAAATAGGGAGTTTCCCCGGTTGATGTGCAGACTGTGGTCTGGTACCCCAATAAGGCAAATGGTAACCTCTTGTGCCATTGCTTGTGGTTGTCTACCATCTTCCTTAGTATATTTTTGATATTCTTGTTTGCGGCCTCCACGACTCCATTTATTTGAGGCATGTATGATGTGGAATTCTTGTGATTGATTTTGAAGGTCTCGCACATAGCTTTCATTAGGTCACTGTTGAGATTGGCAGGGTTGTCGGTGATGATGGACTCTAGAACCCCGAATCGGCAAACAATACGATCTCTGACAAAATCTGCGATGACTTTCTTGGTTACAGCTTTGCAGGATGCAGCTTCGACCCATTTTGTGAAGTAGTCTATGTCCACTAAAATGAACTTGTGCCCGTTTGAAGCGGCGGGCTTGATTTGTCCAATGAAGTCCATTCCCCAAGCAGCAAAAGGCCAAGGTACACTCGTTGCATTGAGTTCATTTGGCGGCACCCGTATCATATCTGCGTGTATTTGGCACTGATGACATTTCTGGACATACATGATGCAGTCTGTTTCCATAGTCATCCAAAAATTACCTGCCCTCAGTATCTTCTTGGCTAAAACAAAACCGTTCATGTGTGGTCTGCAAGTTCCATAGTGTATATCTTCGAGCAGTTTGGAAGCTTCCTTGGCGTCAACACACCGTAATAATCCTAAGTCTGGAGTCTTTCTGTACATAATTCCTCCACTTTGGAAGAAATGGTTGGACAATCTTCGGAGCGTGTATTTTTTAGTATGATTTGTATGCTCCGGGGGGTACTCTCCTTTTGCCAAGTACTCCTTGATATCATGGAACCATAGATTCCTGCATGCTTCTTCTTCAACATGAGCGCAGTAAGCTGGCTGATTATGAATCCTTACCGGAATGGGGTCGATGAAATTCTTGTCCGCATGTTGTATCATGGAGGACAAAGTGGCCAATGCGTCTGCGAACTCATTCTGGATTCTCGGTACATGTCTAAACTCTATCTTCGTGAACCTCATCATCATCTCTTGCACATGATATAGACATGGTAATATCTTGGTATTCTTTGTAGCCCATTTTCCATGCACCTGATGTACCAGAAGATCTGAATCACCAATTACTAGTAATTCTCGGATATTCATGTCAACGGCCAAATTCAGCCCAAAGATGCAAGCCTCATATTCTGCCATATTATTGGCGCACGAAAATCTGGGTTTCGCGGATATCGGATAATGTTGACATATTTCTGACACCAAAACGGTTCCAATACCCTTTTCTTTGAAGTTTGCGGCTCCATCGAAAAATATTCTCCACCCGTCGTAGGCTTCGGCGATATCTTCTCCTACGAATGATACTTCTTCATCAGGAAAATACATTTTTAGTGGTTTGTATTCTCCTTCTACAGGATTTTTCACAAGATGATCCGCTAATGCTTGTCCCTTAACCGCCTTCTGAGTCACATAGACGATGTCGAATTCACTCAACAATATCTGCCGTTTTGCCAGCTTCCCTGTAGGCATGGGTTTCTAGAAGATGTACTTCATAAGATCCATCCTTGATATGAGATATGTGGTATAGGCACAGAAATAGTGCCTCAGTTTCTGGGCTATCCAGGTCAAAGCACAATATGTGCGTTCCAGCAAAGAATACCATGCTTCGTAGGGTGTGAACTTCTTACTCAGATAGTATATGGTATGTTCTTTCCTTCCCGTCTCGTCGTGTTGTCACAAGACACAACCGAAAGCCCCATCTAATACGGAGAGATAAAGTAGCAGTGGTCTACCTGGTTCTTGCGGGACCCGGACTGGCGGTGTGGACAAATATTCTTTGATTCTGTCAAAAGCGTTCTGGCAGTCTTTAGTCCAATTGGTTGTGGCATCCTTCTTTAACATTTTAAAAATCGGCTCACAGATCACGGGTGATTGTGCTATAAAGCGGTTGATGTAATTAAGACGTCCCAAGAAGCTCATCACGTCTTTCTTGTTCTTTGGAGGTGGCAAATCCTGGATAGCCTTGACCTTTGATGGGTCTACCTCAATTCATCGGCGGCTGACGATGAATCCTAATAATTTTCCTGCAGGGACCTCGAAGGCACATTTTGTGGGATTCAATTTCAAATTGTACCTCCGAAGCCGATCAAAGAATTTCCTCAAGTCTGATGTGTGATCTGTACTTTTCTTGGATTTGATGATGACTTCATCCACATATACCTCTATCTCCTTGTGTATCATGTCATGGAAAATAGTTGCCATGGCCCTCATATAAGTGGCCCCAGCATTCTTCAGACCAAACAACATCATTTTATAGCAGTACACCCCTCATGGTGTGATAAAAGCTGTCTTTGGGGCATCCTCTTCATCCATCCAGATCTGATGATATCCCGCGAAGCAATCCACAAAGGATTGGAGTTCATGGATGGCGCAGTTGCCGATCAGTATGTGTATGTTGGGTAACGGGAAATCATCTTTGGGACTTGCTTTGTTTAGGTCCCGATAATCGACGCATACTCTGACTTTCCCATCCTTCTTCGGAACTGGAACGATGTTAGCCAACTAAGTTGGATATTCAACCACTCTGAGAACCTTAGCTTTGATCTGCTTGGTGACTTCTTCTTTGATTTTCAAACTCATATTTGGCTTGAACTTTCTGAGCTTCTGCTTTACCGGCGGACACATTGGGTCGATAGGTAGTTTATGAGCCACTATGGACGTGCTCAAACCGGTCATATCATCATAGGAACATGCAAAGATATCCTCATATTCCTTCAGGAAATGAGTGTATTCTTCTTTTTCTGATTGTGACAGGTGAATGCTTACACGTGTTTCCTTAACTGTTTCGGAGTCTCCTAGATTAACTGTTTCAGTCTCATCCAAATTGGACTTAGGCTTGTTTTCAAAGTTTTTCACTTTTCTAACAATTTCCTCGGGTATTATATCCTCTTCCAGATCCTCTGAATCATTATCCTTATATTGCATTGTCTTATTACATGTCACAGTTGTAAGTTCATCGGGATAGGTAGTAATAATGTTGTAGAGAAAAAACGTAAAGAATAATAATAAATACTAAAAACAACAATGCATTTAGATAAATCTCGAAGACGTCATACAGGTACGGCTCGATGACCCAAGCAATTATTTCAAAACAAAACATGCTAAAAATAAAATATTAAAAATGTCTTAAATGCTCATAAAAATTGCTTTTAAAATAAATGATGCTAATTGCTAAGCTACCCAGGAACTCGATGGGCCCTTGATGGTGTCAGTCCAGTTCTTCAGAACAACTCCCTTCTCCACGGTTTGAATAATGAGGCCTTCCTCCTCCTCCTCCTCCTCCTCCTCAACCATCGCACTGCAATACATGTCTTCATCATCGAGAAACAGATTCCTTATACCAGCTAGAACTGCATCTTCTTCGGACTCCCATATCATGTCAACTTGATGAAATGACTGGCTCAAATGTGGTACTGGTTGCTCTAGAGGGTGATAAGGACCACGCCATGGTGGCGACCAATTCTGATACTCGTGCCAGGTGTATTCATACCCAAGCCCAAAAGTTGTGTCATGACGCTTTAGCTGCATTGGTTTGGTGATCCCCTGGAGATTCTTACCGAGACCTTTGCCATGCTCATACCCTGTCCATGCCAATATTCCTTTTATCTTACTGCTCCACCATTTGTCCTTTTCAATTGTGTTGACGCGCTCGATGCGATGGTATATTTCTCCACCCAACTTCCTTATATTCTCGATGACCGGAACAATTTGACTGGTGTAAATGAGATTACTTGCGTCCCCATAGATGATCACTTCCTGATGGTTCCACTCAAACTTCACGACCTGATGTAGAGTAGAAGCTACAATCCCAACGGCATGTATCCAAGGTCATCCCAACAATAGATTGTAGGTAGCAGGTATGTCCAACACTTAAAACTCAACATCAAACCGGGTCGGGCCCATCTGTAGGCTGAAGTTGGTTTCCCCAATTGTGGCCCTTTGAGACCCATCAAATGCTTTCACATTCATACTTCCTGCTCGTATATCGTGCAGGCCTTTACCCAATCTTTTCAGAGTAGTTAGTGGACATATGTTAAGACTCGAACCCCCATCTATAAGGACTTTGGCAATGAACTTATCCTCAAACTACACTGTGATATGCAGTGCCCTGTTGTGACTTAGTCCTTCTGGTGGTAGCTCGTCTTCATGAAAAGTGATCTTGTGGCTTTCCAACACTTGTCCTATCTTATTGGCTATCTCTCCATTGGTAATATTGTTGGGTACATAAACCTCATTCAACACTTTCATCAACGCATTCTTGTGTGCCTCAGAATTCTGCAGTAATGATAGAATGGATATTTGAGCAGGGGTTTTGTTCAAATGATCAACCACAAAATACTCCCTTGCTTGCACCTTTCTCCAAAGATCATCCGGACCAGTTTCAATGATGGGCTGCCTGGAAGTAGCTTCTTTACTTGTTCCCCCCAAATGCTCGGGCTTGTAAACCCTACCAGTTTTGTTCATACCTTGTGCTGCATCAGTTTCTTCTATTTCCCCCTTTCCTTTCCTTCTTGCTTCCGCAACATAATCCCATGGTATAGCATTAGACTTATAAGATGGTGTAGGTGCTACCATCACGGTGAATGGTGTTGTTACTTCAACCTCAAACAGAGTTGGTGCATCTACCTCAACTTCAATTGGTGCCTGAGTTTGTACCATGATAGGTGTGAGCGTGACTAAAGATGTTTCAGGATTATGCTCTTCTCGAATGAGTCCAATTGACCCCTATGAGTCCCATTCTTCATCGGTCTATATCATGTTTACCCTTCCACCCATATGATCCATGAGAGGATTGTTACGGACATTGGGTGCAACCTCCTTTGCATGTATGACTTTGGTGTCAATTAATGTCTGAATCTTATCCTTCAAAGTACGACACTCATCAATAGTATGACCTTTCATGCCTGAGTGATAGGCACATGTCTTATTTGGATTGACTCATTGAGAGGAATTTTCTATGGCGACAGCGGGAATGGGAGTGATATAACTAGCATCCTTTAGTCTCTCATACAGTTGGTCTATAGGTTCAGCAATTGGGGTGTATTGTCTGGATGGTCTACGATCGAAATTTAGTCTAGGTTTTTGGTAGTTTTGGAAGGCTAGTGGTGAGTGGTAGTATGCGGGTTGGGTGTTATAGATATGGTAAGTGGTGGCAGGTTGTTGGTATCTGGGAGGTGAAGGCTGATACGTGGGTGGAAGTGTTTGGTATGTGAGAGGAGACTTCGGACCTTGGGCTACCTTTACTGTACCTACTTTTTCCTTCTTGGAGATACCTCCTGACTACAGGGCCTTATTTGTGGCTTGGAGTGCTTCAAAATTTGTCACTATTCCGCTTTGGATCCCTTCTTCTATTCTCTCTCCCAACTTGATGATATCAGAAAATTTATGGTTTTCAATAACCATCAATCTTTCGTAGTATTGCGGATCCTGAGCTCTGACGAAGAACTTATTAATCTGTTCTTCTTCCAGCGATGGCCTTACTTTTGCAGCTTCAGACTTACACCGAGTAGCATACTCACAGAAAGTTTCAGTTGGCTTCTTCTTGAGATTTTGAATGTAGAAAATGTCTGGTGTGTTTTCTGTGTTAAACCTAAACCGATCCATGAAATCCGATGCCATGCTTACCCAATTAACCCATTTCTTTGGGTTCTGACTGATGTACCAAGACAGGGCGTCTCTAGTGAGGCTTCTCATGAACAACTTCATGTGGATTCTTTCATCCCTGCCAACTCCTACAAGCATGTCATAATATGTTCTCAAGTGCACCTTCGGATCACCAGTTGCATCGAACATTTCGAACTTAGGAGGTTTGTAACCCTCTAGCAGTTCTACATCTTGTTGAATACACAAATCTTCATAATTCAAACCCTCAACGCCTTTGCCCCTTCGACATTTTAAACCATGTCGGGAAGTTTCTTGAGTTCCTCTGCCATGTTCTTAATTAGCAGGTCCTTCTCGGAGGATTCGGGTATGTATAGGGTATGTTGTGGGGTGTAGGGTAAGGTTTCCACATATATGGGATTGCTTTGGTGGACTCCGGGAATCTGGGCGTAATGGTGGTCATTGGTTGAGTTTTGTAGGTAAGGAGTAGGTTGTGGTGCATTCTGAGGAGTGTGGTATGTAGTAGTTTGTGGGTACTAGGTCGGATGATGATGATGTTGTGGAGGAGTTGGTGCTGGTGGAGGATTAGGATTTTGGGGAGGCGTGGCGTATTGATAAGGTGCGAGAGGATTTTGCGGGTGCTAGTTTTGTGTGTTTTGAGGAGGTGTTGAGTTTTGGGCATTTTGTTGGTTGATGTCAGGAATATTCAGGGTAAGGGAAAGGTTTGCCAAGTTACGGACCTACTCAAGTTCCCCCTGTAACTCCAGTATCTTTTGCTTTAATCGCAAAACCAAGTCGTTCTGTGCCGGAGTACTCCGACCATCCGAAGTCTCAACATTCTCTACATGTGTAGCATTGTCTTTCCTGATACCGCTCAGATCATCCATCTTAGCCTTTCCTTTGTTCTTAGGATCACTTGGAGGAGGAGGAGGATGTGGAGGACCTCTAGATCTGGTATGATATGCCGATGATGCCAGTATGCACAAACCAACCTTAGGGGATGGGAATAAACAAAGAAAAGAAGAAAAACAAAAGGTAAACAAATCAGTAACGAGTATTAAAAGGATATTTACGATATTTAAACACACATTATGGAATTCACGTCCTAATTTGGGGACCTCATCGTGCCCGAGGTAGGCCTAGCGACATATATCTTTGGAGAAAACTCAATGTCGATAACTGCATCATTTCATTAATATGATAAATAGATCAAATCTCTACTAAAATGACAATAATTATAAAGAGTCACTAGTGGCATTTGCCTTACTACAATCAAATTCTAAAACAAATCTAGAAAATATCACCCTTAATCTACTTGGTCCCAGAAGGACCTTCTCCAAGCTTGGCCTTATTAGCCCCGTCAATCAGATTCCCCAGGTCGCTCATGTCCAATAGCAGATACGCCCTTGCTAGATGTCCTCCTTCATTGCCCTCTGCGTCCTGGCAATCAAAGACCCTTTTCCTCATCTTTCCCTCAAGTTCTATCAAACCCTGCTCCAAATACTCCAACCTTTCTGTTAATTTAGTAGCGATTCCTCTCCATTCGTTGATTGCTTCCATGTCCACTTTATGATGTTCCAAATGCCTGGACTCAGATTCAAAGACCCTTTTGCGCAACCTCCTGTAGTTGACTTGTGCTTCAGCAGCATCGTCTATGACCCTATTTTTCAAATAAAACCCTGGCTTGACCTCTCCTGCTATGTCATCGACCAACCATGATGGGTAGAAGTACACATGGCCGGCATGATACCTGTCTAGCTCGATTGTATCTTTCTCCACAATAATCTTTTGATGCCACATGTGCTGTGCCTCGAACTTGAATGAAATGACATTCCCTTGGAAATCTGTTTTGTAATGAACCATTTTGGAAACTCGTGGTATAACCTGTTAACTCTCAGCTTGCCTCATGACTCTGATAGGAGCATAAGGATAGATTCCCCTTAATCTGATTATCACTTGATGAGGAATATCTCTCGACCTAATGATTAATTCAATGGTAGGGAACCACTCAAACATCCAATGTATCTTGTCATCAGTCAAATTGCTAAAGAAATGTAGCCAGCTCACAACATTTCCCGGTTGTGCAAACCTGTCTGGGATAAAAGTCATTCTCTTCGGATGGTGATAAGCTATGTGGTCACTCCATGATCATCGCGGAAATTCTTGACGGTATTGTCCTCTCTAAAGGTGTTCCAATAACCATATTTTCAGCAACAGATTGCAACCCTCGAAATGCATATATCCCTTTTTGCAACGGTCTAAGGCTCGGTACATCTCAACCACGATCATTGGGATAATAGTGTAAGTTTGCCCCCTCAATTCCTTCCATTAGGGTCTTAGTGACCATAGCTAGGCGAGTGTGGATTCTTTCTTCTTGTATCGGGAATATTAGTATCCCCAGAAAACAGACAATGAATACAAAAACCTGGCGGTGAGTCCAACCCAAAGAAGTGATGGCAAATTCATCATGATAAAGGTAATATGACTTGCTGTGACCATAACGCTTGTAAAGGAAGTCGAATGGTATGTAAGATTTCTTCAGACAGACTAACTCATCATTTTTCCTGAAACCCATCATTTTTAGGAAAACCTCGAGAAGTACGGTTTTCTGGTACCAACAAGCCAGGGCTATCCTATGGGAGCCCAGCGAAGCCTCCTATTTCCTCTAGAAAGGGAGTCATTTCTATATCACCAAAACGGAAGACGGCCCTCTTCTCATCCTAGAACATGATGGCAGCCTCAATTAACACATTGTTCGGGTGAATATCTAACAAAGAAGGTAAATTTTTGAGAACTCTTTTCACATAATTTTTGTCGCTCGGCGAGAGATTTTTCCACCAATCTAGCAACAAAGGTGGGATACTTCGAACCGTGCCGAACCTGGGGACTTCGTGCCTCATTTCTGCAAAACAAATAAAGTTAGCCCTTTCCCCTCTGGATTCGACTATTTACACATTAATGATTAGCATATCGGTACGTTTTCTCCAAATAATGCACATATCATGATCGTACTCATTGGGATTTAAGGAAATTCCGGCGGGCTTTGGACAAGGCTTGCCTTAAAGAGTTATTACGCGGATATCGTTCTAACCCATACTAGGTTTAGACATGATGCATGTATAGTTAATATAAGAGTTGGGGTTTCTAGAAGAGTCTAGACCGATACCCTCAAGTAGACAACTTGAGAGGGGAAGGCACGGAACCATCGATTGCATCGCTGATAGACTAGTTTTACCGCAAATAAGCCTTTCCAAATTTAAAGGGTGATTTAGGAAGAGCGCGGACACTCATCAAGTCGCTATGGTATTAGTTACGCACGAGTGGAATATGATATGGAGCATGCTTTATGCAAAGATAAAACAATATGTTATTAAGTATTTTGCGTGATGAAAACGGTAAATGCAGTATTAAATGAAACGTAAAGACATAAAAAGAAAGAAAAACAAGTAAGAAGTTAGTTCGCGCAATATAAAATAATTGTAATAAAGCAAGCAAAGGGGGTAGGGGTAGGGAGAGAGACATGATGTAGCAAATTTAAAAATGATTCGGAGCAGGCGAACATGACTAGGAAATAAAGGAAAACGCATATTGTAACCAAATTAAGTAAAGATTTGCATACAAATTCAAAATAGAGGGAAATAGGTGAAAGGGTGTGCATGCAGCCATAAAAAGGGAAAATGGAAGCGGGATGTTCATGTAATGATAAAGAACAAGGAAACGCATTCATCAAAGAAGACTAATTCATATAGACCAAATTCGCTATGGTGAGAGCCTAAAAATATCCCCAGCAGAGTCGCCATGCTGTCGTGCCCCTTCTTTCTCGCGAAATCGGGATTCGACGTCATGACAACTCTTTTAAAGGAAGGGTACTTAAAAGAGAAGAGTCGCCACCTAACGGATTAAGGTACGTTAGGGCACCTATTTTGCAAATAACTATGAACTAACCAGTTCACGTCACTAAAGATCGGGTAAGGGATCAAATTACCTTGAGGAGAAAGTGTTAGGCACTCCTCGAGGTCCACGACGGTGGGTCCCGACCGAACTCGAATTATATGAATTAGTCTAAGAGAAGGGAAGCAATTTGGGCAAATAAAATGATTGACTTTAAACAAAGGTGGGGGGTCCTAAGTTTTTTAGCCTAAAGGATCACCCCGTGCAACATAAATAATACTTCGTAATTCCCTCAAGATGGAGTGTTACTCATATTATTCAGCGGGCACAGACTATCATCTCCTACTACCCGATTACTATCTTTAAGCTGTTTACCTAAAGCACACTAGTCAATTCTAAGTCGTACTCTATGCGTGCACTACCCGTCCCATGCCTATGGTCCAGGAGGCATTTGGACCTCTATTTCAGGGTGGTTCTAGACTTTAACTTAGGTTTCTCAAAAGGAAAAATACTAGGTGACAAGAAAAACATTTAGGACTTTCACATATAAGCAAATAAGGGCTCAAGTTAGCCTCCGTATTTAGACAACAAATGAACGCCAAACTGATTAACATTGACAGATTTTAATGAGTTAAGGTTGCAGAATCCTATAGGCAGGATCTCTATGTGATACCAAATTAATGAGCAGACAACTACACGCAAAAGCCATTTCTTAAATACGATTTCCAGAAACCTACATAATTTGCCTACTGATTTTAAACATAAGGGGATTAAACCTATATGCATGATGTCTAGGTGTTTTACTCAATAATAAATAATGGTAATCACGTAAGGATATTTAGAATTACTTATTTAGTCCTATAAGCATATTTTCTAGTGATAATAATGACACAGTGTCGAGAACTCCTGAATAAACGAGCAAGATGATAATTAAACTGATTCAGACCTATAGGCATGATTTCTACAATTTAATCCGATTTTAGATCCTATAGACATGATCTCTATAATTTGTGAATAGGGCAGCATGTAAACGCATATTGAATCATATAATTCCCTATAGGCATGGTTTCTAATAAGAAGAAATAGAACACAATTGAACCAAGTATTGAAACCATAGGTAGGATTGTTAACATATAATGACTGAACATAATAGGATACCTATAGGCATGATTTCTAACACACGATAACTAAACACGCATTATTGAACCTATAGGCAGGATTTCTACCCCATTTATTGCAAATATAAGATGAAATCCCTTTCCCAATTTCACTAATACCCCAAATGTTATTACAATAATTATTATAGACCCAGAATGAATAACATGAATTACATAGGAGAATAACTATAGGGAGCCTACAGCAGGACCAAAATACACCTCGACAGGCCTGGCCTTCATTCTCACAAATCACAACAGTCTCCAGTTACACACTCATAGACATACAGCAACCAAAAATTGAATGATTCTGAGCACAAGATAGAGTTGAGCATATAGAACCAAGGCCCTAGTGTGTCAGAGTTCCCAAGGGCTTCAAGAACCCAGGGCAGTGCTCATATTAGGGTGGTTAACAAGAATAGTTCAGATGAGGGATTAGGGGGACCAAATCCTAATGTGTCAGAGTTCACAAGAGTCTCTAATGAATCCTGAGCAATGCTCACACTAGGGAGGCCAAAGGACAAAACTTGGGCAGCATTGGCTAAGAATAGGATTTAAAATAGCTTAGGTGACAGAGAAAGAAAGACCAAAATTGAGAAGACAGGAATTGAGGATTTAAACAGACATGACCAAATTGATTCAACAAGCAGACACTTAAATAGAACTTTAAAAAAAAGAACTAGTTTAATGAAACTGATAAACAGGTTTCAAACTCAGCACGGTAGCAGTCACATGCTAAAAGTTAGCAAAGAACATGTTTGCAAGTTTGGCAAAGTCATAGGTGTAGAATGAGTTAAAGCATGCTAAATCATGTTAAGAACATAACCTAGTGTTATTATCAAGAAGACCAGAACAACATCATAGAAGGGGGGAGGGCATCATGCTTACAGTCATAAGTCATGACACACACACTCAATAAAATCATGTTAAGTAGCAGGTAACTTTGTTATAAGGATCTAACCAAAGATGATCCAGTTACAAACAAACACTAGAGGGGGTGTGGGATCGTGTGATCATGTTAACACAATAGCAAAAAGGCAGATTATAGCTAGTAATAAGAGTCACAGATGTGAGGCATTTACTGCAGGGATTCAGGGTAAGGGGATAAACATGTTCATAGGCATTCAAGGATTGATACACTAATTGGATAGACCTTAAATAAGTTCAAATAACTTCAGCACAGGTAACATTAAGAGCAATTAAGTGTTAAAAGGACTAAGACATACAGATTTGATAGAGTTATACTTAAACACCCTTCCAAAGCATATTGAATAACAAATTAAGTAGTAATCACATATACTAATCAGGAACATATAAGAATGAAAGTACAGAAGTTAGGTGACTCACCAGTTAAGCGAAAAAATATGCACAAAGTATGGAAGTCCACAGTATATAGCAAGATTTCAGAGTTGACTGGCCTTGGCTTCCAGCCAGCCAAAGTTAGATTATAAAATACAAAATCAGAATAACCTTAGGTCTAGTAAGTCTATAGTGAGTTCAGAAAGTAGTCGAAGGTCCTTTCAAAAGGGAATGGGGGAAGAGTATATATAGTAATAGAAATCAGCACATAAACATGGAAACAAATCAGTCATATGCAAGAAAATATTTCAGAATCAGTTATAGGTAATTTAGGGCACAAATCAAGGGATTCAGCAAATCAAGGAAACATCCGAGATTATTCAGAATATTTATAGTAAATACACAGACATACTAAAACACAAATCGTTCAGACTTATTAAGGCAGACTTTAAAGGACACACAAATAATATCGAAACAAAAATTATTCAGAATATTTAAACAAATATTAAAGGAAACACAAATAATACGAAAACATAAATTATTCAGAATATTTAAACAAATATTAAAGTAAAAATTAGGGAAAATATAAGGAAAGAAAGTAATCGAACACAGAAAGGAAAGATTCACCAGAATCGGTAAGAAAAGGAGAAAGTTTCAAACCCTAGTTTTAGGAAAAGTGTGAAATCAGTGGAAAATAAAGTAAAAATCGCACAAAATAAGATGAATAGAAGCGAAATAACATTAAAAATCTGAAAATCGCACCTATTTTGGTCCGATTGATAGGGTTTGAAAACCCTAGTTTGGGGTAGGTAAGAATCATCAACAGATATGAAGAATATCGTTACTCACAAAGAATCAATGATGAACATAGACGGAATAGCCACAAAAATTAGAGGTATGAACCGATTTGGTTCGATTTCGGCAAGATTTGCTTGCCATGTTAGGCAAGCAACTAAGTAAGATCATAGACGAGTGGCTAATGGTGAGGATAGGTAAATAAGGTAAGGAAATCAATGGTGGATTCCATTTTGGGGCCGGTTTTAGAGGGGTTTGATAGGAACGGCGGTTATGGTTCATGAGAGATGAGAGACGAGGGAATTCCAGGGCGGCGAGGTGGTGTAGAATGATTAAGGTTAGGGGTTTAGGTTGGTTTAAAGGGGAGGGTGTAACGTGGACCGTTGATCTTAGAGATCAACGGTCATGATTTAAAGGGGTCGGGTGTTTAAATGGGTATAGGGATTGGGCTAATGGGTCTTGGGCCAAGGGTATTGGGATGGTGTAAGGGTGTTGGGTTAAATCCGAAAATAGGGGATTTTAGGGCTAGATTTTAAATATCCACTATTTAATAAATAAATAATTTGTAAAATAATAAATAAATAAAATAAATATCATTTATGCATGAAAATGATTAAAAATAATTAATTAACATTATAAAAATATAAAAAGTCATTTTCTGTATGAATAATGTAATTATATATGCATATGGGCTATTATTGCAAAATATGCAATTTGGCCCTAAAAATGCAAATGTAATTATGATAAATGCACTGAAAATATTTAAAACCTCGTATTGGTATAAATTATAAGATTGGATGATTAAATCATCATAAAAATAATTTTTAGGGTAATTTTTGGATATTTATATAATAAAAATACAGAAATAAATTGATTTAAAGTCTTTAAAAATTATGAAAAATTATGAAAAATACTTGTGTATGCTTGTAAATCAAATGATGATGCATATGCGCTATTTTGAAGGTATGTGTATATATATATATATATATATATATATATATTTTCTTTTATTCTTGATCAAAAACGGGGCCCGAGCAATCTTTGTGGGTACGGTTTGTTTTGACCGTTTGACCCTTATAATAAATCTTATCTATCGAGCCCCTCCCATTGTGAAGTATTCTTCTCGTTAGAGTTGATATTCAGAGCTAATGCATATCCGAGGGTGGTCCCCAGTATTTGAGGTTGATTGCAAAGGAAAACTTGAATATTATTGGATTTATCTTTGGTGTCGATTCATAATCGGGCTTGATTCTAAGTTAGCACACTTCATTGTTGCCTCGTTAAAAACCTTGCCGAAAAACCCCATTTGGGATAAAACTCGGTATGAGGGAAAAAGAGTGCAACACGTGCTTTTAGACCAAAAGACTTCGTGTCGTTCGCTAAAAAATCTATCGTCATTTCTTTTCGAGCACCTGCATGTGTTAATCTTAGCAGTAGTACCGTTTTAAGTGAGATATGTTCCAATTGCTAAGTAGTTGTTTCTCATTCATCGTACTGAGCTTGTAGGACCCTTTCCAGTGACCTCGAGAATTTGGTATGGTCCTTCCCAATTCGGACTTAATTATCCTTCATTGGGATTTCAGGTGTTGAGGGTGACTTTTATCAGCACTAAGTCCCCGATGTTAAAATATTGAAGATTGGCTCTTCGATAGTAGTATCTCTCGACCCGTTGCTTCTGGACGACTAGTTGGATGAGGGTTGTTTCACGCCTTTCATCCAATAGTTCTAGGCTTGTATTCATGGCCTCGTCATTTGATTCCTCTGTTGCATATCGAGATTGAATACTTGGCTCTCCGACTTCGACCGGTATTAGAGCTTCGGTGCCATAAACTAATGAAAATGGAGTAGCCCCGGTACTAGACTTTGAGGTTGTGCGATATGCCCAGAGAACTTCGGGTAGAATTTTCTTCCACTTTCCTTTGGCGCCAGTTAGCCTCTTCTTAAGATTTCGGATGATGGTTTTGTTGGTCGATTCGGCTTTCCCGTTCCCGCTGAGATGATAAGGTGTTGATAGGATTCTTTTGATTTTGTGATCTTCGAGAAATTTGGTTATTTTGCCACCGATCAACTGTTTTCTGTTATCACACACAATTTCGGATGGCAATCCGAATCGACATATGATGTGATCCCAAATGAAGTCGATGACTTCCTTTTCCCTAACTTTCTCGAAGGCATGTGCTTCAACCAATTTAGAAAAATAGTCAGTCATAAATAAAATAAATTGAGTTTTACCTCGTGCCCATGGAAGAGGACTAACGATGTCCATTCCTTACTTCATAAATGGCCATGGTGACAAGACCGAATGGAGCGGTTCCCCGGGTTGGTGAATCATTGGTGCATGCCTTTGGCATTTGTCATATTTTCGAACAAACTCTTTTGCATCTTTTTCCATGTCGATCCAGTAATAATCGACTCTGATTACCTTCTGAATCAATGATTTGGCACCGGAGTTATTCCCACAAGTCCCCTTGTGAACTTTCCTCAGAATATACTCGGTGTCTCTCGGTCCCAGATACATTGCTAATGGACCATCAAACATTTTTCTAAACCAGGTTCCATCTTCGGACAAGGTGAATCGTGCTGCCTTTTGTGCGCAAGGCCCTCAATTCTTTCGGATCTGATGGAAGCTTTCCGGTTTTCAAATATTCTATGTATTTATTTCTCCAATCCCATGTTAAGCTTGTGGAATTTATCCCGGCGTAGCCTTCTTCGACTACTGACCTCATGAGTTATACGATGACCCCCGAATCGAGCTCGTTGTCTTCGATCGATGATCCTAAGTTTGCGAGGGCATCAACCTCATTATTATGATCTCGAGGTACATGTTGCAAAGTCCACTCCTTAAACCGGTGCAAAGTTACTTGTAACTTATCTAGGTATCTTTGCATTCGGTCTTCCCTAACTTTGAAGGTTCCGTTAACCTCATTCACTATGAGGAGGGAGTCGTATTTGGCTTCGATCACCTCCGCTCCCAAGTCTTTGGCTAGTTCGATATCTGCAATCATGGCCTCATATTCGGCCTCATTGTTAGTCAATTTTACAGTTCTAATAGATTGTCTAACCACGTTGCCTATGGGTGGTTTTAGTATGATGTCGAGCCCGGACCCTTTCGCGTTCGAAGCACCGTCTGTGAATAGGGTCCAGATTCCTGAGGACGTACCCGAATTTATCAACAGTTCTCTTTCGACCTCGGGTATTAGGGCCGGCGTGAAGTCAGATACGAAGTCTGCCAAAATTTGAGACTTAATTATTGTTCGGGGTCGATATTCGATATCATACCCGCTGATTTTCTATAGCCCATTTGGCCAATCGTCCCGAAAGCTCGGGTTTATGTAAAATATTTCGAAGTGGATAAGTTGTTACAACACATATGGGGTGACATTGAAAGTATGGTTTTAGTTTCCTAGAGGCGCTTATTAAAGCGAGCGTCAATTTTTCTAGGTGGGAATATCTAGTTTCGGCCTCACCTAAGGTTCGGCTGACATAATAAATGGGAAATTACGTACCTCGTTCTTCCCGGACTAAGACTTCACTTACCGCTACCTCCGATACTGCCAAATATAAGTAAAGTTGTTCATCTGCCTTTGGAGTGTGAAGTAGTGGCGGGCTTGATAAGTACCGTTTAAGCTCTTCCAAGACCTGCTGGCATCCTGAGGTCCATGTGAAATTATTTTTCTTCTTTAGCAACGAGAAAAATCTGTGGCCTTTATCGGAGGACCTCGAGATGAATTGCGCCCAGTTAACCTCTACATGGCCTTTACGATGTCTACCACCGTGATGCCATCGATAACTTCGATCTTGTTGGGATTAATCTCGATTCCTCGGTTGGATACCATGAACCCGAGAAATTTGCCTGACCCGACCCCGAATGCGCATTTTTTTGGGTTCAGCTTCATGTTGTATTTTTTCAATATACTGAGAGTTTTCTACAAGTGCTTTAAATGGTCCTCTGCTCGCAGGGACTTAACTAGCATGTCATCAATGTAAACTTTCATAGATTCCCCTATTTGTTCTTCGAACATCCGATTTACTAGGCATTGATAAGTGACACAATCATTTTTTTAATCCAAATGGCATTACATTGTAGCAGTAGGTACCATATTTTGTGATGAACGAGGTCTTTTCCTGATCATCCGGGTTCATCTGTATTTGATTGTACCCGGAATAGGCATCGAAAAAACTGAGGATCTCATGGCCGGCCATGGCATCGATTATGCGATCTATATTAGGCAAAGGAAAAGAATCGTTGGGGCACGCTTTATTTAGATCCTTGTAATCTACACACATTCTAAGTCTGTTTCCCTTTTTAGGGAGTACTACTACGTTTGCTAACCATTCAGGGTATTTTACTTCATGGATGGACCCTATTTTAAGAAGCTTGGTTACATCGTCTTTGACGAAAGTATGTTTGCCTTCAGACTGGGGTCTTCGTTGGAACTTCGGGTCCAAGCTTAGTTTATGGGTGGTGATTTTCGGTGGGATCCTTGTCATGTCAAGATGGGACCAAGCGAACCAATCCATGTTAGCTATAAGAAATTGAATAAGCTTTTTCTTGAGCTCAGGATTTTAACCTCGTGCCTAGGTATACCTTTCATTCGGGCAGATGTTCGATAAGTATGATTTGCTCCAGCTCTTCGACCGTTGATTTGGTAGCGTCGGAATCATCGGGGACTGTGAAGGATCGAGGGACCCCATAATCATCATTTTTGTTAATCCCCTGCTTCTCTAGTTGGGTCGAGGTCAGTGTTTGTGATTGCTATTTGGTCTCATGTTTTCCGTTCGAATTTGACCCATTTGTCGATGAGAGTGATGACATCGGAATCACTTCGTCAACAGCCAACATTTCCTTTGCGGCAGGTTGCTCCCCGTAGATTGTTTTGATTCCCTATGGTGTTGGGAATTTTAGAACCTAGTGAAGGGTCGAGGGTACTGCTCTCATGTTGTGGATCTATGGTCTCCCGAACATGGTGTTATACCTCATGTCGCCCTTGATCACGTGGAACTTCATCTCTTGGATGGTCCCGGCCACGTTTACTGGCAAAGTTATCTTGCCCTTAGTAGTTTCACATGCCATGTTGAATCCGTTTAGCACTAGGGTCGCGGGCACAACCTGGTCTTGTAGACCGAGTTACTCTACGACCCTTTATCGAATGATGTTGGTCGAACTAACTGGATCAATTAACACATGTTAACTTGAGTCTTATTCATGAGTATGGATATTACTAGTGCATCGTTATGGGGCTGCATGATTCCTACTGCGTCTTCGTCGTTGAAGGACAAGGTTCCTTTCGGTACGTAATCCTGAGCCCGAGATCGCTTCTCCCTTATGATTGACACCTTAGTGCGTTTTAACACTGGTCCTTGGGGAACATCAATCCCTCTGATAATCACGTGAATAATGTGTTGTGGTTCTTCTTGCTCGTTTTGTCTATTGAACTCTCTATTTTTGAAGTGATTCTTGGCCCGATCACTTAAAAACTCTCGAAGGTGCCCTTCATTAAACAACCGGGCTACTTCTTCTCTCAACTTCCTGCAGTCTTCCTTTCTGTGGCCATGGGTGCCATGATACTTGCATACTTGATTGAGATTTCTCTGGTTTGGATCGGTCTGCAGAGGTCGAGGCCATTTAGTATCTTTAATGTGTCCGATAGCCGATGGCGGATGCATCACTATTGAAGTTATACTCCGACAATCGCGGTGCTTCCTTAGGTCCGGTATGCCTGTCAAAACCATTCTTGCTCATAAGCCCTCGAGAGCCCTGGCCTCGATCACTTCTCCTTTCATCTCGCACGAAGTTGTGCCCAGGTCCGTTGTCCCCTACGATCTCTATTATATGGCTGGTATCAATCCCTGTTCAACCTTGGTTCTTGATCGACGTTCCTTTTGGTAACGGATCGGAAAGGAGCCCCTAGTTAGTCGTCTTCGACTCTAATTTTTGATTGATATCGATTATATATATCGACCCAGGTAACAACCGGATACTTAATCAAGTTCTGCTTTAACTATTGTGAAGCCACTGAGCTTCGTTCATTTAGTCCTTAGGTGAAAGCTTGAATGGCCCAATCGTCTGTGACCGGTGGTAGATCCATTCGTTCCATTTGGAAATAAGATACAAACTCTCTGAACATCTCGTTATCTTTCTACTTTACCTTAAAAAGGTCTGACTTCCTAGCCTCGACTTTTATGGCTCCGGCGTGTGCTTTTACAAAAGAATCTACAAGCATGGCAAAAGAATCGATAGAGTTAGGTGGTAAATTATGATACCATATCATTGCTCCATTTGACAGGGTTTCCCCGAATTTCTTTAGTAATACAGATTCGACCTCGTCGTCCTCTAGATCATTCCCTTTAATGGCACACGTGTAAGAGGTGACATGCTCGTTGGGGTCGGTCGTTCCATTATACTTAGGAATCTCGGGCATGCTCTTGGGGATCGGTTTAGGAGCCGCACTCGGGGGAATTGCTTTTGTACGAACTTTTTGTAATCCAAACTCTTCAATATTGGTGGTTCCCCCGGGATCTGATCAACCCTGGAGTTATAAGTTTCCACTTTCTTGTCATTTACTTTGATCCTTTTTTCTCCTAACTTTATCCGCTTTGTCAGTTTCTCGAGCATCTTTATAATTTCGGGGTTAGTCTCCGATTCTTGTTCATTTGATCTTACCACAGCTGGCCCCGTTCTGTGGGTGACTTCTTGGGGTGGACCGGGCTCAGCCCTGCTCGGTGCCTAGGTTTGGCTTTGCAACTGAGCTATCGCCACCTGTTGAGCTTGCAGCATTTCAAAGATCATACGCAGGTTGATCCCATTTTCTCCAATATTTTGGGCATTTCGAATTGCAGATCGAGTTCCACCATGAATGTTGTTTTCGGGACCGGAATGTTGGTTCTCTTTGATGGCCACATGCGAATTAACGTCAATTGGATCCACAACCCGAGTCCCAACGGGGTCAGCGGATGGCCTTTCATCCCCGAGCGTCACATTGTTATTCTCACCTTGATGGCCAGATTCGTTGTCGATATGTAGGGGCATTAATTGAGAGTTCGTCATTTTTAGCATGAAATCAAAGATACTTCCAAGAGCAAGTGTAAAATAGTTTGTTTTACAAAGATTTGTATCAAATAACCACTATTATCCTTAGCCCCACGGTGGGCACCAAACTGTTTACCCGAAAAATGGATAACAATTGAATTTATACGCGGCTCTAAGGATACGTGATATAAATTGGTACAAACCGAGAAAAAATATATATCGATACTGAAATTAGCTATATAAGAGATAAATACAAACCAAATAAATCAATTAGCCATAGCCTTGAAGTTCGGTCACCCTCAAAACAAAGCAAAGATCCAGCTAGTGTATGGATAGAAGTAACAAAATAATCCAGCTTCAAGAAAGTAATGTATTATTTTTATTGCATAAGAATCTATTCTACAAATGATCAAAACCCTTTTATATAGTGGGGAAGTCCTACTTTGTTTATAATTCTAAATACAGAAGGAATTTCATGATAGATTAATTAATTGTCATCTCCTTGATATTCGCCGGGATTTCCGCCGAGATTCTCGCCCTAATTACGAATATACCGGCTTTATTATTTTCTGGCTCGGTCTCGATCTTGGCCGATCATGCACTTGATCGGTCTCTATTTTGCTCAATCTCGATCTTGGCTGATCTCGATCGGTCTCTATTCCGCTCGGTCTCAATCTTGACCGATCTCGATCTGTCTCTATTTTGCTTGGTCTCAACCTTAATCGATCTCGATCTGTCTCTATTTTGCCCGGTCTCAATCTTGACTGATCTTGATCTTGGTCGGTCTCCGTCTTGACCGATCTTGATCTTGGTCGGTCTCTGGGTCACAAGCTCGGTAACCCAACTTCGCATCATAGCTTGATATTATACGAAGTTGAATCTTGATCTATTATGTTCCAGTCTCGATTAGTCATATGGAAGGCAAATTCGATTTTGACCGTATACAATCATATTTATCAATTATATTTTATAACATTTGCCCATTGCATTTTATAAGCCGCATTTATGAGTCGGGTTTGCCCGATTTTAGTTTTTCAGTGTCGTACTACTTCCAGTTAAATGCGCTTTGGGTCACTTTACCAAATAGCCCACTCCGTTGGCCCATTTTAATTTTGGAAGGGCCCGTTTTATATTATACTAGCCATAACCCGATAACCATTTCTTGCCCAAATGTACATCCTATCGTCTCTTTATGTCGTTAGGGTTTATCCCAAGGGTTTGAAGGAATATCAGTAAGCTGTAGCTGTGCCAATGGCGAAACCAGGCCGAGGCCGTGCGGCTTCACCGTCAGGCTCGTCTTCTCGTTCTCCGTCGCGGTCTCGTTCTCGCTCTCGCTCTTACTCTTCTCGTTCCTCGAGTTCTCGATCTAGATCCCGCTCCAGATCGTTTTCTTCCTCCTCCTCCAGTGGCAGTTCTCGCAGCCCTAGCCCCCGACCTCCTCCTTCTCAGCGAAAAAGGTTCTATACTTTCTCTTTTACGCCATGTAAATACGTAGTTAGTTAGTACATAATACGCTTTTAATATTGCTTTAAGGTCGAAAATCCCTTGTTTTACCCGTTTTAACGTGAAATTGGCTGTTTAGAAATTTATATTCTAGTAAAGCATGTAAAAAAACCTCTAGTGTTTGATAATTAAAAGAGAAACTGTAGAGTACTGACTGAAACAGGGCTAAATGGACTCTAAGGATTCATGTAACCACTCTCAACTTTTTTGAGTTGAGGTGTAGTAGTTTGCTGTTGTTTGTTAACGTCCACATGGTTACTGGAAATATATTAAATACTCAAGGGTATATGAAATTGAAATGTTTTGAGTTTGTCATGCTCTGTTATATTTTATGCTGCCAGTTCACTACCCTTTTAAGTGTCCTTGTTATTTTTGTTTATAATTTCGGTAGCATGTTAAAAGTGTTCAGTCATGCTGTTGATGCATTAAGAGAGCTTAGCTATTACATTTTTAGATATCTTTAAGGTGGTTAAAGTCTACACATATTTGAACTCAGTAATTAGAAGAACATTATTAGCCATTATTTATCCAAATTTGGATATATTGGGCCTAGAGTACTTCGGACTCACCTTAAAAGTGCTAGTTGCTTTTGTTGCTGCTGAATTTGTGTTATTGGGCTGTGTGACACATTTCTTTGGTATTATTCAGTTTTACAAGTGCAGATAGCTTACATAGTCTTGTAAATATGGATTTTCCTGCTGCTTTCCTTCAATTGTCCCAACATGCAAATACCAAAACTAGAACATTGGTTGCATCCCTCTTTCTTTTCTTGCTCTTCTTCCATTTAGACAGCTAAAAACTTATTTTCAACACAATGGGACTTTGCATAAGATGAGCTGTTAACTAGCTATAATAATGGTTAATCTTGAAGACTGGACTTGTTTTCATCTTCATATATTTTTGTTGATTTGAGCTTGGAGAAGTGGAAGTAGAATGAAGATTTATTCTAATGTTCCTGTGCTATTAGTTATCCTTTCAGAAAAAACTGTTAAATTACTGCTAGAATTTTCTCATTGCTGAATGATCCTAACCTACCTTTTGGTGTCAAAATGGTTTTGCTAGCCCTGTTGGAGTATCTAAGCGAGGCCGTTCACCGCCGCCACTATCTAAGAAAGCTTCTCCACCTCCAAGGTAATGGTGTTCTTTTACTCTGCTACCGAGCTTCGCTTCGTTCATGCAATAACTACATGCAAACCTCTTCCTATATTTAATGTTACTTTCAGTTTCTTTTTTTCTTTGGGATCCCTTTTTTCTCCTTGGTTTTGTCTTTCTCCTCCTCTTCTGAGTGAAAATAAACACACTGAAGGTGGTTGGATAATGGTGAGGCATTATTTATGAATAACTGGGGTAAAGAACACCGTATACATGTACTATACTAAAAGAGATCCTAAAAAAGTTCTAGTTTTATACAAACGAGGATCTCATGGGTGCACCAAAAACTACAAAAAATTAGAAGAGATATCCTAATCTCGCAGGATCATATTCAGTAGCGTACGCAATTTTTTGCAAAGTGATATCACAAACCAGTGGAGAAAGATTAATACACCTGTTATTCCTAATATCGACAATCACAAGAACTAAGTAATCAGAGATTATAATTAAACTTATCAACCTAATTAACAATAACCAATGTACTGGCACCTGCATTTCGTTACGATGATGGTAAATTGAAAAATGAATTAAAGAACAGTCACTTCCAAGTTCAAGCTATGATAACCCAACAATTCCATTAACCTCCAAAATAAATCACACATACCCAGCAAAAATACATTATAAATTATACTATCATAATTATGTGGATTCATCATGAATTGGCAAGTTTACACTGGCTGTTAGCCTACCGCAACCATCCTATTTATTCGGGCCTGGGGCTGGCATTGTGAGCAAACTCACAGTTATGGTCATGAATAAATAAAACAATAAAAACTTAAACACTTGAAGAAAAAGATTATCTTCAAGCGGGTGTTAAAGAAACAGAATAGCCGGCAAAGTGAATTAGTTCTAACCTGGTGGAAACAACAATAGGATCCCTCACGAGTTCTTTGGAAATTGGACAGCCATATTCGTTGAAGTATTTTATTAGTCCTATTCTTATTTACAAAAAAAATAAAACTGCATGTAGCACTTCTGGCAGATGCCTTTATGCGCTTTTGTGATGTGTAACACTTGAGATATGATTCCAGGAAAGTCTCTCCAACTCCTGAGTCACGTGTGCTTCATGTGGATCAGCTCAGCAGGAATGTCAATGAAAACCATCTGAAAGAAATATTTGGTATGTTCAGCACTTTGTTCTGATTACTGAAGTGTTTGTTTGCCAGAATTGTTGAAATTCTAGCCTAAGCTAGGGCAATTACAACCCTTAGCATTGCAATCTGGCCAGAGTTCATTGAGTTAGGTTTACTGGTAAATAGACGGGTCAAGATGGGCTTGACCTAAAATTTCTCTACATAAGTTTGGTCCTAATTTTTTATCCTTTAAGTATCCATGAAAAAGCTAATGGCAATATGCTAGCCCTGGAAGAATTGGGGTAAAATATAGTCTATTCCTCCTTTTGGGGGAGTTTTTCTATGGAGAAATAAAAAATCTGAGAAATGTTGAGGATGCATAATCCTTTCATCACAATTAAATGACAAGGCCAAGTTGATAATTTTCATTTTGTTTTGAGACATATGTTTATTCCTTACAGGACAACAAATATTTTACATTTTGAAGCCATAAAGTACTACTATAAAACTGGTTAAGAAGTTCGTTTCAAAGAAATGCATATCTGCTTTGGCCAATAAAGATGTCTGATATACATCTCTTGGACTCTTAGTTTTCTAAAATAAAAGGGATATGAAGTTTTCCTACCTCAAATCATTGTTTATATTGGTGTGTTTTTTAGTTTTTCCCGGAGAACTTTTTGGTGACAAGACTCCCAAGGAAACTAGTAGTTCTCACTTCTCAGTTCTTGGTTTTTAAAGTATCAGAATCGTGGTCAAGGATATGAAGCTGTTTCGGGCAATAAAAAATGGACTATCGTGCATATCAGAGATTCATAAAAGCTAAGGAATATGATTTGTTCATTGATTATGTTGGGTCAGTACAGTTGTTCCCAAGGAAAATTAATAGTTTTCAGTTCTTTGATTCTTAAGCATGGTGTAATGTGTAAATGTGTAAATTTCCTGCTTCTTCAGCTGGATTGCACTCGTTTGGGTTTTAACTTAAATTTGGATTGATAGCTTGTATTTATATAAGAAAATATAGAAGTCAAGCAGCTAGTTTGCGCTTGGTTTGACACAAGTATTTGTATTGGGCATACGACCCATGACTAACCCAGCACAAAGATTTCCCGTCAGTGAGCTAGGGAGTTTGGCCCACTATTGTATACCTGTTATTACCCACTAAGTTTATCCAACTCGCTCAATTGGCACCCATAGCCAACCCTTTACTTATAGATGTTACTTGTTCTGCTCCTTAAGCAGTTATATGCCATGCGTTCTTGTCTGACCCTGTTATTCCAGCAGTAGCTTTTGTTAGTAAGACATCGACATATTTATATGGCGTGCTAGTTCCAGTGTATACATCATACGATGAATTCACGTAAAAATAAATAAATGGGCATATAAAAGAATGAAAAAGACTTGCTCCGAAAATAGTTTCTCCAGGTTTACAGGAAATGTTGACTGGATTCCATCCATTATTTGATTTAAATACAAAGACAAGTTGCTGTCACTCTGTCCAGTTCATGATCTTCATGATGGTTAATGTCTATAACTTTTCTTTTCTGCAGGTAATTTTGGTGAAATTCTGCACGTGCAGTTGGTCATTGATCATGTTGTAAGTTAACAAGTCACATATTCTTTAGATGGTGTGAGCTCTAGGATTTTTTTTCCTTTTTTCCCCCCTAATATTATAAGAATAAACTTTTTGCAGGTTAACCTTCCAAAAGGGTTTGCTTATGTTGAGTTCAAGACTAGAATTGATGCTGAGAAAGCCCAACTACACATGGATGGTGTATGGTTTTAATATTTGCACGTTCACCCAGTAACTGCATCCCACCATTTTCATTTTTGAGATGGGGGATTAACTAATATGCTTTGTTGGTGTTAATGCAGGCACAAATTGATGGGAAAATAGTTCATGCTAAGTTCACCCTGCCAGAGAGGAAAAAGGCTCCCTCACCTCCAAGGGCTGCTGCAACTTCCTCAAGGAGAGATGCTCCAAGAACTGATAATGCCCCTGTTGATTTGGAGAAAGATGGACCAAAACGGCAACAAGAGTGTATGATATCCTTGCTATATTAGGGATTGTTTATTGGCTCTATGATGCATTGTTTAATCTGGCTTACTTTGATATAATCAGTATCTCCTCGTCGAAAACCTGTCTCTCCACCTCGAAGGTCTCCTATAGGACGAAGAGGATCTCCTAGACGTGAGCCAGATTCTCCTGCCCGTCGACGTGCTGAGTCTCCTATTCGTCGTCGCGCAGGTTCTCCTTATAGGCGCGGCAGTCCACCGGGCCCAAGGAGGAGGCCTGCATCTCCCATTAGACGACGTTCACCATCCTCTCCTCCAAGACGTTATCGAACACCTCCTAGGTTGGGTATTTCACATTTGCTTTTGAATTTTTGGAATTTTGATCTAGACCTTTACTAATTAAAATATTAAGCAGGGGCTCTCCCAGAAGAATTCGTGGCAGTCCTGTTCGAAGACGTTCTCCCCTTCCGCCAAGGCGACGGTTAGTGTTTTAATTGCATAAACTTGAATAGTTGAAGTAAGTGATGAAAAAATATCTTCTCCCTCACTCCATATCTAGAAAGTCCCTTTAAAGATTTGCATAAATGATGATAAACATGATGCTACATGCTTCAATGCAGTTCTTTAAATTGTTAAACCTTAGTTACTTGTAAAAAAATTCGTAAACCTGTGTGGCATCGTAGATATGCGTGACGTATTTAAAATGATGTCGAATAGTTGATTCTGCCATCAGTAGCTGTCAAACTAGTGTTTTCCCATTATGATTGGCAGTTGCCTTTCTTGTTTGTAGTAGTAGTAGTACTTGTTATATTAAAAATATAGTGAATTGTAGCCTGAACTATGTAATGCAGATTTGTGCTGTGTTAACTAATGTTGATAACTGAAAGTGTGGTAGCTCATTGTACCTTTGTGTTTGTTTGTAGTTCTCCACCGCGACGTGCTAGAAGTCCACCCAGAAGATCTCCGGTTGGTCGCCGGTCTAGCCGCTCACCTATTAGGAGACCTATCCGTTCACGATCAAGATCCATCTCTCCTAGGCGGTAATGCATAAATTTTTATCATCTTTATCACTAAAATTTCTAGTATCGACTATCGAGTTATAGCAATTCTTTTCTAGTGTCTTTGGATCGGTGGCCTGCTGCTATACTTGCGGTCTGTAGTTTCTCTCTTTATGTCCACCTTCCTCGTGTTAAAATTAATATCCTTTGGCACTTTCTATGTGGCATGTTCTGACGCCTGCTTTTCTTTTTTTTGCTCTTGGATGTATCTAAACTCCATCACAATATTGTCAGAGAACATAATGTTTATTAAATTTCTGAAAGAATTCATTTCCTGTTTATACGAAGAATATTATTTATTTGTGATTGCTTCATGTAATAGGGGAAGGGTTCCAGCCACAAGACGTGGGAGGTCATCATCCTACTCTTCTTCTCCCAGTCCTCGAAAGGTCTTGTGTTTGAGACTCTATTTAACAATCTTATCCATTAGATCATCTGATTTTTTTTTGGATCAACCTATTGATTGTTTGATGTGGATATAATCTGTTTGATTATTTCAGGCACCCCGCAGGATTTCAAGGAGTCGTAGTCCTAGAAAGTGAGTTCCTTGTAGACAGTTCTGCAAATTGAATACAGGAATGCCTGAAATACCTGAAAATTATGTTATTGTTATTATTTTATTGGTTATGATGTTTCCGTGCTTCATCAAATGCAGGCCTTTAAGAGGGAGGAGCCCCAGCAACAGTGACAGCAGCAGTTCGCCTCGTAAGCCCTAAGTTGTTGCTCTTGCAAGGAATCCATCATAATGGATGATTTTTCTGATCTTATTCTGCTGGAGAAAAAGTCAATTAGGACACCCTTCATTTCACTTGATGACTTGATGTGAATGTTATGAATGTGAATTCTTTTAATGGTTGTACACTTATTGTCCAAATCCCCATTTACTTTACCTTACCTTATTAGAGGGAAAAACTATTGTCCAAATCCACTTTTTGGTTAGTTGCACCACCCAAAAAGAAGGCTGAGTGTTGCTCGTTTACTCAATGCGATCTCTTGCCTTAAAATTCACAATTAGTTGCATTCGATTAAAGTGATAATTGGTTCATCATCGTCGTTCTCTTATCATGCAGATCCTCTTAGATTCCTATCCCTTACCTGTGTCTTCGTTCATCTTCAATAAAGCTACTCTGAATTTCTATCAGGAGGTCTTGGAAAATTGGAGTGTGTTTATGAGCTTGACAATATCTTGTAATTTGATTTCAAGAAACAACAACTATGTCTCAATCTCAATTCAAACTAGTCGGAAACTAAATTGGCTGTGTGAATCTTATGTATTCATTCAACTCCATTTGGATTCATTTCATCTCAATTCTCGATAATCTTAGATTCTCTTGTACAACACTGCCTTGCCTTTTCTACATCTAAGAATTGATTTCTTTGCAAGCATACACCCTACATTTGTGTTGAGCAATGTGAAGCAATAGACTAACACTACGCAATTGGAAGTGTAATTTAATCAACCATTGAGTTACTTATAGGATTAAGTTCCTTAACAATTGCCATGCATCAAATTCTTTTCTCAACTCCTTAATTATCCTGATGCGGGAAACAAGTTAAAACTCACAAGTCACAACTATACTCTTTATGCATGAAAATAGGAATTAGCTAAATTAATACTACTAAACAAGCAACTTCAGTTTACTATAAAGATCGTAAAAATAGCACGGGCTAGTCAGTTTTCGGACTGGTAATTAAAAAATAGCCGGCGTTTACAAAATCATTGAAAAATAGACACTATTTTGCTGCAACACGGAAAATTCCAACATAATATACTGGAGATTGGTGCACCTGTGTATGAACTTCCAGCATATTATGCTGGAACTCCAGCACACGGAAAGTTCCAGCATAATATACTAGAGATTGGAGCACCTGTGTATGAACTTCCAACATATTATGCTGGATCAGTATATTATGCTAGAAGTTCACATGTAAAAAATTCGAACTCCACTATATTATGCTGGAATATTTTTCGGATTTTAAATAATATTTTCGTTCAGATTTATCTTTACATGAAAAGTGGCTAAATTTCGATTACTTTTGAAACTGTCGCTATTTTTCAATTACCACATGTAAATCTAGCTAGTTTTGAATTTCGACCATAAAGATCAGTATTCAGTATGATCAGTGAAGTGCCGTGACATACGAAGTCCAGTAATGTACATGAGTTAGAGTTTTTGAATCTCCAGATGCAATTCTTCCAAAATGCACACCTGTCATATCTCTTATATTTGTCCTTCATGACAAAACCAAATAAAACTGGGATTGTTACATAAATAGTGCGAGATTTAATATTTTTTTCTTATTCTAGTCGGTATATATATATATATATATATATATATATATATATATATATATATATATATATATATTATACATTGACTATACATAATTATATATATATATATATTATACATCTACCATCTATTTTTAGTTTAAGAGTAGGCGGGCCACTATTTGGGTTAAATCTTCGATAAAAAACTCAAACTGCAAAGGATAATAGTCTGTTCTGCTCTTTTTTAAAGTGGTTATTTAAGATGTTGCTGGTTTCTTGATATCGAAGAAGCAATACTCAAAGAATATCATATCATACCCAATGACATCAATTTTTGGGCGAGATAATATAGTGGAAATGATGATAAAAAAAAAAAACCGAGTCCAATATACTAAAGGCTTCACAAAGAGAACCTTTATGTGTGCAGCCCTCACGCCATTTGCAACTTTAGCCACGGCCTATGCACGAACTCTCCAAAATGCTATCGCACCCCTGTCGGTTTCTCCAAAAATGCATTAATTTTGGAGAATCCGACACACCCGACGATATTTTCAGAGAGTCCAAGGACTATAAACTGTATTATTCATTAAACTACAAACTACTCTTTTCTCTTTCTTCTGAGGGTGGGAGAGGCCACAATAACGAACCTTTGTAGTAGCAAAATAACACTTTCCTTTAACATATAATTGACATTGAAAATAAGTGCGTAAAGTTAAGATTGTTAAACAAGACCTTCTTTATTGCTAAAAATCCTTGAATACTGAACAACAAATTTGAGATTGTTAAACAAGACCGTCTATTTTGTGCTTGAGCATGGAACATAGGCTACATTTTGAAAATTCGATGGTATGCAGAGAGACGAAATTTTCAATTTGAGAGATTTTAGGCACTAGTCTAAACAAATTGGTCTTTAAAATCCCAAATAGTTACTCCCCGTCACAAAAAGAGTGATGGATTATGAAGGGTCAAAATATCTAATTTTGTGTACGGTTTAGGACACAAGATTCCTCCATTCTTTTGGAAAAAATTACATGTGTTGGATCACAATTCTTATATACAGAACATTTTTTTAAAAACGTACTAGTAAAAAGAAGTATATGACTCCAAAAATAGCAAGTGTTACATAAAGGAAGACAAAAGGAGTATAATATATATCTATCTATATTATTATAAAAGTATGAATACAATGTTGGTTTACAAAAATAATTTTATAATATTAAGCATAATAACTCACAATATAAGGACATAACCGGAATTCTAGATATTAGCCTTATAATCCTATTAGTTTTAGGACATATACCACACGTTAGGAATCCTACGTGATTATCTTTACGAGTCCTATTAGTATAATTACTTTCGGGCATAGACATATAATATTACATGTTAGCATGCTAACATAATACCTTTAGGAACACGTTAGGTTTTCTTTTAGTATATACTTTTTAAAAATTCATATTACTAATTTAATTTGAAAATGTATTATAATGTCCTATCACTAATTTAATTTTAGAATGTATTATATTGTTCAAACCCATTTAGAAAAAGGAAAGCCTGTATTGTTATAAAAGTATGAATACAATATTGATAGACCGAAATAGCCCTAAAGCATTAAACAGAAGAACTCATAGGGAAATGCCATAATTGTAATAACTTATTTTTTGGACTACAATACCTTCTATGTTCATTTTTTTAATATTTAAGATTTTAACATTAATAAAATTTTATCTACTAAATTCTTACTAAAAATATGTTTGAAGGTTTAATAAAATTAATTTCATAAGAATCCTCTGTAGTGGCAATACATTATCACCCCATAATGTCCAATACCAAGAAAAAATAAAAGTAATGTTAAATGAAATTCATAAAGCGTTGAAATTGAGAGAAAAAAATCCCCACGATAATATATTTTTATATCTATATTTGAATTATTTTCCTACTCAAATAAAAAATATTTATCAATTTTTCGTATAATATTGAAAATATACCCAATTATTAAACAAAAACTAAGAAAATAAAAATATATGAGAAAGAGAAAGAAATATGGCTTGTAAGAGTCAATACCAGTAATGATTCTGCGAGTATAAAGATCTAAAATTAAAATGTCAGATCGATCTTTTTATTCTTTGAAAATAAAATCTACGGTGAATAAAATTATAATTAAGATTAAATATTCAAAACAAGAGATGAACTAATATTAAGATCTGAATCAACATAAAATAAATTATTTTTTATGTTAAAACCAAATAACTAAATTTTTAATTAATTGTTTTACAAGAGAATCCAATTCAATTATTTTTTAGCATCAAATGAGTAAAATTATTTATTTTCAAGCTAAGAAAAATCTTAGGGTACATAAATTTATTCCATAAAAAGAGCGATAGATATTAAAAAAATTAGAACACAAAGTAAAAAAAGTTTGTAGAGTATTAAAAATCAAAATGTCATACAAGTATTTGAGGAAGCATAATCAAAGCTAAATCCTGAACAAGAACAAGCTTTCAAGATTATATTATAAAGAGTCGACTCTGGTATAGTGAGATTATGCTTTGTAGATGCCTCCGGCGAAATCGAAATAATATTTTTATCATGTATGACTTGCAAATGTCAGTGTCACGACCCAAAACTAACCCCCTGTCATGATGACGCCTATCGTGGAACTAGGCAAGCCGACTCATTTCCAAAACAAAATGATAATTTCATTTCAAAGAAAATTTCAAGGTTATTTAACATAAAAACCTCCATTTAAAGAATTCAAATCAAAGAAAAATAGAAGTGCGGAAAAGAAAAGCCCGACATCGGGATGTCACTAGTCATGAGCATCTACTATAATCTGTCTAACAATATCAAGGCTAACTCAGCCTGAAAAAATAGCTAAATACTACTAGAGGAAGATAAGAGGGAGAAGAGCAGGGGCTGCGATCGCCAAACAGCTACCTTGCTATCTCCAAGAAAATCTGCAACCAAAACACTCAATAACCGCTACCGTGTCCATCCACACCTGGATCTGCACACAAGGTGCGAGGAATAACGTAAGTACGCTAACTCAGTAAGTAACAACAATAAATAAAGACTGAGCAGTAGTGACGAGCAATGAAGCATATAACGTTCATATCAGAAAATCTCAGTAAAATACCACATGCTCTTAAAAATCAGGATTTGAATCAAACATCTCGTTTAAACCCAGTTCCAATAAAAATTATTTTTTATTTTTCCAATAGTTTTTCAAACAAAGGCCCAATGCAAAGGTGAGCAAAAATGATGAAATCATAAACAACCACTCGGGCAGACCTCACAGTCACTCGTGCCACTCGGGCATACCTCACAATCACTCTTGCCACTCGGGCATACCTCACAATCACTCTTGCCTCCCAGTCACTCAGCACTCGGCACTCGGCACTCGCACTCAGTAGGTACCTGCGCTCACTGGGGGTGTGTACAGACTCCGGAGGGGCTCCTTCAGCCCAAGCGCTATAATCTGCACGGACAACTCACGTGCGATAATAATAAAGTATGCTGCAGGCGGGCAGCCCCGATCCACACTCATCCTCACCAATCAGGCCCTCGACCTCACTCAGTCACAACTATGCTGCAGGCGGGCATCCCCGATCCACACTCATCCTCACAAATCAAGCCACTCGGGCATTTCAGTAAAACAGGACATTCGGCCCAAAATATTTATATGCATCAAAATAGAGTCATAAAACTGAGTTATGCAATAAACAAGTATAAACATGACTGAGTATAGATTTTTTAATCGAAAACAGTGAGAGGATGATACGAAACAGCCACTAAGGGTCCAAACAGCATTGGCGCAAGGCCCAAACATGGCATTCAACCCAATTTACATAAAATCTTTATAAATCATATAAGTATTAATGGTTTTAACAAAGTGTGCAACTTTACAGTTGCTACGGGGCGGACCAAGTCATAAATCCCCAAGAGTGCATGCCCACACGCCTGTCACCTAGCATGTACGCCACTAAAAATAGTAGAATAATAAAAAATTCGGGGTTTCATACCCTCAGGACTAGATTTACAATCGTTACTTACCACAAACCGGTAAAATCTCTACCCCGCAATGCTCTTGCCTCTGGACTCGGCCTCCAAATGCTCCAAATCTATTCACAATCAGTATAATACCATCAATATACGCTAATGGAATGAATTCCACAAGAAAAGCTTCAAAATTAGACCAAAACCCGAAATTGGCTCAAAATTCGCCTGTGAGGCCCACGTCTTGAAACCCGACAAAAGTTACAAAATCCGAAAGCCCATCCAACCACGAGTCTACCCATACCAATTTTACCAAAATCCGACCTCAACTCGACCCTCAAATCTACAAATCTTATTTCCAAATTTCTAAGTTTCAATCTCTGATTTACACCTCAAAATCATGAAATCTAGTCGGATTACTCGATGATAATTCAATATTATGGAGTAGAAATGATCACAAGGGACTTACCTCAAGTTTTCCTTGAAAATATATCAAAAATCGCCTCTCCCCAAGCTCCAATTCGTCAAAAATAGCAAATGGGACGAAGTCCCTGTTTTTATAATTCTGCCCAGACATCCTCGATTCTGCCTCGATCTTGGCCTTCGATCGAGGTCCTCGATCCTGGTTCTCGATCCGGAGCTCGATCGTGCCTTCGATCGTGGCCCTCGACTCTATGCTTCGATCATGGCCCTCGACCCTGAGCTCGATCTGGGCTCGATTTCTGGGCAGAAGCAATTTCCAACAGAAGGAAATTGCAACAGCTGTTCTAGTTCAATTTTTGATCCGTTAACCATCCGAAACTCACCCGAGGCCCTCGGGACCTCAACCAAATATACCAACAAGTCTTAAAACATTATACGAACTTAGTTTAATCCTCAAATCACTTCAAACAACGCTAAAACCATGAATTACACCCCAATTCAAGCCTAATGAACGTTGGAATTTCTACAAACAACTCCGGAACCTATCAAATCACGTCCGATTGACCTCAAATTTTGCACACAAGAGACATAACAGAGGTATTTCAATTTTCAGAATCGGATTCTGACCCCGATATCAAAAAGTCAACCCCCCGATCAAACTTCTCACAAATAAAACTTTCGGCATTTCAAGCCTAATTCCTCTACGGACTCCCAAATAATATTCCGGACACGCTCCTAAGCCCAAAATTACCATACGGAGCTATTGAAATTATCAAAATTCAAATCCGAGGTCGTTTACATATAGGTCCAGATCCGGTCCACTTTTCTAACTTAAAATTTTTAATTATGAGACTAAGTATCTCATTTCACCCCAAGTTCCTTCCGGACTCGAACCAACTAACCCGATATAACATAATATAGCTGAATAACACAAAAAGAAGTAGGAATGGGGAAAACAGGGTTATAACTCTCGAAACGACAGACCGGGTCGTTACAACCCCCCTCTTAAACATCCGTTCGTCCTCGAACGGGTCTAGAAACATACCTGGAGTCTCGAATAGGCGTGGATATCTGCTCCGCATCTCCCGCTCGATCTCCCAAGTGGCCTCCTCCACATGCTGACCTCTCCATTGCACCTTCACTGAAGCTATATCCTTTGACCTCAACCTTCGAACCTCCCGATCCAAAATAGCCACCGACTCCACATCATAAGTCATATCATCCTCTAACTGAACCGTGCTGAAATTCAAAACATGGGACGGATCTCCAATATACTTTCGGAGCATGAAAACATGAAACACTGGATGCACACTCGACAAGCTGGGTGGTAAGGCAAGCTTATAAGCCACCTCTCCGACTAAGTTCGTATGATATTTTAGGACTTGTTGGTATATTTAGTTGAGGTCCCGAGGGCCCCGGGTGAGTTTCAGATGGTTAACAGATCAACAATTGAACTACAACAGTTGCTGCAATTTCCTTATGTTGGAAATTTCTTCTGCCAGATTCGAGCCCAGAAATTTCTTAGAATCGAGCCCAGATGTGAGCCTACATCGAGCCCAGGTTCGAGAGCCACGATCGAAGCCAGGGTCGAAGACATGATCGAAGGCCAGGGTCGAGGGCCATGATCGAGGATCAGGATCGAAGTCACGATCGAGGTCTAGGATCGAGGGCTAGGATCGAGGCCTAGGATCGAGGACCAGGATCGAGGCCCAGGATCAAGGCCTAGGATCGAGGACCTCGATCGAAGGCCAAGATCGAGGCAGAACCGAGATTGTTTGGGCAGAATTATAAAAATATGGACTTCATCCCATTCGCCATTTTTGACAAATTGGAGCTTGATAAGAGGCGATTTTTGATATATTTTCAAGGAAAACTTGAGGTAAGTCCCTTGTGATCATTTCTACTCCATAATATTGAATTATCATCGAATAATCCGACTAGATTACACGATTTTGAGGTGTAAAACGGAGATTAAAACTTAGAAATTTGAAAATAAGATTTGTAGATTTGAGGGTCGAGTTGAGGTTAGAATTTGGTAAAATTCGTATGGGTAGACTCGTGGTTGAATGGGCTTTTGGATTTTATAACTTTTGTCGAGTTCCGAGACGTGGGCCCCACAGACGATTTTTGAGCAAAATTTCGGATTTTTATGAAAATTTAGTATTTTTTCATGGAATTAATTCCAATAAATTTTATTGACTGAAACGAATTATTTGAGACTCCAGATTCGAGGCATTTCAGAGGCCGATTTGCGAGGCAAAGTCATAGCAGAGTAAAGAGTTTCACGTTTTGAGATAAGTAATAGTTTTAAATCTGGTCCTGAGGGTATGAAACCCCGGATTTTGGTATCATGTGATTATTTTGGAGGTGACGCACATGCTAGGTGACGGGTGTGTGGGCGTGCACCGAGGAGATTTTGACTTGGTCCGTCCCGGAAAAATTATAAAGTTGAATAATTTGTTGTTAGCTATATGCTCTCTATGTGTTGATAAGATTTGACTGTAAATCATGTTAGAAATCATGTGATAGTACTATTGGGACCCACAAAGGTCGCGTACTTGTTGAATTGCCTGCTAAATGCTATATGTACCCAGTCTCAGTTTTTACTTGCACATTTTATCTCAGTCTCTGTTATTATTATTGATACATCATATCATTGTTGTTTGGGCTGATTTCATGATTAATGAAAGCCCGAGAGACTGGAGAGATTTATGACTGAGAGAGGCCGAGGGGCTGATTGTGAGATATTGATATCATAGAACGTGAGTTGTCCGTGCAGCACGTGAGTTGGCCGTGCAGATCTTTATATTATACTATAGCACGTGAGTTGGCTGTGCGGATCCTTATATTATACTATAGCACGTGAGTTTGCCATGCAACACGTGAGTTGGCCGTGCGGATCCAGATATTTATATTATGGCACGTGAGTTGTCCATGTAGATTATAGCGCTTGGGCTATAGGAGCCCCTTCGGAGTCTGTACACCCCAGTGAGTGCGGGTACCCATTGAGAGTGAGCGATGAGGGCTGGGAGCCTAGTGAGTGACTGTTGTCCTCAGAGGTTGTACTTGATTTTCATTTGTTGTTGCACTTAGTTGCTATCTGTCATTGCTGTGAAATCTCTGAAAGATTTTTATCTACGGATTACATGAACAGGAACTGTATAAAAATTGACTTGACATTAAACTGCCAGATTTGATAGCATGTATATTCTTTACTGAAATTACTGGAAATGAACCATAACTGTGTAGCTCGTTTCTATTTTCAGTTCCTTATTTATTATTGTTACTCGCTGAGTTGGTTGTACTCATACTACACCCTGCACTTTGTGTGCAGATCCAGATATTTTCGTACATAGCGGGTGTTGATCCTTTTACGTGGTTGATTTTCAGGAGATTTTGAGGTAGCTGCCGTGTTCTGCAGACCTTGTCTCTCCTTCTCTATCTCTTTGTTTACTGTATTTGGTCTTAGACTATTATAGACTATATTTTTCAGACTTGTATTCATATTAGATGCTTATGTACTCAGTGGCACCAGGTTTGGGAAAGTATTCGTATCAGTATTTGTGGGATTATATATTGTATTTAAAATATTATATTTTTAGACTTAAGAGAATTTGTGGTTCATTGAGATTTTCGGCTTGCATAGTATTGAAATAGGCGCAATCACGACAGGTTAGGATTTGAGGTTGTGACACTTTTATAAAAGAAATATTTCTATCATTAGATTAGTACACAATTTGCAAATTGTATGATAGAAATTAAAAAGCTATCTTCGCTAGCAGAAATGAATATGTTGATCAACTAAATAAAAGGTTGATAGCAAAGTTTATGGTATAAATAAAATATTTTCAGTTTTTGACTCATCCAAAGATGATACCAATAATTACTGCCAAAAAGAATACTTAAATACTTTAATACCAAATGACCTTCTACCATACAAGTTGTAATTTTTTTTTTTTTGGTTTCCCATCCGGGGTCCGGTACCTACATTGAGGTCTGACTAAATCCGAATTCGCACCGGAAAGTCCCACGTTGGGAGGTAAAGCACTCCCTAACAAAGGCAACTCCTTACCCAGGGACTCGAACCCGAAACCTCTAGTTAAGGATGAAGGAGTACTTACCACTTCACCACAACCCTTGTTGGTGTTGTCAAGTTTATTATAACTTACAATAGAATATCAATTTAACTTAGTCTGTTACATATACAGTGAACGTAAGTTGTCAAGTTTATTATTACTTACGTTCACTGTATATGTAATAGACTAAGTTAAATTGATATTCTATTGTATATAGGTTAATTTTGAAAAAGAAATACGCCAGTCGTCCTACTGAAAAACTTAGATCCACCGAATAGCTAATGTAATCACACACATATAGTATATACAAGTTTTGACAATAACATCATACGTGCAAAAATTATGATACTGGTCAATGTGCTTCTAAGTATATTTTTATCCCTAAATTCAACTTTCATCTTCTGAAACTAAATAATAACTCTTTAAATTTGTGTGAAAATAATTTTCAGTATGTTTATGTTTTGCAATTATAATAAATAAAACACAAGGACAAACATCCTAAATATTGGACTATATTTACCGCAATAAGTTTTCTTATACGAATAACTATATGTTGCACTTTCAAGAGGGATATCAATATCAACAACAAGAGTTTTGGTTATGGCAAAGCAACCAAAGCATTAGAAGGAAACATACACACACAAAAACATCGTCTACAAAGAATTGTTCGATAAGATACCATCACATTAAATACTTTTAAACTGTAATACATAATTATCTTACTAATATGACTAAATTAATCATTTGTGTAAGTTCTGATGATGTTCTCTCATTTTGAATTCACGTATTATACTAATATTTTTCGGCATTTAGATGATTGTTATATTATTATACATCAAATTTCTCTCATTAATTAAATTTTGTTGTTCGTTTATATAAATAAACAGTGGCGGACCCAAGTGGTGGCTAGCGGGTTCAACCGAACCCGCTTCACAAAAAAATAATACTGTGTATGTGTATAAATTAGGATTAAAGCTGTGTAAATTTTGCATAAATATTTTATTTGAACCCACTTGACAACTACTATTTTTCGACTAAATTTATATACTTCTAAGATTGAACCTGCTTGCACAAAATCGTGGGTCCGCCACTGTAAATAAATGTTTAAACCATCACGTGCCATTATTGCATATTCATAGATACTAGTCTTTATAAATGCGGAAAATACAACTTGAGTAAGAGCTCAAACCATATGCAAAGCAATTCTAACAAAATGTTTGGCAAAGCTTATCTCAGAGTCAGCTAAAAGTAAACATTTATATCGATCAAGACCATGATATAATACGTCCAGGAGATGAAATTTTATTTTGAGAATGATTCATTTTAAGGAAAAGGGCCAAATATACCCCTCTATTTTCGAATATTGTCTACATTTAACCTTCGTTATACTATCCGGCCAAATTTATCCCTACCGTTATACTATCTGGCCAAATTAACCCCTATCATCAGCAAACATTTAAAAATTACCCTTTGATGTATTAAGTAATCCAAAATCTCCCAAATTACTTTTATTTAAATCACTGTTATTCTTCTTGCTCCACTATTTTCAGAAATTACTATTAATGTGAATGCTAAATCTACTAGACCATATAAATTATTCATGAATATTTTTAATTACCAATGCACCCACTTCTTTTCTTGTAATAATGAGTTTGGAATTGGTTTAATTTTTTTTTATGTTCAACCATATGCACACTGTAGAATTCAGTGGGTCTATTTATTGTGAATTATATGCAGCTGATCACCATGTATATACATGTATTATATTCAAATATATTTTGTCACTGTCTGGTTAGTATAGAGTTCGATCGACTAACTTAAGAGTACACAATGTGTAGGCATTTGATTAAAGCAAAGTTGAGTTCGACAATGTAAAGTCTCCAAGGAACTTCAACTTCAAGCACTAATACTTGCAAAGTCCCCATACATCTGGTGCAATGAATTCATTAAAATTGGGATATTGTAAATACTTTTAGAATTTAGACAAGCTACCTAATTTAGATTTTTCAAATAACTATATTTTGTTTATTAACAGTTGTATTATTTAATATTTTTCTCCAATTAAGAGCAGGTAAATGCTAATTATTTTGAAAATAGTGGATCAAAAAGAATAATCAGTAACTTAATTAAAATGATGGATAGTATAACAGAATTTAAATGTACTATCTAAAAGTAGAGGGGTATATTTGACCCTTTTTCCTTCATTTTAGACCAACATAAAATTCCAAGATTGAAACATTTTAGGCCAACATTCTATATCAAGCGAGATCATGATATAAAACGTCCCGGGCATGAATTCCGAGTGTATTACTATTATCAGTGTTTTAAAAGGCAAAGATATTTTAATTTTAATTTTAAAAAATGAACTAGTATATAGAGAGTGCATTATCTTAGCAAAATTAATGCTTAGACTATTAGCAAAATGAAAATTATTCACAAGTCACAACTGAGAGCAAAATGAAAATTATTCACAAGTCACAACTGAGAACAGGTTGCAATTGTATTAATAGCAATTTTGTGTATATTTTGTTTTTAAAAGGCTGTTTCCGAAATATGTCAAAGACCATCATGTGTGCATGTTGTCATGGGACTAATATTTGGGCTATATGTTGAGAAATTAGGGGCATATATGTTAGATATAAGATTGCTGCAGAGCAGATTTTCTGTGAGAGTGGGTGTGTGTGTCTGGCAAACGGGTTGGGGATCAAGAGAAGGAACTCATTCAATTAATTATCATTTCCTGCTCCCACTGCTTTCTGATGTGGGGCTATGATGTAGAAAAAAGGCAATAATTTACAGAATGTGTCCATGAAATTGTGAATAAATGAAACTTGATATCAATCATTCATCAGCTAGAACATACTCTTGCATCAGTCCTTATTGACTGCATTTCCTGAGAGCTTTTCTGCAGCAAAGGTCTCTTAGTGCTGATTCGGTTTGAAGTGCTTGTATCAAGTTGGACCATATCTCTGAAAATCAACTTTTATACACATGCAAAAACAATCAGACACCAAACATGAATGGTTCCATAAATTTTATGAGCAAAAACAAGATGGTAAATAACATATACCCGTGTGTTTACTCCGTTGCTTTCACCGACTACTACGGCTAAGCAAACCTTGGAATGACAGATAAAGATCTTTGTTATCCGTTCCGAAAATCTCTTCTGCTTTTTTCAAAGTTTCCTATAGGAGAAAGCATTAAGATAATGAGTAGACAAATAGGAGGACTTCATAGGATGTAAAAGCAACTAATTACGTTTATCACCTCACGAGATTGCTTGTGTGCGTTTAATTCCTTAATGTTGGCGAGAAATGCACTGAACTGTTCATAGGATAGACGACTCCTGCATCAACAATATGCAGATACTGTCAGGTGAAAGATTCTTCCTTACTGAAAAAACTTAAACTGACAGAAAGTAGTGTAGCCATCCACCTAGCTTGACGGAAAAACTCCTTCCCATCAATTCGAGGAGTTTGAGCTGGTAATTCACAATAAGGAAAAACGGATCAGAGGGATCATATGTAAACCAGTCAGTAACATGATTTGTCAAAAATGGATATATAAATTGAAAAACGTTGGCTGATCTGCAGTTGACCTACATTTATGTCAAAATCACCATTTTATTTTTCAAGCAAGAATGACTTAATAAATACAACAGAAGTGCAATACAACAGATAGCAGTAAAATTTGCACAGCTCAAAAAGAAAAATTGAAAAATGAGTCGTCAGAAACCTGGCAATGGGCGTGCCTTAGGAGGGGAGTTAGCTGCTGATGACTGTTGACTTGATGGAAAAAAAGATGACATTGAACCTCGTCCGTCATATTGAGGGTTTGTTGGAGAGTTGGTGCCGGATGTCCTCTGAGGAGAACCCACAACAGAATATCTTCTAGGAGATACACTAGTGGAAATTATTTTGGGAGTTCCAGTTGGAGTAAGACGCGGTGTTATGTAAGGTGTCATGGAAAATCTTTGCACAGCTCGCTTTGAGGCTGGATCCAAGAAAATGAAATAAAAGTTAAACAGCTTTGCTACATTTTGATATTATAAGCAGACAAAGTAATGTGTGAATACCATCATCATTAATTACTGTGCTGTCTACAGGACCGCCATAAGAATGGTGTACTGCATAGCTGTTCACCTCCTCTGCATGATATAATTATCAAGACCAAATTTAGAACATCAAAGACAGAACTCCATATCTTGAGGCATCCAAACTGTGACATAAATCTTGAACATGATCGGATGGAAACATCAGAGGGAATACACAGAACATGAAGCCAAGACTTACCCTTTACGGAATAGGCTTTATGGGCCGATTGGTCGTAAGTGCCGATATCAACAGTTTCAGCTTGCTAAAGATGCAGAAACAAGATTCGCAATTTAATCAGCAGAAGCACAAGATTGAAAAAGAAAAAGCTCTTGCTCTACTGGTACAAGCAATCGGAAAATTGACTTTCGACACAAAATTCTTATAGAAAGTTTAAGTTACCCTCTTCATGATTTTCAAAAAATGAATTGCTAACAGATTAAGATTCTAAAATCTTACCGATGAATTCTCATCACTCAGAGACTGCACCAATTGCCTTTTAAAAGTCTCCAACTATCAAAATAAAGAAAGCAAGTTTATGATGTTGCAATCAAAGTATTAAATAAATGATATAGCAGAGGCAGAAGCTATAACAGGTGTTTTTAGTCAAACAATCGAGCCATGGAAACAACTTTTGTCAGGTTAAGGGTACATTGATAAATCTCTTTCTCCTATTATGTGTTGACTCTGTCGTCAGAAGCGGCTTTCGATGAAGTACTAAGACAATCAAAAGGCGAGACCGCTTTCTAATCACAAAGTAGAGATATGGAAGCTGACATGGGTAATCAACATGAACTAAAACAACAATTGAGCCATTGTTAGTAGAAAGGTCTATCAGCCCCCACACCAATCTTTGAACCTGGCTGCATTTAGGAAGAGCGTAACATGACCTGAATCACTCTATCTCAAAGATGGACATTCCTAATTATATAAGTCAATTTATGCCCATTTCTTACTCTATTGTAATTAATGATCTCTAAGAGAATGACCAAAGTGTTAATCAAACCCTTTGCACGTGGTTTCATACATAGCAGAAGTATAATTGATAGCAATTATCTAGTCCAATAGTCCAATTGTAACCTATTCTCTTTGATCCACAGATGTTTCTTAAGCTGTTGAGCCTTTTCTCATAACCCATGCCCACTCTCCATATTGTTGAGCCTATGCTTTTAGCTCAAGACGGAAACTTCAGCCTGTTGAGACACTCTGAATTTATCAAAAGCTCTAAGCTTGTATAACCTAGTTAGGGTAACTTCAAATTTCATACAAAAAGAAAAGAGTGCTTTCAGTAATGCATATCAAAAAGGGGGAGGTAGTCCAACACATTGAAAAACGGAACTTCAAAGTTCAACCAACTAGGTGGAACTCGATGTATCAAATCTTGCTTTCATGAGAGAACCTAGTAAAAATAACTTTAGGGGTACAACAGTATAGAAAATCAATCTACTAGTTGTCAGTGACAGGTTTCACATTAATCTATTTGAAAAGCAAATATATCTTCCAAAGAGTTGGTATATATTACCCAGAAAACAATCTTCCGTTGTCCCAGTTTACATGAAAATGTTTTTATTTTAGGACATCCCAAAATGTTTGACAACAATCATATAATTATAGTGTACTTTGTAACTTTCAACAAAGAATTCAAATTTATTTACGTACACAAACTTTAAATCTTGATGTGATGTTATTTCAATCAAATGAGCTTTTCAGTTATTACGATAACGCTCTCTTCACTATAATTAATATAAAATATACGCCAAACTAACATGTTAAGCTCAATGTACAGTCAAACACCGTATAAATAAGATATTTTTCTATATCCAAAAGACAAATTCCAATAATCCAGCAGGAGAATACAACAATAAAACCCTTTTCTTTATAGCAGTGGTATCCAGGCAAGCTTGCGCCAACCTCGACAATTCCACGGGCTACCTGCTGCCTCACACAAACAAAGCCTATCAAGGCTTAGGCACATGGGAAGAAATCAATAAGTGTTTTTTGCCTCCGCCGGGGTAAAAACCTTAGATATATATAACAAGGAAACAGTAGCAAATTTATCACCTTTGCTAAATCTCGACCCATTTTCTTCGCTGTCAAAGCGAATGAATCCCTCTCCTTCGAAAGCTTCACCTTTTATTCACCAAAAAATAAGGAAGATTAAGGCCTTTTCATTTCAAACAAATGCAAGAGGTAGAAATGAAAGGCAAAGCTAATATAAAGCTTACATTATCTTCGCAAGTGATTTTTAACCGTAATTCTGTTTCCTGACAAGCCTGCTCGAGCTTAGAGACTTTATCCTGGAGGTCAACGATAACCCGATCCTTATCATGAAGTTTCTGCCGAAGCCTCCCCATTTCCGACTCCAGCTTCGTAACGCGAGAAGCTATGGCCATGGAAGTAATCTTCCTAGCTAAATCCAACTGCTCGTACGGGTCCGTCGGAATAACCGATAGTATTTCATCGGAAAGATGAAAGTCCGGTCCCCCCGCCGCCGCCGCAGCACTTCGACTACTGTCGCTACTGCTGCTCTGTGACAGTGACATTCTCCCAATTTCACCAAACCCTAATTTGGATTGTTGAACAAGGGTTTGGATTTCAGAGAATACAATGGAAAAGGAGCAGAGAAATGGGTAATTAAGGAGTTAATTAAATTAAAGATTCTGTTTTGACCTATTTTTGTTTCAATTTATATATGGCTTAAAAAATTAATTTGTGAGTACTAAAAGAACAAATGGGACATGTTTTGCGGTGGTTTGTCTTAATGTCTGGGGTTTGAAATTCTTTTTAGATTTTCCCTCCAAAGCGTAAACGTCATTTTCTGTTTGGTACGCTTTGGGCCCTGGCTTACTAAGCAAAACCCGCTAGTAAATTGATATTTTACCTATCAAAAAGTGAAAGATAAAATTAACCGACGGTAAAAAGGGCAAGTACACATGTATTCCTTCCGTTTCAATTTATGTGAAATCATTTGACTGGGCACGAAGTTTAAGAAAAGAGAGAAAATTTTTGAACTTGTGGTGTAAAATGAGGCACATATATTTTGTGTGGCTATAAATCATTTCATAAAGGTAAAGTGTTTCCAAATAAGGAAAGAGATCATTCTTTTTGGCACGGACTAAAAATAAAATAGGTTCATATAAATTGAAACAGAGGGAGTATTATTTTTAGGGATGCTATTTAGAGATTAGCATGTATTTATTTTTGTACTGAAATTTTAAACTAAAAATCTTAATTTCAGGACATTTATGTCCTAAAAAATTAAACTGCAAAACTGAAATTCATGACGCACTGGCCAATTCCTAAATAGCAGCCCTTTAGAATGACTACCTGGTGTCATTTCTACACCGTAAAATATGAATTTAACCTGCCCTTTGCTAGAGGCGATAGCAAAATAAGTTTGGGTTGTTTGGGTTGTATTTGGGCTGGTCATGATGGGCTGATCGACACATTAAATAGGTCATTGTCCAACTCTACTCAAAGTTCATTTGTGTTAAGATGGACTAAACAATTGGTTGTAATCCAACCCGTCCAAATTAACCCAAATCTTTACAATATTCTCAAAGAGTCCTAATATTATTTTATTTTTCTAATATAAAAGTGCAAGTCTCCACAGAACGTGAGGATATCAATATATACCAATTCCCTTCCTAGATGTCATGGCGTTCATGATTTGATGGGACACCATTATTTTCAATGAATTTGTTAGTTCAAAACCCATTTGAGGCAAGAAAGTGGAGAAAGTTGATAGCAAAAGACAATTGACTAATATAGCCTAATTGTCATGAGTTGTTAACGTTATAGCCTAAAGCTTTTAGAGGTCGTTCGGTAGGATCTATTAGAGAAAATAATATATGTATTAGCATTGGTATTACTAATTCCTTGTTTGGTAGTATTTTGCATTCTATGTATAAGTAATACTTGTATTAGTTATACACTCAATACTATTCTTATACATAGCAAATCATGACATTAGCAGTACTATGACTTGTAATACAGATAGACATGTATAAAGAAATTTCATGAAAACAAAATGGTCTCTTTATTGTGGGGTAAATTAGAGAAAGGTCTTCAAGAATCAAGTTTGCTACTTAAAATTGGATGATTTACAAGAATGGCCTTTGAATTTGGCGGTCTTGAACTTTTGACCACGCTTATCCAATGGGCGAATTTTCAAGTTTTGCCCCGTGAAAAAACTTTTGACCTTGAAGATTCGCCCACGAGATAAGGAGGAACAAAACTTTAAGACCACTTCCTATGGTGTCATATTTCTGCAATTCACGGCCTAATCCTTATGGGCTAAGCAATAGTCCAAGTGGAGCGCAAATATATAGAATATAGCTTCTCATTGTAAGAAGTGCACCGATAGCCACTTTGAGGACCCCTATTTAAGGCAAAACCGAATTTGAAATAAAGTTCCTTTGCTTGAAGTTTTTTACTAAAGTTTCAGTTTTTGACTAAAGTTTTTGGGTTTTTTTTTTACTTTTAGGCCGCATTTTTTTTTTTTTACTTTTAGCCCACATTAGAAACTATTTAAAAATATACAAAAAAAATATTTTTTTTAGCTATTATTTTGAAAGCGGTTATACAATATCATTTTACCAAAATTGTTTTGTCTCAAATTTCACAATGTTCATGCGGCGCCAGAAAATAGATTTCTTGTCGAGATGTCTTCGGCAATGCATACTGACCTATTTTATTACACTTGGTTTACACTACTACATATAAACGAAGTATTATATATGCTGGTCTTATAATGTGTTGTCAAAAGACAAACGAGCGAGTAAAAACCCAAGAAAATATAGCAAAACACGAGTAATTGATTTGATAGAAGTAAACATACGAAACAATCATTGGGACAAGATCGCAACCTCATCGAGCTGGGTACGTGCCTTAACGAATGGCATACATTGTTGACTGTACAAATGCATGTTAGTAGGTAATGGATAATATTTAATATTCGGGGTGGCAATTTAAACCCAAACGAATTTGACCTATACAACTCGCTCAGGATTGGAATGGTCATTGACCCGCTCATTTATTGAATTCAGTTCATCTTGACCTAACTTCTCTCAGTCCATCTAAAGTTTGGCTGGTTTTAGTCCAAATTGATTCGTGAGTAACTTTGTTAAAATATCTTTAAGATATTTTTTTAGTTTGATATACTATATATGACCAAAACAAAAGAAAAAAAACTCATATTTGATAATAAAACAATTCACAAGACAATAACATATATTAATTAAAGCTTGATAAGAGTTGGGCGGATTGGGCTATGGTCCAAATTTGATCCCATCCTGACTCAGCCCATTTCAGCCCAAGTAACTTTTGGGCGGGTCAATCGATCCGTCCATTTATTGACTCAGTTTATTTTGACCAGCCCAAAATCAGTCTCATCCGCCCATTTGACACACCTAATATTTATATATATTCATCAGAGACAGATTCAGAATTCAATGTCAGTAAAATCAGAGTAAATATACTCTATTTTAAACTACTCCCTCCGGTCCACAATAAGTGATTTTTGGCCCGTTTTGTGGTCCAAAATCAGTGATTTTTCCAGATTTCAAGAATTAATTAATTATTTTTTTCTTACATTATCCTTAGAGTAAATAATGTTGAAGTATGTGTTAGGAGTGTTTATGTAAAGAGATAGTAAAAGTTAATATGGTCAATTTCATTGTTTATTAATGTTAAAAGGTAAATTTTTTAATCTGCGTGAAAACATTCAAAAACTCACTTATTGTGGACGGGAGAGTAATTATTAAAGGGATAGGTCAATTGAACCCATTGTTTGCCGTCTCAATATACATGGAAGACATTTGTTGTGAATATACATAAGGAGAGTCAAAGTGGAAGGAGGGTGGGTGAGCAACCAAATAAAATATTAAATTTAGGTTAGGCCAATAATAAAAGTTTTTGTTTAATGTGTTCGCCAGTTAGGTATCCAAATGAATGAGGGCATTAAATGCCCAACTTGAATGAACGATACATAAGATTAAGATATATCGCAGTATATCACAGATTTATATAATGCAGCATTTGACGGAATTAACTTACGACTTTGGTCAAGAGCCTTTTCAGTCATTTACTACTTCCCCTTGCAGTTTCATACCTGTTGCGAGCAGGCGCCAAAGTTAGAATTTGAAATTTATAAGTTTGGATTTTTGGTTTTTTTGATCGAGTTATTGAAATCTAAATTAATATTAACTTGTATAGAAAAAAGAATTTCTTAAAATAAATATAAAATTCAGATCAAAATTATTGAATTCATCTAAACACGTACGTAACCCATACTCTAGTCTAACTAGGGCGGACGGAGAGTAAAAAGCTACAGGTTCCGTTGAACCCAGTAAGTTTGGTCCAAATCATGTATATTTATCTTAAAAAATTCATTGGATATGTACAAATTTAATTTAGAACCATAGTAACTTAAAAAATTTAGAATCCCGAACTCATAAACTTTAAATTGTGGCTCCGCCTCTGACTCTGACGATCCACCCCCGGTGCATGGCGTAATTCTAGTTCTAGAGCTTATATGTTCGTAGTTTTCCCTAGACTACGCGCATATGTAACGCACATTATTGACTTGAAAAAAGATTCATGCATCTAATATTCAACGATATAAAAAAATTGAAAAAAGGTAGAGTAAATGCCATAGTTAATATGAGCTGATGAATCAGCTTCATTTTTGACAAAATTTAGGTGCATACTCTTTTCAACCATTTAATTTTTGAACCAGAATGCCTTTATTATACTCCAACTTCATATGTACAAAATATATGGAGAAGAAGAAGAGAAAGGTCAATTCCACTAGCACACGCAATTGGAAACTGCAACATTAATATGTAGAATTGTAGATATGCAGTGACTATTAAACTAGAGACTTTAATATATAATCTAACTTTAATTTCGTCATACTCAACTTTTTATACGCATCAAAAAGTAGACTAACTCTCTGTTTATTCTCATTGTTTCATATTTACTCCACTGATCTTTTAATATTCTTCATCATTTTGTATTTGTTAGTCAACAAAAATTTATGGCTCTCTTCCTATTTTATTGAAGAGGAGAGTAGACGCCCTTAGCTTAGTTCCTTTAAGACCAGATGATAAGCACTAATTACCTAATGGCCTTAATTATTGTGGGACACTTTATTATTATTATTATAAAAACTTTAGCTCTTCTAAGAAAGTAGGTGGCGGCACTGGAAGATGCAAGATATAGGACTCGTTTATTACATTTTGGTTGGTATTATTATAATTATACTAGTAGTACTACTCCAAGCAGTAGTGTTGAGCACGGTAGGTTTTAAGTAATTGTGCTGAGCCCTAGTAGTAAGTTCCAAGGACAGTGTTGAACACGGGTAGGTTCCATGTAGTTGTGCTAAGCACATGATTAGGTTCTAATTAAGTGTTAGCAAGAGAAGGTTCCAAGTGGCCGTGCTGAGCACGGGTAGGTTTCAAGCAGTCATACTGAGCACGGGTAGGTTTCAGGCACCATATTGATTAAGCATGACTGGTTCCAAGTGGCCGTGTCACTACTAGAAATTCGCTAAAAACCGACCAAAAATATCGACCAACGTTGGTCGGTTATGGCAAATTACCGACCAAAACGCGACCATTACGGTGTGGATGGTGTTTTGATGGTAGGAATGGCTTACCGACCATCTGACAAGTTTAATTACTTATCGACCAACTTTGGTCCGAAATATATTTTATTAATTTAATTTTACCGACCAAAGTTGGTCGGTTTAACTAAATTATATTTTTTTATTAATTATTAAAATTAAAAAGAACCGACCAACTTTGGTCGGTAATTGAAAATATATATTTTTTAAAAATAATTAAAATTAAACATTACCGAACAACTATAGTCGGTAATCTCAACAATGCAAACAAAATACCGACCAAAGTTGGACGGTAGTGTTGAATTCTGGGAATTCAATGTTCATTAACCGACCAACTTTGGTCGGTATTTTGAAATAATTTATCTTTTTTATTAAAAACCGAGCAACTTTGGTCGGTTTTTCTGGGTTTAATTTTGGCATAAAATGCCTATTTTGGCAGCTAAACCACCTGCCAGCATACCAATACAACAATACAACAACAACAACAACAACAACAACAACAACAAAAACACAACAACAACAACAACACAACAACAACAACAACCAAAACATTCAATAAATACTTTAAAACTAACAAATTAAAGTTCAATTGAACATAAAAATCCAAAATCAAGTTAAAACTAATTACAACTAGTTCAAAACTGGTTCTATTTGTCTAGTTCAAAGTATATAAAAGTCAAGGGGTGTTTTGTACAACATCATCATCACCGTCTGATGAACTTTCATCTACAAGACGATATAAAAAACGGTCTTGTGGAGGACGGGAAGCACGATCACGGGGAGGATGGGAGGAACGATCACGAGCAGGGCGGGAGGAACGATCACGTGGAGGTCGACCCTCTGGAGATGACTCACGAGATCGGGGCAACGGAAAAGCTCCACTAGATAGGAGAGTTCTGATCTGAGCTTGCATGCCAAGGAATTGAGCATCTCTAAGCCTTTCTCTTTCCTTGGCCGCTTCTAGCTCTGATGTGAGCTTTGTCACTGTCTCCCGCATAGCGGAGAGGCTCTCCCTATTAAGTTGCTCGCCTTGCGAGGAAGTCCCTATTCCTCGCATTCCACACTTATAGCGATGGAAGTTTTTAGTAGGAAGCCCGTATACCTTCCCCCATTTTGGACCGCCAACAGACTCCAACCATATTCTTTCAGCATCCTCGTCCGAAGGTTGGGTTGGCTCACCCGATTCACCAGCTGGATGACTACGGATGAATTCCTCCACGTTACTTTGATAGCGACCCTATATTATTTTAAATTAAATCAGTATTTTAAGTTTTTTATAAAAGTAAATTATAATACTTAAATAAAATTGAAAGCTTACATATGCAGTCGAGGCCCGGTCCTCGACCCACCTATCTTGATCCCCCTCTTTTTTCTTCTTCACAACATGTATCTCCTTGAATAGCTCATCATGACTCATTGGACACCCATACTTCTTTTCCTGAAAATAAATTAATTTAGTTAATAAACAGAATAGATATACTTAGAAAAGTAAAATAATTTAAGCAATTACGTACCAATCTTCTTTTTATTGTCCCTAGGCTGATCGTACCTCCAGTGTGCAAGGAGCCTCCCTTCTCGGATGCGCGAGCTTTCTTTCCTTTTTTGCTCCTCTCTAAGAACTCCGCGGTAAGTCATTTTTACAAATCATTCCACAAATTCTCAAGTAACCAGCCAGGCCTCTTGTTCTTCTTTCTAGCATCCGAGAAAGCATCCGCCAATCTCTTGCGAGCTTTATGATGAAATTTGTAGCCACTTCCGCGCTATAGCGGTCTTCCCATACACACTTGCTCTGTATTTCAAAAGTTAAATATTAGATGGAAACATCATAAATATAAATTATTAAATTGTTTAAAAGAACATTTATACCTTAAATTGATTGAAAATTTGCTCCTTCAGTGAGAATGGGCAATCAGTCCAAGTCGCATAAGGGCCATCATAAAGCTTTCTGATGGCATTGGTGATTATCCTCGCAGTCTTATTACCCGGCCTGAACCTGCAATTTAACAATAAAAACACATTAATATCTTAGTAAAAATGTTACAAATCAATAGACGCAAAAATAATGAATAACACTTACCCATCACCCTCAGGGACTATGATGATCCTGCCATATCGATCATAATGCACTACCTTGTCATCACCATCCGAAGCACGTGTATCAGAGGCATGTGAAGACGGTGTAGGCGGGTCAGAGCTAATGCCTCCTAGGTGAAGGCCTGCAATAGATGGAGTCGATGATGAAGATGGTTGCGATCCCTGTGACTGCGACATAGCTGGACGCGACCCAAGTGGATGTGATACCGATGGCTGTGACCCGAGTGGCTGTGACCCGAGTGGCTGCGATCCATGTGGCTGTGATATGTAGAGATGTGATCCATGTGGATGTGATGCAGATGGCTGTGAGGCAGCTGGACTGTATGTCGGACGTATAGTCCTGTGGCCCTGTGATGGAAGACTGGGTGTCTGAATGAAGGTGTATGGCTCGTGATTCTGTGGCAGCTCAGTATAGCCGTGTGGTGGAGGATAAGACATAGGCATCTCTGAAAAGGGTGGACAAGAGGGAGTATTATTTTCTACCCTCCTCTTTCCCTTCCTACCCTTGTCTCGACCCCGAGAACTAGTAGGGTCATTGTTACCTTGACCCTTGCTTGCCATCTGCATAATATAATACACATTTAGATTGAAACATATAAGAAACTAGCTATAAAATGAGAGTGCTTTAAAAAACTAACTTTTTAATCCTCATCGACGTATTGTTCCTCGTCCGAGAATTCTTCGTCCTCACTTGTTTGAGCTTCATCAGTTGATTCTTCGTCCTCATTTTCTATAATTGTTACTTCATTTATATCAACTTCTTCCAATATGCGTTCAGGATGTTCCAAATCATTTTCTAACTGATCGTCCACTATTTGGTGAATATTGGAGATATCGTTTTGATATGCAACATCTAACACATTCTCGACTTTCACCCTACCTACATGCTTAGTTTTTATTACAACCCACCAATCGGACTTATTCCGCCGCAATGGATAAGGAGCATAATATACTTGCGTAACGTTATGTGCAATTATGAAAGGATCATAGCGATCATACTCCCTTGTATGATTAACCTCAATTATGTTGTATTGGTTGTGTACTCTTGTACCTCTTGTTGGATTTGGGTCAAACCACTTGCATCTAAAGAGTATCAATTTCTTATATGGCAAACCTGTATATTCTAGTTGTAATATTTCTTTGACCACACCATAATAATCAATATCTCCAACTTGGTTGCCATCACCACCTTGAACTCACACCCCGCTGTTGTTGCTATTTTTATTTTTAGAGCAATTCTCTGTATGAAACTTATAACCATTCACTACGTACTTAGACATTGTTGTGACCTGAAGCCCAGGTCCCCAAGATATATCTTTCAAAAATTGATTTACACCATTATTTGAATTATTTACCTACATAGAGTTAAAAAAAGTCATAAGTTAGCACAACTTATGAATTAATTTTTATACATTCACTACATATGTGTGTATGTATATATATATATATATATATATATATATATATATATATATATATATATACACACACACACTTACAAACTGTTTGAACCACGTATCAAATCTCGTATATACAGCATCATAGCCAAATTGACCCACGAAGTGACTGTGACATATCAAATATTTTTAGTAGTTGCATCAATATGTAGTCACAGTAAATTTTATATTTTGATAACTAATAAATCAATACTTACTTGAGAAATGGTACAACTTCGGGACAATTTAGCAACACATGAAGTGTAGCTGACTTGTACTCCATATCACTCAAACTTCTCTTTCTAACATCCTTAGAACATCGGCCTGGTTGATTGAATATGGACATTGGTGGATATAATGGATCATTCACACATTCGACCGTGTGCCTATTCCTAGAACATGGCACGTTACTCTCAAAATAATAAGAACAAAAATGTGCAGTTTTCTTTGCAAGATAGGCTTCGCATATAGATCCTTCAATCTTATTCCTCTGCTTAACAAATTGTTTGCATTTGCCAATTGTCCTACATAATCTCATGTTAGCCAAGAACATTCAAATAAAAAAAAATATTACATCAAACTTATAATATTACCTCTCAAAGGGATACATCCATCTGCATTGAACATGCCCTCCAAGTCGTGCCTCGTGTACAAGGTGTATTGGAAGGTGTTCCATCACATTAAAGAAACCACATGGGAATATTTTTTCCATCTTACTAGAAATTACACGGATGTTCTGGTCCATCCGAAGTAGGTTTTCTTCCCTTAATGTGGTAGAACACAAGTCTTTGAAAAACAAACTAATCTCTGTGATGGGTTTCCAGATTCTTTCAGGCAAACCACAAAATGCAATAGGCACTAAGGTCTCCATGAAAACATGGCAGTCATGACTTTTCAAATGGCTCAACTTCCCTACCTCCATATCTACTTTTTTTCCAAGATTCGACGCATAACCCTCAGGCATCTTTAATTTCGTAACCCAATCACAAATTTGTCGTCTTTCCTCCAAAGTGAATGTGTAACTTGCTTTGGGCTTGAACACCTTACCATTGTTTGTTGTCTGCAAGTATAATTCAGGCCGCTTGCAATATTCTTGTAAGTCCATTCTAGCCTTCGGGTTATCTTTTGTCTTACCTTTAACATCCATCACTGTGTTGAATAAATTATCAAAATAATTCTTCTCAATATGCATGACATCAAAGTTGTGTCGGAGAAGATTATCCTTCCAATAAGGCAACTCCCAAAATATACTCTGTTTCGTCCAATTATGATTAACACCATATCCGGGGAATCTATAAGGTGGAGCCTCAGTAACTTTACTGAAGTTCTGGACCCTCTCCCAAATTTCCTCACCTGAAAGTATCGGAGGTGGAGAATCATATTCCACTTTATTCTTTTTGAATGCATTTTTCATCCTTCTAAACTCATGATCATCAGGCAAGAATTGACGGTGATAATCAAACCATGATTGCTTTCGGCCATGTTTCAAAGTGAACACTTTACTATTTTCCATGCAGTAAGGACAAGCTAGCTTCCCAGCAGTCATCCACCCAGACAACATTCCATACGCAGGAAAATCATTAATAGTCCACATTAAATTAGCACGCATATTAAAATTCTGCTTGGTTGATATGTCATATGTTTCAATACCATCATACCACAATTGTTTTAGCTCATCAATCAAAGGTTGTAAATATACATCAATCAAACTTTTTGGATTACGTGGACCGGGAATAATACAATTTAAGAATATATATGGACTAGTCATACACAACTCAGGTGGTAGATTATAAGGTGTAAGAAAGACAGGCCAACATGAATATGGTGTCGCAGATATAGAAAAAGGCGTGAGGCCATCGGCACATAGACCTAACCGAATGTTTCTTGGTTCACTAGCAAAATCTGGATATGTCCTATCAAAGTGCTTCCAAACTTCTCCATCTGAAGGATGACACATAACACCAGGTGGTCTTCTATTTTTAAAATGCCATCTCATATGAGGAGCAGAACTCATCGACGCATATAACCTCTTTAACCTAGGTATAAGAGGTAAATAATGCATTGCCTTGACAGCGACCATATTCCCGCTGGAAAGCCTCTTGAAACGAGGCTTTTCGCAAAATTTACAACTGTCTAAAGTTGCATCATCTTTATAATATAACATGCAACCATCTTCACAACAATCAATTCTCATTGACGAAAGTCCTAACTTAGAAACCAATCTCTTCGCCTTATAGAAATCACCAGGTAAGTTGATATTAGGATCAACTAGTTCACTCATAAGGTCAATGAAACAGTCCATGGCTGCTTGAGAAATATTCCAATTAGATTTGATACTTAGTAATCTAACTACAACAGACAGCTCAGAGTGCGGACTTCCTTCATGTAGTGGACGACTAGCTTCCTCTAACTGTTCATAAAAACATTTTGCATCATCATTAGGAGTTTGTTCAACATTTTCATTGGGCTCACTCCCAAAAGCATCCGCAACCATATCCTGAATTCTAGAATCAAGATTTGTATTCTCCACCGACCTACTACTTTCACCAACAACCATGTTATGAAATATCCCACGGCTACCATCGATCTCTCCATGATTAGTCCACACAAAGTAATTCTCTATAAACCCCTTCCTATAAAGATGAAGCTTAACTTCCTCCGATTTTTTAAACTTCATACAATCGCACCTGACACAAGGGCACCTAATTACTCCTTCACTTTGGTATGGTGGAAGTGACATTGCATGTCTAATAAAGTCATCAACCCCTTCTACAAAATCCTCCCGCAATCCCCGCCGATTAGGATAATTTCTATTGTACATCCAAGTACGATGTTCCATCTATACAAATAAAACAAGAATAAATTAATTTATTCTACAATTATAAATTAATTATATCTTTTTTAGTTAATTCAAGATAATTATTTTTTCCTAATTACACCAATTTATATCCTAAAAGTTTAATTCATATCCAAAAGATCCAATTCATATCTTAAAAGTTCAATTCATATCCTAAAAGTTCAATTCACAAGAACAAATCCTAAAAACTAAAATTTCAATTCATATCCTACGAGTTTAAATATAAACTAACTAAACTAAAGAAATTCAACCCATACCCTAAAAGTTCGATTCACAAGAACAAATTAATTTATTCTACAATTATAAATTAATTATATCTTTTTAGTTAATTCAAGATAATTATTTTTTTCTAATTACACCAATTTATATCCTAAAAGTTTAATTCATATCCAAAAGGTCCAATTCATATCTTAAAAGTTCAATTCATATCCTAAAAGTTCAATTCACAAGAACAAATCCTAAAAACTAAAATTTCAATTCATATCCTACGAGTTTAAACATAAACTAACTAAACTAAAGAAATTCAACCCAAACCCTAAAAGTTCGATTCACAACAACAAATTAATTTATTCTACAATTATAAATTAATTATATCTTTTTTAGTTAATTCAAGATAATTATATTTTTCTAATTACACCAATTTATACCCTAAAAGTTTAATTCATATCCAAAAGGTCCAATTCATATCTTAAAAGTTCAATTCATATCCTAAAAGTTCAATTCACAAGAACAAATCCCAAAAACTAAAATTTCAATTCATATCCTACGAGTTTAAACATAAACTAACCAAACTAAAGAAATTCAACCCATACCCTAAGCTAAACTAATTCATAAATAATTGACTAATTAACAAAACTAATTAGTTAATAAAACTAATTAACAAAACTAATTAAAACAAGACCTAAACCCTAATCCTCAATAAAATACAATGTTTAAATAATTGAAACACTAATCAATTGAAACTAATTCATAACTAATTAACAAAACCTGGAAATAATAAATAAATGGGTTGTAATTCAAACCTAGAATTTTTAGGAGATGGAGAAGGAGATCGAGGGGTGGCAGTGGCAGTGGCAGCGGCGACGGCGAGGGTGAGAACTGGACGGCGAGGGGGAGGGCTGGACGGTGAGGGGGAGGTTTGGGAGAAGGAGAAAGGGGAATGAAGGTTTAGAGTGAATAAGAGGGAAAAATTTCAGAGAAATGAGGGTTTCCCCCGTTTTTTACTTCTCTGATTTTAGAATTACCGACCAAAGTTGATCGGTAATTTTGGTCGGTACATTAAGTGCTGACCGTTTGACCAAAAACCGACCAACTTTGATCGTTTTTTTTTAAAAATTTAAATTCTTTAACCGACCAACGTTGGTCGGTAATTTTAAATATAAATTCTTAAATATTATAAAATATTTTAAATAATAAAATAATTATTAAAATTTAAAAAATTGGATCTAGATTACCGACCAACGTTGGTCGGTAATCCAAAATTTTCTTGTCTGGCCAGCTTGGTCAATTCGTTGACCAATTTACCGACCAACGTTGGTCGGTATTTAGTTTAAAAAAAATGTAAATGTTTTTTTCCCCAGTTTTCGTCCAATCTGGACTGTTTTTGGTCGTATTTTTTGACCGACCAACGTTGGTCGGAAATAGTTGATCGATTTTTAGCAGATTTTTAGTAGTGTGTTGAGTACAACTAGGTTCCAAGTGGTTGTACTGAACACAGGTATGTTCGAAATGGTTGTGATGCGCACATGCAACTAGGTTTCAAGCAGGGGCGGCCCAACCCTAAAGCAAGTGAAACACTTGCTTTAGGCCCCAAATATTTAAGGGCCCCAAAATTATTAGTATTTTTCTATATATAGTAATATATTATTTATATAATTATCTTTTATTATTGATAAATTTATTTCTTTATTGTCATATTAATTTTTAATAACTCGATTTCTTCCTCTAATTAATATAACTAAAATAGTTTTCTGTCAATCTTATTTTATTTTTTTTACTTAATTATATTTCTCTATTCAGTAGTTGGTCACGTAACTATATCTAATAATCTAACTTATTATTTATTTTCCTAACATAAATTATACTCTCTCCGTCCCAATTTGTATGAAAGTATTTGACTGGACATGGATTTTATGAAATAAAGGAAGGCTTTTGAAACTTGTAATCTTAAATAAATCATAGAAGTTTTTGGGTTAGAAATCATCTCATTAATGGTAAAAAGAAAAATCTAAAGTTGAATTGTTACCAAATATAGAAAGGGACTTACTAAAAAAAAAGGAGTCACTTATGTTTTCTCTCATTTCAATTGTGATGCAATCAACGTTAAATTCATTTAATTTTCTGTATTTTATAAAATTAAGTTCTCATTTTTTTTAATTCCACATCATCACTTGTCTAATTTTTTTTAAAACGATGTTCATTAAATTATATATATATATATATATATATATATATATATTAAGGCCTCTTATTAAGATTTTACTTTAGCCCTCCGATGAGGTTGCTGGTTTCAAGTTACATTGTTGATCACGACTAGCTAAGTTCTAAGTGATCATGCTGACCATAGGTAGGCTCCAAGTACCGTGGGGAGCAAGAATAGTTTCAAGTAGCCTTGCTAAGTATGCATAGGTTCCAAATAGCCGTACAGAGCACAGTTAGGTTCCAAATAACTATGCTAAGAACATGATAGGTTCCAAGTACTAAGCAAGGGTAAGTTCTGAGCATCCATATTCATGCTATGCACGGACACTTTAAGTATTACTCCCTCCGATCCATAATAAGTGACCTTTTGGCAGTGGTAGAGTCACCTTATTAACACCCATTCGCGTGAAAAATATACTGTGTAGTTAGGTAAAAAAATAAATTATATGTAAATATACTATGTATTGACTCCTCTTAATTTTCTGGTACATTTACTTTTATATATTTTGATATCCCTTAACGAAAATTCTGGCTCCGCCACTACCTTTTGGCCTTTGGCACACCCTTAAAAAAATAGTAACTCCTAGAAAAAAATAGGTATTTTGAAAAAATAAAGTTAATTACTTCTTTATTATGTAAAAGATCACTTATTTTGAACGGAAGAAAAAATGTCAAAAAGTCATTTATTATGAACGGGAGGGAGTACTAACCATTAAAGCATAAAAACTATTATCAGCACATTGTGACCCTTTTCAACATTTAATTTCCTCATTAAAGCTTAGGTAAAGGCCAATTTTCAGCTAACTTTACATTAAATTTATGTTCTACATGAAGTAGCTCACGCATTTAATACCGACATCCATCCATTAGCTCTTAATGCCCCGTTTCATGATTTTATGTCTACTTTTGCAAATGACAGCTTGAACCTTATAGCCAGTATTTCAAAGATACAGTTATAGACGGACAACTTTGGGATAACACTTTATAATAACACACACAACTTTGTAGCTGTGTGATATTAGGAGATCATGAGAAGTGAGATTAAACAACAGCCTCTTCTAAAATATAATGCACACTTTATAATAAACCAATGTGATCCGACTCTTTCTTTCTAAGACCCTATGCATATATAGCGAGAACTCAATGCATTCGATGCAAGGGGCAGATTTAGGGGGGCGGAAGGAGGTTCACCCCAACCCCTTCGCTACATATAAGGCAAAATCTGTTTTGTGCCTATTATATTTTAAATCCCCTTAACACACCCGAAAGTATAGCTCCATATGGTCAGAGTGGTTCAAAACCTTAGTAAGATCGCTAATTCAATTCCCACTAGCCATGATCTTTTTTAACTTTTTGTCTTTTGAACCCCTTAGCCGAATTCCTACGTCCGCCATTGTTCGCTATTTTTAATGCCTACATGGCTAAATTACATTGTCAATTGTCACCATCATAATTATAATAGGAGGATATAAACAGAGTTGCATTCGTACCAATGATCTGAATAATGATCAAGTATACATCCATATATACCAAATATTTTAAAAAATAAAAGTGCGGATCAGTGACGGAGCTAGAATTTTCATTAAGAAGTGTCAAAATATATAAAAGTAAACTTACCAAAAAATTAAGGGAAGTCAATACATAGTATATATACATATAAAATTTTCTTTTTACCAACGTACACAATATAAGGTAGTTCCGCCACTGTTGCGGACATGAACAAAAGATTTCTGCATATAAGACAACCACTTTATCAAAGAAGGAACTTCAATCTCTTTGCTACCATATCTTACGAGTATATAAATATATCGTGTTCTGTAACTTACAAGACAATGTATCTCTCTCTATATATCTTTACAAAAATCGTCTAACTCAGGTTTACATGGATATGTTAAGGTCAATACGAGGTTTTTTCATGCTTAGCACAGGCAATATTGGAACAATTGTATCGCATCGCGGACATCTTGGATTGGTCCTTGATATCAGCACGTAAAGGAGACAACTTGGACAACCAGAAGCAAATGAATTCATGTCGTACTGATTAGTAATATCTGTATCCTTGATTGATGATATTGAAGAATTTGAAGTAGGAGATGATGTGATAGACCTGAGTACTACTGATTCTGGTACGGAGCGCTTCCTCTTTAATGATTCCTTCTCTGCCCTTTCTAAAGCAAATTTTACTTTTTCAAGGGTGCACACACTATGATTATAACCCGATGACGACGACGACGATAGTAGTTTTAGGTCTAACTTAGTATCCTCAAATAGACTGAGAGGAAAGTTGAGATCTTGAAACTTTCCAACTGTTTGATATTTTGGTTGCTTATTCATTGATGAGAAATAATTTGAACAACTTTTCCTTTGTAGATACACTTTTCCTGACTGTTGCAAATTAATTTCACCATATCAATATCATTAATTATTCATAATCCAACCATATAAATAAAACTATAAAATTAAATGATTGATTACTGCAAATATTTTTGTTATTTTTTCGTACTTGATAAATGCTTGTAATAAATACCTCTAGCAAAATTCCATCACTAAGTACGTACGACAAATATTTACCGAAGCGGTACGTTAATGCAAAAGAAACAAAGAAGAGAATTATACACGTTAAGTCCATGAAAAAGAAAAGGAAAAAAAACAAAATCAAGACTTAACACATACTCCATCATTCAACTACACAGTACACCTTTAACAAAATAATTAAGGTCAGTTATACGAAATTTATGTAACCATAATCTAGGTTTCTCTTTCACTATGTTGTTTTTGTTCCATATAAACAAAGACACAAACAGATGTTATTCATCGCCTTCATTTGTACTCTCTCTTGTTCAATTTAGACGATACATTTTCTTTTTATCGAAAGTCAAATTGACTCAACTTTAAAGCTAAATTGGATTAATTCAACTCAGTAATTTAAAATTAAAATTTAAATATTTAAAAACTATACAAAAAGTTCGATAAGTTACAATTTTTCTCATGTTAATATGATTAAAAAATATATTTTAAAATATTAATCAAACTGATAAACGGAGAAAAAATACCTTCAAGTCGAGGCGCTTTTCCCAGCCAGAAGGAACCTGCAAGTCGAGGTCCAACTCCTTTGAATCAAGGGTTGAACATCCGCCGAGCAAGTTCCGAGTGATCAGGGCCGTTGATTCTACTGCCATAACTTAACCAAAGAAAAGATATATTTTTTTAAGAAAAATATTGTAAGTATGTAGAAGGACAGAAGAGAGAAGGGGTTTGAAAGAATATTGAAACAGAAAGACAAAAAGAAGAGTTGGGAAAATGGCTAATAAATAAACGGGAAGAAAGAAGTAAATGGAGCCCGCCCGTTATGCATAAAAGGGATAATAATGAGTTTATAATATAGTCAGAGGGGACGCACATGTTAAGTTGATTGAAATTACTTCGAGAAAAACTTTATATATAAATGTTTTAAAAAAATAATCACTTTAGCATAAGTCCCCGTACCAATTATTATTAGCAATGATAAATTTATATTGGGTGTCATGATAGCCCCGGCGACCGCCGAATTTGGGTCCCCCTCTGAATACAGTAGTAATAGTCATAATTGGGGTGAATTTAATTATAGTATTTTTGGTACTCCCCGTTTACTTTTACTTATCTACTATACTAAAAATATATTTTTATTTTTATTTATCAATTTTAGCAAATCAAAAGAAGCCAATTTTTTCTCCTGTTATTTTTATCGTTAACTACCCATTCTTCAAATAATTTCTCAAACTTTTTTAAAATATAATTATTATTATGGATATTATGGTAAAATATATAATTCATTTAGACGAGTAAATTGGACGGGAGGAAGTATATAGTATTATACAAGTGGATTCAGAATTGATATGAGTTTGGGGGTGGGGGGGGGGGGGTGTTAGTAATGGCGGCATTAAAAGCTAATAATGACACTACAACGCAGTTGTAATTTATTGCATGCACATTTTTCCATTACTACTCCTTAGACCTTTTAGCTCCTTTACGTAGCTCCATTTAATGTTCATTTGTAGTAGTAATTACTACAACTACTAAGTACTACTCTTTTCCTTTCGAAGTAACAATAAATTAATATATCTCCCATTAGTTTTGGATAAAAACTTGTATATGTATAAAATTATTAAGAGATATCATGGTTAAGTAATAATTTTGGATGAAAATATACACTCCTTCTGTTTCAATTTAGGTGACGCACTTTTCTTATTAGTCTGTTCTAAAAATAATAACATATTTCTACAATTGAAAATAATTTAATTTTAAACATTTTATTTTATCCTTAACGAGAAACTTTTATCACTACACAAATGTCATGGCCACACAAAACTTTTACCCCTTAAACTTTTAAGAACACAAATTTCAAAAATCTTTTTTTTCTTAAACTCTGTGCCGAATCAAACTAACTCGTCTAAAGTGAAACGGAGGGAGTAACACTTATTAATTAACTATAGTGATAACATTATATGTGCAGACACATATATATCATATATTCATGGTTAAAACATCAGCTAGCAGAATGCTTACCGAATGCGATAACCAACCTCTGATATCAGGCCTACGTGTGCCAACCCCAAATAGGAAACTACTATCGCTTGGGCCTAAACTCCTGAATCGGCAGGATCGACGTTGAGCAAAAGTGAAGTTAAAGCAGCCAACAACGCATGTCCTTTATTTGGTAGGGCTTGAAAGGCTGGACAACTTGTTTTCCTTTTTTGTCCAATATTTTCAATCTAAGACGGATGAGACTAAGCAGCTGCCGACCGTTCCAACTACAATTATATATTGTATCAAGATTACATTAATAATGCAATATTTTGTAATGCAACTCCCTGAAGATATGATTCCTCCTAAGGTTTCAATAATAATTGGATGTAGTTTAATTTGCATATGAGCAATCATCTTTATTTGACTTTTGTTTGCTCGAGAGTGGGCTTTAATAAGGGGTGAGTTAACTTTTGACATTATTGTTCTACAACTAATTCCCATGTTACGTTTCCTTTTTTCCTTTGGTTAATTTGTCCATTAATACGTACTGCTTCTTTAAGCACGGCGCAGATGTTGCTGCACGATCACTAAGTCAGACCCATTATTGTGTCAATCACCGATATACTAAGATTTATGGTTGAATCTATGTACGAAACTTCCAAACTGCCTTTGAAAAGAATGACAGTAACATTTAGAATCCAATAAATGAACAATACAATTCTTTAAAGACTCTCTCTATAATAAATACTTATTTTAAAGAGATAAATGGTAATTTAATTAAATAATCTCTATAATTAATGTTATTAAATAAATTTCTCAATAGATGAGCCAAAAACGACATTTAAAAGCACCAGAGGGAGTAAGATGTATCGTCATTTACCATGAAATATGATTGGGTATCCAAAGGGGTCGTTTCCTAAGCTAATAATCTCGAAATTAAATGCAGAATTATTCTATCGCGCGTTTGGTTAAGTTTTTGAATCCGTGATTAGCAATTCGACGACTAAGTAATCGCATAATTGAGTATTATTCTATACCACATTAATGGTGAGATAATAATCCCCTAAATACACTAAAATAACAGAGATGTCTTTCTCCAAAGCTCTTCCCCCAAGCCATTAAACGGTTAAAATTGAAAATGAAAGTCTATCCAACTTATCTAAGATACACCAAATACATATTTATATTATACCTCGTATATCCCATGTTTAGTTCAATGAACCGAACACGTACCAATAAAAATATATTCATAAAATAATTCTATTATTATTATTTTGACATGTTATAATTCCATCATTATAATCTTGAGATAACTTATTTTCTGATCCCAACAAGTTAAAAGAAAAACTCATAAAGTCGAGCAAGAAAGTTAGGAGTTCGCATTGTTCAGAATTGCAGTGAGGAAAAGAGTGAAGTTTTTGTACTTTTTGGCAGGGGAATGAGGGTAAAGGCAGAACTTTAGATTTGTTTGTGTGTGGATATGGATTAACATGAATACATGAGCAACCAATAAGGGTTGTGGTGGAGTGGTAAGTATTTCTTTATCCTTAATCAAAGTTCTCGGATTCGAGTTTCTCGGTATGGAATCACCTTTGTTAGGGAGCACTTTACCCTCAATGTAAGACTTTCCGACGCGAATCCGGATTTAATCGGCTGAGCAGGCGAGGAATTAACTTCACCTCACTTTTGCTGTCTCAATTAATTAAGAAATTAAATGCTAGGTAAAGCTAAAGACACGAATAAGGTGTACGGTGCCTAATTCGGTAATTCCCCTCTGGCTTAAGGTCCAAGAGAAAAAGAGTCCTTAAGTATGCGTTTGGATATAAAAAATATGAGATTTGAAAAAAAATAGTTTTTGAAGTCAAATTGAAAAAAGTTATTTAAAATTGAAATTATATTTGAACAAATATTATAATTTTATGAGAGAAAAATATTATTTACTAGAAAAAGAGATAAAACCCATTTTTCAAATTTGAAACTCATTTTCAAAATTTGCTGAAACTCACATTCAAAAATTTAGGCAACTATATAATCAAACAATGTTCTGAAGATTCGCATTAAATGGCTTTTAATATCGGCATTAATGATTCAAAATTGAATTAACTTCCCAGAAAACTGCGACTTTTCCCTTGGTGAAGAGTGAAGACTAGTCATAAGTCATAACTCTTTGAATGCTACATTTAATGTTTCCTAGTGAAGGGATTTGAATTTTCTAGTGTACCAAAAAAAATAAAATAAAATTGAAACCTCTCCCACTTTGTATATTCAATTGTATACATATACCTCTCTACTTTTGAGCGAAAAAATAATCATTTTAATGACCACCCACAAGTATACTACTGTAATAAATGAGATCCTTTCGTCATTAATCAAAAGTGTGGCCGTGGGTATGGGAAGTAGAAGAATTTTGAAAGCTGCAATGGATTTACTATAACAATATCTTTGTGGATTTCTTTTCTAATTAAAATGAATATTGATTGATATTTTTTAAAGGCGAAATACATAAATAAAAGGTAAATAATCCTTTTAAGTTCCCTTAGTTGACCTGGCATATGCGTGTGTTCTACCAAAAGTTTTAGCGCGTGTCTTTTTGTGGCCTAGAACACTTCTCTTCTCTTTCCCTACTTCCATGGCCGACCCTCTCCTTATCCACCATTTACGCACAATTTAATATATGTACACACACCCAAAAACGCCACTAAACTCCATTCACTGCCACCTTAATCATTAGACCTATTTCAAAGGCAAAAATATTTTAAAAAATAAAAATTGATGCTGAAAACTAAATTATTTTGACTTGCACTATTTCTCAGCAGAAAAAATGGAGATTTCACTCTTTTTCAGCGGAAAATATTTTGGTTTACACTCAATTTTCGTCCCAGATGAGTTGTGTATTTCAATAGCTGCTAAAAAAAGTAATTAAATCAAAAACAAAAAAAACTGAATAAAAAGAAATGGGTTATTGTTGTTTTGTTTGAATTACAACATAAATTCTTGAATAAATAGTCATCTTAGTGACAAGCTCAAGACAAAGGTGAAGAGGGGAAAATGGGGGTAAGCAAAGGAGAAGAACAACAGGGGTACGGGTGGTGGGGGAGGGCTTGGAAGAAGAAGAGAAGTGAGGTGGGAGTTGGGGGGTGGGGCATAGAGTTTGGACGAAGGGTGAGAGATCCTCTTTTCTTTTCAAATTAAATATGGTTTTGTTTTAGCTTTTTATTTACACGTGTGGGCTTGTCATTACTAGCTTTGACGCATTATTACTTTTTTTTTTGTTTTTATTAATTTTAATTCTCATTGTTAGCCACGTGTCAAATATTAATTGGTTCTTAAAATAGTCTTCGAATGTGTATTACACGCTGTGCGGGTTGACTAGATCGGGTATTTACGTGATACATTTATTGTCACTTGAAGTGTTTAACTGAAAATAGGCTCAGTTGAGATGTTTAGTTGATTATTGGGACAACTTATATGAGCCGTTTATATATTTCATTTTTTTTTAAAGAAAGAGCAGCCCGGTGCACAATGTATCCCATATTCACGCAGAGTAGGAGGAAAAGTCATATCCCAAAAGGTGTGATGTAGACAGTCTACCCTAACACAAATATTAGTAGCGAACAATCTCGCGGATATAAATCTCAGCCAACCGCTCCGAAGAATAATTAGTACCAACTGGAATAAAATGCGCGGACTTAGTTATAACGACCCGACCGGTCGTTTTGAGAGTTATAGCCCTGATCCCCTGTTTACTGCTTTCCTCGTATCTTTTTATGCTTATGTGACTTGTCGGGAGGTTGTTATTGTGGTTTCAGAGTGAATTGGGACACTTAGTCCCTAAACGGAAGCTTAATTCTTAGGATTTTGACCGTAGTCGGGACTGTGTGAAGACGAATCCGGAATGGAGTTACGTCGGTTCCGTTAGCTCCGTTGGGTGATTTTGGACTTAGGAGCGTGTCCAAATTGTGTTTTGGAGGTCTGTAGATGATTTTGACTTGAATTGGCGAAAGTCGAATTTTTGGAGATTTTGACCGGTAGTGGACTTTTTGATATCGGGGCGGATTTCGATTCTGGAGATTGGAGCAGGTCCGTAATGTCAATTATGACTTGTGTGCAAAATTTGAGGTCAATCAGACGCGATTTGATAGGCTTCGGCATCGGTTGTAGAAGTTTGAACTTTCAAAGTCCATTAAGTTTGAATCAGAGGGTAATTCGTGTTTTTAGCGTTATTTGATGTGATTTGAGGGCTCGACTAAGTTCGTATGGTGTTTTAGGACTTGTTGGTATGTTTGGTTGAGGTCCCGGGGGGCCTCAGGTGTATTTCAGATGCTTAACGGATCGAAAATTGGACTGGTGTATTTGTTGAAGTTTCTGGTTTCTGGTGTTTTTGCACATGCGGTGGGGAGACCGCAGGTGCGAACTCGCACATGCGAATGAAGGAGCGCAGATGCGGGATTTGGCAGCCTAAGCTGGGTTCGCAGGTGCGGAGGTAATTGTGCAGAAGCAGCCTCGCTTCTGCGGTTGGTCTGTGCACAGGAACGGCGAGGGTCGCAGGTGCGGTTCCTTGGTCGCAGGAGCGCATCCGCAGGTGCGATGCTTCTCTCGCAGATGCGGACCCAGGGACTAAAGCTAAGTCCGCACCTGCGATGAAATTTTTGCAGGTGCGGCGTCGCAGGTGCGGCATCGCAGGTGCGATTATAGGCCCGCAGATGCGAAATCGCTAGGCAGAAAAGGCCAAGTTCAAGGGTTTTATTCCATTTCCAATTTTGGGACTTTGAGAGCTCGGATTTGGGCGATAATTGGGAAAATTTTCAGAGGAAGCTTTTGGGTAACGATTCTTAACCTATTTATGGTTATATTCCACTAATCTATCACTAATTTCATCTTTTAATTTGGGATTTGGTTGAGAAATTTGTGTGTGGGGAGGGGGGAGGGGGAGAGAGGAAGTTGGAAAGTTCTTCAAATAAGTTTTTGAGTTTTGATATCGGATTTGGATAATTTTGGTACGAATAAGCTCGTGAGTGAATGAGTGTTCATATTTTGTAATTTTTACCCGATTCCGAGACGTGGGCCCGAGTCGACTTTTTGGGGCGATTTTCTAAATTCTTTCTTTAGCTTTGATTTCATTTATTAGACTAATTTCTAATAGTTGTACTTATGATATGTAATTGATTTTGGCTAGATTTGGGCCATTCAGAGTCGGATATTCGTGGAAAGGGCATTGCTACCGATTGGTTGAGCTTGGTTCGAGGTAAGTGGCTTGCCTAACCTTGTGTGGGAAAAATTTCCTTAGGATTTGGTACTGTTGTGATATGTGAGCGTCGTGTACGTGGTGTGACGAGTACGTACACGAGCTATTTGTTGTAAAACCCAATTTATTTTACTGAGTAGTAACCTGTTTTTCCTTTAATTTGAGTTATACCGTTTAAATGAGTATTAGTATGTTTTTAATTCTTAATTGAGCTATTCCAATATGTGTAGTTATCATGTTTAGTCTAATATCGCATGTCTACATGCTTTAACTGCTTATTTGAACTCTGTGAAGCATGCCTAGTTGATTCATGTTTTTCCTTGTTCTTTATCAGTATAACTGTAGAAATCTTGTTGTTAACAATTGTATTTATCGGTTTAAGTTGTGTGTTTATTTTTGAGACTACGAGGCGGTTTCTCGAGAGTTCTCCCTGCACATTTACTATTAAGACTACGAGGCGGTTACTCGGGAGTTTTCCCTGCACATTTACTTTTGAGACTACGAGGCGGTTCCTCGGGAGTTCTCCCTGTATATTTATTTTGGGACTACGAGACGATATCTCGGGAGATCCCCTGTTGTTTACCCCTATGTGTTGTACTGTTGCCTTGTTGTGTTTCCTTTTGTTAAATTCTAGTCTCTTATTATACTGTATATTCTCCTGCCTTATTTATTATTTACCAGTGGTCCTGACCTGACCTCGTCACTACTCGACCGAGGTTAGGCTTGGCACTTACTGGGTACCATTGTGGTGTATTCATGCTACTCTTCTGCACATGTTTTGTGTGCAGATCCAGGTACTTCTTATCAGCCCCGTTACTAGCTGAGAGTGCTTGCTGTTGTACGGAAACTTCAAGGTACATCTTCCGCGTCCGCAGACCTCGGAGTCCCCCTCTATTCCCTTCTATGTCATTTACCTTCAGTACTTCCTTTATTAGACTCTGGTCTACAGAGATACTAGTTTTCTTCTGTAGCTTGTGACTTATGATGTTTCGAATTTTGGGAATACTGTGTATTACTAGAGTGTTGGTTATTGTACATGCCGAGCGACATATTAATTATTTGTTGCAGTTAGTTGTTAAGTTTTACTTCCATTTTTGTTATTTCCGCATTTTGTTAGGCTTACCTTGTCGTAGAGACTAGGTGCTGTCACGACATCTTACGGAGAGAGAATTGGGTCGTGACAAGTTTGTATCAGAGCTCTAGGTTCATAGGTGTCGTGAGTCACAAGCCTGTTTATTAGAGTCTCGCGGATAGGTACAGAGACGTCTGTATTTATCTTCAGGAGGCTATGGAACTGTTAGAAAAAATTACGCTCCTTGATTCCTTGTCGTGTGAAAATTGTTGACTTCAAATTTCTAAACTTTTGTATTTTATTCTCTCACAGATGGTGAGGACACATACAGGCGGATCTGATGACCAGGAACCCGCTCCCCCTGCTAGAGACCGTGAGAGGTCGGGGCCGGGGTAGAGGCCAAGGACGTCCACGCGGTGCAGCTAAAGCACCCGCGCGAGCTGCGACTGAGGAGCCCCCAGTAGCTCCAATTGGAGGGCAGGCACCTGTGGTACATGTTGTTGTACAAGCTCTCTAGGAGACTCTAGCCCAGTTCATAAGCATGTTCAGCACCTTAGCTCAGGCTGGATTGATTCCACTTGCACCTGCCACATCTCAGGCCGGGGGAGGAGCACAGACTCCCGTCGCCGGTACTCCAGAGCAGCGGGTTCAAGTCGACTAGGTTCCAAAGATTTTACCGATGCAGCCAGTAGCTCCATCTCAGCTCGAGGTTAGGGCAGCAGTTTCTGAGGCAAAGCAGCTCAGACTTGAGAGGTACAAGAAGTACCACCCTCCTACCTTCAGTGGATTGGCGTCAGAGGATGCCCAGGGTTTTCTATAGGAGTTTCACAGTATTCTCCGTACTATGGGTGTAGTGCAGTTGAGTGGGGTTTCTTTTACTGTATTCCATCTTAGAAGAGCAGTCTATCAGTGGTGGCGTGCTTATGAGTTGAGTAGTCCGGCTGAGGCAAATTCACTTACATGGACTCAGTTCTCGGACATGCTTTTGAGGGAGTATGTTTCTTAGAGTCTCGGGATGCATGGCGTGCGGAGTTTGAGCAGTTGCGCCAGGGTGCTATGACTATATCAGAGTATGTAGTTCGCTTCAGTGATTTGGCCCGACATGCACCAGCCTTGGTTGCCACAGTTCGAGAGAGGGTTCGTCGGTTTATTGAGGGACTCCACCCCAGTATCAGGCTTAGCATGGACCGAGAGTTGGAGATGGATATTTCTTACCACCAGGTTGTAAGTATTGCTGGGAGATTGGAGGGTATGCTTGCTTGGGAGAGAGAGGAGAGGGAGGCCAAGAGGTCTCGAGAGTATGGCACTTATAGCGGTACTCGTGCCCGAGCTGCAGTTCGCCATTGTAGGGGCTTTGGGAGTCGCTCCGTTCATTCAGCTCTTCCAACCGCCAGTGGTATTCCGGTCCCTTCTAGGCCCAGGAGCCTTATTATGCACTGCCAGTATCTAGTGCACCTCCTGTACGGGGTGCTTTTAGCAGTCAGTCCAGCAGACTTGGCTCGAGCCAGTCACATCAGCCACGCTCTCTGAGAGCTTATTTTGAGTGTGGAGACACTCGCCATATGGTGAGGGATTGCCCCAGACTTAAGAGGGGTGCACCTCCACAGACTTCTCAGCCACCGCGTGCTCCACCGGGTCCTTAGGCTATGATTCCAGCACCAGCTACCGCCCCACCTGATCAGCCAGCTCGAAGTGGAGGTCGGTGAGATCGAAGTCGCCCTAGAGGGGGAGGCCAGGCCAGATATTATGCTCTCTCGGCTCGTACAGAGGCAGTTACTTCCGACTCTGTCATTATAGGTATTGTTCTGGTCTGTCATAGAGACGCGTTGGTTTTATTTGATCCAGGCTCCACTTATTCCTATGTGTCATCTTATTTTGCCCCGTACTTGGGCTTATCCCATGATTCCTTAAGTTCTTCTGTTTATGTATCTACACCTGTGGGTGATTCTATTATTGTTGACCGTGTGTATCGGTCGTGTTTGATTGTTATGAGTAGTTTTGAGACCAGAGCTGATTTATTATTGCTCAGTATGGTGGATTTTGATATTATTTTGGGTATGAACTGGTTGTCGCCCCATTATGCTATTCTTGATTTTCATGCTAAGACCGTGACACTAGCTATGCTAGGATTACCGCGGTTTGAGTGGAGTGGTAACCTAGAGTATACTCCCAGCAAAGTTATTTCATTTTTAAAGCTCAACGAATAGTTGAGAAGGGGTGTGGCATGTATCTAGCTTATGTGAGAGATGCCAGTATTGATACCCCTACAGTTTAGTCAGTCCCAGTAGTGAGGGATTTTCCAGATATTTTTTCAGCTGATCTTCCGGGCATGCCGCCCGACAGATATTTTGATTTTGGCATTGATTTGTTGTCGGGCACTCAGCCCATCTCTATTCCTCCATATCGTATGGCTCCTCCCGAGTTGAAGGAATTGAAAGAGCAATTATAGGAATTGCTTTATAAGGGCTTCATTCGGCCTAGTGTGTTACCTTGGGGTGCTCCGGTCTTATTTGTGAAGAAAAATGATGGTTCTATGAGTATGTGCATTGATTATCGCCAGCTGAACAAAGTTACAGTGAAGAACATATATCCATTGCCTCGTATTGATGACTTAGTTGATCAGTTACAGGGTGCCAAAGTGTTTTCCACGATTGACTTACGTTCAGGCTATCATCCGCTGAAGATTCGGGAGCCAGATACCCCGAAGACTGCTTTCAACACTCGGTATGGTCATTACGAGTTCCTTGTGATGTCTTTTGGGCTGACCAATGCCCCAGCCTCTTTTATGCACTTGATGCATAGTGTGTTCGTGCCCTATCATGACTCATTCTTTATTGTCTTAATTGACAACATTCTAGTGTACTCTCGGACTCGGGAGGATCATGAGAAGCACCTGAGGACTGCGCTTCAGACCTTGAGAGAAAAGAAGTTATATGCAAAATTTTCAAAGTGTGAGTTTTGGCTAGACTCAGTGGCATTCTTGGGTCATGTAGTATCGAGTGATGTGATCCAGGTAGATCCAAAGAAGATTGAAGTAGTACAAAGTTGGCTCAGACCATCCTCAGCTATAGAGAATCCTATCTACGACCTTGAGTTAACAGCTATTTTTCATGCCTTGAAGATTTGGAGGCACTATTTATACGGTTTCCCTTGTGAGCTTTAAGCCGATTATCGGAGTTTGCAGTATCTGCTCAAGCAAAAATATCTTAACTTGCGTCAGCGGAGGTGGTTGGAGCTATTCAAGGACTATGATATCACCATTTTGTACCATCCGGGGAAGGCCAATGTGGTGGTCGATGCTTTGAGTCGCCGAGCAAAGAGTTTAGGGAGTTTAGCATATCTACCAGCAGTAGAGAGGCCATTGGCATTGAATATTCAGGCCTTAGCCATCTTGTTTGTGAGATTGGATATTTCTGAGCCGAGCCGAGTATTGGCTTGTGTGGTCTATTAGTCTTCTCTTTATGATCGTATCAGGGAGCATCAATATGATGACCCCCATCTGCTTGTCCTTAAGGACACGGTCCAACACAGTGATGCTAAGGAGGTAAATATTGGGGATGATGGTGCATTGAGGATGCATGGCAGGCTATGTGTGCCCAATGTAGATGGTTTGCGTGAGTTGATTCTCTAGGAGGATCACAACTCGCGGTACTCCATTCATCCAGGTGTCGCGAAGATGTACCAGGACTTGAAGCAACATTACTGGTGGAGGAGGATGAAAAAGGACATAGTGGAGTATGTAGATCGGTGCCTAAATTGCCAGCACGGGAAGTATGAGCATCAGTTGCCAGGTGGGTTACTTCAGAAATTAGAGATTCCGGAGTAGAAATGGGAGCGGATCACTATGGATTTCGTTGTTGGACTCCCACAGACTCAGCGGAGGTTTGATGCAGTTTGGGTGATTGTGGATAGACTGACCAAGTCAGCTCATTTCCTTCCTGTGATGACTACCTATTCTTCCGAGCAGCTGGCTCGAATTTATATACGCGAGATCATTAGGCTTCATGGCGTACTGGTATCTATCATCTCTGACTGGGGTACGCAGTTTACATCACGGTTCTGGAGTACTGTACAACATGAGTTGGGGTACTCAAGAGGAGCTGAACGTAGCATTTCACCCTCAAACAGACCGGCAGTCCGAGCGCACTATTCAGATATTAAAGGATATGCTATGTGCGTGTGTGATAGATTTTGGAGGTTCTTGGGATTAGTTCTTGTCACTTGGGAGTTTGCCTACAACAACAGTTATCAGTCGAGCATCCATATTGCACCGTATGAGGCTCTGTATGGTAGGCGGTGTCGGTCTCCAGTGGGTTGGTTCGAGCCGGGCGAGGTTAGATTATTGGGTACAGACTTGGTTTGGGATGCCCTGAATAAGGTGAAGGTGATTCAGGATTGACTTCGCACAGCCCAGTCCAGACAGAAAAGTTATGCGGATCGAAAGGTACGCAATATTGCCTTCATGGTTGGAGAGTGGGTCTTGCTCCGTATTTCGCCTATGATGGCATTATGAGGTTTGGGAAGAAAGGCAAGCTAAGCCCAAGGTTCATTGGTCCCTTTGAGGTGTTGCGGCATGTTAGGGGGGTTGCTTATGAGCTTGCCTTACCTCATAGTTTAGCAGGAGTTCATCCGGTATTCCATGTTTCTATGCTCCTGAAGTATCATGGTGATTCGTCTCATGTACTGGATTTTAGCTCAGTTCAGTTAGAAAAGGATCTATCTTATGTTAAGGAGCTAGTGGATATTTTGGACAGGCAGGTTCGAAAGCTGAGGTCGAAGAACATTGCTTCCGTGAAGGTTCAGTGGAGGGGCCAGCTGGTCGAGGAGGCAACTTGGGAGACCGAGCATGATATGCGCAACCGCTATCCTCATCTTTTCACCACTGTAGGTATGTCTATATGCTCATTCGAGGATGAACGATTGTTTTAAGAGGGGGAGTATGTAACGACCCGACCAATCATTTTGAGAGTTATAGCCCCGATCCCCTGTTTACTGCTTTCCCTGTATCTTTTTCTGCTTATCTGACTTGCCGGGAGGTTGTTGTTGTGATTTCAGAGTGAATTGGGACACTTAGTCCCTAAATAGAAGCTTAAGTCTTAGGATTTTGACCGTAGTTGGGAATGGAGTTACGTCAATTCCGTTAGCTCTATTGGGTGATTTTGGACTTAGGGGCGTGTCCGGATTGTGTTTTGGAGGTTTGTAGATGATTTTGGCTTGAATTGGCGAAATTCATTTTTTTGGAGATTTTGACCGGTAGTTGACTTTTTGATATCGGGGTCAGATTCTGATTCTGGCGGTTGGAGTAGGTCCGTAATATCAATTATGACTTGTGTGCAAAAATTGAGGTCAATCGGACGCGATATGATAGGTTTCGATATCGGTTGTAGAAGTTTGAAGTTTTAAAGTTCATTAAGCTTGAATTAGAGGGTGATTCATATTTTTAGCACTATTTGATGTGATTTGAGGGCTCGATTAAGTTCGTATGGTTTTTTAGAACTTGTTGATATATTTGGTAGAGGTCCCGGAGGACCTCGGATGTATTTTGGATGCTTAACAGATAGAAAATTGGACTGGTGTATTTGTTAAAGTTTCTGGTTTCCGGTGTTGTCGCATCTGCGGTGGGGAGACCGCACGTGCAGACTCGCACGTGCAGGTGAAGGAGCACAAATGCTTGATTTGGCAGCCCAAGCTGGGTTCGCAAATGCGAAGGTAATTGCGCAGAAGCGGCCTCGCTTCTGTGGTTGGTCTGTGCGCAGGAGCGGCGAGGGTTGCAGGTGCAGTTCCTTGGTTGCAGGAGAACATCCGCATGTGAGAACTATATGAAACATGGCCGAATGACGCACCACGGTGAACTGGACGACCCGTCTGAGCGTGTCTGAAAGAACGACTCCTACCGTAGTAAAACTGACCCCCTGAAGGAACACCACTGAAATCACCTGGACCACGAGGTCTCTAGGCCTCCCTCTCTCCACGTTCCTGACTACGGACCATCTCTATCTGCTGAGCAATGTCAACTACCTCATCAAAAGTAACACCATATACTCTCTCCCGAGTCATAAGTAACCGTAGCTGATATGTGAGTCCATCAATGAACCTCATAATCCTCTTCCTATTAGTGGGAACCAACCAAACGGCGTGATGAGCCAACACAGAAAATCTCATCTCGTACTGCATCACAGACATACCATCCTGACGTAACTGCTCAAACTGTCTGCGCAATTCCTCTATGCAAGACTGTGGCACGAACTTCTACAAAAAAAGAACAGATAACTCCTGCCATATAAGTGGTACTGCACCAACCGGCCTACGCCTCTCATAAGCCTCCCACCATCTGAAGGCTACTCCAAAAAACTGAAAAGTTGTGAATGAGACCCCATTGGTCTCTAGAATACATGCTGTCTAAAGCATCCGTTGGCACTTATCCAGAAAGTCCCGAGCATCCTCTATCTCAGCACTGCTAAATGATGGAGGTCGAAGCCTCCCAAATCTCTCAATTCTTCTATGCTCATCTTCTGCCATAACGGGGACTACCAAGGCCTGAGCAGCTGCAGTCGGCTAGGCTGGTAGTGCCCCTGGTATTTGAACTCCCTGCACTACCTACTATGGAGTACGGGCAACAAAAGTGTGAGTACCTCCCTGACCTAAGAAGTGGCTGGTGCGGCCTGAGACGAAACCACCTGAGCAAGGCCAGTGCAAACTGTCAATATATGGGCCAAAGTCTCCTGAAGGCCTAGAATCTCAATGGGCACAGCTGATGCCTGAGCTGGTCCTGTCGGCTCAGCTATATCTGGAATCTGCTCCTGAGCTGGAACAACTGGTGGTAGGTAGTACTACAGGTGCTGCTCCAACTGGTGTACGAGTTATACCTCGACCTCTACCTCGGCCTCTCGCGGCCCTAACTAGTGGTACTGGTGGCTGACCGTCCGATCCGGTAGTACGTGTCCTTACCATTTCTCAGAGAATAGAATAAAAGAAATTTAGTTTCCGGAATCAACAAATTCGCACGACAGAATACAAGAAAGTAAAATTTTCCTAATGGTTCGGCAGCCTCATGAAGATAAGTACAGATGTTTTCGTACCGATCCGCAAGACTCTACTAAACCTGGTCATGACTCGTGAGACCTATGTAACATAGGCTCTGATACCAACTTGTTAAGACCCAAAAATCGTAACATGTGATGATGGCGCGTGCAAGTCGAAAACATTAATAACCCACGATTTCCCTTAAGTTTGAAAATAAAATGTTTAATACAATACCAAAAATCTCGCAAATACCAATACAAACCCTCCCAAAACCTGGTGTCATTGAGTACATGAGCATCTATACATTACAAGTCTGGAAAACACGATCTATTATAATCTGAGACCAAATACATCAATTAAAAGGATAGGGAAGGAGAGACAAGATTTGCGAAACTTGGCAGCTACCTTTGAATCTCCGGATAATCAAATGTGTGAAAGAATCAACACCCACTGTCTTTGGGATCACCTGGATCTGCACACGAAGTGCAGGGTTTAGTATAAGTACAACCAACTCAGTATGTAACAATAATAAATAAGGAACTGAAAGTAGTGACGAGCTTCTCAGTTAAGTCCAAATACAGCACTTTCCAACATAAAATGGTAGGCATGCTCTCAAGTTCAACATTTAAAATTTCACAGTAATTTCATATCAAATTTGACTGAAACATAAAATAATGTTTTTCCGAAATTTCCAAAATAGTGATATATGACACCTGAAATGCAGCAAATAATGAAATCAATGCATCCTCTCAGAGTAAGAGTCACTCGTCACTCGCACTCAGTAGGTACCTGCGCTCACTGGGATGTGTAAAGACTCCGGAGGGGCTCCTTCAACCCAAGCGCTATACCAAGCCAATCATGGCATAAATCAATGAACCATGTTGCGACGTGCAGTCCAATCCCATAAATATTCTCACAATTAGGCACTCGGCCTCACTTAGTCATCAACCTCTCTAGTCTCTCGGGCTCTCAGAAATTATGATAATCAGCCCAAAAATGATAATAGGATGTATTAATAAATAGCAATAGAGATTGAGATATGATATGAAATGAATAAACATGACTAAGTATGAAATTACAATTTGAACATATAGTTCAACCACATAAATGACCCCAGTGGGTACCAATAATACCACCATATGTCTAAGCATGATTTTTAATACGACTCTCAGCTCAATTTTCTCTAACACATAGAGAATGTACTGGTATCAATAGATTATTCAACTACACAGTTCCATGGAATTTGACCAAGTCATAATTTCTACAGTGCACGCCCACACGCCCGTCACCTAGCATGTGCGTCACCTCAAAACCAATCACATAACACATAATCCGAGGTTTCATACCCTCAGGACCAAATATAGAACTATTACTTACCTCAAACCGTGTAATTCTTCTTCCCCTAAGCCTTTGACTCGTGAATTGGCCTCCAAACGCCTCAAATCTAGCCACAAATAATTCGATTCAGTCAATAAAATTTATTGGAATTAATTCTATAAGAAAATACTAATTTTTTAATAAAATTCAAAATTTAACTCAAAAATCGCTCGTGGGGCCCATGTCTCGGAACCCAACAAAAGTTACAAAATCCGAAAGCCCATTCAACCACGAGTCTAACCATACCAATTTTACCAAAATTCGACCTCAACTCGACTCTCAAATTTTCAAATTAAACCAAGAGGGTTTTCTAAACTTTTCAACTTAATTCACCTATTAAATGATGGATTCAAAGGCATAAATCATGAAAATTAACCAAAACTAGATAAGAATCACTTACCCCAAAACCCCACATAAGAATCTCTCCAAAAATCTCCTTCTACGAGCTCCCAATTTGATTTTGTGTTATGAACTCAAAACCCCCGTTTTGGAACTTTTAATTTTGCCCCGATATGCCTTTATCGCGAACGCGGAAAGAGCCTCGCGTTCGCGAAGCACAAACTCGACTACCCGGGAAATTCTCTTACGCGAACCTCACCTCGCGAATGCGATGCCTTGCCTATCTTGGCCTATGCGAACGCGTCCACTTAACTGTGAATGTGATGCCTTAGGGCCTGGTGCCTAAGTTTGTTTCACCCTTCTACGCGAACGCGAACCCAACTTCAGGAAGGCGAAGCTTTGACACCCCACTCCCCGCGAACACGACCACTACCCCGCGAACGTGATGCTTCCTCAGTCCAAACCTTCGCATTCGCGTCCTCTTCTTTGCGAACGCGAAGAACAAAATTCTTCAACCTACAAACACCCTTTGCGAACGCGAGACCACTCTCCTGAACGCGTAAGAGGAAACTAGAAGAAACACACGAGCAATCTTCAGCCAACATGCTAAGTCCGAAAATAACTCGTTAACCTCCTGAAACTCACCCAAGCCCCCCGGGACATCAACCAAACATACCATTAAGTCCCAAAATATCATACGAACTTAGTCGAACCCTCAAATCATCTCAAACAGCGCTAAAACTACGAATCATATCCCAATTCAAGCCTAATGAACTTTGAAATTTCAAATTTCTACAAACGACGCCGGAACCTATCAAATGAAGTCCGATTGACCTCAAATTTTGCACACAAGTCATAAATGACATAACAGAGATATTTTAATTTCCAGAATCAAATTCCTACCCCGATATCAAAAAGTCAACCCCCCCGGTCAAACTTTCCAAAAATTCTACTTTCGCCATTTCAAGTCTAATCCACTACAGACATCCAAATAATTTTTTGGACACTCTCCTAAGTCCAAAATCACCATACAGAGCTATTGGAATCATCATAATTCAATTCCGAGGTCGTTTACATATTAGTCGACATCCGGTTAACTTCTCCAATTTAAGTTTTCAATTATGAGACTAAGTGTCTCATTTCACTCCGAAATCCTTCCGGTCCCGAACCAACTAACCCGGTAAGTAATAAAACAATTGTAAAGCATAAATTGTGCAGTAAATGAAGGATCGGGGTTATGATACTCAAAACGACCGACCGGATTGTTACAAAAGATTACGTTAATAATGCAATATTTTGTAATGCAACTCCCTCAAGATATGATTCCTCTTAAGGTTTCAATAATAATCGGATGTAGTTTAATTTGCATATGATCAATCATCTTTATTTGACTTTTGTTTGCTCGAGAGTGGGCTTTAACAGGGGCTGAATTAACTTTTGACATTATTGTTCTACAACAAATTCCCACGTTACGTTTCCTTTTTCCTTTGCTTGGTTAATTTGTCCATTAATACGTACTGCTTCTTTAAGCACGGCACAGATGTTGCTGCACGATCACTAAGTCAGCCCCATTATTGTGTCAATCACCGATATACTAAGATTTATGGTTGAATCTATGTATGAAACTTCCAAACTGCCTTTGAAAAGAATGACAGTAACATTTAGAATCCAATAAATGAACAATACAATTCTTTAAAGACCTCTCTATAATTAATACTTATTTTAAAGAGATAAATGGTAATTTAATTAAATAATCTCTATAATTAATGTTATTAAATAAATTTCTTAATTGATGAGCCAAAAACGACATTTAAAAGCACCAGAGGGAGTAAGATGCATCGTCATTTACCATGAAATATGATTGGATATCCAAAGTGGTCGTTTGGTACGTAGGATAAGGGATAATAATCTCGAAATTAAATACAAAATTATTCTATCGCGCATTTGGTTGAGTTTTTGAATCCGGGATTAGCAATCCAACTGTAGGCATATAAATTTTATTGGAATTAAATCCGTAAAATAATTGGGACTATATTTTAAAATTCAAGATATATCAGTTCAAATAAATTTATTAGACTAATATAATTGGATTAATTATAAGCCCAATATATATGGATTAAATAAATAAACCTTAATCCATTGGGCTAGTTCATTTAATTGGGCTAAAGTGATGAGTTCACTCCATTAAGCCTAAGATGTCATCTTCCTAGAGGCCCAATTTGGTGCCACATGTCAAATGATGTGGCACGCCAAGTCAAACGGAAGAGCCAATAAGATCATGCCACGTGTCAAAATGACAAGGCATGCCAAGCCACATTAAAAGGCCAATGAAACCGCGCCACGTGTGCAAGTGACATGTTCTGGCCAATCAAATACGGCCTTGTCACTCTTCAATTTGATTGGTCGAAAAGAGTTTATTCTTATTATAACTCTTTCCTCCCACAACTATAAATATGAGTCTTCATAACCCAGAAAAGATACCAGAAGTTATAACAAGAAGCAAGAGAGAGCTCGTGGATCAAACGCCGCAAATTTCTTTATAAGTTTCAAGCTTCAAGCAATCATGTTCAAGTTCAAGAAATTAAGTTCAAGCTCACGAACGAAGAATAAATCAAGGTCAAGTACAAGCAATCAAGCTCAAGCTCAAGAACAAGATCATCATTCGTGACAACAACTACATATTCAAGATCAAGCTCAAAGGTCCTTGAATTGATTTACTATTGAAGAGAAGAATCAGAGGATTCATACAGATTGTAACACTCAATTATTTGAAATAAATTACTACGATTGTTGCGATATTTTCGGTCTTGATTTTATTTTCTCGATGCAAATTTATTGTCTATAAATTCTCGCATGCCCACTGGGGCAATCTCTACCTCTCATCTAATCTTTTCAAATCACCAAAGTTTAACAACATTGAAATGGCTTCAAAGAAAATCAACTCCAGTTCAACTTCCACCAAGGCTGCTAATTCCAGGTTCTATGCTAATGTGGAAAGCATCCTCGATGTTACTTTTGGAAGCTTTGGACCAGTTACGAGGAGCAAAGCAGGCTCGTTAGGACAACAAGCACCCCATGAGTCTCCTCAAAAGGAGAAAGATCTTTCACAAACGCAGCCGAAGGAGGAAGCAATGTTGCTGAAAAGATCAAAAAAACGCTTGCTCTGCTTGACCTCTCCGGATCCAAGCACTCTGCTGTGAAGGAAGATGATGATGCTTCAAGTGATGGATCCTCCCCACTTACACCACATAGCGTGAGCCAATCAAGGATCAATCTGTGTGAAAATCCATGCTACTCTCCATCGTCCACGACAATCATGCAAGCCATGGTGACAAACACTTCATCTGTGAAGGAGCAGTTGGAAAACTTGACGGAAGCAATCGCTGGCTTGGCAAAGTGCATGCAAAATCATGATGCTAGAATCTAAAAGCTAACATATAGGGTGGGAATCTTGATAGAAGAAAAATCTACCCATGCACCTGGCAAACTCCCAGAAGTTCAAGAGATTGATCCTCCCCCACAACAAGTTGCATCCACTAAGGAAATTCCAGTCTCATCTGAAGGGATGATTCCAATCGATCAACTGAAGGAGTTTATTGAAGGAACTATAAAAAGCAAGTACGAAGTTGTCACCAAGTCCTCTCTCACATACGCAAAACTATATATTGTAAGGATCGATATGTTAAAGATGCCTGCTGGTTATCAACCTCCAAAATTTCAACAGTTTGATGGCAAAGGAAATCCAAAGCAACATGTGTCGCACTTTGTTGAGACATGCAACAATGCTGGGACTTATGGAGATTACCTCGTCAAGCAGTTTGTCCGCTCACTAAAAGGAAATGCTTTTGATTGGTATACGTACCTCGCGGCGGGATCTATTGATAGTTGGGATCAACTAGAGCAAGAGTTCCTCAATCGCTTTTATAGCACAAGTCGCATTGTGAAAATGGTGGAACTCACAAATACTCGTCAACGGAAGGGTGAACCAGTTATCGACTTTATCAATCGTTGGAGGAACGTAAGCCTCAACTGTAAAGACAGGCTAAGTGAAGCTTCTAGCATAGAGATGTGCATCCAAGGCATGCATTGGGGATTGCTCTACATCTTGCAAGGTATCAAGCCTAGCACATTTGAAGAACTTGCAACTCGTGCCCATGACATGGAATTGAGCATGGTCTCCGCTGGAAATGAAAGGCCGCCCATCTATTAACCTTGTAAAGGGAACGACAAGCAAGAAGTCAGGAAGTGGGGCAAGTTCGTACCCAAGCCTGAAAGCAAAGAAGCTATGAATGTCAACACATCACCTGTAAAGTTCACGACGAAGGTGAGCAAGAAGCAGAGTATGAAATCCACTTTTTTTCAAGATAAGCCAAGTGGAAAGTTGACTCTAAAAGAAGTGCAAGAGAAAGAGTACCCATTTCTGGATTCTGATGTGCCAGCTATTTTTGAAGAACTCATCGAGTTAAATCTCATTGAGATTCCGGAGATGAAGCGACCAAATAAAGCTGGGAAAACAAATGACCCAAATTACTGCAAATACCATCGAATTGTAAGCCACCCTCTGGATAAGTGCTTTGTCTTCAAGGACAAAGTTATGTACTTGGATCGCGAAAAGAAGATCGTGCTTGAAGATGAGAAAGCAAGCGCAAACCAATTATCACCTTTGGCTTATTCAGTCCGGATGAATTATGTGGTTTTAAAGAAAGTAAAGATGAAGAATTACTGGAGAATGACAAAGTTGAAGTCAATCAACCTGATGATGATGAAGATTGGACGTTGGTGACTCGTCGTAGGTACCACAGAAGGAGCCCACGAAAAGAATCGGTAGAACAAACAACAAGGAAAATGATGGTAAAAAAACCAAGGAGACGGAATCCGGTTAAGCACTTAAAGAAAGAAAAAGTGGAGGTGCACCACTCTCAAAAGCCACAAAATCCAGTGACCTTGGAGGAGTTTTTACCAAGTTGGTTCCGCATGAAGATTTCCCATGGGGGTATCGATGCCTCTTGTTGCCACGCTGACGAAGGGAAAAAAACGTGATGGCCTACTGTTGGCAACATCTTCGGAAAAGCTCATTGAGTACACTCCTCAAGAAGGTAATGCTTGTGAGGAAAAAGTCACGTTCACCAATGACGATCTTTTGTAAGGTGACACTCTTCATTATCGCCCATTGTACCTGGTTGGCTATATGCGTGATTAAAGGGTAAATCGAATTTTGGTTGATGGAGGATCCTTAGTGAAGATTTTGCCAATTCGCACTGTTAAAGAACTTGGTATTCCCATGAACGAACTCTCAGAAAGTTGTGTGATGATCCAAGGATTCAACCAAGGGGGGCAAAGAGCCATAGGTGCGATCAGGCTGGAAATCATCATTGAAGATATGCAATCAAGTGCATGGCTGCATGTGATCGATGCAAAGACTTCATACAACGTCTTGCTTGGAAGGCCTTGGATACATGAGAATAAAGTGGTTCAATCTACCTACCATCAATGTTTGAAATACTACAAAGGTGAATTCAAGAAGAAGATAATTGTTGATGACGAGCCATTCACCGAGGCTGAGTCACACTTAGCCGAACAAAGTTCTACTTGAAGAACCGCATTGTGAAGGACCTAAAAGTTAATGACATCATGAATGACAAGGATGATGAGTCCACGGCTAAGAGATCTGAGGTGGTTACTGGCAAAACCAAAGCTGTTGCTGAGAAGGTACACCCCAACCCAAATAAGTCTCATAAAGGGAACATTGTGTCTCAAGGCAAGAAAGTAACTCCTCCGCTCCAATAAGTCCCTAAAAAGAAGAAAGATGAAGGTGAATCATCTAATCTCCAAACTAACATGCTAAAGGGGTTAACTCTTCCGGTCAAACGAATTGAGGCAGTCAAGTCGTCCTCAATGCCTCCTGCAAGGTTTGTGGCCCAAAATCGTTTGCAGAATGTGGCACTCCCTACAAAGCGAACATATGAAGGTTTTGATCCTAAAGCTTACAGGCTATTTGCAAAAGCTGGATACAAGCCTAATAAGCCATCAAAGTTATGGAAGCTACCATCAGAAGATGCGACGAGGCAACCACGTGAAGGTTTGGGATACAAGCAACCGTCACCAGTGTGCATCTCCATAAGAAGGCCGAGCAACAATTATATCATCGTAGAAGGTGAATCTGCCACTTCTAACAAGCCTTATGTCTTTGATCGACTTGAAAAATCAATTGTGAGGACTTCCGTGTTTGAGATATTGGGTCTATTAAAGAAGAAGAACAAGTTCCAGAGAAATTTTCAAAGCATAAGAACACCCGCTTTGCCCAAAATCCAGAAGATCTCTAAGGATTTCCAAAGTTTGGCTCCTTCTAGAATAAGGCGACAAACAAAACTTGTGGTTTCATGTAAAGAAGTATTGAAGGTAAATCCATATACTGTCGTCTACACTAAGGAACGTGACGAAGATGAAGAAAGTGTGGTTTCTTTGTATCATATTACTGTACAAGGCGAGAATGGTGTTCCATCTTCAATGGAGGATAATGCAGAATTGGAGGATGTTTCACCATGTTATCGCATATCCTTCAATGATGGGGGCCCTCAAGAAGATGAAGATGCAAAAGATGCTCCGCCGGAACTTGTAGAAGGGGTGAAGGCAACAATTGATGCCTTAAAAAGAAGTTAACCTTGGAACTAATGAAGAACCAAGACCCACCTACCTAAGTGCTTTACTAGAAGTTGATGAAGAAAACACTTATATTGAGTTACTCAAGGAGTTTAGGGATGTCTTTGCTTGGAGTTATAAAGAAATGTCTGGCTTGGACCCTAAAGTAGCAGTCTATCACCTTGCGGTCAAGAATGGCGCTCGTCCTATTAAGCAAGCTAAAAGGCACTTTAGGCCGGACTTGGTTCCCCTGATTGAAACCGAAGTTAACAAACTCATTGAAGCTGGATTTATTCGGGAAGTTAAATACCCAACGTGGGTTTTAAGTATTGTCCCTGTAAGAAAGAAGAATGGCCAGATTCGAGTGTGCGTCGACTTCAGGGATCTCAACAATGCGTGTCCCAAAGATAAATTCCCGCTTCCTATTCCAGAGCTGATGATCGATGCTACTACTGGGTACGAGGCAATGTCATTTATGCACGGTTCATCGAGCTATAACCAAATTCGCATGGCGCCAAAATATGAAGAGCTTACTGCATTCCGTACCCCAAGGGCGTCTATTGCTACAAGGTAATGCCTTTTGGCTTGAAAAATGCTGGTGCCACTTACCAAAGGGCTATGCAGAATATTTTTGATGATTTTCTCCACAAGAATGTTGAATGCTATGTTGACTAATTGGTGATGAAATGTAAAATTTTTCGAAAAGTATTTAGGTGAAAAATGGATTAAAATGTGAATTAGAACTTTAAAACTCAACTGAGTTGACTTTGGTCAACATTTTGAGCAAACGGACTTGGATCAATGTTTTGACAGTTTCGGTAGGTCCGTATCGTGATTTTGGACATGGGCGTATGCCCGGAATCAAATTCCAAGGTCCCTAGTCTGAGATACGAAATTTTGATGAAAAAATTAAAAGTTTAAGTTCAAATAGTGACCGGATGTTGAATTATATGCAAATGACCCCGAAATAGAGTTTTGATGATTCCAACAACTTCGTGTGGTGATTTTGGACTTAGGAGCATGATCATAATTTTATTTGGAAGTCCGTAGTGAAATTAGGCTTGAAATGGCTAAAATAGAAATTTAAAGTTTGGAAGTTTGACCGGAGAGTTGACTTTTTGATATCGGGGTCGGAATCCAGTTTTGAAAATTTTCACAGTTCTGTTATGTCATTTTTGACTTGGGTGCAAAATTTGAGGTCAACCGGACTTGATTTGATAGGTTTCGACATTGAATGTAGAAGTTGAAAATTCTAAGTTTCATTAAGCTTGAATTGGAGCATGATTCGTAATTTTAGCATTGTTTGATGTGATTTGAGATTTCAAATAAGTTCATGTGATATTTTAGGACTTGTTGGTTTATTGGGTTGAGGTCCCGAGGGCCTCGGGTGAGTTTCAGATGGTTAACAGATCAAAGTGGGACTTAGCTGCTGCAAAAGCTGCTGCAATTTATCTGCTGGAAATGCTGTCAAAAATCGGGCTGCCTGTCAAAATCGGGCTGCCTATCAAAATCGAACTCCCTGCCAAAATCGGACTACCTGTCAAAATCGGACTCCTGACAAATCGAGCTCCCTGACAAAATCGAGCTCCCTGACAAATCGAGCTCCTTGACAAAATTGAGCTCCCTGACAAATCGAGCTTTCTGATAAATCGGGCTCCCTGACAAATCGGACTCCCTGAAAAATCGAGCTACCTGACAAATCGAGCTCCCTAACAAATCTGTAAGTTATAAAAACAGGGGACTTCGTCCCATTTGCCTTTTTGACGAATTGGAGCTTTAGGAGAGACGATTTTGATATATTTTCAAGAAAAAACATTGAGCTAAGTGATTCTAAGTCGGATTTGGTAAATATACATGAATATATCATTGTTTTCACCATTTAATTAGTGTTTTGAAATAGAAATTTGAGAAACTTTTAGAAATCTCATAGAAACGAATTTTTGAAATTTCGATGTTGATCCGGCGTCGGATTTGAGTGAAACTGGTATGGTTGGACTCTTAATTGAATTGGTTATCATATTTGTGAGTTTTGCCAGATTCTGAGGCGTGGGACCCTCGGGCGATTTTTGAGCTAATTTCGGATTTTATTGAAAAATATGATATTTTCTTATGAAATTGATTCCTAAAATTTTTGTTGACTGTATCTAATTAATTGTGACTAGATACGAGTCGATCGGAGTCGGAAAATCGAGGAAAAAGCATAATACTTGGTTAAATTGGAGCAAGTCGAGGTAAGTGACTTGTCTAACCTTGTATGAGAGAAATTTCCCCTAGGATTGATATTGATGTGATTATTGAAATATTTTGAAAGTCGTGTACACGAGCTAAATATGAAAGATTATATTTTTAAATTGTGTAGATCACTGCTGCGCATTTATTAAATTATTTTATCTTGTTATATTCTTCATCATTGATCGAGATATATACTTTAAATTTGTTTGACCTTTTCCTGCTAATTGTTTTACCTGTTTAGTTGAAACTTGGTTTCTTTTATTCTGTGCATTATTTGAAGGTTGTGAGCTCTTTATTGTGGAAAGATATTATTGATGATTTATTTTGGCATGAGTCGTGAGCTCTTTATTGTGGAAAAATATTGTTGTTGAATTATTTTGGCAACTTACATTATTTGAGCACTTGAGGTGCAAATTATGATATATTGTGATATTGATATGCATGCGGTGGTATAAGGTCTGGGTATTGAAACGCATGCGGTGAGATAAGGGTGGCTTGATACGTGTGGCTAGTAGGAGGAACTACTAGAAGTCATGCGGTGTGATAAGGATGGTTAAAACGCGGGATGCTATTTTGGAAAAAATGTTTTCTTTCAAATAATTTGTGAAGGCTCCCGCGGTAAGATAAGAAAATGAGATATTATGAATTGTTTATGATTTTGGACTACGAGGTGGTACCTCGGAGTGCCCTTGTTGATATTGATATATGGCCACCGTTGCCTTGATTATTTGTTGTGATTTTCTTAAAGTTGAAAGAAAATTCTGTTTTATTTCCACGAGATATTATTTGCCATTATTTTGCTTAATTAAATGGTAACACACTACTTGATTCATTTCCAATGTCATTTTATTTTACTATATTGTTAAACATTTTATCATGCCATTATTATATTCCAGTAGGGCCTCACCTGACCTCGTTATTACTCTACTGAGGATAGGCTTGGCACTTACTGGGTACCGCTGTGGTGTACTCATACTACACTTCTGCTCATCTTTTTGTACAGATCCAGGTACATCTTACCAGCCTAGACGTCAGTGAGTTACCTGCGCACGGAGACTTCGAGGTATATCTGTCAGCGTCTGCAGACTCCAGAGTCCCCTTCTATCATTTTTATGTTGCTTCCTTATTTTTCTTTAGACCTTGATATATAGAGATATTGAGAATAAATTCTTAGAAGCTTGTGACTTATTTCTACCGGGTTTTGGGAGTTGAAATTATTTGAATTGTAGTTTAATTATTTCAGATATTTATTATTATTCCGCATTGATAGGCTTACCTAGTCTTAGAGACTAGGTGCCATCACGACATCCTACGGAGGGAATTTGGGGTCGTGACAAGTTGGTATCAGAGCTCTAGGTTCATAGGTGTTATGAGTCATAAGCAGGTTTAGTAGAGTCTTGCGGATCGGTACGGAGACATCTGTACTTATCTTCGAGAGGCTATGGAACTGTTATGAAGTATTCACTTCTTTGATTCCTTATCGTGCGCCTTTGTTGATTTCAAAGTTCTAAACAATTGTCTTTCTATTCTCTCACAGATGGTGAGGACACACACAACTGGATCCGATGATCAGACACACGCGCCCCCTGTTGGAGCCGCAAGAGTCCGGGGTCGGGGCAGAGGCCAAGCCAGAGGCTGAGGAAGACCACGTGGTACAGTCAGAGCACCTGCACGAGCTGCTGCACCAGAGCCACCAGTAGCTCCAGTTGGAGAGCAGACACCTGATACGCCTGTTACTACTCCTGCACTTCAGGAGACGCTTGCCCGGTTTTTGAGCATATTTGGCACTTTAGCTCAGGCAGGGTTAATTCCACTTGCTCCTGCCACATCTCAGACCGGGGGAGGAGCACAAACTCCCGCCCCTCGTACTCCAGAGCCACGTGCCCAAGTTGACCATGCCTCAGAGGTTATACCAATGCAGCCAGTTGTTCCAGTTCGGCCTGAGATTAGGCCAGCAGTTTCAGAAGGGGAGCAGCTCAGGCTCGAGTGGTACAAAAAGTACCACCCTCCCACTTTCAGCGGTATAGTTTCAGAGGATGCTCAGGATTTTCTAGAGGAATGTCACAGTATCCTTCGTACTATGGGTATTGTGGATTCCAGTGGGGTTTCTTTTACGACATTCCAGTTTAGAGGAGCAGCCTACCAGTGGTAGCAGGCATATGAGTTGGATAGTCCCGCTGAGGCATCTTCACTTACTTGGACTCAATTTTCAGATATGTTCTTAAGGGAGCATGTTCCTCAGAGTCTTATAGATACATGGCGCGTAGAATTTGAGCAGCTGTACCAGGGTTCTATGACCGTGTCAGAGTATGCGGTACGATTCAATGATTTGGCTATGCATGCACCAACCTTAGTTGCTACTGTTCGAGAGTGGGTTCGTAGATTTATTGAGGGTCTCCCCCCTAATCTCAGATACAGTATGGCCTGAGAGCCAGAGATGGACATCACATACCAACAGGTGTTGTCAATTGTTAGGAGATTGGAAGGTATGCGGATTCGGGAGAGGGAAGAGAGGGAAGCTAAGAGACCCCGAGATTCTAGCACATATAATAATTCTCATGCCCCAGTTGCAGCCCGTCATGGTAGAGGTTATGTGAGCCGTCCTATTCATTCAGTACTTCTAGCTTCCAGTGGTATTCCGGCTACTCCCAGACCTCAGGTTCCATATTATGCACCGCAAGTGTCTTATGTACCTCCTATACGGGGTGCTTTCAGCGGGCAGCCTAGTCGATCAGGTCGGAGCCAGTCCCAGCAGCCACGTCCTTTGAGGGCTTGTTTTGTGTTTGGTGACACTCGTCATATCATGAGGGATTGCCCTAGACTTAGGAAGGGTGCACCTTCATGGATTTCTCAGGCCCCGCCTATTCCACAGGGCCCTCAGGCTTCTCAGGCCATGATTACTGCTCCAATTGCCACTCCACCTGCACAACCAGCTAGAGGTGGAGGTCAGACAGGTAGAGGTCGCTCTAGAGGGGGGAGGCCGGGCCAGATATTATGCCCTTCCTGCTAGGACAGATGTCGTTGCATCCGATTCTATTTTCACAGGTCTTATTTCGGTCTGTCATAGAGATGCATCAATCTTATTTGATCCAGGCTCCACTTATTCTTATGTGTCATCTTATTTTTCCCCATATTTGGGCGAATCACGTGATTCCTTGAGTTCTTCTGTTTATGTATCTATACCCGTGGGTGAATCTATTATTGTTGACCGCGTGTATCGGTCGTGTTTAATTGTTATCAACGGTTTTGAGATCAGAGCTGATTTATTATTGCTCGGTATGGTGGATTTCAATATTATTTTGGGCATGGACTGGTTGTCACCCTATCACACTATTCTTGATTATTACGCCAAGACGATGACGTTGGCTATGCTAGGTCTACCGCGGCTAGCATGGAGAGGTACCTCGAATCATATTCCTAGCAGGGTTGTTTTATTTCTTAAAGCTCAACGAATGGTTGAGAAGGGGTGTGATGCGTATCTGGCCTATGTGAGAAATATTAGTATTGATACTCGTACTATGGAGTCAGTACCTGTAGTAATGGATTTTCCTGATTTATTTCTAGCAGATCTTTCGGGTATGCCACCCGATAGAGATATTGACTTTGGCATTGATTTATTACCGGGTACTCAGCCCATTTCTATTCCACCATATCGTATGGCCCCAGCAGAGTTGAAAGAATTAAAAGAATAGTTACAGGAGTTGCTTGATAAGGGTTTCATTCGGCCTAGTGTATCGCCTTGGGATGCTTCTGGTTGAGAAGGATAGTTCTATGCGGATGTGTATTGATTACCGCCAGCTGAACAAGGCTACAGTGAAGAATAGGTATCCATTGCCACGTATTGATGATCTATTTGGTCAACTTCAGGGTGCCAAAGTGTTCTCTAATATCGACTTACGTTCAGGCTATCATCAATTGAAGATTCAGAAGCCGGATATCCCGAAGACTGCTTTCAGGTCTCGGTACGGTCATTACGAGTTCCTTCTGATGTCTTTTGGGCTGACCAACGCCCCAGCAATATTTATGCACTTAATAAATAGTGTATTTTAGCCCTATCTTGATTCTTTCATCATTGTGTTTATTGACGACATTCTGGTGTATTCCCGGAGTCGGGAAGATCATGAACAACACCTGAGGACTGTGCTTCAGATTTTGAGAGAAAAGAAGTTATATGCAAAATTTTCAAAGTGTGAATTCTGGCTTGATTCGCTGGGATTTTTGGATCATATAGTTTCATGCGAGGGGATCAAGGTAGATCCGAGGAAGATTGAAGCAGTGCAGAATTGGTCCAGACCTTCCTCAGTTACAGAAATCCAGAGTTTCCTTGGTTTGGCAGGGTATTATTGCCGATTTGTAAAGGGTTTCTCTTCTATTTCTGCATCTATGACCAAATTGACCCAGAAGGATGCTCCCTTCAGGTGGACCGAGGAATGTGATGATAGCTTCCGAAAGCTCAAGACAACTTTGACTACAACCCCAATATCGGTATTACCTACAGGTTCAGGGGCTTATACTGTGTATTGTGATGCATCGCATATTGGTCTCGGTGTAGTGTTGATGTAAGACAATAGGGTGATTGCCTCCGCGTCCAGACAGTTAAAGGTGCATGAGAGGAATTATCTTGTACATGACCTTGAATTAGCAGCTATTATTCATGCCTTAAAGATCTGGCGGCATTATTTGTATGGTGTCCATTGCGAGGTCTACACCGATCACCGAAGTCTACAATATCAGTTTAAACAGAATGATCTTAATTAGAGGCAGCGGAGGTGGTTAGAGTTGCTTAAAGATTGTGATATTACCATTCTCTATCATCCTGGGAAGGCCAATGTAGTGGTCGATACCTTGAGTCATAAGGCGGAATGTTTGGGTAGCTTAGCATATTTACCGGTAGTAGAGAGGCCTTTAGCCTTGGATGTTTAGGCCTTGGCCAACCAGTTTGTCAGATTGGATGTTTTCGAGTCGGGTCGAGTTTTAGCTTGTGTGGTTTCGCAGTCTTCTCTTTATGATCGTATCAGGGAGCGCCAGTATGATGACCCTCATTTGCTTGTCCTTAAGGATACAGTTCAGCACGGTGATGCCAAGGAAGTCACTATTGGAGATGACGGTGTACTACGGATGTGGCAGGCTATGTGTACCCAATGTAGATGGCTTGCGTGAATTGATTCTCCATGAGGCTCACAGTTTGCGGTACTCCATTCATTCGGGTGCTGCAAAGATGTATCAGGACTTGAGACAGCACTATTGGTGGAGGCGGATGAAGAAAGACATAGTGGAGTATGTATCTCGGTGTCTAAATTGTCAACATGTGAAATATGAGCATCAGCGACCGGGTGGATTAATTTAGAAGTTGGAGATTCCAGAATGGAAATGGGAGCAAATCACTATGGATTTCGTTGTTGGGCTCCCACGAACTCAGCGGAAGTTTGATGCAATTTGGGTGATTGTGGATAGGCTGACCAAATCAGCTCATTTCATTCCTGTGATTACTACTTACTCTTCAGAGCAGCTGGCTCAGGTATATATTCGCAAGATTGTCAGATTTCACGGTGTACCAGTATCTATCATCTCTTACCGGGGTACACAGTTTACCTCACAGTTTTGGAGGGCAGTACAGCGTGAGTTGGGTACTCGGGTAGAGTTGAGTACAATATTTCACCCTCAGACGGACGGGCAGTCCAAACGCACTATTCAGATACTGGAGGATATGCTCTGTGCTTGTGTGATAGATTTTAGGGGTGCTTGGGATCAGTTCTTACCACTTGCGGAGTTTGCTTACAACAACAGTTACCAGTCAAGCATTCAGATGGCTCCGTATGAAGCCTTGTATGGTAGGCGGTGTCTGTCTCCAGTGGGTTGGTTCGAACCGGGCGAGGCTAGACTATTGGGTACAGACTTGGTTCAGGATGCCTTGGAAAAGGTTAAGTTGATCTAGGATCGACTTCGTACAGCCCAATCTAGACAGAAGAGTTATACGGATCGGAAGGTTCATGATGTTGCATTCATGGTTGGTGAGCGGGTATTGCTCCGATTTTCGCCTATGAAGGGTGTGATGAGATTCGGGAAGAAGGGCAAGTTGAGCCCTAGGTATATTGGGCCTTTTGAGATTCTTCAAAGAGTTGGAGAGGTGGCTTACAGACTTGCGCTACCACCTAGTCTATCTGCAGTTCATCCGGTATTCCATGTTACTATGCTTCAAAAATATCACAGTGATCCGTCTCATGTGTTAGACTTCAGTTCGGTTCAGTTGGACAAGGATCTATCTTATGTTGAGGAACCGGTGGCTATTTTAGATAGGCAGGTTCGAAAGCTGAGGTCAAAGAACATTGCTTTCGTGAAGGTTCAATGGAGGGGTCATCCGGTCGAGGAGGCGACTTGGGAGACTGAGCTTGATATACGGAGCCGTTATCCACACTTATTCACCATCTCAAGTACTTTTTCTAACTCCGTTCGAGGACGAACGTTTGTTTTAGAGGTGGAGAGTGTGATGACCCAAAATGTCATCTTTAAATTTAATAATTAATTTTGTGTTCTAAGACCTCAAAAACACTATTTATCATTTCTCGACTTGTGTGCGCAGTCCGTAAAATTTTCTGGAAAGTTTTTATGTGAAAAATGGATTAAAATATGAATTAGAGCTTTAAAACTCAACTGAGTTGACTTTGGTCAATATTTTAAGCAAACGGACTCGGATCATGGTTTTGATAGTTCTGGTAGGTCTGTATCATGAATTGGGACTTGGCCGTAGGCCCGGAATCAAATTTCGAGGTCCCTAGTACGAGATACGGAATTTTGATAAAAAAATTAAAAGTTTAAGTTCAAATAGTGACCAGATGTCGAATTATGTGCAAATGACCCCGGAATAGAGTTTTGATGATTCCAATAGCTCCGTGTGGTGATTTTGGACTTAGGAGCGTAATCGAAATTTTATTTGAAAGTTCGTAGTGAAATTAGGCTTGAAATGGCTAAAATAGGAATTTAAAGTTTGGAAGTTTGACCGGGGAGTTGACTTTTTGATATCAGGGTCAGAATCCAGTTCTGAAAATTTTCACAGCTCCGTTACGTCATTTATGACTTGGGTGCAAATTTTGAGGTCAATCGGACTTGATTTGATAGGTTTTGACATCGAATGTAGAAGTTGGAAATTCTAAGTTTCATTAAACTTAAATTGGAGCATGATTCATGATTTTAGCGTTGTTTGATGTGATTTGAGGTTTCAAATAAGTTCGTATGATGTTTTAGGACTTGTTGGTGTATTGGGTTGAGGTCCCGAGGGCCTCGGGTGAGTTTCAGATGGTTAACGGATCAAAAGTGGGACTTAGCTACTGCAAAAGTTGTTGCAACTTTTCTGCTGGAAATGCTGTCATAAATCGGGCTGCCTGTCAAAATCGGGATGCCTGTCAAAATCGGACTCCCTGACAAATCGAGCTCCCTGACAAAATCGAGCTCCCTGACAAAATCGAGCCCCCTGACAAATCGAGCCTCCCGACAAATCGAGCTCCCTGATAAATCGAGCTCCCTGACAAATCTGTAAGTTATAAAAACAGGGGACTTCGTCCCATTTGCCTTTTTGACGAATTGGTTCTTGAGAAGAGGCGATTTTGATATATTTTCAAGGAAAAATATTGGGGTAAGTGATTATACCTCGGATTTGGTCAATATACACGAATATATCATTGTTTTCACCATTTTTGAGATATCTCATAGAAATGAATTTTTGAGATTTCGGTGTCGATCCGGAGTTGGATTTGAGTGAAACTGGTATGGTTGGACTCGTAATTGAATAGATTGTCGGATTTTGTGAGTTTTGCCCGATTCCGAGGCATGGGTCCCACGGGCGATTTTTAAGCTAATTTCGGATTTTATTGAAAAATGTAGTATTTTCTTGTGAAATTGATTCCTAAAATTTTTGTTGACTGTATCGATTTAATTATGACTAGATACGAGTTGATCGGAGTCGAAAAATTGAGGAAAAAGCATAATACTTGGTTAAATTGGAGCAAGTCGAGGTAAGTGACTTGTCTAATCTTGTGTGGGGGAAGTTTCCCCTAGGATTGATATTGATGTGATTATTGAAATATGTTGAAAGTCATGTACATGAGGTGACGAGTGTGTACACAGGCTAAATATGAAAGATTATATTTTTAAATTGTGTAGATCACTGCTGCGCATTTATTAAATTATTTTATATTGTTATATTTTTCATCATTGATCTCAGATATATACTTTAAATTTGTTTGACCTTTTTCTGCTAATTGTTTTACCTGTTTAGTTGAAACTTGATTTCTTTTATTCTATGCATTATTTGAATGTTGATTTTCTTTAAATTAAATATTATTAATATGAAATATTTGACATTTATTTTCTAATTTGATATTGAAACAACGTATCAAAGATTTTAAAATATTATTTTTCCTGAATTATTAGTTCCTGAATATTTTTGTAAGATTTTCGTACTCATTGTGATGGAGCCGTGAGCTCTTTATTGTGGAAAAATATTATTGATGATTTATTTTGGCATGAGCCGTGAGCTCTTTATTGTGGAAAAATATTGTTGTTGAATTATTTTGGCAAGTTACATTATTTGAGCACTTGAGGTGCAAATTATGATATATTGTGATATTGATACGCATGCGGTGAGATAAGGACGACTTGATACGCGTGGTAGGGAACTACTAGAAGTCATGCAGTGTGATAAGGATGGCTAAAACGCGGGATGCTATTTCGGAAAAAAAATATTTTCTTTCAAATAAATTATGAAGGCTCCCGCGGTGAAATAAGAAAAAGAGATATTGTGAATTGTTTATGATTTGGGACTACGAGGCGGTACCTCGGGAGTGCCCTTGTTGATATTGATTTATGGCCGCAGTTGCTTTGATTATTTGTTGTGATTTTCTTAAAGTTGAAAGGAAATTCTGTTTTGTTTCCACGAGATATTATTTGCCATTATTTTGCTTAATTAAATGGTGACACACTACTTGATTCATTTCTAATTTTATTTTATTTTACTATATTGTTAAATATTTTACCATGCCATTATTATATTCCAGTAGGGTCTCACCTGACCTCGTCACTACTCTACCGAGGTTAGGCTTGGCACTTACTGTGTACCGCTTTGGTGTACTCATACTACGCTTCTGCTTATCTTTTTGTGCAGATTCAGGTACTTCTTACCAGCCTAGACATCACTGAGTTACCTGCGCACGGAGACTTCGAGGTATATCTGTCAGCGCCTGCAGACTCCGGAGTCCCCTTCTTTTATTTTTATGTTGCTTCCTTATTTTTCTTTAGACCTTGATATATAGAGACATTGAGAATAAATTCTTAGAAGCTTGTGACTTATTTCTACCGGGTTTTGGGAGTTGAAATTGTTTGAATTGTAGTTTAATTATTTCACATATTTATTATTATTCCGTATTGATAGGCTTACCTAGTCTTAGAGACAAGGTGCCATCACGACATCCTACGGAGGGAATTTGGGGTCGTGACACTAGTCGTTTGACAATTGGGGATTGGATGTTGTTGGACCACTGCCAAAGTCCTCTGGTGGGCACCTATACATCTTGGCTGCAACTGACTACTTCTCAAAATGGGCTGAAGCTGTTGCTCTTAAGGAGATAAAGAAGGAAAATGTTGTAAGTTTCATTCGAGTAAACGTAATATATCGCTTTGGCATTCCTCGTTACATAATTACGAATAATGGAAAGCCATTCGATAATAGGTTAATGAACAAGATTTTTGATCTCTTTGGCTTCAAGCAATGTAACTCTTCGATGTATAATGTTGTCGCCAATGGTCTAGCTGAGGCATTCAATAAACTCTATGCAACTTGTTAAAGAAAGTCGTCTCCAAATCCAAATGAGTTTGGAATGACCGTATGGAAGAAGCTCTATGGGCATATAGGACGACTCATCGCACGCCAACACAAGCGACTCCTTATTCACTCGTTTGTGGAGTCGAAGCTGTCTTGCCACTCGAGCGTCAAATACCTTCATTACGACTGGCTATTCAAGAAGGGATCACTGATGAAGAAAATGCTTGACTTCGATTAGCAGAGTTGGAGGCTCTTGATGAGAAGAGGTTGGAAGCTCAACAGAGTCTTGAATGTTATCAAGCTCGATTGTCTCGCGCCTTCAATAAAAGAGTTCGCCTAAGATCCTTTCAAGTAGGAGATCAAGTCCTTGCCATACGAAGACCCATAATTACTTCCCATGAACTTTTAGGGAAGTTCACTTCAAAATTGGATAGGTCATATGTCGTACAAGAAGCTTACTCAAGTGGGGCTAACAAGCTAGTTGATGCATATGGCATGAGAATCAGCCCTATCAATGGCAAGTTTTTGAAGAAGTATTATCCTTGAAGTTGCTACGCTCCTTAATGCATGAGCCTAAACTGCATGTTCCTACACTCCTGTCTCGCATAAGTCTAAACTGTGTACGACCCAAAAAACAAAGTCTGCTAGGTTGAAAACCTCAAAAGGGGCGGCCTAGGCAAAAAGTTAGGACATAAAAAAAAAGTCTTCTAGGTTGAAAACCTCAAAAGGGGCGGCCTAGGCAAAAGTTAGGACATAAAAAAAAACAAATAAAAAAATAAAATATATAAAAACAAATCACCCATTCTGAACTACGGTATGACTTGATCCTCTTCACCGAGGTACGTAGGCAGCTTAGAGTTTCATTCTGAGTTCAGTCACATAAGTTCAAAAGATACATATTGCCCTAGTCGTTGTCCAAATGAAGTATGATGGAAGTAATTCATTCAAACGACACTTGAAAATCAGGCTGAAATTTCATTCTTCTTTTTAACTTTGGATCTCATATGACTTAGAGGGGGCAAGCCTTCATGATAAACCAGTGTCTTCAATAGGGCGATTATAGTCTTTTAAGAGGCTACCAAGTATTTGCACTGAAGTTCAGGGATTTACTATGTCTTTATGTTCACCAAATCGTTAAGTCCCCCGGTCTTCAAATTTGCTGCTCTTCAAGTTGAAATGCTTAAACCATCCAAGTCTCCAAGTTGAAGTCTTCAAGTCCGTCAGTCTCCAAGTTGAAATCTTCAAGTCTGTCGGTCTTCAAGTTGAAGTCTTCACGTTCGCCACTCTTCAAGTTGAAGTCTTCACGTTTGCCACTCTTCAAGTTGTAGTTTGCAAAGTCCGTCACATCTTCAAAGTTTCCAAATTTTCAAGTCAATGTTGTCAAGTCCACGAAGTCTTCGAGTTGAAGCTTTATAATTTTCCAATCTTAAGGTGGACATATAAGTCTTTTTGCACCTTAAGTTGGCCTCTTCGTGGGTTTGTCTTTAAAAGGAAACTATTACTTTCCAATCTTAAGGTTGACATATAAGTCTCTCTGCACCTTAAGTTGGCCTCTTCGTGGGTTTGTCTTTAAAAGGAAACTATAACTTTCCAATCTTAAGGTGGACATATAATCCCTTTACACCATAAGTTGGCCTCTTCGTGGGTTTGTCCTTAAAAGGAAACTATAACTTTCCAATCTTAAGGTGGGCATATAAGTCCCTTTGCACCTTAAGTTAGCCTCTTCGTGGGTTTTTCCTTAAAAAGAAACTATAATTTTTCAATCTTAAGGTGGACATATGAGTCCCTTTGCACCTCAAGTTGGTCTCTTCATGGGTTTGTCCTTAAAAAAACTATATTTTCCAATAATCTCTCTGGTAGTCGAGCCATATTGAGAGTAATCTCTCCGATAGTCGGGTCATTTTGAGAGTAATCTCTCCGGTAGTCGAGCCATATTGAGAGTAATCTCTCCGATAGTCAGGCTACCTTGAGAGTAATCTCTCTGATAGTCGGGCCACATCGAGAGTAATCTTTTAGATAGTCGGGTCATTTTGATAGTAATCTCTCCGGTAGTCGAGCCACATTGAGAGTAATCTCTCTGGTAGTCGGGCCACATTGAGAGTAATCACTCCGATAGTCGGGTCATTTTGAGAGTAATCTCTCCGGTAGTCGAGCCATATTGAGAGTAATCTCTTTAATAATCTCTCCGATATTCGGGTGGGGATGAATGTAAATCCTTTCACACCGTAAAATCGTCTTCTTCATGCATGAATCATCTCGTTAAACAAGAACACATCTTTCTCGTTTGACCTACAAAAAAAAAAAAAAAAAAAAAAAAACGCAAAAAATAATAATAACAATATCTGACAACAATTCACTTGGACAGGCTAGCGAGCTGCGACTGGTACCAATTGAAGGGAAGGCACGTTCCTATTTATAGATTCTTCAAAGATGCCAGTTGATGGGTCAATTGCGATGTGGGATTAGAGATTTTTAGATTCCAACATGGACTTGTTCTCCTAATTCAATTCTAATGAAGAAAGCTACAAGCAGAAGGCTTCTAATCAATTTGGACACTTACGGATTTTGACTAAACCGTATAAGGCCAAAAGTAATAAGCGGCAAAGTCTCAGAAGTCCATCTAATTCGGAAGGCAAGAAGTAAATTATATTTTTGATTCTTTCAGTAATATCTCACGTGAATTTCAATTAGAATCTCAAAGTTATAGTTTGGATTCTTTTCAATTATTCTTTTTACGTGAAGATAAATTGGATGTTTGAAAAAATGGGTAAAATAAATAAAGACATTTGTTACCTAAATACTTCAAGCCTAGTCTTCAAAAGTTTAAAGATCTTAACGAGTCTTGAAGTAGGGGGCATTTGTAGGCATATAAATTTTATTGAAATTAAATCCGTAAAATAATTGGGATTATATTTTAAAATTTAAGATATATCAGTGCAAATAAATTTATTGGACTAATATAATTGGATTAATTATAAGCCCAATATATATGGATTAAATAAATAAGCCTTAATCGATTGGGCTAGTCCATTTAATTGGGCTAAAGTGATGAGCCCACTCCATTAAGCCCAAGATGTCATCATCCTAGAGGCCCAATTTGGTGTCACGTGTCAAATGACGTGGCACGCCAAGTCAAACGGAAGAGCATATAGGATCATGCCACGTGTCAAAATAACAAGGCATGCCAAGTCATATTAAAAGGCCAATGAAACCGCGCCACGTATGCAAGTGACATGTTCTGGCCAATCAAATGCGGCCTTGTCATCCTTCAATTTGATTGGTCGGAAAGAGTTTGTTCTTATCATAACTCTTCCCTCCCACAACTATAAATAGGGGTCTTCATATCCCAAAAAAGACACCAGAAGTTATAACAAGAAGCAAGAGAGAGCTCGTGGATCAAACGCCGCAAATTTCTCTACAAGTTTCAAGCTTCAAGCAATCAAGTTCAAGTTCAAGAAATCAAGTTCAAGCTCAAGAACGAAGAATAAATCAAGGTCAAGTACAAGCAATCAAGCTCAAGCTTAAGGACAAGATCACCATTCGTGGCAATAACTATATATTCAAGATCAAGCTCAAAGGCCCTTAAATTTATTTACTATTGAAGAGAATAATCAGAGGATTCATAGAGATTGTAACACTCAATTATTTAAAATAAAATACTACGATTGTTGCGATATTTTCGGTCTTGATTTTATTTTCTCGACACAAATTTATTGTCTACACCAACAACTAAAAAATCGCATTATTGAGTATTATTCTATACCACATTAAGGGTGAGTTAGTAATCTATATTATGTTAAAAGCACGAAGGCCCTTAACGAAATATCGTTCGCCTTTTTTGTCCTTTTAAAATAGAGTTCACATTGGATAAAATAGTCATTTCATTATTTTTCTTATATTTAAGCTCATTAACAACTATTAAACTCATTAATTATTTTCTTAATATATAAAACTTAAAATTTTCAATTCCTTTAATTATGGAATTTCAAATAATTTCAACTAAAAGTAGGAAATTTTCGTTCTAGGAAAGTTTCGTGGAGTATTAAATTTCTCCTTGCATATTCAATTAAAACTAAAAAAGTTTTGGTTAGGAATATTAGATTCTCTTTAGGATTAGGGAACCTTTTCAGTTACGAAAATTTTGATAGATTAATTCTTTATAAAAATAATAGGTAACATCGAGCACTTTGCACAACTTTTCGGTTTAGGAATACTATATAAACTACACGCAATTTTATCTCATATAAATTATTTTTTATTTCAAATTATAAACCTGAGTACTTCAATGAAAGAGGCTAAAATTTTATATTTTGATCATCAAATTAAGGATTCTCATGTTCTCTTTCTTTGAGCAAAATTCTTTTGTATTAGTAGTTGAATTTTCCTTCACGTATTTGTATTAGTAGTTGAGTTGAATTAATATATCTCTATTAATAGTTAAATTTTGCATTCACATGTTCAATTAATATATTCTTATTTTGATGTTCTTAATTGAATGACTGTACTCTTGTAACGACCTGACTTTTTGTTTTAAGAATTTACGCCTCGTTCAGTGACTTAAGGTCTTGAGAAGCTTCGCAATATGTATTATGACCCGCGTGTATGGTCGAGTTTGATTTTCGGAAGATTCGGAATTTAATTTAAAGAAAAATTCTCATTTTGAAGCTTAAATGGAAAGAGTTAATAGGGGAGTTGACTTTTGAGAAAACGACCCCGGAATGGGATTTAGATGATGGCAATAGCTTCGTATGATGATTTTGGACATAGGCGTATGTTCGGCTTTTGATTTGAAAGTCCGTAGGACAATTCGACATATTTTGGCGAAAGTTGGAAAATATAAGATTTTGAAAAAGTCCGACCGAAGGGTGAATTTTTGATAAAGAGTTCGGATTTCGATTCCGGAAATAGGAATAGCTCCCTTACGTCAATTATGACTTGTGTGCAAAATTTGAAGTAATTCCGGATTGATTTGATACGTTTCGGCGCAAAATATAGAAGTTGGAAGATTTGAAAACATATAATTCGATTCGATGCACGATTCGTAATTTCGGCATTAATTGATGTGGTTTGAAGCCTCGACTAAGTTCGTATTGTATTTTGGGACATGCTGGTATAATTGGTTGATGTCTCGGGGGCCTCGGGTGGATTTCGGAAGGTTAACGGAGCTATTTGGACTTGGAAGAAGCTGCTGGAAAATGGCAGCATCTATTGGATTCGCACCTGCGGAAATTTGGGCGCAGGTGCGACCTCACAGAAGTGAGGATTTTGTCGCAGATACAGCCTGGGTAGGACTGGGCAAAGGTTGCATATGCAGACAACCTTCCGCACCTGCACGATCGCAGATGCGAGGTTGAGCTCCTTGAAGCGAAAGGAGTAGGCATGGGTAGTGGTCGAAGGTGCGAACATTTTTCCGCACCTGCGAGGACGCAGAAGCGGAACTTTTCTGCAGGTGAAAGAGGGTAGTGGTCAATGGACATTCGCAGAAGCGAGAATTTTCTCGCAAAAGCGAGCTCGCAGGTGCGATAAAATGGTCCGCAGGTACGAAACTGGGCAGAAACATAAGGATTAAACTTGGTCATTTTTGGCATTTCGTTTTGGAATTTTTGGAGCTCGGATTTGGGCGATTCTGGAGGGATTTTTCACAATCTTGGTTGGGGTAAGTGTTCTATATGCTAAGGTGATTATATTTCATGAATCTATGATTATATTCATCATTTAGTTCGGATTTAAATGGAAGAAACCAAGATATTTACAAAATCTTCCAAAAAAAAAAAATTAAGATTTGGAGGTCGAGTTATTATTGGAATTTGATAAAATTGGTATGGTTGAAGTCGTATCGGAATGGGTGTTCGGATTTCATGAAAATTATGTCGGGTTTCGAGGGGCGAGTCCCGCGTTGACTTTTGTTGACTTTTTGGAATAAAATTTTAAGTCGACGTATTATTATCCGGAATTATTTTCGATAAATTTTAATGAAGTTATACAATTAATTTGGATATATTTGAGTTGTCCGGAGGCCAATTCAAGCAAAAAGGCTATTTTAGAATATTGGCCTAACTCCGTAAAGGTAAGTATCTTGCCTAACCTCGAGTGGGAAAATTACCCCTTAGGCATTGAGTCTTATGTGCAATTTGTGTAATTGAAAACCATGTATGCGAGGTGACGAGTATGTACTTGGGTTATATGTGCAAATTACATTGGTTAAAAATCTTTAGACACCCTTATGTATTAAATAGAAAATTATTGGCACTTATTAAATTCTCTATTTGTCATGCCTAGATCCTTGTTTGTTGAAATTATTTTTACATGATGATTTGGTGTGATTGCCACCTTGATTTTTATGTGAAATATTATTTTGTTGAGTTTTTCACTTTCGGATATTTTGTTAAGATTTTTGTGCACATTATGGTCGAGCCATGGGCTCCTTATTGTGAAAAATAAGGTATTGTTGATTTTTGTGGCAAGTTGTGATATTTGAGCACTTGAGGTGCAATCTGTGATAACTGTAATATTTGAGCATTTGATATGCAATCTATGCTATGTTTTAATATTTGAGTACTTGAGGTGCAGTTTATGAGATGTGATATTGGCACATTATATTGTGGGAGTTATGTTCGGGTGTTTGCACGAGGTTTCTGCCGTGCTATTATTACTATTGATTTATGCACATACGTCGTGACAAGGCGGGCTATTTATATATGTATGTGGGTTTGCGCATGTGGCAAGACAAGGTGGGAATATTATTGTGCGCATGTGGCGAGACAAGGCGGGCATTCACTTTACTATTGTACACGTGGCGAGACAAGGAGGGCTATGTCGGGGATTGATTTGTGATGGCCTGGGGGCATTGTTGATGTTGCATATTTACTTTTGAGATTACGAGGCGGTACCTCGGGAGTACTCTTTTTGTTGATATTTTCTATGGTTGCACTTGTCTTTGATTATTTTATTTTTCCGTGATATGTAAATCCTTGTGTTCTTCCGCGATGTATTATTTGATTTTATTGTATGTTTGTATTTCTTGTTGTAATGTGTTGGCTTTGGCTCTTGTACGAGACTATGAGGATTTGTGTTTCCAGCTTTTACTAATTTTTAAGGTTAAATTATTTTGAATAAAAGAAATTATTGTATGCTTTAATTATTATAAGTTTCACATCCAAATCAGCAACTATCAGGTGTTTCATTTTTATTAAAATGTTATTTTCTCCACCCAAATAATTTCTAAAATAAATTCATCCTTTCATTGATTTCCTACTTGATTTAAAACAAAAATCTAAACTTACCTTATTGGGAATAAATTGATCATGTGGATCTTATATACATTGATATTATTGGCACGTGAGTAGTCCGTGCAGTTGTGACAAAAATATGGGCACGAGGTGCCGTGAAAATATAAAGGTGGGTTGAGACCCATATTTAATGATTATGAAATGAGATGTCACAAGGTGACTTTTAAATTGAAGAATTATATTTTTAAAGATATTTATTTGAAAGAGTTTTATATTCGAAGGATACTTATTTGAAGGAAATATATATTTGGAAGGCATTTTATTTGAAGGGTTCTTATGTGAAAGACTTGTTTAATTGGTTGTACTTGTGTTCTTTCTTATTTGTCATAGCAATAATTATGGTGTTCTTGCTGCCTTACTGTTTATATCACTTCTATTTGTTCTCGATTATTTTAGTATGACACAGGTTATTTGACTAGTGAGTGTCTTGACTGTACCTCGGCACTACTCCACTGAGGTTAGTCTTGATACTTACTGGGCACCGCTGTGGTGTGCTCATTCTACACTTCTGCACATTTGTTTTGTGCAGATCCAGGTATTGTTCGTTAGGAGTTGTGCTGGTTGTTGCTGTGGAGACTCAAGGTAAACCTGATGCTGTGTTCGCAGGCTTCGGAGTCACCTTCAAGTTTTTATTTTGCACTGTTTATTCTTATTTCTGGACAGTTGTATTTAGAAGCTTTCTAGCAAACACTCTGTAGAGCTTATGACTTATACTATCGGATTTTGGGAATTGTAAAACTTTAAGAGATTTCTATTTCAAATTGTTAGATGTTGTTTAAATACTGTTGTTGTTTCAATTAATGTTAGGCTTACCTAGTCCTTAAGACTAGGTGCCATCACGATACCCAAACAGAGGGGATTTTGGGTCGTAGATGAGCGCCCAAGTGGCGTTAAATGCCTCACATTCTGTTGTCAGTATTGTAAATATTTGAAATGAGGTGGTGGTTAATATGAGATTAATTGATAATGCTGGAATTAATTATGAACAGCTTTTAAGACCAGAGATGTGGTGATGAGCATACATATGATGTGCTTCATGTTCTGATATGATTATGATAATGCAGTGCTTGTAATGCTGAGATTGGTGTTATTGATATATACCTTGTGGTGTTTTGTTGGGTTGTGGATGTACTATTAGGAGTTGTTTTGGTGTTACTCTGGCAGGTGGATAGGCTCAATTACAGGGGAGTCTATACACATCCCCAGTGAGCGCAGGTACCTACTGAGTGCGAGTGCCGAGTGCTGAGTGACTGGGAGGCATGAGTGATTGTGAGGTATGCCCGAGTGGCAATAGTGATTATGAGGTATGCCCGAGTGGCAAGAGTGATTGTGAGGTATGCCCGAGTGACACGAGTGACTGTGACGTTTGCCCGAGGGGCTGTATATGAGTGATGTTTTGCCCGAGGGGCTGTTTATGATTTCATCATTTTTTGCTCACCTTTGCATTTTTCCTCTGTTTGAAAAACTGTTGAAAATATCTTTAAATGATTTTTACTGGAGCCGGGTTTAAACGAGATGATTTGATTCAAACACTGATTTTTAAAGCATTCTGTACTTACTGAATTTTTGTGATATGAACTTGGTATGTTTTGTTGCTCGTCACTACTGCTCAGTCTTTATTTATTATTGTTACTTACTGAGTTGGCGTACTCACGTTACTCCCTGCACCTTGTGTGCAGATCTAGGTGTAGCTGGACACGGTAGCAGTTGTTGATTGTTCTGATTGCAGATTTTTTCCGGGGATAGCAAGGTAACTGCCTGGCGATCGCAGCACTGCTCTTCTCCCTCTTATCTTCCTTTAGTTATATTTAGCTATTTTCCAAATTGAGTTAGTCTTGATATTGTTAGACAGATTGTAGTAGATGCTCATGACTAGTGACACTCCGATGTCGGATTTTTTCTTCCGCACTTTTATTTTGATTGGAACTCCTTTATGAAGGTTTTTATGTTAAATAACATTGAAATTATCTTTGAAATGAAAATATCGGTTTGTTTTGGAAATGAGTCGGCTTGCCTAGTTCCACGATAGGCGCCATCACGACAGGGTTAGTTTGGGTCATGACAGATTGGTATCAGAGCCTAGGTTACATAGGTCTCACAAGTCATGAGCGGGTTTAGTAGAGTCTTATGGATTGGTACGGATACGTCTGTACTTATCTTCGAGAGGCTGTATAACCCTTAGAAAAATTTTACTTTCTTGTATTCTATCTTGCGAAATTGATTCAGCTTGAAACATAACTCTTTGAATTCCTTCCACGCATTCGTATGCGCACATGAGCGCTCGGTATCAGTTGTGCATCGCTGGCTTGTGATTTTATGAACGAGGTTCGAGTTGTGTATTATGTGTTTTGGTGATGGGCTAGTGTGGGAGACTTGAGGCCAGGTTTAAAACGTAGTTTTGGCTCAGTAGCTTCAGTTGTAACCTGTACATTTGGACTCATATGTTCGGTAATGCCCCAACGAGGGGAATTCGTGGCTCGATGAGCGGTGGAAGGGATTTGTGATGAGTATGATGTAATTGCGGGATGTGTTAAGACGATTTGAATGTGACGAGAAGTGTTTCCTTGAAATGTAAAGGAAGGCCATTGGGCGCTTGATTTTCGTTTTGACGTGACATACGGTCTCGAGTGTGAATGTTTGAAGGATCTTTCACGTTGTTAATTTTTGGGGCAAATTAAATTCTCATGTCTTGTCAATGAGTTTGGACTCAAGAAGAGTAAGTGATTGTGTAGTAATTATGGTTGCGAATGGGTATTTTTGATGTTGATAGCTCGAGAAAGATGATCTTCGAAGAGACTTAGAGTCGGTAACATTTTATTGGTTCAGGTGTGACAAAGATACATTTCGATTTGATGCAGCAGTTGGGTAGCAAAGTATGAGGGAAGACATGACGGGAAGTGTTTCGCGGTGGTTGAAGTACTAGCAGGTCAAGTAGGAGAAGTAGAGGTTGAGAAGTTTCTTAAAGGAGATGATTTAACCGAAGTAAGAGTGGCAGATTAGCATATGAATTCACTAGTAGGGTAGTCATGCGCCTTGAGAAAGTGTAGAATGGTTTGGAATCGTGTTAATATGTGAATCGGCATGTAGACTCTATTTGGAGTGATGGTTAGTGTACAAAGAAAAAAATTGAATATGGCAGAAAGGAGTGTGTTTGAAATGAATAGAGGCGTGAAGATCTGATTATCATGCCAGGTGCAATATGACTTGAGTTTGGAAGGTATTGTTGACGTACAATTGATGTCAATAGGGAAAGTGCAGACTTATACAATTGTCGGGCGAGCATGAACTCAGGAGAATTTACGTATTTAGTGGTCGTTACACTCAGTGCAGTGTCATTGGAAGATGTCGGTAAGGAATTTCACATGTGGGTTATCTCCTGTGTGCAGCTAGCGGTGGCGTGATGTTGATGAAGCATTTGCGAGGAATATTACTCGCTACCCGGTAGGAGTTTGCGTATGTGATTTTGGCTGGAGATTCAGAATGTTCATGAAAGGCTTAATAAAAGACTTCGAGAAGTCTGGCAGGTTAACGGTGCAAGACCTTGGTAATTGAGAAGGAGAAATCCTTACGGGTTCTAATTTTATATAATTGTGGCTTAAGTCTAAGTGGAGGAATCTGCTATTGACGAGTAGATTACACGGTTATGGGTCGTATTAGTTTCGGTTCGGGGTGTACCGGTGAATCAGTTATGACTTTCAGAGGTCGAGATCGAGGATGACTCAGAAAAAAGAATTTCTGGACATAAGTTGTATTACACTCTATGGTTATAGGAGGACCATAAAATAATTGAGTGGTTATTCATAGAGAATGTAGTGTACATGGAGCAGGAATTTGCTCGGTTGTGTAGGAGTGTGGGTTAATCTTTATTCCCTTGGGTGTTGGTGTGCTAATGGGGCACAGGTCGTTTCGGTCCGTTTGGTCGGTTGATTCGAGAATTGAGTAGAGTGGATGACTCTCGAGAATTGTTCCAATGGATTCAAGATTTATAATTATGGCTAGAAAACTGGGAGTTGCATTGAATGGTGTTGAGACTCATGGCATCTTATATCATTGTGAATTATGCATTTCAGTATCAAGAAGGTGAAGGAAACGGTTTTAGGTTCACATAAAGTCTCTTCGGAGTAAGCATTTTTGGTTGTGGAACCTTTGGGATACATAAAAAGGGAATTCGGCAACTTATAAGCCGTAGGGCGGCGTGATTCTATGCTAGAGTTCGTGGGGTAAGTTTTAGTTAAGGATAGTAGTGTTCCAACAAGGAAAAAGTAGCAATTTGAAGGAAATTTAGAAAGAACTTGGAGAAATAGGACAGCTTAGTAGTAGGTTGGGTTAGCACAGTAATGGGTATGATCGGCTCTTTGGGTACTAATGATGTGGCTAGTATCTACAAGTGTTTCGTGGCAATACTCTCGAACTTGGCAACCTGTGTGGCTTGGTGGAGTTAGAGGAATTCAGTTCAGATAGTTTGGTTATGTGCAAATAGATTTCAAAGTGTTCATGATGGGTTCTACCATGGTTTGAACCAGATATTTTCTACCGATGTACGGAACGTGTTGTGTGTTATGATTTCCTCCTAGAAAGAAGCAAGAAAGAGGTTTCTGACTAATAAGGTATGTAATTTGCTAGTGACACAGAGTTGTTAATGGAATTCTTATGCTTTGTCACATGATGGCATAATAGATGTGGTGTGTTGTGCGGGAATATGATTTACATGTACAAGGTCACAGTTCAGTTTTGAAGGGAAGGACATAAATTCTTAGGCAGCATGAACGGTTTCCGATGACTGGGTAAATGATATTACTATCTGGTATAGCTTGATGAGAGTGTACATTTCAGAAGGGGCAGTGTGTTTTGATTTATGGGTACTTCGTTGGTATTGCGGCACTCTCCTGGTTGACCGACTGTTGATATTCAATTTTTTGCGAGGTGGCACTGAAGATTTTTTTTTTTTATAGTATTTCTCGTGCGATGATTGTGTATGAGAGAGGTGTTAGGCATTCAAGCGGTGGAGGTTGAATCAAATATGGTGATTCATGTGGTCTATGAAATTGGAGATTGGGAGTTCTCAGGAGCAGATTGTTTTATGGTTGTGGACTGTGAAGTTGTGGCCGGAGCTAGCCAGATGATAGAAGATATTATGATTCCGTCATTGTGGACTTTCGGAGGTTGGTTATCTATTAGTGGCTGACCATAGTTTATTGGGGCCCATTGGTAGGCCCAATTAGGATGTGTACTCTACACCGAACTGGATTGATTAGCTCTATACTGCTATTATTGAAGGATGTGCCATTCGGTTGATGTGAAGCTTATTTGTGTTCTGAAATGATCTGCGAGTTACTCTTCTATGCTACGAGGAGTTGTGATTCGTTGGTTATATGCACATATGGTGCGGTTTTATTGTGGCCTTATAGCGGGATTTGAGAGAGAATAGTATTGGATATTGCTTGGTTGATGATGTATTGGTTATGTTCTTTCGGGTTTTATGTGGCATGGTGTCGTTTGCTTCTCCGTGGTTATGGTAAAGTACTTTGGGTACTTGATGTCGAATTGCGCATGGTTATTGATTTTAGCAGGGTGGCTTGAGGTGTTTCATATGGACCAGTATTTGGATAGGGTCGCGTATTGCAACAGAGTTATGTGGAAATATGATCCCTCATGTAGGATTCGTGTGTTATGGTTCTGCGGTGTGTGATGGGTTCTTAGCATTGCGTCGGGGTGGTACTCGTCGAGCTTGCAGAACGGTTCTCCTGTTTGGGTCATTGTTACGATTGGGTACATTTGGAATGTTGCTATCTGGTGCACGGGTTGCATGGGTTGTGGCCTTAGATTGTATTGATATGTCATGTCACTAGAGTGGTCGTGTTAGATAAGATGAGGTCATTGGGACTAGAATGGATGCTATCAGATTTGATTGTGGTATAATTGGAAGGATAATATCGGAAGTCGGCTTTGAAATTGGCTATAGTTCTTGTAGAAGGAACGGGAGCTCCATGACCTGTTCGTCTAATGAATGGTTATGAATTCGGTATGTTTTTTTCATCATTGGTAGTGTACGAAGATTTTAGAATGAGGTTTTGTCTGATATGAGGTTTATTACCAGCACTGGTTGATTTGAGTCGATACTATGATTTGAAATCATTACTTCGAGCATTCGAGCTATGCGGTATTTGAATTTGAGTATTTGAATTATGGTTACGGCTTTTTGTACAACTTGTTCAGACTTATACGGTATGTAGATGCGAACTTCTAATCTTATAAGAAATTTCGAATGTCGGAAATTTGATTCGAAGGCTTGTGGGCTAGGTTGAATCGAGGAATTTCAGTTATGTTATGCTATCGCACCTATATGGGATAGGGTGACGTGGGATCACCCCCGGGTATGTGCATGGGAAAGATACATAGCCATGTCTTGGATTTTGGAACAACTCTCGGCACGTTCGAGGATGAACGTATGTTTAAGTGGGGGAGGATGTAACGACCCGGCCGGTCGTTTCGGGAGTTATAACCATGTTTTCCCTATTTATATTTCCTTTATGCTCTTAAGCTATATTATGATCTACCGGGTTAGTTGATTCGGGCCCGGAGTGGTTTCGGAGTAGAATGAGACACTTAGTCCCTTATTTAGAACCTTAAATTGGAAAAGTCAACCGGATGTTGATCTATGTGTAAGAGATCTCGGATTTGAATTCTGATGGTTCCGTTAGCTCTGTTAGGTGATTTTGGACTTAGGAGTGCGTCCGAAATATGATTTGGAGGTTCGTGGTAGAATTAGGCTTGAATTGGCGAAATTAAAAATTTGGCGATTTAGGTCGGCAGTGAAAAATTTGATATCGGGATCGGAATGGAATTCCGAAAGTTGGAGTAGGTTCGTAGTATCATTTATGACGTGTGTGCAAAATTTGAGTTCATTCGGACGTGGTTTGGTTAGTTTCGGCATCGGTTGCCGAATTTAGAAATTTAAAAGTTCTTAGGCTTGAATACGAGAGTAATTTGGTGATTTGATGTTGTTTTGAGTGATTCGAAGGTTCGATTAAGTTTGTATATTGATATATGACTTGTTGGTATTTTTGGTTGAGGTCCGAGGGCCTCGGGGTGATTCCGGGTGGTTAACGGATTTGTCGAAGTTGAAAAATGCAGCTGAAGCTGCTGCTACTGCTATTTCCGCACCTGCGGAAGAAAGAGTCGCAGGTGCGAGGCCGCTGGTGCGCGTGGGGAGTTCGCAGGTGCGGGCAATGCTGGGCTAGGCAGAATGCGCAGGTGCGAGAAGGCTATCGCATCTGCGAGCCCGCAGGTGCGAAACCTGGGGCGCAGATGCGGAAAAGGGGAATGTTGGGCAGGATTCGCAGAAGCGGAGGAAACGCGCAGGTGCGCTTTCGCAGGCGCGAGAATTTGTTGCGCAGATGCAGAAAAATGTGAGGCCAAGGTTGGAGCGCAGGCGCGAAGGATTTGGCCGCACCTTCGAACCCGCATGTGCGAGGCCTGGAGCGCAGGTGCGGAAGCTGGAGAATTAAGTGGAGTTCGCGGATGTGTTACCTTGACTGCAGGTGCGGTCCCGCAGGCGCGAAAAAAGAGCCCGCGGGTGCGATAACCTGGGCAGAAAGCATAAATAGAACACTTCGCGAATTTTGGTGCATTCTTCACCATTTATATTCGGTTTTGGAGCTTTTGGGAGAGATTTGAAGAGGGGATCAAGGGGTTTTTCATTGAGGTAAGTTACTTGAGCCCTAATACTCGTATATATGGTGATTTTTCGTTGTTTAATCATGTAATTAGTGAAAATGAGGGGTTAGGGCTTGGGATTTTAAGAGTTTAATTTAAGGATTTGAAGGACCAAACGATGTCGGATTTTGATGAATTTGGTATGGTTAGACTCGTGAGTGAATGAGCTTTCTAGTTTTGTAAATTTTGTCGGATTTTGAGACATGGGCCCGAGGGCCGGGTTTGAGCCAATTTCGGGTTTTGGTCTATTTTGCAGCATTTTTTGTGGAATCCATTCCATTAGCGCGTATTGATGGTATTGTACTGATTGTGAATAGATTCGGAGCATTTGGAGGCTGAGTCCAGAGGCAAGAGCATTGCGGGGTAGAGATTTGACTGGTTCGAGGTAAGTAACGATTGTAAATCTTGTCCTGAGGGTACGAAACCCCGGATTATGTATCATTCTACTATTTTTAGTTATGCACATGCTAGGTGACGGGCGTGTGGGCATGCAATATTGGGGATTGTGACTTGGTTCGTCCCGTAGCAACTGTAAAGTTGCATACTTTGTTGAGACTATATGATATTTATATGTTTTAGAAAGAGTTTCTGTAAATTGGGCTGAATGCCATGTTTGGGCCTTGTGCCAGTGTTATTTGGACCCTTAGGGGCCTTTTTCTTACTATCCTCTCATTGTTTTCGATTGAAAATCTATACTCAGTCATGGTTATACTTATTTTCTGCATAACTCAATTTTATGACTCTATTTTGATGCATATAAATGTTGTTTTGGGCTGAGTACCCTGTTTTACTAAAATGCCCTAGTGGCTTGAGAGGTTTATGACTCAGTGAGGCCGAAGGCCTGATTTGTGAGGATATTTATGGGATCGGGCTGCACGTCGCAGCATGTTGCATATTTATGAAATCGAGCTGCACGCCGCAGCATGTTTGATATCGGCCGAGGGCATAATTGTGAGGATGAGTATGGATCGGAGATGCCCGCCTGCAGCATACTCTATTATTATAGCACGTGAGTTGTCCGTGCAACACGTGAGTTGTCCGTACAGATTATAGCGCTTTGGCTGTAGGAGCCCCTCCGGAGTCTGTACACATCCCTAGTGAGTGCAGGTACCTACTGAGTGCGAGTGCCGAGTGCTGAGTGACTGGGAGGCATGAGTGATTGTGAGGTATGCCCGAGTGGCAATAGTGATTGTGAGGTATGCCCGAGTGGCAAGAGTGATTGTGAGGTATGCCCGAGTGGCACGAGTGACTGTGACGTTTGCCCGAGGGGCTGTATATGAGTGATGTTTTTTCCGAGGGGCTGTTTATGATTTCATCATTTTTTGCTCACCTTTGAATTTTTTCTTTGTTTGAAAAACTGTTGAAAATATCTTTAAATGATTTTTACTAGAGCCGGGTTTAAACGAGATGATTTTATTCAAACACTGATTTTTAAAGCATGTTGTACTTACTGAATTTTTGTGATATGAACTTGATATGCTTTATTGCTTGTCACTACTATTCAGTCTTTATTTATTGTTGTTACTTACTGAGTTGGCGTACTCATGTTACTCCCTGCACCTTGTGTGCAGATCTAGGTGTAGCTGGACAGGTAGCGGTTGTTGATTGTTCTGATTGCAAATTTTTTCCGGGGATAGCAAGGTAGCTGCCTGGCGATCGCAGCCCTGCTCTTCTCCCTCTTATCTTCCTTTAGTTGTATTTAGCTATTTTTCAGACTGAGTTAGTCTTGATATTGTTAGACAGATTGTAGTAGATGCTCATGACTAGTGGCACCTCGATGTCGGGCTTTTCCTTCCGCATTTTTATTTTGATTGGAACTCCTTTATGAAGGTTTTTATGTTAAATAATATTGAAATTATCTTTGAAATGAAAATATCGGTTTGTTTTGGAAATGAGTCGGCTTGCCTAGTTCCACGATAGGCGTCATCACAACAAGGGTTAGTTTGGGCTGTGACAGTAATATACCTATAATTCCTTCAATGTCACAGACAAAGAAGCTCCTCCATATCGAAACATTATTAGAAATTTAAGCGTGCAATATTCTCCTAATTGTCTCCACACAAAATTCCAACTGAAGCATGCAATTCCTTATAGCAGTTAAGAAACAAACATAATCGTAAAATTAAATATGATTTTACGGTTTCATTATATGAGTTTATGGTTCCATGACAAAGCAATACTCTATACAAGAAAGACATAGGAGATTATTATCAATTAAAATTCAATATTCACCAATTTTAGAATTTTATATTTTTTCTTAAACTTTTTTTTATGTCTCAACCATATTTTAAAATACTAATATTTCTATGATTTTTAAAATTTTAGCACCTATTAAAATAGAGTGCACGCGTAACGCGCGTACTCTATGGCTAGGTCAAACCCTAGTCTTAGTTGTGAAACCTTGTGTTAATGAGTATAAAAAAAAATTTAAAAAATTACATACATTTTAAACTGTTTTTTTTTTTTTTGAGTTATCATAAAAGTAAAATAAAAAAAATAAGTTCTTTAAAATAATGGTTGTTCGGTATATATATGTTCCTATATATATGCGACAATTCCTTATTTTAATTTGTACATGAGTGTGCTTTTATTTTAGGACTCCTTTATTACATACATAACTACAGTATTTATATATATTTCCTTATTTAATCATATAAGTGTTACTCCCTCTATTTCATATTATCTGTCATAATTTTTAAAAATAATCGTCTCAAATTATTTGTCATTTTAGAAGTTCAAGGCAAAATAAATAATATTTTTTGTAATTTTACCATTAATAGTAATTGTTCTTGAAAATGAAGATAGCACATAAATAGATTAAATATTCAAAATAGGGGCAAAATAGTTAAAAATCCCTCGTAATTAATGTTTCTTAAGGGACGTGCAAAAAAGAAATACGATAGATAATTTGAGACAAAGGGAGTAAGTATTATTTAATGGTCATTCTATCATTTCAATTGATTTTATATATGTAAGGCAACCTGCGTAAGTCTAACTATTTAAGTTAGTGTTCAATTTTATATTTTTATTGGCTTATTGCAATTGAAGTGGTAAAATCTAAATAGAATTTAAAATATTATAGTTAAACCCAATTGAAAAAAACAAATTATGTAAGAAGTGCTAATATTAAGGACTTTAAAGTAGATATTATTTGGGAAATATAAGTAATACTATGTTTCTTTTCCTTGTATATCCGACGGCAATTTCAATGTAAGTATATTTCACATTCATTCTTCTTATATTGGGGAACTTATAATTATAATAAGATGTATTACTAAAAGTAAGAGATTTGGTACCTAACTAAATATATATTTTAATTATTAAATATAATTTTTAAATATTACACAAATTGACAAATTGAGAATTTAATTATTTATGGATGAACATATCCTTTAGCGTTAACATATCCTCTTATCCTTCAATCATGTACTATCTATATTATATTAAAAGCACGAACTCCTTTAGCGAAATGCCGTTCGTCTTTTTTATCCTTTAAAAATAGAGTTCACACTAGAAAAAATAGTCATTTGATTATTTTTCTAATATTTAGAAATATTCATTTAATTAATTCTCTACTATTTAGGAATATCCATGCAATTAATTTTCTACTTTTTAGGATAAGGCATTAAATTATTTCCCTAAAATAAATGCAAATTTGACCTTATATAAATTAGTTTTATTTAAATTATGTAAATTAATAATTATTTTGAAAGAGGGACCCACGAAAATTCTTCAAACGAAATCTGAGAAATTAATTCAATTTATTGTCATTGACATTTGTTGCTCTAGGTTTAGGAGTTTCTATGTTATGGTACTATAACCAATTAAGCATTCATAATTTAGTTATTTTATTTTAAAAAAACAGTAAGCAACAACAAATAAAGTTGGTTACTGAATTAGAGCACAAAAAATAAAACTACAAATAATGTTGGCTACTTGTTTTTTCTTTTTCTATATTTGAGTTATACATGATTTTATTGGTTAAATTCTTTTTTATTTGTATTATATAAAGCCAAATACTCCTATAATGACTCCTTAAATTACCTTATTTAAATTAAATAATTTGTTTATGATATTTTATGTATTGTTCATAGACGTACGCTAGGGACATGCACATATGAATTTTATAAAGAAATCTTAAACTTCATTCAACATATATTTTTTTCCAAATTAGATATATAAACTATTGTATATGGACCAATTTTCTATAATTACTTTTCTGTATATATTCTTTGTCATTAAAAGTGTAGTCCATATTTTGACTTATTTTTTTAAAGTATTTGCTCATCGACTTAATACACGCAAAGCACATACCGGTTAGTATTAGGTCACAAAAATAACAATAAATTTCATAAGATATTTTTATATTTCTTTAGAAATCGTATTAAGGTTGTAACGACCCGACCGGTCATTTTGAGAGTAATAGCCTCAATCCCCTATTTACTATTTTTCCCGCACTTTTTTCTGCTTAGGTGACTTGCCGGGAGGTTTTATTTTTGGTTTCGGAGTGTTTTGGGACACTTAGTCCCTAAATGGAAGTTTAAGCCTTAGGATTTGGACCGTAGTCGGAACTGTGTGAAGACGACTCCGGAATAGAATTTTGTCGGTTCCGTTAGCTCCGTCAGGTAATTTTGAGTTAAGGGGCGTGTCCGAATTGTGTTATGGAGGTCCATAGCTCATTTAGGCTTGAAATGGCGAAAGTTGAATTTTTGGAGTTTTGGGCCGGTAGTGAAATTTTTGATATCGGAGTCGGATTCTAATTTCGGAAGTTGGAGTAGGTCTGTAATGTTGATTATGACTTGTGCGCAAAATTTGAGATCAATGAGACGTAATTTGATATGTTTCGGCATCGGTTGTAGAATTTTGAAATTTCAAGTTCTTTAAGTTTGAATTGGAGGGTGATTCGTAATTTTGGCATTGTTTGATGTAATTTGAGAGCTCGTGTAAGTTCGTATGGTGTTTTAGAATTGGTTGGTATGTTTGGTCGAGGTCCCGGGGGCCTCGGGCGAGTTTTGGGTGCTTAACGGACTAGTTTTTGGACTTGAAAGATAGCAGATTTCTGGTATTATTGTTGCAGACAATCCCTCATCGCGTTCGCGAAAGAGGTCTCGCGTTCGCATAGAGCATCTGGGAAAGGCAACTGAGTTGTTCTTCGCGTTCGCGACTTCGTTCTCGCGTTCACGAAGATATCTAACACTAAGGCTACGCGTTCGCGATAAGGACCTCACGTTCGTGTAGAGTCAACGGTTAGATGGGTTCCAGGCATGATAGCCTACGCGTTCGCGATGGATGTCCCGCGTTCGCGTAGGGTCAGACTAGTTGAACTTTGCGTTCCCGACCAGTGCATCGCGTTCGTGGTGAGTATATTTTGGTCTGAAGCAGCTGTTGCTTCGCGAACGCGAGGCTTTGACCGCGTTCGCGAAGAAGGGCATACATGGGCAGTGCTTAAACATTTCAAAAATGGGGGTTTTGCCTTTTATCAAAAACTTGAGTTGGGAGCTTGGATTTGGACGAGATTTTGAGGGAGTTTCAGAGATTTCGATTGGGTAATGATTCTACACTCCATTTCGGTTATATTCCCTAATCTATCATTAATTTCCTTTTTAATTTCGGATTTTGGGAATGAAATTGGGAGAAAAATGGAAGAATTTCTTCAACAAAGATTTCGAGTTTTGATAGGGGATTTGTGGTCGGATTTGAGTAATTTTTATATGGTTAGACTCGTGGGTGAATGGGTGTTCGTATTTTGTAACTATTACCCGATTCCGAGACATAGGCCCCACGGGTGATTTTTGAGTTAATTTCGGGATTTTCGTTAAAGTATTGATTCCATTAATTAGATGAGTCAATTATGGTTGTATTTATGATATGTAATTGCTTTTGGCTAGATTCGAGCCATTCGGAGTTGAATATTCGTGAAAAAGGAATTCTTACCGATTGATTGAGCTTGGTTCGAGGTAAGTGGCTTGCCTAACTTTGTGTGGGGGAAATCTCCTTTAGATTTGGAACTATTGTGATATGTGAGCGGCGTGTACGTGAGGTGACGAGTACGTACATGGGCTAGTTGTGGTGAAACTCGATTTTCTTACTGAGCAGCAACATGTTTTCCTGTTATTTTGAGTTATACTATTTTAATGAGTACTAATCTATTTTTATTCTTAATTGAGTTATTCCAATATGTGTAGCTATCATGTTTAGTCTAATACAACATGTCTACGTATCTTAATTGTTTATGTGAATTCTGTGCAGCATGCTTAGTGAATTTCCTGCTTCTTCCCTGACTGGTACTTAGTCTAAATTGTAAGAATTTCATTATGTAGTTATATTTATATCGTTCGCGCTGCATATTTACTTTGGGACTACGGAACGGTATTCTGGGAGATCCCTTGTACTGCATATTTACTTTGGGAATACGGAATGATATTCCGGGAGATCCCTATGTACTGCATATTTACTTTGGGACTACGAAACGGTATTCCAGGAGATCTTCCTGTACTGTATATTTACTTTGGGACTACGGAACGGTATTCCGGGAGATCCCCCTATACTGCATATTTACTTTGGGACTACAAAACGGTATTTCGGGAGATCCCCCTGCACATTTAATTTGAGACTACGGAACGGTATTCCGAGAGATCCCCTATTGTGTTTCTGTGTACTGAGCTGTTATTTTCTATGATTTCATTGTTGTTAAATCTCTGCCTTTATTTTATTGTGGTATTACACTCTATATTGTTTTTATTACATATTTACCAGGAGGGCCCTGACCTGACCTCGCACTACTCGACCGAGGTTAGGCTTGACACTTACTGGGTACTGATTGTGGTATACTCATGCTACTCTCTCCACATGTTTTTCGTGTGCAGATCCAGGTGCACCTTATCGGCCGTACTATCAGTGAGCCGGGACAGCTTTGGAGACTTCAAGGCATATCTGCCGCGTCTGCAGACCTCAGAGTCCCCTTCTACTCTTTCTCATGTCCATTATCTTCTATATTTTTCCTTGTTAGACTCTGATGTATAGAGACACTAGATTTTTCCTTCTATAGTTTGTGATTCACGATGTTCCGGGTTTTAGAATTTGTTGTGTATTTTTGAATAGTCGGTTAAATTTATATTTTTATTTCATTATTCCGCAAAATTTTAGGCTTACCTAGTTGTAGAGACTAGGTACTGTCACGACGTCACACGGAGGGGAAATTGGGTCGTGACAAGTTGGTATCAGAGCTCTTGGTACATAGGTGTCATGAGTCACAAACTAGTTTAGTAGAGTCTCGCGGATCGGTGCGGAGACATCTGTACCTATCTTCGGGAGGCTATGGAACTGTTAGGAAAATTTCACTACTTTGATTCCTTGTCATGCGAAAATTGTTGACTTCAAAGATTCTAAACTTCTGTATTCTATTCTCTGCCCCCGCACGAGCTGCTACAGAGGAGCCCCCAGTAGCTCCAGCTGGAGGGCAGACACCTGAGGCACATGTTCCTGCACCAGCCCTCCAGGAGACTCTAGCCCAGTTTCTGAGCATGTTCAGCACCTTAGCTCAAGCTGGATTGATTCCACTTGCTCCTGCCACATCTTAGGCCGGGGGAGGAGCACAGAATCCCGTCACCGGTACTCTAGAGCAGCGGGTTCAGGTCGATCAGGTTCCAGAGGTTGTACCAATATAGCTGGTAGCTCCAGCTCAGCCCGAGGTTAGGGCAGCAGCTTCTGAAGTGGAGCAGCTCAGACTTGAGAGGTACAAGAAGTACCACCCACCTACCTTCAGCAGATTGGATACAGATGATGCTCAGGGTTTTCTGGAGGAGTGTCATCATATTCTCCGTACTATGGGCGTAGCAGAGACGAGCGGGGTTTCTTTTACTACACTCCAGCTTAGAGGAGCAGCCTATCAGTGATGGCGTGCTTATGAGTTTAGTAGTCCAGCTAAGGCAGCTTCACTTACATGGACTCAGTTCTCGGACATGTTTTTGAGAGAGTATGTCCCTCAGAGCCTCAGGGACTCATGGCACGTGGAGTTTGAACAGCTGCGCCAGGGTGCTATGACTGTGTTAGAGTATGCAGTCCGCTTCAGCGATTTGGCCCGACATGCACCGGCCTTAGTTGCCGCAGTTCGAGAGAAGGTTCGACGGTTTATTGAGGGACTCCATCCCAGCATCTGGAGTAGTATGGCCAGGGAGTTGGAGATGGATATTTCTTATCAGTAGGTTGTGAGTATTGCCAGGAGATTTGAGGGCATGTTTGCGCGGGATAGAGAGGAGAGGGAGGCCAAGATGTCTGGAGAGACTGGTTATTATTCTGGAGCTCGTGTCCCAGCAGCTCGCCATGGTAGGGGTTATGTGAGTCTCCCCATTCATTCAGCTCTTCTAGCCTTCGGTGGTGTTCCAGCTCCTTCTAGGCCCCAGGAGCCTTATTATGCACCGCCAGTATCTAGTGTGCCTCCTCCACGGGGTGTTCCTAGCAGCCAGTCACAGCAGTCACGCCCTCCTAGATCTTGTTTTGAGTGTGGCGACACTCGCCATATGGTGAGTGATTGCCCCAGATTTAGGAGGGGTGAACCTCCACAGACTTCTCAGTCACAACGTGCTCACCGGGTCCTCATGTTATGATTACAGCACCAGCTGCCACCCCACCCGCTCAGCCAGCCCGAGGTGGAGGTCGGGGAGTTAAAGGTCACCCTAGAGGGGGAGGATAGGCCAGATATTATGCCCTTCCTACTCGTACAGAGGCAGTTGCTTCTGATTTTGTCATTACAGGTATTGTTCCAGTCTGTCATAGATATGCATCGGTATTATTTGACCCAAGCACTACATATTCTCATGTGTCCTCTTATTTTGCCCCGTATTTAGGCGTATCTTGGAATTCTTTGAGTTTCCCTATTTATGTGTCTACTCCTATGGGAAATTCTCTTGTTGTGGATGGCGTGTATCGGTCGTGTTTGATTGCTCTTAGTGGTTTTGAGACCAGAGCCGACTTATTATTGCTCAGCATGGTAGATTTTGATGTTATCTTGGGCATGGACTGGTTGTCGCCCCATTTTGCTATTCTTGATTGTCACGCTAAGACTGTGACGCTGGATATGCCAGGTTTACCGCGGTTAGAGTAGAGAGGTACCTTAGAGTATACTCCCAACAGAGTTATTTCATCTCTTAAAGCTCAACGAATGGTTGAGAAGGGGTGTTACGCGTATCTAGCTTATGTGAAAGATGTCAGTATTTATACCTCTACAGTTGAGTCAATTCCAATAGTGAGGGACTTTCCAGATGTGTTTCATACTGATCTTCCGGGCATGCCGCCTGACAGAGATATTGATTTTGGCATTGATTTGTTGCCGGGCACTCAGCCCATCTCCTTTCCTTGATATCGTATGGGTCCTCCTGAATTGAAGGAGTTGAAAGAGAAGTTACAGGAATTATTTGATAAGGGCTACATTCGGCTCAGTGTGTCACCTTGGAGTGCTTCTGTCTTATTTGTGAAGAAGAATGATGGTTCTATATGGATGTGTATTGATTACCGCCAGTTGAACAAAGTCACAGTGAAGAACATGTATCCATTGCCTCGTATTGATGACTTATTTGATTAGTTACAGGGTGCCAGAGTGTTTTAAAAGATTGACTTATATTTAGGATATCATCAGTTAAAGATTCGGGAATCAGATATCCCGAAGACTGCTTTCAGGACCAGATATGGTCACTATGAGTTTTTTGTGATGTCTTTTGGGCTAACCAATGCCCCAACAGCTTTTATGCACTTGATGCACAGTGTGTTCCGGCCCAATCTTGACTCATTCGTCATTGTGTTTATTGATGACATTCTGGTATACTCCCGGAGTCGGGAGGATCATGAGCAGCACCTGAGGACTGCACTTCAGACCTTGAGAGAAAAGAAGTTATACACAAAATATTCAAAGTGTGAATTCTGGCTAAACTCAATGGCATTCTTGGGTCATATAGTATCGAGTGAAGGGATCCAGATGGATCCGAAGAAGATTGAATTAGTGCAGAGTTGGACCAGACCGTCCTCAGCTACAGAGATCTGGAGTTTTCTTGGTTTGGCGGGGTATTAACGTCGATTTGTAGAGGGTTTCTCCTCTATTGTAGCACCTATGACCAGGCTGACCCAAAAGGGGGCTCCGTTCAAGTGGATAGAGGAATGTGAGAAGAGCTTTCAGAAGCTCAAGACAGCTTTGACTACAGCCATAGTATTGGTATTACCTACAGGTTCGGGTTCTTATACTGTATATTGTGATGCATCATGGATTGGTCTCGGCACGGTGTTGATGCAGGATGGTAGGGTGATTGCCTACGCGTCCAGACAGCTGAAGGTGCACGAGAAGAACCATCCTGTCCACGACCTTGAGTTAGCAGCTATTGTTCATGCCTTGAAGATATGGCGGCATTATTTGTACGGTGTTCCTTGTGAGATCTACACCGATCATCGGAGTTTGCAACATCTGTTCAAGAAGAAAGATCTTAACTTATGTCAGCGGAGGTGGTTGGAGCTGCTTAAGGATTATGATATCACTATTTTCTACCACCCTGGGAAGGCCAATGTGGTGGCCGATGCTTTGAGTCATCGGGCAGAGAGTTTGGGGAGTTTAGCATATCTACCAGCAGCAGAGAGGCCATTAGCATTGGATGTTCAGGCCTTAGCCAGCCAGTTTGTGAGATTGGATATTTCTGAGCCGAGTCGAGTATTGGCTTGTGTGGTCTCTCGGTCTTCTCTTTATGATCGTATAAGGGAGCGTCAGTATGATGACCCTCATATGTTTGTCCTTAAGGGCACGGTCGAGCACGATGATGCAAAGGAGGTCACTATTGGAGATGATGGTGCATTGAGGATGCAGGGCAGGCTATGTGTGCCCAATGTAGATGGTTTGCATGAGTTGATTCTCCAGAAGGCTCACAGTCCGCGGTACTCTATTCATCTGGGTGCCGTAAAGATGTATCAAGACTTGCAACAACATTACTGGTGGAGGAGGATGAAGAAGAACATATTAGAGTATATGGCTCGATGTCTAAATTGCCAGCAGGTAAAATATGAGCATCAGCGACCAGGTGGATTGCTTCAGAAGTTAGAGATTCCGGAGTGGAAATGGGAGCGGATCACTATGGATTTCGTTGTTGGACTCCCATGGACTCAGCGGAGGTTTGGTGCAGTTTGGGTGATTGTGGATAGGCTGACCAAGTCGGCTCATTTCATTCATGTGATGACTACCTATTCTTTCGAGCAGCTAGCTCGAATCTACATCCGTGAGATCGTCAGGCTTCATGGCGTACCAGTATCTATTATCTCTGACTGGGGTACGCAGTTTACATCATGGTTCTGGAGAGCTGTACAGCATGAGCTGGGTAATCGGGTTGAGTTGAGCACAACTTTTCACCCTCAGACGAGCGGGCAGTCCGAGCGCACTATTCAGATATTAGAGGATATGCTTCGTGCGTGTGTGATAGATTTTGGGGGTGCTTAGGACCAGTTCTTGCCACTTACAGAGTTTGCTTAGAACAACAGTTATCAGTCGAGCATTCAGATGGCACCGTATGAGGCTCTGTATGGTAGGCGGTGTCGGTCCCCAGTGGTTGGTTCAAGCCTGGCGAGTCCAGATTATTGGGTGCGGGCATGGTTCAGGATGCCTTGGAAAAATTGAACGTGATTCAGGATAGACTTCGCACAACCCAGTCCAGACAGAAGAGCTATGCGGACCGGAAGGTTCGCGATATGGCTTTCATGGTTGGAGAGCGAGACTTGCTCCGGGTTTCGCCTATGAAGGGCGTTATGAGGTTTGGAAAGAAGGGCAAGTTGAGCCCAAGGTTCATTGGTCTATTTAAGGTGTTGCATCGAGTTGGGGAGGTTGCTTATGAGCTTGCCTTGCCTCCCAGTCTAGCAGAAGTTCATCCGGTATTCCATGTTTCTATGCTCCGGAAGTATCACGGCGATCCATCCCATGTGTTGGATTTCAGCTCAGTTCAATTGGACAAGGATCTATCTTATGTTGAGGAGCCAGTGGCTATTTTAGACAAGCAGGTCAGAAAGCTAAGATCAAAGAATATTGCTTCCATGAAGGTTCATTGGAGGGGACAGCCGGTCGAGGAGGCGACTTGGGAGACTGAGCAGGATATGCGCAACCGTTATCCCCATCTTTTCACCACTTCAGGTATGTCTCTATGCTCATTCGAGGACGAATGTTTGTTTTAAGAGGGGGAGGATGTAACGACCCGACCGGTCGTTTTGAGAGTAATAGCCCCGATCCCCTATTTACTGTTTTCCCCATACCTTTTTCTGCTTAGGTAACTTATCGGGAGGTTTTGTTTTTGGTTTCTGAGTGTTTTGGGACACTTAGTCCCTAAATGGAGGTTTAAGCCTTAGGATTTGGAGTGTAGTCGGAACTGTGTGAAAACGACTCCGGAATAGAATTCCGTCGGTTCCGTTAGCTCCGTCAGGTAATTTTGGGTTTAGGGGCATGTCCGGATTATGTTTTGGAGGTCCGTAGCTCAATTAAGCTTGAAATGGCGAAAGTTAAATTTTTGAAGTTTTGGGCCGGTAGTGGAATTTTTGATATCGGGGTCAGATTCCGATTCCGGAAGTTGGAGTAGGTCCGTAATGTTGATTATGATTTGTGCGCAAAATTTGAGTTCAATCGGACATGATTTGATAGGTTTCAGTATCGGTTGTAGAATTTTGAAGTTTCAAGTTCTTTAAGTTTGAATTGGAGGGTGATTCATGATTTTAGCATTGTTTAATGTGATTTGAGAGATCGACTAAGTTTGTATGGTGTTTTAGGATTGGTTTATATGTTTGGTCGAGGTCCCGGGGGCCTCGGGTGAGTTTCGGGTGCTTAACGGACTAGTTTTTGGACTTGAAAGATAGCAGATTTCTGGTGTTTTTGTTGCAGACAATCCTTCATCGCGTTCGCGAGAGAGGTCTCGTGTTCGCGTAGAGCATCTGGGAAAGGCAGCTGAGTTGTTCTTCGTGTTCGCAACTTCATTCCCACATTCACGAAGAAATGTAACACTAAGGCTACGCGTTCGCGATAAGGACCTCGCATTCGTGTAGAGTCAACGGTCAGATGGGTTCCAGGCATGATAGCCTACTCGTTCGCGATGGATGTCCCGCGTTCGCGTAGGGTCAGACTAGTTGAGCTTCCATTCCCAACCAGTGCATCGCGTTCGCGGTGAGTATATTTTGGTTTCAAGAAGCTGTTGCTTCGCGAACGCGAGCCTTTGACCGCGTTCGCGAAGAAGTGCATACCTGGGCAGTGCTTAAACATTCCAAAAACGGGGGTTTTGCCTTTTATCAAAAACATTAGTTAAGAGCTCGGATTTGGACGAGATTTTGAGAGAGTTTCAGAGATTTTGATTGGGTAATGATTCTACACTCCATTTCGGTTATATTTCACTAATATATCATTAATTACCTTTTTAATTTCGGATTTTGGGGTTGAAATTGGGAGAAAAATAGAAGAACTTCTTCAGCAAAGATTTCGAGTTTTGAAAGGGGGTTTGGGGTCGGATTTGAGTAATTTTTATATGGTTAGACTCATGGGTGAATGGGTGTTCGTATTTTGTGACTTTTACCCGATTCCGAGACGTGGTTCCCATGGGCAATTTTTGAGTTAATTTCAGAATTTTCGTTAAAGTATTGATTAGATGAGTCAATTATGGTTATATTTATGATATGTAATTGCTTTTGGCTAGATTCGAGCCATTCGGAGTTAGATATTCGTGGAAAAGGAATTCTTACCGATTGATTGAGCTTGGTTCGAGCTAAGTGGCTTGTCTAACTTTATGTGGGGGAAATCCCCTTAAGATTTGGAACTATTGTGATATGTGAGCGCCGTGTACGTGAGGTGACGAGTACGTACACGGGCTAGTTGTGGTAAAACCCGATTTTCTCACAGAGCAGCAACATGTTTTCCTGTTATTTTGAGTTATACTATTTTAATGAGTACTAATCTATTTTCATTCTTAATTGAGTTATTCCAATATGCATAGCTATCATGTTTAGTCTTATACAACATGTCTACGTGTCTTAATTGTTTATGTGAATTCTTTGCAGCATGCTTAGTAATTTCATGCTTCTTCCCTGACTGGTATTTAGTCTAAATTGTAAGAATTTCGTTATGTAGTTGTATTTCTATCTTTTGCGCTACATATTTACTTTGGGACTACGGAACGGTATTCCGGGAGATCCCCATGTACTGCATATTTACTTTGGGACTACGGAACGGTATTCCGGGAGATCCCCCTATACTACATATTTACTTTGGGACTACAGAACGTTATTCCGGGAGATCCCCCTGTACTGCATATTTACTTTGGGACTACGGAACGGTATGCCGGGAGATCCCCATGTACTGCATATTTACTTTGGGACTACGGAACGGTATTCCGGGAGATCCCCCTGCACATTTACGTTTGGGACTACGAGACGGTATCTCGGGAGATCCCATATTGTGTTTCTGTGTACTGAGCTATTATCTTCTATGATTTCATTGTTGTTAAATCTCAGCATTTATTTTATTGCGGTATTACACTCTATATTATTTTTATTATATATTTACCAGTAGGGCCATAACCTGACCTCGTCACTACTCGATCGAGGTTAGGCTTGGCACTTACTGGGTACCGATTGTAGTGTAAAAAGCCAAAAATTAAAGCACAAATAAATATAGAATATTTTTCTCAAATAAAGAAAACCTGAAAACTCACAAAGCTAGAGACCCAATAACGAAAGCCAACCTATGATAATGAAGACCGTGGAATACTTCTTTTTTTATAGAAATATTTGCCAATGCAATTGAAAAAGGGAAAGAATCTATGTTAGGTAAAATTATGTATAGTTTCAATAGACAAAGAAAAAGAGTTCTAAAAAAGAAAAGAAAAATAAACAAAGAAAAAGAGTTCTAAAAAAGAAAAGAAAAATAAGGCCTATTAAAGGTAAAATTTCATAACCCAAAAAAGTACCCATAACCTAGAAAAAGGAACTAAAACTGAAGAAGAAAAGAAAAATAGGAACTCTAAAAACAAAAATTTTATAACAAAAAATAACACTCGCGATCCTAAAAATACTCCTAAACTTAAATGGAGTTGATAGTGAAGGAATCTTGAAAAGGAATTGAGAGAAATAATATGATTTTTTAAATCAAAATCCTAAGTATTAGGCAAATAATTAAATAAATATTATAATTTTTCAAATTAAAGTCCTAATAGTCCTAAACATTGGGCAAATAATTAACTGGCTATTTTTAGTATTAGAAAAAGAATTAATGACTATTCTTATAGTAGGAAAATAAGTTAAATTACTACTGTGTTCAATATAAATATATTTTTAAGGGGCATAAAAGGCCAACGACATTTTGCTAAGGGTCTTTGTACTTTTAGGACCCGTTTGGCCATAGATTTTGCCAAAATAAATTTGGATTTTATTTGGCAAACACATGTTTGGCCATATATTTTGCCTACATTTTGGCAAAATTCAAATCCCAAAACCAGCTCAATTGCTAGTTTTGGGACAAAATATCACTATTATATTTTTTAAAAATTATCCCAAACTTTTGTATTTTATAAAAGAGCCCACCATTTATTATTTTGTAACAATGTTGCTTCGTCTTCTCGGTCACCTGATAGTGTATCATGTAGTTCATTATAAAAATGATAATTTTGTATCAAATATATTTATGTTCAGGACTATGGTTTGCGATAATATAATCAATGTTATTGATAATGGTACTGTTGGGTATTTGTGATAGTTTTTAGAACTTGTGGGTATAAGTCATGTTTCATGCTTTTTCAAAATAAATTTGGGAAATATGTTTTGAAAACTAATGTCCAAACACATTTTCATCTTCAAACCAAACTTCACCCAAATCAGATTTTTTAGAACAAATTTGAAAATCTATGGCCAAACACTAGCTTAATATAGGGTACGTGTAATGACCCAACCAGTCATTTTGAATTTTAAAACCCCATTTCCCTAAATAAAGCTCCCCATATGTGCTTTTATTAATTTATGACTTGCGGGGATGGTTAGTTCGGGATTTGAAAGTATTCGGATTGAAATCGAAACACTTGGTTCCTTTAGTTGGCTTTAAAAATGCTAAGTTTGACTTCGGTCAATATTTTACAAAAATGACCCCGAAATAGAATTTTGATGATTCCAACAGCTCCGTATGGTAATTTTGGACTTAGGAGCGTGTTCGAAATTTTATTTGAAAATCCGTAGTTAGATTAGGCTTGAAATGTCAAAAATAGAAATTTAATTTTGAAGTTTGACCGGGGAGTTGACTTTTTGATACCGGAGTCAGAATCCAGTTCCGAAAATTTTTATAACTCTGTTATGTCATTTATGACTTGCGTGCAAAATTTGAGGTCAATCGGACTTGATTTGCTAGGTTCCGGCATCGTTTGTAGAAATTGAAAGCTTCAAAGTTCATTAGACTTGAATCTATATGTGATTCGTATTTTTAGTGTTGTTGGATGTAATTTGAGGACTCGACTAAGGTCGTATGATGTATTAGGACTTGTTAGTATATTTGGTTGAGGTCCCGAGGGGTTCGGGTGAGTTCCAGATGCTTAACAGATCATTTTTGGACTTGGCTTGATAGCTGAAGTCCCGGTTTCTGCACGTTCTGGTTTCCTTCTACGCGATCGCGTGAGAAGATATGCGATCGCGTAGGGTTAATTGGGCAGCTGGAATTTTGTGCTTCGCGATCGCGTGAAGTGGGATGCGATCACGTAGCTTTGATATTTTGTGACTCGCGAACGCGTGAAGAAGGTCGCGTTCGCGTAGAGTAACAGAGCGGGAGCGGAGGTCACACGTTTGCTCTATGCGATCGCGTGAAGAGAGCTGTGATAGCGTAGAGCTGAGAACTCTGCGCTTTGCGATCGCATAGATTTAAACCTGGACAGTGGAAATTTGTGCTTCGCGATCACGTGTGGATGTTCGCGATCACGAAGAGTAAAAATCTGGGCAGAGAGTTTAAGTTCTGAAAATGAGATTTTTAACGATTTGGAGCTCAGATTGAGGCGAGTTTTGGGAGATTTTCAGAGAAACTATCGGGGTAAGTATTCTTAACTCAATTTTGGTTAGATTACCCAAATCCATCACTGTGTTTACCAGTTAATTGGTGATTTAAGTTGAATTTTTTTTTGAAAACACTCTTGGATAGATTTGAGAATTTGAGGGTCGAATTGTTATTGAAATTTAGTCATTTTAGTATGATTAGACTCGTGGTTGAACGAGCGTTCATATTTCGTAACTTTCGTCGGATTCCGAGACATGGGCCCCACGTGCAATTTTTGAGTTAATTTCGGATTTTATTAAAAAAATATAGTATTTTCTTATGGAATTTGATTCTATAATTTTTGTTGACTGTATCGAATTAATTATGACTAGATACGAGTCGATCGGAGTCGAAAAGTCGAGGAAAAGGCATACTACTTGATTAAATTGGAGCAAGTCGAGGTAAGTGACTTGTCTAACTTTGTGTGGTGAAATTTCCCCTAGGATTGGTATTGAAGTAATAAATTAAAATGTATTGAAAGTCGTATATACGAGGTGATGAGTGTGTACACAAGCTAAACGTGAAAGATTATATCTTTAAATTGTGTAGATCGCTGTTGCATATTAATTAAATAATTTTACCTTGTTATATTCTTCATCGTTGATTTAAATAATTATACTTAAATTTGCTTGACCTTTTCCTGCTAATTGTTTTACTTGTTTAGTTGAAACTTAATTTATTTTATTCTGTACATTATTTGAAGGGTGATTTTCTTTAAATTAAATATTTCTGATATAAATTATTTGACATTTTAAATTTGGTATTGAAGCAACATTTTAAAATTTTGAAATATTGGTTTGTTGAGTTATTTATTTCCGAATATTTTGTGAGATTTTTCGTGCTCATTGTGATGGAGCCGTGAGCTCTTTATTGTGGAAAAATATTATTGTTGACTTATTTTGGCAAGTTAAAATATTTGGGTACTTGAGGTACAAATTGTGATATATTGTGATATTGATACGGATGCGGTGGTATAAGGTTTGGGTGTTGAAACGCATGCGGTGAGATAAGGGTGGCTTGATATGCGTGGCTAGTAGGGAAAACTACTAGAAGTCATGCGGTGTGATAAGGATGGCTAAAACGCGAGATGCTATTTCGGAAAAAATATTTTCTTTAAAATAAATTGTGAAGGCTCCCGCGGTGGTATAAGGAAATGAGATATTATGAATTATTATGAGTCACAAGCAGGTTTAGTAGAGTCTTGCGGATCGATACGGAGACATCCGTACTTATCTTCGCGAGGCTATGGAACTGTTAGGAAAAATATTTACTTCTTTGATTCCTTATCGTGCGCACTGTTGACTTCAAAGTTCTAAACCATTATCTTTCTATTCTCTCATAGATGGTGAGGACACATAAAATTGGGTCCGATGATCAGACACCCGCCCCCTGTTGGAGCCACAAGAGGCCAGGGTCGGGGCAGCGGCCGAGGAAGACCACGTGGTGCAGCCAGAGCACCTGCACGAGCTGCTGCACCAGAGCCACCAATAGCTCCAGTTGGAGAATAGGCACCTGAGACGCTTGTAACTACTCCTGCACTTCAGGAGACTCTTGCCCAGTTTTTCAGCATGTTTGGCACTCTAGCTCAAGCATGATTAATTACACTTGCTCCTGCCACATCTCAGGCCGGGGGAGGAGCACAGACTCCCGCCGCCCGTACTCCGGAGCCACGGGCCCAAGTTGACCATGCCCCAAAGGTTATACCAGTGCAGCCAGTTGTCCCAGTTCGGCCTGAGATTATGACAGCAGTTTCAGAGAGGGAGCAGCTCAGGCTCGAGAGGTACAAGAAGTACCACCCTCCCATTTTCAGCGGTTTAGCTTCAGAGGATGCTCGGGGTTTTCTGGAGGAATGTCATTGTATCCTTGGTACAATGGGTATTGTGGATTTCAGTGGGGTTTCTTTCATGGCATTCCAGTTTAGAGGAGCAGCCTACCAGTGGTGGCAGGCATATGAGTTGGATAGTCCCGCTGAGGCATCTTCACTCACTTGGACTCAATTTTCAGATATGTTCTTAAGAGAGTATGTTCCTCAGAGTCTTAGGGATGCATGGCACGCAGAGTTTGAGCAGCTGCGCCAGGGTTCTATAACCGTGTCAGAGTATGCGGTCCAATTTAGTGAGTTGGCTAGGCATGCACCAGCCTTAGTTGCTACTATTCGAGAGCAGATTTGCAGATTTATTGAGGGTCTCCACCTTAGTATCAGATTCAGTATGGCCTGAGAGCTAGAGATGGACATCATATACCAACATGTGGTGTCAATTTCCAGGATATTGGAAGGTATGCGGACTCGGGAGAGGGAAGAGAGGGAAGCTAAGAGACCCTAAGATTCTGGCACATATAATAATTCTCGTACCCCAGTTGCAGCCCGTCATGGTAGAGGTTATATGAGCTGTCCTATTCATTCAGCACTTCCAGCTTCCAGTGGTATTCTGGCTACTCCCAGACCTCAGGTTCCATATTATGCACCGCCAGTGTCTACTGTACCTCCTGTACGGGGTGCTTTCAGTGGGCAGTCTAGTCAATCAGGCCCGAGCCAGCCCCAGTAGCCACGTTCTTTGAGGGCTTATTTTGAGTGTGGTGACACTCGTCATATTATGAGAGATTGCCCCAGATTTAGGAGGGGTGCACCTCCACATATTTCTCAGGCCCCACCTATTCCACAGGGCCCTCAAGCTTCTCAGGCCATGATTACTGCACCTGTTGCCACTCCACCTGCACAGCCAGCTAGAGGTGGAGGTCGGACAGGTAGAGGTCGCCCTAGAGGGGGAGGCCAAGCCAGATATTATGCCCTTCTTGCTAGGATAGAGGTTGTTGCATCTGATTCTGTTATCACAGGTATTATTCCGGTATGTCATAGAGATGAATCAGTCTTATTTGATCTAGGCTCCACTTATTCTTATGTGTCATCTTATTTTGCCTCGTATTTGAGCGTATCACGTAATTCCTTAAGTTCTTCTATTTATGTATCTACACCCGTGGGTGAATCTATTATTGTGGACCGTATGTATTGGTCGTGTTTAATTGTTATCAGTGGTTTTGAGACCAGAGCTGATTTATTAATTCTCAGTATGGTGGATTTTGATATTATTTTGGGCAGGGACTGGTTGTCGACCTATCACATTATTCTTGATTGTTACGCTAAAACGGTGACGTTGGCTAAGCTAGGTCTATCGCGGCTAGAGTGGAAAGGTACCTCAGATCATGTTCCTAGCAGGGTTGTTTCATTTCTTAAAGCTCAACGAATGGTTGAGAAGGGGTATGATGCGTATCTCGCCTATATGAGAGATGCTAATGTTGATACTCCTACCATGGAGTCAGTTCCTATAGTAAGGGATTTTCCTGATGTATTTCCAGCGGATCTCCCGGGTATGCCACTCGACAGAGATATTGATTTTGGTATTGATTTGTTATCGGGCACTCAGCCCATTTCTATTCCACCATATCATATGGCCCCAACAGAGTTGAAAGAATTAAAAGAACAATTACAGGAATTGCTTGATAAGGGCTTCATTCGGCCCAGTGTATCGCCTTGGGGTGCTCCTGTCTTATTTGTTCAGAAGAAGGATGGTTATGTGCGGATGTGTATTGATTATTGCCAGCTGAACAAAGTTACAGTGAAGAACAAGTATCCATTACCACGTATTGATGACCTATTTGATCAGCTTCAGGGTGCCAGAGTATTTTCTAAGATCGATTTGCATTCAGGCTATCATCAGTTGAAGATTCGGGAGCCAGATATCCCGAAGACTGCTTTTAGGACTCGGTATGGTCATTATGAGTTCCTTGTAATATCATTCGGGCTAACCAACGCCCCAACAATATTTATGTACTTAATAAATAGTGTATTTCAGCCCTATCTTGATTCTTTTGTCATTGTGTTTATTGACGACATTCTAGTGTATTCTCAGAGTCGGGAAGATCATGAACAACACCTGAGGACTGTGCTTCAGACTTTGAGAGAAAGGAAGTTATATGCAAAATTTTCAAAGTGTGAATTATGGCTTGATTCAATGGGATTTTTGGGCCATATAGTTTCGTGCGAGGGGATCAAGGTAGATCCGAAGAAGATTGAGGCAATGCAGAGTTGGTCCAAACCATCCTCAACTACGAAGATCCAGAGTTTCCTTAGTTTGGCAGGGTATTATCGCCGATTTGTAGAGGGTTTCTCTTCTATTGCTGCACCTATGACCAAATTGACCCAGAAGGGTGCTCCGTTCATGTGGACAGAGGAATGTGAGGAGACCTTCCAAAAGCTCAAGACAACTTTGACTACAACCCCAATATTGGTGTTACCTATAGGTTCAGGGTCTTATACTGTGTATTGTCATGCGTCGCTTATTGGTCTCGGCGGAGTGTTGATGCAAGACGGTAGGGTGATTGCCTACGCGTCCAGACAGTTAAAGGTATATGAGAAGAATTATCCGGTCCATGACCTTGAGTTAGCAGTTATTGTTCATGCCTTGAATATTTGGCGGCATTATTTGTACGGTGTCCATTTTGAGGTCTACACCGATCACCGGAGTCTACAACATCATTTTATACATAAGGATCTTAATTTGCGGCAGCGGATGTAATGACCCAACCAGTCATTTTAACTTTTAGAACCCCGTTTCTTAAAATAAAATTTTTCGTATGTGCTTTTAATGATTTAAGACTTGCGAGGATGGTTCGTTCGGGATTTGGAAGTGTTTGTGTTAAAATCAGAACACTTGGTTCCTTAAGTTGGCTTTAAAAGGCCAAGTTTGACATCGGTCAATATTTTTGAGAAAAAGACCTCAGAATAGAATTTTGACGATTCCAACAGCTCCGTATGGTGATTTTGGACTTAAGAGCGTGTTCGGAATTTTATTTGAAAGTCCGTAGTTAAAATTAGACTTGAAATGGATAAAACAGAGAATTTAAGTTTGGAAGTTTGACCGGGGAGTTGACTTTTTGATATCGAGGTCAGAATCCAGTTCTGAAAATTTTCATAGCTCCATCATGTCATTTATGACTTGTGTGCAAAATTTGAGGTCAATCAGACTTGATTTGATAGGTTTCAACATCAAATGTAGAAGTTAGAAATTCTAAGTTTCATTAAGCTTGACGTGGAACATCATTCGTGATTTTAGTGTCGTTTTATGTGATTTGAGGTTTCAAATAAGTTTGTATGATATTTTAGGACTTGTTGGTATATTTGATTGAGGTCCAGAGAGCCTCGGGTGAGTTTCGGATGGTTAACGGATCAAAAATTAGACTTAAAAAGCTGCTGCAATTTTTTCTCTTCTGCTGAATATTCTGGGATGTGATCGAGCCCAAGATCGAGCCCAGATATCGAGCCCAGGGTCGACTGCCAGGGTCGAAGCCAGGGACGAGACTCAGGATCGAGCCTAGCTCGAGGGCCATGATTGAAGGCTCAGGCTCGATGCCATGATCGAAGGCCCAGGCTCGATGCCCTAATCGAAGGCCCAGCCTCGATGCCATGATCGAAGGACCAGGCTCGATGCCATAATCGAGGCAAAGACCGAGGTCCAGGATCGAGCCTGTGATCGAAGCCACGATTGAGGTCTAGGCTCGAGGGCCACGATCGAAGCCACGATCGAGGCCCAGTTCGAGGCCTAGTTCCGAAGGCTGCCTCGGTAGATTTATAAAAGAGGGCATTCGTCCCATTCGCCATTTTTAACAAATTGGAGTTTGAGCAGACGCGATTTTGGATAGATTTTCAAGGAAAGACATTGGGGTAAGTGATTCTAACTTGGATTTGGTCTATATACACAAATATATCATTAATTAATTTCGGGATTTTATTGAAAATGTAGTATTTTCTTATGGAATTGATTCTTATAATTTTTAGTAATTGTATCGAATTATTTAGGCTAGATTCGAGCCAGACAATATTGGATAATCGAGGAAAGGGTCTACTAGTGGATTAAATTGGAGCAAGACGAGGTAAGTCTCTTGTCTAATCTTGTGAGGAGAAAATTACCCCATAGGTAATTAAAGTAATAATTATTGCTAATTGTGGGGCCTACGTACGCACGAGGTGACGAGAGTCCATGCGTATCTACTATTAATGCTAAAGTCCGGGTAGTTTAGGACTCAAAGCATGAATTACTTGTGTAAATTATATTCTTTGTTTAATATATATATATATATATATATATATATATATTGTGAATTATTAGATAAAAATATTAAAGGATGAAAATCTTATATACTTGATTTTCTGTTTAAATTAATTAATTGTTAAGAGAAATTGTTCTTCCTCCTGAATTTATCTTGTAATAAATATACTCTCCTTTCGGAGGTATATAAGAAAATGTCCTCCTTTCTTGTGGAGTGGGCCGAACGCCTCGGCAGGATAGATGCATCTATGGATCGTGTCGCACGTCCCTCGGTAGTGTATACGACACTCTGGATCGGGCCGTAGACCTCGACAGAAATCGTGCTTAATAATAATAATAATTACACGATACTTGGGCAGTTTATTGCAGCTTGTAAAGCTATTTGATAAATTAGAAATTTATTGAAATTTAATTGCAACTTGTAAAGCTATTTGATAAATTGGAAATTTTATTGGAATTGAAGGAATTTAATTAATATATTGAGAATTGTTGCATTTGAAGGAATTTAATTATTTCTACTGGTTCAATAAATTATTATAAATTCTTTGAATTATGATGATTTAAATATTATAGTTTTATTTCAATTATTATTATTTACCCATAGTGAGTGTCAAAGTCGGCCATCTCGTCTCTACCATTTCGAGATTAGGCTTGATACTTACTGGCTACACGTTGTTTACGTACTCATACTACACTTGCTACACTTTTTGGTGCAGGACCTGAGGCGAGTACTAGTGGCTGACCTATCATCGTACATCCTCGTTATCTAGGGGCGTAGTGGTGAGCTGTCTTTCTGAGTCGTCCTGCAGCTACCAGTGCCTCTTTTTGTATTTTTAATTCTGTCTATTTTCATTTCAGACAGTATTTGGAGTTTTGTATAATCTACTAGATGCTCATACACTTGTGACACCAGGTCTTGGCATACACATTGATAGAATTTGGTGTCTTATTATTTTTCTTGGATTTAAATTTTATCGATATATGTTTAATTTATTAGTTGGCTTGTCTAGCTATAGTATTGGGCGCCATCACGACCTATAGGTGAAATTGGGTCGTGACAACATGGTATTAGAGAACTAGGTTCACGTAGGTCTCACAAGTTATGAGCAGACCTAATAGAGTCTTACGGATCGGTACAGAGACGTCTGTACTTATCTTCGAGAGGCTATAGGGTGTTAGGAAATTACCTTTCTTCATATTCCATCGTGCAATTGATGTAGTTCTAAATATCCTTCTCTTATTCTCTCTCAGATGGTGAGAACACGCTCTAATGAGGTTCCAGACCAGGGAAGAGCTACTCCCCCAGTTGCTAGAGGCCGAGGCAGAGGCCGAGGGAGGGCTCCAGCCCGTGGTAGAGGGCGAGGACATCCTAGGACTGTTCCAGTTATAACGCTAATGGGTCCAGCAGAGAACCCCATTGTTGAGGAACATGATGAGGTGCCTGTGGCAGAGCCAGCTCCGGTGGATTTCACATCTGCACCAGGATTTCAGGATGTCATGGGTCGTATGCTGCGGTTCATGGACAATATGACTCAGGCCGATTTATTTTCGGCAGACCCAGCCACATCTCAGGAGGGCAGGGGAGCATAGACTCTAACTGCACATGCTCATGGATAGGCAGCTGTTGTATATCAGACCCAGGGTGTACTACCCATGGGTGGAGCCCAGCCAGTGGAAGCAACTACACTAGAGCCCAGACCAGCTGTAGCCGCTGATCCTCAGAGACTATTGGACAGATGGACTAGACTACATCCTCCTGTCTTTAGGGGTGAGCGACATGAGGATCCCCAGGATTTCATTGATCGGTGCAAGGATAGACTGTACAACATGAGGATATTGGAGTCTTATGGGGTAGACCTTGCTACTTTTCAGCTAGAGGGCAGAGCCCGTAGATGGTGGCAGTCTTATGTTCTTGGTAGACCAGCCGATTCTCCTCCCATAATTTGGGACAGGTTCACCCGTATCTTCCTAGACATGTATATTCCACCCTCCTAGAGGGAAGAGTTGAGGTTTCAGTTTGAGCAGCTCCAGCAGGGTCAGATGTCAGTGACCGATTATGAGGCGAGGTTTTCTGAGTTATCTCGCCATGCACTTATGATACTCCCTATTGAGGCAGAGAGAGTGCAGAGGTTTGTTGCGGGTTTACATACTGGCATTCAGGCCACTATGGCTCGAGAGGTTGAGATGGATACTTCTTATGAGCTAGTCGTGGAGCCGAGAGCAGGTTATGAGAGATAAGCGGTTTAGGTATTCTGGAGAGTTCAGAGGTGCTCCGTCTGGGGGCAGAGGTCAGTTCGTGAGAGGGCAGTCCAACAGGCCCCCATATCCAGCACCACCGCCTCCTCGAGGTGCTCTAGTGCGACCTTATCTCACTGCTATACCAGAATGTTCTTATCGCCCACCAGCTATTCAGGGTCCTTCCAGTGGGTATCCAGTCCCCAGGGCTAGACTCTTAGTCAGCAGCCCATCGCACCGAAGAGTTGTTATGAGTGCGGGGAACCTAGTCATATACGGAGATTTTGCCTCAGGCTTCGGGGTAAGTTAGTGTAACAGGGTCAGCAACCTATGATTATTGGACCAGTTGCTCCACCAGTTGTCCGACCACCAAAAGGTGGAGGACAGGTGGGTAGGGGTCGTCCTAGAGGTGGAGGTCAGCCAGTTAGCGCTCCAGCTCGGTTCTATGCTTTTCCGGTCAGACCAGATACAGAGGCCTCAGATGCCGTGATTACAGGTATTATTTCTGTTTGCGGCAATGATGCCTCAGTATTATTTGATCCAGGATCTACGTATTCATATGTTTCATCTCTATTTGCTCTATTCCTGGGTGTTTCTCGTGAGTCCTTGAGTACTTCTGTTTATATGTCCACTCCCGTGGGCAATTTTGTTGTTGTGAACCGGATCTACCGGTCCTGTATTATTACATTCTGTGGTTATGAAACTAGAGCAGATCTCCTATTTCTTGAGATGACCGATTTTGAAATTATTCTGGGCATGTACTGGTTATCTCCATATCATGCTATTCTAGATTGTCATGCCAAGACTGTTACCTTGGCTATTCCAGCATTGCCTAAGCTGGAGTGGAAGGGTTCGTCTGTTAGTTCATTTAATCGAGTTATTTCTTTTATAAAGGCTCAACACATAGTTGAGAAGAGTTGTTTGGCTTATCTAGCCTATGTTCGGGATACTATTGCAGAGACTCCGGTTATTGATTCAGTGCCTGTAGTTCGGGAGTTCTCCAATGTATTCCCTTTAGATCTTCCAGGTATGCCACCTGATCGCGATATTGATTTCTGTATTGACTTGGCTCCAGATACTCAGCCTATATCTATCCCACCGTATCGCATGGCTCCGAAAGAATTGAAAGAACAGCTTGAAGAGTTACTAGCCAAAGGGTTCGTCAGACCGAGTGTATCGCCTTGGGGTGCACCGGTATTATTTGTGAAAAAGAAGGATGGAACAATGCAGATGTGTATTTATTATCGCCAATTGAACAAAGTCACTATTAAGAACAAGTACCCGTTGCCGTGTATTGATGATCTATTTGACTAGTTGCAGGGTGCTAGGGTGTTCTCTAAGATCGACTTGTGGTCGGGGTACCATCAGTTGAAGATTCGGGATTCGGATGTTCCGAAAACTGCTTTTCAGACTAGATATGGTCATTATGAGTTTCTGGTGATGTCCTTCGGTTTAACTAACACCCCGACAACGTTTATGGATCTGATGAACATGGTATTCAGGCCATATATTGATTCGTTTGTCATTGTCTTCATTGATGACATCTTGATCTACTTGCGCAGTAAGGAGGAGCATGAGCAACATATGAGAATAGTGCTTCAATACACTGCGGGAACAAAAAATATATACTAAGTTCTCTAAATGTGAGTTCTGGCTTGAGTCTGTAGCATTTTTAGGGCATATTGTATCGGTCGAGGGCATTAAAGTTGATCCCAAAAAGATTGAGGTAGTTCAAAATTGGCATCGTCCTACTTTGGCGACTGAGATCAGGAATTTTCTTGGTTTAGCAGGTTATTATCGTCGGTTCGTGGAGGGTTTTTCGTCTATTGCAGCACCTTTGACCAAATTAACCCAGAAGGGTGATCCGTTCCGATGGTCCGATGATTGTGAGGTGAGCTTTCAGAAGCTCAAGAAAGCATTGACTACAACACCAGTGTTAGTGTTGCCTTCCTGTTCGGGGATGTATACAGTGTATTGCGACGCTTCACACGTTGGCTTGGGTTGTGTATTGATGCAGGAAGGGCGATTTATTGCATATGCTTCATGTCAATTGATGCCCCACGAGAAGAATTATCCAGTACATGATTTGGAGTTAGATGCGATTGTTCACGTTCTTAAGATTTGGAGGCATTATCTTTATGGGATGTCTTGTGAAGTTTACACTGATCATCGCAGTTTGAAACATTTATTCAAGCAAAGGGACCTAAATCTGAGACAACGCAGAAGGTTTGAGTTACTAAAAGATTATGATATTACTATCCTGTATCATCCGGGCAAAGAAAATGTGGTTGTTGACGCCTTGAGTAGAAAGGCGGAGAGTATGGGTAGTTTGAATTTCATTTCAATAAAGGAGAGGCCATTGGCTTAAGATATTCAGTCCTTGGCCAACAGACTTGTGCGGCTGGATATTTCAGAGCCCAGCCAAGTTCTTGCATGTGTTGTAGCTCAATCTTTACTATTTGAACAGATCAAGGCTTGCCAGTATGATGATCCACACTTAATGGTTCTTCGAGAAACGGTACTACGGGGTGGTGCCAAGGAAGTTACTATTGGAGCGGATGGCGTTCTACGACTCCAGGATCATCTATGTGTCCTTAATGTGGATGGACTAAGGAAAAATATCCTAGAGGAGGCACACAGTTCTCGGTATTCTATTCATCCAGGTGCTACGAAGATGTATCGTGACCTGAGGCAGCATTATTGGTGGCGACGAAAGAAAAAGGACATTGTTGAGCATGTAGCTAGGTGTCTAAATTGTCAGGAAGTTAAATATGAGCACCAAAGGCCAGGTGACCTACTTTAGCAGATGACTATACTAGAGTGGAAATGGGAACGTATCACTATGGACTTTGTAGTTGGGTTGCCGCGAACCTTGCGGAAGTTTGATGCAGTTTGGGTCATTGTCAACAGGTTGACTAAGTCGGCACACTTTATTCCTGTTATGACTATGTAGAGAGGTTGGCCCAGATATATATCCAGGAGATAGTTCGGTTGCACAGTGTGCCAATTTTTATCATATCAGATAGAGGCCCTCAGTTTACTTCACATTTCTGGAGAGGAGTACATAGTGAATTGGGGACCCGTGTAGATCTCAGCACGACTTTTAATCCGTAGATCGGCGGGCAGTCAGAGCGAACAATTCAGATTTTGGAGGATATGCTCAGGGCATGTGTGATTGACTTTGGAGGTCAGTGGGATCGTTTCTTGCGTTTGGACGAGTTCGCTTATAATAACAGTTACCAATCCAGCATCGAGATGGCTCCATTTGAGGCTTTATATGGTCGGCGATGTCATTCACCCATCGGGTGGTTTGAGCCCGGTGAGGCTAAGTTATATGGTACTGATTTGGTGAAGGATGCCTTGGGAAAGGTAAAGTTAATTCAGGAGCGACTTTGTACATTGTAGTCCAGATAGAAGAGTTACGCAAATCAGAAAGCGCGTGATTTATCCTTTATGATGGGTGAAAAAGTTCTCTTGAAGGTTTCTCCGATGAAGGGAATCATGAGATTCGGGAGGTTGCTTATGAGCTTGCATTGCCACCCAGTCTATCGGGAGTTCATCCGATTTTCCATGTATCTATGCTCCGGAAGTATCATGCTTACCAATCATATGTGTTAGACTTCAGCACAGTTCAGCTAGATAATAGCTTGGATTATGAAGAGGAGCCAGTTGCCATTGTTGATAAACAGGTTCGCCAGTTGAGGTCCAAGAAGATTTCTACAGTAAAAGTCCAGTGGAGGGGCCAACCAGTCGAGGAAGCGACTTGGGAGGCCGAGGAAAACATGCAGAGCAAATATCCACACTTATTCGGCACTCCAGGTCTTATTCTAAACCCGTTCAAGGACGAACATTTGTTTAAGAGGTGGAGAATGTAATGACCCAACCGGTCATTTTAATTTTTAGAACCCCGTTCCTTAAAATAAAATTTCTCGTATGTGCTTTTAATGATTTATGACTTGCGGGGATGGTTGGTTCGGGATTTGAAAGTGTTTGGGTTGAAATCGGAACACTTGGTTCCTTAAGTTGGCTTTAAAAGGTCAAGTTTGACTTTGGTCAACATTTTTGAGAAAATGACCCCGGAATAGAATTTTGACGATTCCAACAGCTCTGTATGGTGATTTTGGACTTAGGATTGTGTTCGGAATTTTATTTGGAAGTCCGTAGTTAAATTAGGCTTGAAATGGCTAAAATAGGAATTTAAGTTTGGAAGTTTGACCGGGGAGTTGACTTTTTGATATCGGGGTCGGAATCCAGTTCTGAAATTTTCATAGCTCCGTTATGACATTTATGACTTGTGTGCAAAATTTGAGGTCAATCGGACTTGATTTGATAGGTTTCGACATCGAATGTAGAAGTTGGAAATTCTAAGTTTTATTAAGCTTGAATTGGAACATGATTCGTGATTTTAGCGTAGTTTTATGTGATTTGAGGTTTCAAATAAGTTCGTATGATGTTTTAGGAGTTGTTGGTATATTTGGTTGAGGTCCCGAGGGCCTCGGGTGAGTTTCGTATGGTTAACAGATCAAAAATTGGACTTAAAAAGTTGCTGCAATTTTTTCTCTTCTGCTGAATATTCTAGGCTGTGATCGAGCCCAAGATCGAGCCCAGATATTGAGTCCAAGGTCGACTGCCAGGGTCAAAGCCAGGGATGAGGCTCAGGATCAAGCCCAGCTCGAGGGCCATGATCGAAGGCTCAGGCTCGATGCCATGATTGAGGCCATGATCGAAGGCCCATGCTCGATGCCCTAATCGAAATCCCAGCCTCGATGCCATGATCGAAGGACCAGGCTCAATGCCATAATCGAGGCCATGACCGAGGTACAGGCTCGAGCCTGTGATCGAAGTCACGATCGAGGTCTAGGCTCGAGGGCCACGATCGAAGCCACGATCGAGGCCTAGTTCGAGGCCCAGTTCCAAAGGCTGCCTGGGCAGATTTATAAAAGAGGGCATTCATCTCATTCGCCATTTTTAACAAATTGGAGCTTGAGCAGAGGCGATTTTTGATAGATTTTCAAGGAAAGACATTGGGGTAAGTGATTCTAACTCGGATTTGCTCTATATACACAAATATATTATTGTTTTCACCATTTAATTAGTGTTTTGAGATTGAAATTTAGAATTTTTTTGAAATCTCATAGAAACGAATTTTCGAGATTTCGGTATCGATTCGGAGTCTGATTTGAGTGAAACAGGCATGGTTGAACTCGTTATTGAATGGGTTATCGGATTTCGTAACTTTTGCCGGATTTCGAGACGTGGGCCCTACGGACGAATTTTTAATTAATTTTGGGATTTTATTGAAAATGTAGTATTTTCTTATGGAATTGATTCCTATAATTTTTAGTGATTGTATCAAATTATTTTGGCTAGATTCGAGCCAGACAGAGTTGGATAATCGAGGAAAGGGTCTACTAGTGGATTAAATTGGAGCAAGACGAGGTAAGTCTCTTGTCTAATCTTGTGAGGGAGAAATTACCTCATAGGTAATTAAAGTAATAATTGTTGCTAATTATGGGGGCTATGTACGCACGAGGTAACGAGAGTCCGTGCGTAGCTACTATTAATGCTAAATTCCGGGTAGTTTAGCACTCAAAGTATGAATTATTTGTGTAAATTGTATTCTTTGTTTAATTAATATATATATATATATATATATATATATATATATATATAGATAAAAATATTAAAGGATGAAAATCTCATATACTTCATTTTCTATTTAAATTAATTAATTGTTAAGAGAAATTGTTCTTCCTCCTGAATTTATCTTATAATAAATATACTCTCCTTCCGGAGGTACATAAGAAAATATCCTCCTTTCTTGTGGAGCGGGCCGAATACCTCGGCAGGATAGATGCATCTATGGATTATGTCACACGTCCCTCCGCAGTGTACACGACACTTTGGATCGGGCCGTACGACCTCGACAGAAATCGTGCTTAATAATAATTATTATACGATACTTGGGCAGTTTATTGCAGCTTGTAAAGCTATTTGATAAATTAAAAATTTATTGAAATTGAATTGCAGACAGTATTTGGAGTTTTGTATAATCTACTAGATGCTCATACACTTGTGACACCAGGTCTTGGCACACACATTGGTAGAATTTGGTGTCTTATTATTTTTCTTGGATTTAAATGTTATCGATATATGTTTAATTTATTAGTTGACTTGCCTAGTTGTAGTGTTGGGCGTCATCACAACCTATAAGTGAAATTGGGTCGTGAGTCGTGACAGCGAAGATGGTTGGATTTGCTTAAGGATTATGATATCACCATTCTCTATCATCCCGGGAAGGCCAATGTAGTGGCCAATGCCTTGAGTCGTAAGGCGGAGAGTTTGGGCAGCTTAGCATATTTACCGGTAGCAGAAAGGCCTTTAGCCTTGGATGTTCAGGCCTTGGCCAACCAGTTTGTCAGGTTGGATATTTCCGAACCGAGCTGAGTTTTGGCTTGTGTGGTTTATCAGTATTTGCTTTATGATCGTATCAGAGAGCGTCAGCACGGTGATGCCAAGGAAATCACTATTGGAGATGTCGATGTATAAAGGATGCAGGGCAGGCTATGTATGCCTAATGTAGATGGTTTGCGTGAGTTGATTCTCCAGGAGGCTCACAATTCGCGGTACTCCATTCATCCGGGTGCTGCAAAGATGTATCAGGACTTGAGACAGTACTATTGGTGGAGGCGGATGAACGAAGACATAGTGTAATATGTAGCTCGGTGTCGAAATTGTCAGCAGGTAAAATATGAGCATCAACGGCCAGGTGGACGTCTTCAGAAGTTAGAAATTCCTGAGTGGAAATGGGAGCGGATCACTATGGATTTCGTTTTTGGGCTTCCACGGACTCAACGGAAGTTTAATGTAGTTTGGGTGATTGTGGATAGGCTGACTAAGTCAGCTCATTTCATTCCTGTGATGGCTACCAATTCTTCTGAGCAGTTGGCTCAAGTCTATATTCGCGAGATTGTCAGACTTTATGGCGTACCAGTATCTATTATATCTAACTAGGGTACACAGTTTACATCACGGTTTTGGAGGGTTGTACAGCGAGAGTTGGGTACTCGTGTGGAGTTGAGTACAACATTTCACCCTGAGACAGACGGACAGTCCGAACGCACTATTCAGATATTGGAGGATATGTTGCGTGCGTGTGTGATAGATTTTGGCGGTGCTTGGGATCAGTTCTTACCACATGCGGAGTTTGCTTACAACAACAGTTATCAGTCGAGTTTTCAGATGGCTCCGTATGAGGCCTTGTATGATAGGCGGTGCCAGGCTCCAGTAGGTTGGTTCGAACTGGGCAAGGCTAGGCTATTTTGTACAGACTTGGTTCAGGATGCCTTGGAAAGGTTAAATTGATTCAGGATCGACTTCGTACAGCCCAATCTAGACAGAAGAGATATGCGGATCGGAAGGTTCGTGATGTTGTATTCATGGTTGGTGAGCGGGTCTTGCTCCGGGTTTCGCCTATGAAGGGTGTGATGAGGTTCGGGAAGAAGGGCAAGTTGATCCCTAGGTATATTGGGCTTTTTGAGATTCTTGAAAGAGTTGGAGAGAGGGCTTACAGACTTGCACTACCACCAAGTCTCTCTGCAGTTTTATCCGGTATTCCATGTTTCTATGCTTCGGAAATATCACAGCGATCCGTCTCATATGTTAGACTTCAGTTCAATTCAATTGGACAAGGATCTATCTTATGTTGAGGAACCAATGGCTATTTTGGACAGGCAGGTTCGAAAGCTAAGGTCAAAGAACATTACTTCAGTGAAGGTTCAGTGGATGGGTCATCCGGTCGAGGAGGCGACTTGGGAGATCGAGCATGATATGCGCAGCTGTTATCCTCATCTTTTCACCACTCCAGGTATAATTCTAAACCCGTTCGAGGACGAACATTTGTTTAAGAGGTGGAGAATGTAATGACCCAACCGATCATTTTGACTTTTAGAACCCCGTTCCCCTAAATAAAACTCCTCGTATGTGCTTTTATTAATTTATGACTTGCGGGAATGGTTGGTTCGGGATTTGGAAGTGTTCGGGTTGAAATCGGAACACTTGGTTCCTCTAGTTGGCCTTAAAAATGCTAAGTTTGACTTCGGTCAATATTTTGAGAAAACGACCCTAGAATAGAATTTTGATGATTCCAATAGCTCCGTATGGTGATTTTGGACTTGGGAGCGTGTTCGGAATTTTATTTGGAAGTCCGTAGTTAAATTAGGCTTGAAATGGCTAAAATAGAAATTTAAGTTTGGAAGTTTGACCGGGGAATTGACTTTTTGATACCGGAGTCGGAATCCAGTTCCGAAAATTTTCATAGCTCCGTTATTTCATTTGTGACTTGCGCGCAAAATTTGAGATCAATCGGACTTGATTTGATAGGTTTCGGCGTCGTTTGTAGAAATTGAAAGTTTCAAAGTTCATTAGGCTTGAATCTATGTGTGATTCATATTTTTAGTGTTGGATGTGATTTGAGGACTCGACTAAGTTCGTATGATGTATTAGGACTTGTTGGTATATTTGGTTGAGGTCCCGAGGGGCTCGGGTGAGTTTCGGATGCTTAACGGATCATTTTTGGACTTGGCTTGATAGCTGAAGTTCTTGTTTCTGCAGGTTCTGGTTTCCTTCTACGCAATCGCGTGAGAAGGTATGCGATCGCATAGCTTTGATATTTTGTGACTCGCGAACGCGTGAAGAAGGTCGCGTTTACGTAGAGTAACGGAGCAGGAGTGGAGGTCACGCGTTTGCTCTGTGCGATCGCGTGAAGAGGGCTGCGATCGCGTAGAGCTGAGAATTCTGTGCTTTGCTATCGCGTGGGGATATCCACGATAGCGTAGAGTTAAATCTGGGCAGTGGAAATTTGTTCTTCGCGATCACGTGTGGATGTTCGCGATCGCGAAGAGTAAAAGCCTGAGCAGAGAGTTTAAGTTATGAAAATGGGACTACGTCCCATTTTTTATTTTTAACGATTTGGATCTCGGATTGAGGCGAGTTTTGGGATATTTTCAGAGAAAACATCGGGGTAAGTATTCTTACCTCAATTTTGGTTAGATTACCCAAATCCATCACTATTTGTATCAGTTAGTTGGTGATTTAAGTTGGAAATATTTTGAAAACCCTCTTGGATAGATTTGAGGATTTGAGGGTCGAATTGTTATTGGAATTTATTCATTTTGGTATGATTAGACTCGTGATTAAATGGGCGTTCATATTTTATAACTTTCATCGAATTCCGTGACATGGGCCCCACGTGCATTTTTTGAGTTAATTTCGGATTTTATTGAAAAATATAGTATTTTCTTATGGAATTTGATTCTATAATTTTTGTTGACTGTATCGAATTAATTATGACTAGATACAAGTCGATCAGAGTCGGAAAGTCAAGGGAAAGGCATACTACTTGGTTAAATTGGAGCAAGTCGAGGTAAGTGACTTGTCTAACCTTGTGTGGGAGAAATTTCCTCTAGGATTGGTATTGAAGTGATAAATTAAAATGTATTGAAACTCATGTACACGAGGTGATGAGTGTGTACACGGGCTAAATGTGAAAGATTATGTCTTTAAATTGTGTAGATCGTTGTTGCATATTAATTAAATAATTTTACCTTGTTATATTCTTTATTGTTGATTTAAATGTTTATACTTAAATTTGCTTGACCTTTTCCTGCTAATTGTTTTACTTGTTTAGTTAAAACTTGGTTTATTTTATTGTGTACATTATTTGAAGGGTGATTTTCTTTAAATTAAATATTTCTGATATAAATTATTTGACATTTTATATTTGGTATTGAAGTAACGTATTAAAATTTTGAAATATTATTTTGTTGACTTATTTATTCCCGAATATTTTGTGAGATTTTCGTGCTCATTGTGATGGAGCAGTGAGCTCTTTATTGTGAAAAAATATTGTTGTTAATTTATTTTGGCAAGTTGAAATATTTGGCCACTTGAGGTGCAAATTGTGATATATTGTGATATTGATACGCATGCGGTGGTATAAGGTTTGGGTGTTGAAACACATGCGGTGAGATAAGGGTGCCTTGATACGCGTGGCTAGTAGGGAAAACTACTAGAAGTCATGCGGTGTGATAAGGGTGGCTAAAACGCAAGATGCTATTTTGGAAAAAATATTTTCTTTAAAATTAATTGTAAAGGCTCCCGCGGTGGTATAAGAAAATGAGATATTGTGAATTTATTGATGATTTGGGACTACGAGGTAGTACCTCGGGAGTGTCCTTGTTGACATTGATTTATGGCCGCATTTGCCTTTGATTATTGTTGTGATTTTCTTAAAGTTGAAAAGAATTCTCTTTTGTTTCCACGAGGTATTAACTGCCATTATTTGGTGTAATTAAATGGTGACATACTACTTGATTCATTTTCCTTGTCATTGTTTCTTATTATATTGTTAAACATTTTACCATGTCATTATTTATTTTTTTCAGTAGGGTCTGACCTGACCTCGTCCCTACTCTACCGAGGTTAGGCTTGGCACTTACTGGTTACCGATGTGGTGTACTCATACTATGCTTCTGCATATCATTTTTGTGCAGATCCAAGTACATCTTATCAAACCAGGCATCAGTAAACTAGCTGTACGAGGAGACTTCGAGGTATATCTGCCAGCGTCCGCAGACTCCGGAGTCCCCTTCTATCTTACTATGTTGTCTTCCTTATTTGCTTTAGACTCTGATGTATAAAGACATAGAGAATAAATTCTTAGAAGCTTGTGACTTATTTCTACCGGATTTTGGGAGTTGTAATTATTTGAATTGTAGTTTATTTATTTCAGATATCTATTATTATTCCGCATTGATAGGCTTACCTAGTCTTAGGGACTAGGTGCCATCACGACCTCCCACGGAGGGAATTTGGGGTCGTGATAGTACGTGTTTCACGTGTGTATCCCATATCAATGAATATATAAGTTTCTAAGTGTGAGATCTTAAAATTAGTAAATATTGATCTATTTAGCTATCTTAATAAAGGAAGAAATCCTTCTCTACATAAATCCTCAGATGCCTTTATCACGACCCAATTTCCCCTCCCGTGTGACGTCGTGACGACACATAGTCCCTACAACTAGGTAAGCCTAATATTTGATGAAATAATAAAATAAAAATATAAATTTAACCAACTATTCAAAAATACACAACAAATCCCAAAACCCGAAACATCGTGAATCACAAACTACAGAAGGAAAAATCTAGTGTCTCTATACATCAGAGTCTAACAAGGAAACATACATAAGATAATGGACATGAGAAAGAGTAGAAGGGGATTCCGAGGTCTGCGGACGCGGCAGATATACCTTGAAGTCTCCTAAGCTGTCCTGACTCCCTGATAGTGCGGTTGATAAGGTGCACCTGGATCTGCACACGAAAAATATGTGGAGAGAGTAGTATTATTTTCTAGGTTATGTTTAACTTTCGATATAAGAAGAATAAGTACTTCAACTATGTTAGCATGCATGCCTCTTCTTTTGAACTTTTATTTGTAAGATCTGCATGTTAAATTGAATAGAGGAAGTCTTTATATTCTTATACAAGTTATTTATTGTAATTTTTTGATTCGTTTGATTGAACGACTGATTGGGTGATGAGTCGAGTTTCTCGATGTTGAATTTTCTTCGACTACTGAATTAACATTAGTTGCTTTTACTAATTATTTATACTATGTGCTTGACATATTGTACAAATCCAATAGTTACAAATATTTTTTTTTTATTTTGTTAATATGACTTCTTTTTAAAAAAAAAACGGATATGTTGATCGACTTCAAATACCACTAGTACAATAAAGGGTTACCATAATATATAAAATTACTTCTTCTCTTTATTTTTGTTGTCGTATTTTAGAAAATATTTATGTGCTATGTTTTATCGTTTGAAAATAATTAAACTTTTATTAGATATAATTATAATTACAGTTAAATATTAAAAATTGATACGAGCTAATATTAAGAATTTGAATCGACAAGAACTAAATTATTTAGAACAGATAATTAAATCTTTGATTTATATAATTAGCAAAAAAATCAATTTAGTTTTTTTTTCAAATTCATCATAGATTCTTAGGGTTCATAAATTTATTTCCATAAGCACAATGCTGCTGGTAAAGGATATCCAAAAAATAGAGTAAAATAAGTTATAATACAGCATTGCAAGTTAAATTCGTTGAAACACAGCCTTGAAAGAGTTACTATATAATGCAACAGTAGAAGACGATATGTATTTTAAATAGTTTGTGATAATTTTGTTTTCTTTCTATTTTCACTCCCCCCCCCCCCCCTCTCTCTCTCTCTCTCTCTCTCTCTCTCTCTCTCTCTCTCTTTATATATATATATATATATATGACTTTATATTGTCACTGTTCGCTTTTTAAAAAATAATTATAGGACCAATCTATTTATTCTCAAATCTTAAAATAAAATATCTATAATTATTAACATCAACACAACATTCTCATAAAGAAAATAGCTATAATTATTAATATAATTAACTTAATTAAATTGTTCATTGTTGCAAGTTTAAAATATATTTAATTATTTTAAATTCAATAAATGAGTCAATATAACAACATTATTGTTGTCATTTAAATGAGTATCACATCAATTTTAATGCCCATTTTAATTTTACATAATTTATTCTTTTTGTATGTAATTTTTAGTTTATTAACACGTGCAACGCACATACTTTAAAGTTAGTCTTCTAAATACACTAAAATAACATAGATGCCTTTCTCCAAAGCTCTTTCCCCAAAGTCATTAAACGGTTGAAATTAAAAATGAAAGTTTATTCAACTTATTTAGGATACACCAAACACATATTTATATTATACCTCGTATATCTCATATTTAGTTTAATGAACCGAACACATACCAATAAAAATATATTCACAAAATAATCCTATTATTATCTTGACATATTATAATTTCATCGTTATAAAGTCGAGCTAGAAAGTTAGGAGTTCGCATTGTTCAGAATTGCAGTGAGGAAAAGAGTGAAGTTTTTGTACTTTTTGGCAGGGGAATGAGGGTAAAGGCAGAACGTTAGATGTGTTTGTGTGTGGATATGGATTAACATGAATACGTGAGCAACCAACAAGGGTTGTGGTAAATTGGTAAGTACTCCTTCATGTTTATCAGAGGTTTTGCGTTCGAGTTCCTGGGTATTAAGTCGCATTTGTTAGGAAACGCTTTACCCTCCAATGTGGACTTTCCGACGCGAATCCAAATTTAATCGAGCCCCAATATGAATACCGGACATCGGGCGAAAACCAAAAAAATACACCAGCAGGTGAGGAATTAACTTCACCTCACTTTTGCTGTTTCAATTAATTAAGAAATTAAATGCTAGGTAAAGCTAAAGACATGAATAGGGTGTACGGTGCCTAATTCCCCTCTGGCTCAAGCTCCAAGAGAAAAAGAGTCCTTAAGTATGCGTTTGGACATAAACAATATGAGATTTGAAAAAAAAATAGTTTTTGAAGTCAAATTGAAAAAAGTTATTTAAAAATTGAAATTGTGTTTGAACATATATTTATTTGAATAAATATTATAATTTTATGAGAAAAAAATATTATTTACTTGAAAAAGATATAAAACCCATTTTTCAAATTTGAAACTCATTTTCAAAATTTGCTGAACCTCATAATCAAAAATTCAGTTAAATATCTAATCAAACAATGTTCTGAAGATAACTTTCGAAAAAAAAAAAAAAAAAAACAAATTGTATGAATAAACGGGTCTTAAGACTTTCGGCATTAATGATTCAAAATTAAATTAACTTCCCATAAAACTGCGACTTTTCCTTTGGTGTCATAACTCTTTGAATGCTACATTTAATGTTTCCTAGTGAAAGGATTTGAATTTTCTAGTGTCAAAAGAAAAAAAAAGAAAAAAAAATTGAAACCTCTCCCACTTTGTATATTCAATTGTATACATATACCTCTCTACTTTTGAGCGAAAAAACAATCATTTTAATGACCACCCACAAGTATACTACTGTAATGAATGAGATCTTTTCGTCATTAATCAAAAGTGTGGCTGTGGGTATAGGAAGTAGAAGAATTTTGTAGGGATCTTTACACAAATAATCAGTTATATTCATTGTTTATTTTTTTTTAGTCATATACATAAATTTTACATCGATTATACATATAATACATAAATTATGCATATATTATACATTAATCGATTATTTTTAGTTTAAATTATTGGATGAGCGGTTATTTGGGTTAATTCTTCAATTTTGAAAGATGCAATGGATTTACTATTTGACGTATAACTATAAGTGTAGAACAATATCTTTGTGGATTTCTTTTCTAGTTAAAATGAATATTGATTGATTTTTTTTAAAGAAAGGGGAGTGCGGTGCATAAAACATCCCACATTCACACATAGTAGGGGAAGGGTCATATCTCAAAATGTATGATGTAAACAGCCTACCCTAATACAAATATTAGTAGTTGCGTACATGACTCGAACTTGTAACCTATCGAGGTCACACCATAAAAGATGGAGAAGAAGGAGGAGAAGGAGTACAAGTTATGATGGATGTCTATATTTGATAAACTTTTTTTAACATGGCCAAAAATTAAACACCAGCACGTAAGGAGGAGGGCAAATACCATTTTTAACCGCGCCAAAAATTATTTACATTCGGTAGCCGAAAAATGTGTATAATTTATATAATTTTTATATATAACATAGAAAAATATGTGTGTGTGTATATATATATATATATATTTTTCGACTATTATTTTGAGAGCGGCTATATAGTGTCATTTTCCTTAAGGAGAATACCGATGAATTTCGAAAAAATTACGCGACACATCAAGCATTTACAGTGTATTTATCACTTATAGCTATACTTTCAGCAAATTTTACCATTCATAGCTATAGTTAAATTTTATAGTAAATCCATAAAATAAAAGATTAATTATTTTTGAACTAAAATATGAGAGCAATAAGCTCTCATATCTCAGTTGATTAGAGCGCATGCTTAGTCAGTAGATGTCCTGTGTTTGACTCTCAACAAGAACATTTTATTTTTCTGTATTTCGCCTTAGTTGTATTCGTTGCGTGAATAAATACAGTTTTATATACTCATGTATACAGTCGATACAAATTATATCCTTTGTATACACCCGTGTATTTCGCCTTGGTTATACAGTTGATACATATAGTTGATCAGTTGTTATATTCGTTGCGTGTTTGAATATAAGTGATATAAATTAGTAGCAATAAAATAGTAGTTACGGATAATAATTAAACAAATTATAGTTACTAGACTCTAAATTATAGTGGTTTATGAAAATTTCTCATGAATCTCTTGATTTGGTTTCAATATTGAATACCGGCCCAAATGTAACGATGAAACCCCAAAGGTAAAACCCCAATTTGCCTTTCTAATCCAATTTAAGGGCCAAAATTGACAACATGAGTTTGGACAATTTGTAAAGGAAACACCGAGCAAGAGTCGGATGTGATGCACTTTACAAGGATAACTTTAAAAAGAATAATCCACAAAATTGCGTTTACAAATAAACTCTTTTGAGACCTAATTATAAAGTATCATATATCTCAGTTATGCAAATATGCTAATATCTATTTTTATTGAAGAAAAAAAACTAATCCCGATACCTCCAAAAACTCGTTCTTCTAAAAACCTCTGGAAAACAAAAGTCAATAACAAAATCAAAACCAAATTCAAACCCAAAAGCAATTTAGTGGGCGTTTGGACATAAGAATTGTAAAATTCCAAAAAAAAAGTGAAATATTTTTCAAGTAAAAATAATATTTGAAAATTAGAGTTGTATTTGAACATGAATATAATTTGGGGTTGTTTTTGAAATTTTGTGAATTATCTAAGTGAAAATTTTGAAAAACGGCATTTTGAATTTTTTTTAAATTTTTGAAAAATTTCAAAATTTATCTTCAAGTAAAAATTAAAAATAATATTAATTTCAAAAAAAAATAAAAATTTATCAAAAAAATGTGAAAAAAATCTTTTGTCCAAACGGGCAATTAATAAACAAACCGAGTCCTAGTAGCATAAGGAGGGGAAAAAAAAGAGAGAAAACAAAGCAAAAGAAAAGAAAAGGAATATAGTTGAGGGGTCCATTATTCAGAAATCTCTTTGGTTTAGGGCCAATGGAAAAAGTAAAGCCAGATTCGGAATACAGACGGAGTACACCGTACACTACACCACAAAACGGAACCCTATAAATAGCGCTCGGTATTCTTTTTCTTATTCTTATTTCATCCGAAGTTAGCGTAAAAGGGACGAGCTTCGACTTCTTTGTTTCTGTAGCAAAGCAAGCAAAAGGATCGATTTATCAATCATGCAGATCTTTGTGAAAACCCTAACCGGAAAAACCATAACTCTCGAAGTTGAGAGCAGCGATACCATTGACAATGTCAAGGCTAAAATTCAGGTATATTCCCGCCCTTCAATTTATGCCCCTTTTTATTGTTCAGGATTTCGTTTTGTTTTCATGAATTAGGGTTTTGGCGTTTTGGATAGTAAGATTGCTGGTTTTTAGTTTTTCTCTTTGTCTGATCAAAGGCGCAATCTTTTTTGTTTGCGTATATAATTTGTGTGGAGATTGATACATATAATAGCTCAACGTTTTAAAAAAAATAATCGTGGTGTCTGGGCCGGCTCACGATCACCTCAACTAATTTCACGGGTACCTGTTAGGCTGTTACCTTCCACCAGCGCAGATACTGGGTAATACTCTCAACCAAGGCTTGGACTAGGCCACACCCTTGGGTGCTATAATAGCTCAACGTTTTCTGGGAATTTATGTTGCGATTTAAGTTTCTTTTGGACTATATATTCTGCTAATAGATGCACTGCTTACAATCTAATTGGTGGTCATGCATACATGGTAATTCGAAGTTGAAAGGGAACTCTTTTCTTCCCTGCTAATTCTTAACATACCGTTGTGTTTAGTTTAAATCAATTGATCTTTCAATTGCCGCGGATGAAAATTGTAATTTTTTCCTCCTATGCTATATCCTGTCAATTCCTTATATGATGTCAAATACTGTACCAGAAAGCACTGGTTTTGGAACCTCAATTGATACAGGCTTATGGGCACACATAATGTGCCTATGGCTTCTTGTGGATTGTCATAACTGTGCAAAAAGGGGATATGTACTTCAAGTTGATGTCCAAGTTATGAGTGATAACCTCTTTTAGGTTACCTACGTCACTTTCAACTCATTTTTTTAATCAAAAAAAGAAAACTTGACTATTGCATCCCTACAAGTGGTTAAATATATTGAATGTACTGGATGTAATTGTACAAGATTGTAAATGCATACGTTCACCAAATTGGATAGAAAACAGACAGATAAACCTGCAATGACACAAAGACACCAGAATGTAGATTGTGGATGTTGTAGTTGTCATTTGTGTTATTGATGGCTGCGGAGTTAAGATATCTTATTATTTGTTCTTTTCTTTTTGGTAGTAAGACTTAATAGTTTCATGCCCACTAATCATGTGTTGCTATTTATCCGGATCATCTTTTTATTTTTATTTTTTGATAAATATTCATTCTGGAGTATTTATCACCTTGCCTGTACAAATAAAGTCCCTGTTGCACTTTTCAAGGTTTTCTTTTCTCCCTGTTTCTCTTTTGAAATCCTCCTCAAGATGTTGTTGGAGTGAATGTGCATTACGTGAAGACGACTGACTTTTTTCTTGGGAATGGTAAGATTTGTATTAATTGAGAAAAACACTAAAGCAGTGCGACGCAATATGTACAGGGGGTAGTAGATCATTCTTGATCTATATTAGCTACAAAGAGCCTATCATGTCTGTCAAAGAATCTGTATCCTCTACAAGACTTTCTTTACACCAAAAATGAAATAGAAAATACAGTTCATCTTGACATCCTGAATGGAATTGAATGTCTTCAAACACTCTTGAGTTTCTCTCCTTCCATATTGTCCACCATATGCAAGCATGTATCAATCTCCACCATGTCTTCTGTCTCACCGGGCCTCCATTGTTGTTCCAAGATTTTAATAACTCAACAGTAGTAGCTGGCATGGACCATGTTAGCCCAACGTGAAGATGACTGACTTGTCATGTGTGTTTTCTAGGGCTTATGCAGTGTGGATATGAATATCAGCTTTGTGTTTGGATGCGTAAACATAAAAATTTGAGATAATGCCTCTGGGCACCGGTGTCGTTACTAGATGATATTTAACCGTTGTTTTATAGTATTGGGATCACCTGAAATCTCCATTATGTGCTTGTATGTTTAGGTGACCTTGATGGGATATTTTTAATTCATTTATCTACTTGTTCCCTCATGGGAATTGGTGCTACCATGCTCTTGATGATATCCCTTACTACCTTAGGATGATGTTTCCAGATATTCACTATTTTGGAGCTTGTTTTGAAGCCCTTTATCTTGTTTAGCCACTCGGTTTAATGAATCCCTTGTCAAGTAGGCCTTGAAGTTGCTCTTTCCGTTCTTTTGGCTTAGGTGTAGCCATTTTTTGTGTAGGCATAGAGATATGTTGTTTCGCTGGTGCTAGAACTCTGCTCACTCAACCATGGGCATTTTTCTATTTTAGGGCTACGAGAAACCTGATCAAATATGGGTAAAGATTATACTTAGTCTTTGATTTGGTAACCAGTTTATTTGAATTTGAAATCAACCTTAATACTATCAAATACGTGCAGTCCCAAAATATGACCTCTAAGAAGACCCACAAAATGTAAGAGCCCACCATAACCCATAAGGAAAAGCTCATAACCATTGACTCCCTATCAAAGCTAAATGAAGGTCCTTGAATTACAATTGTGCATATATCGACTTTTAATTGCCGTAATATGTGATTTGCTGCATGTTGGATAGTGAGGTGTTGTTTCATATTTCCCTTCTCCTGCTATCCCTGTCTGCCCTGCACTGCCTTGCACTGCCTTGGTTTTGTCCACTTATCTTTTGTAGTATTTGTTAAATGCTGGCATTCATGCTAACATGCATTAGTTAGTCATTTGCTCTTTTCTTTTTACTTAGAGCTGACAAGATACTGTATGTGTTGCTTACCAGGATAAAGAAGGCATACCTCCTGATCAGCAGAGACTGATTTTTGCTGGGAAACAGTTGGAAGATGGGCGGACCCTGGCTGATTACAACATTCAGAAAGAATCAACTCTTCACCTTGTTTTGAGGCTCAGGGGAGGAACTATGATCAAGGTGAAGACTCTCACTGGAAAGGAAATTGAGATCGACATTGAACCCAACGATACCATTGATCGGATTAAGGAACGTGTTGAGGAGAAAGAAGGAATACCTCCTGTGCAGCAAAGGTTTGTATTTCTTTTATTTCGATCAATTTGAATACCACAGATTTGTGGTCTCCAGTGCTTTTTTTTGCTCCTGTTTCCCCACACCATACTGCCTCCTCTCACCCTCACCATGTGACCAAAAGAGTGGCAATGTTGTATGAGTGATGTTGTGTGCCTGGCCTATGAATCTTTTTTGGACTTATCTTTTAAATCTCTGCAGGTTGTCATGTTTCTGTTGCCTGGTATTTCTGTCATTCCCTGTAATAACTACCACTATTAAATGCTCCTCCTAGACTTGATTTATTGTAATTTTCTACTTTGCCCATTTTCATAATTATAACAATTCATAGTTGTGTCAATTGAATGTCACATATGAGTTGCTTAGATGCAGTGTATTCAAGGATAAAGGGAATGTGAAGCCCTTAGGTCCATATTGTAATAAATGTTTTTGAGGCATACCACACTCTTTGGAGAATACGATTAAACTTTTGTGTGGTTCAGTTGACAAGCATACAATTAAAGACTTAATGACTTGAAAAATAAGTAAAAAATGCAAGTTCTATAAAACTGGCAATGCTGGCATATTTTAAGAGCATTGTGAATATTCAACGGGTCTAACAGCTCTTGCATCTGCCATTCTGCACTGGTTAAGACATGGTCTAGAAAATTCAGCAGGTCTGATGAAGCTTATAGATCTTTTGTCTGCATTTGCTCTCATTAGCCAAATTTCATAGTTTCTTGCTGGCATGCCTCGGAATAATGGTGGGCATCCAAATGTATTTTTCTTTCCTTTTTTGGTTAAATTTCAATCTTATCTCTCTTCTGTGGAGAAAAAGATTGCTTACAGTCTTGGTTTCTTAAAATGGTTTTCTTGCAAATTGACAGTATAACTAAAATGCACTTTGTTATAGTAATTTGGACTGCTTAGCTTCTTCCCTTTCTTAGAAGGGACGGTGAATGTCAAAAGACAACTTATGAGTAAGCCCTCAGTCAGTGTGTTCGTATCTTATGTGTTCGAGATAACGGAAAATATGAAAAATCATAATTCCATTCTTTAATGGTCATTATTTAGTACATTAGGTAGGCTTTTACTGAAATACACTTTCTTAGTTCGCAGAATTCCATGGTCCTGATTGAGTTGTTCTTTGATTTCACTTTCATTTCGGTTGGTCTTATAGGCAGAAAGTAAATAGTGGCTAAGAGATATCTAACTTGTTCCTAAGTCAATATTTTTGTGAACAAGTCATTTTACCTATACGTTCAGCGCGTTATACAAGTACCTTCTTCATATTTGTTGTTTTATTTCTGTTCGGCAGTTTACGACAGTGGTTTTACTTTTTGTTCCCCTGTTTTATTGCAGGCTTATTTATGCTGGAAAACAGTTGGCAGATGACAAGACGGCTAAAGATTACAACATCGAAGGTGGTTCAGTTCTTCACCTTGTTCTTGCACTAAGGGGTGGCAGACTCTAGGTAGCAATTAACTTGGTGGAAACATATATGTCCTGTCTTTATTCCATGAATTTGGGATATCTTTTGCTGATTTACTATTGGAATAAACCTGAAAACTTGTGGTTGAATATGTTGTGATTGACTTGCCCTTATTTGTGTTGGACTCGTTCTTAATTTGCTATTTATAGTTCTTTTTCATTTCTTGCTGCAACCGATAGCGGTTTACTCCCTTTTAAATATGCACATAATCGCTCTGCTGCAAACCATGTCACCCTAGAGAAACAATGTATACCGACAGATTGATCTCCCTTCTTCCCTTTCGCTTGGAGAAGCTGCTACAAGATTATTAAGTTTTACCCAATGAGTCATCACCACTGCCCAATTTTTCTTTCCTGCTTTGATTATGTGTGCCCAGGAGCCTGAGGGTCTACGGGAAACAACATCTCTACCTCCTTCAGGTAGGGGTAAGGCTACGACCCTCCCTAGACCCTACTTGTGGGAATACACAAAGTATTATGTTGTTGGTGGTGGTGGTTTGGGGGGGGGGGGGGGGAAGGAGAAGGGGATACAATACCTACTCATACGTTTGAACTCGTCACTTCAACTGTGAAAGGAGCTGACCAAGTAAGCAAACCCTCATCCCTTACCCTTACCCAATCATTGTCATAGTTGGTATTATATTGGAAATTTGGAATGGACTACTCTTTAGCTTGTCAAAAAATGCTGCATCCAAAAAGAATTGGGGGCAGTATCCTGGAACAAGAATTGTCAAAAATGGTCTCATTTTTTTCTGCCGTCCTTTCACCTATTTGGATTCTACCTACCAACATAAATTATAAAACTTGACTCTCTCCAAGAAATGGTAGAAAAACCCCTTCTCACCGTCCCCTCCCAACTACCCAAATCAAAGTACAGTAATCCTAATACTGCACGGATTCTTTTACCTGCCAATGTGTGAATACTTAGAAATATTCATGTGCTTAAAAAGTTCAAACAACTAAATTCACTTGATGTTAAAGCGTTATGGGTTAGAATATTTTAAGAAAGATGTCTTTCTAAATTCAAAGACTAGCTGCAAAATCACATAGAAAATTCATTCATTAGTTTTATAACCCACAAATGTAGGTAATACGTTTGACATATTTTATTGGAATTTTTACCCAAATAGCCTGTCCATTTTAGTGTTTACCTTTTTTTTAGCTCGTATACGTAGATTATATACTAATTATACTCGATTATACATATATTGCATATCCGTAACTATTTTTAGTTTAAGTAATTGGGTGGACAGCTATTTGGGTTAATTCTTCTATTTTATTACTGCATATAACAGTTTTCAAACTTTACTTTCGGAAAGTATATGACGAAACGATGTTTCTCATTTATTAGGATGAGTAATACACATTTTCGTCAATGCTCTTTTGAATAATATTTATTGTATGATAAAAAGATCAAATGTGTTAACAAACTGGCTAACAAGGTCATAACTATTAAAAAGGAACCATTGACAAAGTGAGAAAAAGTGTGTTATCATCAATTCAAAATTCAAAATTGCCTAATTATACTTTGTTTTGTTAACAAAGATCAATGCATGATAGATCGGATGTTTAATTTTAATTCGTTTATGGTGACTATTTTTCAAACCTATTAGAAAATATTTTTTCGTGCCGACGTCTATTGGAAATAATCTCTTTGCCTCACCCAAGAGGTGTTAATTGCGACAGAAAATTTTACTGTGAGGAAAATCGAGCAGAAGAATGGCAGTAGAAACCAAATTTAAGTCATTGATTAAAAATATGTTTTGTTGATGAGCGTCGGAATCAGACATTAGTGACATAGATTTATGAAAGTTTGGCATTGTTTTTAAGTATATTTTTAATAAAACTACGTACAATAGTTTCAATATCCATGTGACTAACACAAGTTTGATGCGTGTCAAAGTTTACGTACATTTTTTTCAGACACTTAACTGGTCACCCTCCTAACCAAATCCACGCATTAACTTAACTCCCAAATATATAGTGCTCACGCAATGCATAATCGTTCTTTCTTTTTAGGAAGAAAAAAAAAGAGGAAAAGAAGTCAAATGGTATGTTTATGTTTACTAACACCACAGCAAATCAGCGATAAAAAGTATTTTTCAAGATTATTAGTACGTGCCAAGTGTTTGTTTTTTCCAACAAGGTGGATATGGCATTTAATGTGATGGTTTCCAAGTGATGACTTTTCGTTCATTCTTAATTTCTCAATTCCGATATGTTTAGAGTAGTGAAGAAAAAATAAATTATAAAAAAAAATTATTCATCCATTTTATTCAGTGAATAATGGGTTAGATAATAAACTTTTAAAAAATGAATACTTAATGGATAATCAATAGGTTTCATTTTTACATTAGCAAATACTCGAATTGTAAGTTCTTCAAATTTGTAAAACTAGAAATTCTCTAAAAAAAATTATCACATTCAATAAGCCATGGATAATATGTACCCATGGTTTACAATTGGTACCCATGACTTTCTATTTCTTCGGGGGAAAATCAGAAATAGTCACATAATCATATTTACAATTGGTAATTGAAAATAGCCACAGTTTTAAAATTAATCGAAATTTAGTCACTTTTTCATGTAAAGATAAAATTTGAACAAAAACACATTTAATAACATGTTGGAATTCCAACATATATAATATGCTGGATGTTTATATGTAGGAGCTCCATAATCTAGCATATTATGCTGGAACTTTCTGTGTGCTAGAGTTCCAACATAATATGTTGAAAGTTTATATGCATGAGCTCCATAATTCAGCATATTATGCTGAAACTTTTCGTGTTTCAGCAAAATAGTGATTATTTTTCAATGACTTTGCAAACGTCGGTTATTTTTTAATTATCAATCCGAAAATTATCTAGTCTGTACTATTTATATATATTATCCACCGATTAACTTATTTTTTATCCGTATCAAATATTAACGGATCGAATTCGCCCCACCCATCTGTCTGCCACCTCTAGTTTAGACTGATCATGCCGTTGGTTTTGCGGTCACGGAAAACCATTCTGAAACGTGTCAGCTCAGCTAAACAAGATATTTAGTGAATATCTAATTAATGATGATGATACTAAAAAGTGGCATTTTTAGTGTTGGTACAAGTGGCTAATTCCTATGATATGTTTGTTCTTTTCTTTTTGTCTAGTACAAAGTAGCAAATCCAGCTCTATAGGAATTAAAATCCCAAGGTTCATATAAAAGACGAAAAAAGAAGAGATTATAGAAAGTACGTAGACCTTAAACAACATCCTCAAGTGGTCATAGAGATTATAGAAAGTACGTAGACCTTAAACAACATCCTCAAGTGGTCATAATCTAATTAAGCAAAAAATGCCGTCATTAAAACAATTAATTAACAGCTAAATTGGCTATGAAAAACAAGGACTCTAAAACCAAGAGTTGTTTTTTTTCTCTCTTTGGTAGTCCGGACCCATATTTGGGAGCTGCTCTAGACTTGTGGATTCATCGGTCAACGAGATCTACCCTTAGATTCGAGTGTTAGACTATGTGGGTTTGGGTTGTAAAAATTTGATTAAAGATTAAAACTTTATTATTTGAGATTTATTTATATAATTTTATTTGACCTTATTGAGTACTGTTTGATTAGATTTGAGTCGTTTGGTGGTGGATTTGAAAGGAAAAATAGTTTTAGAAGGTTGAAGGTGTTCCCGAAAAGAGTTAAGTCTCTTGTCTACCCTTGTAAGAGGGAATTCTCCTCATAGGCAATCTATTTGCTACTTGTTGCTTGATTTGATAACTAGTATATGCGAAATGACGAACGTATATATGCGCTAGTTAAGTTATGACCATGTCCGGACGCTTGTCTTTTTGCTTCCTACAGTCTAAACCCTAAACTACATTCTCAAAACCACATTTAGGGAAAGAAAAGACGGCTTATAAGAATATAATTTGAGTAAATAATTAGTAATTACCATGGTTATGACGTACAAATACCACCTGAAAATAATGGCATGCAATAGTTCAGCTACTAGTGAGGCAAAGCTAAATTAATTAATGCTGCTTCTTCCTCATCCGTTTTTATTAATTCTATCATTTAAAAATTGTGCAACTGCGTGGCCCATGCATCTTCTTTATATTATTATTATTATTATTATTATTATTATTATTATTATTATTATTATTATTATTATTATTATTATTAAAGTGTGTATAATATAATGACCAATAGTGGATCACCTAAACTTTTCAAATGTTCGTTAACCTATCTTTGTTTTTTTCTGTTAAACAGATATATATATATATATATATATATATATATATGCTTCAATTTGTTACATATGCTTCCAACCTGACGGTAGTTATTTTAAAAAAAAAAAATAGGAAAAAAGAAGAACAATACAGCTTGACCATTATTTGGCATATACAAATATTTCTACACAACACTTGGAAATCTTGCAAATTTCGTGCCCGCTTGCCAATGAAAAGTGAAATCTCAATTAGACAGAAACTTTTATTCCAGGCCCGTTTATAATAATAATTATTATGCTTTAATTCTAAACAAGTTTGGAATATTTAAAAGTGTTTATACTAATACAGGGAATTAAGACAAAAGCAGTTTGTATATGAAAGCAGCATCAGAGGTAGAACCAGAATTTGAAGCTTATGAGTTGGAGATTTTAATCTTTTTAAAGTTAGTGAATTCTAAATTAACAATTTGTATATATACAATGAATTTCTTAAGACAAATATCAAATGTATGTAGACAAAATTGGGTTCGACTAAACCCGTAACCAAAGCGGTAGCTCCGCAACTGAGCAGGATGCATGATCTCCTAAGTTAAGCAGAGCACTAAAAATAGGACAAAAAGTAGGAATATGTTGATGTACAAACGTTCAACGCTTTAGAAAATCCTACCAACCTAACTGTGACAATCACTGTGTGAAACACAAATAATTTCTCAAGAATTTGATGTCCTCTCTTGGTCTAATGTAGGTAAGATAATCTAAGACTAATCTTTGAAAAGTACGACTCAACAGAATAAGACGTGTTGTTTTTTTGTTACTTGTAATTAAGGAGGAAATAATTTAACCTATTTGGAGAGATCCTTATGAGTTTGTGGATTGCAATATCTCGTTTTTCTTTGGAATTTTTACACAAAAAACTTGTATTTTTCCTAGCTGGTATAAATATATTATATACTGATTATTCGTGGTTAAATATATACTATTATATATGAATGAAGTAAATATTATATATTCGCCGACTTTTTAGATTTTAACTTTGTTCTTGGAAATCAGTTGCATCCATTATTTACAAAATATTAATTCTAGTTGAACCAAATTAATGTAAAACCGAGTTTAGCACAGAGCTACCTCAGTTAATGACCGTTTCTCTTCAATTAATTAACGCAAGAATTAATTTTAATCAAAGTTATATCGATAATTGTGGAAGTACTTTTCCATGGCAGAGCAATAATACTAGTATCATTTATATATGATGTTGCAGTATGTATTTTGAGTTTTGTTAGGATGGAAATGAACTGCTCGTGCCGCACAATTTTGTTTTTTATGATGTAAAATTTAACAGGTTTTAATTAGCTTATAGTAAGAAGTAATATTACTTCAATAAAGAAAATGGATTTAAACAAAAGGAACCCTGAAATTGATATTACTAATAGTAGATGGATATGCTAGCAACTGTAGTCGAGCTGGTTGAGCCGGAGATCTTCCAAATTGAAGGTTGTAAGTTCAAAACCCCGTGCATACTTTCTGCCTCGAGCTCGTCTCACGAGACTTGTCTATTACACTAGAACGAATTAAGGATGCACTAATAGATTCTATCTAACCATCTCACTACAGTAGTACGTTGAAAAACAAATGTTTAAGTCGAATCGATTTATTAGAAAACAAAGGGAATACTAGTAAATTCGATTTTTGAATTTGCAAATACTAGTAAATTAAAAGTAGTGAATATTCCGGTCCACTTATCACACTGGAAATTCTTAAGAGGGCCCCACTTCATTTTCCATAATTTTGTCATAGATTAAGACATCTTTATGACTATATATATCTGGCATTTATCCCCCTACGTGGAGATATAGACATATGTAAAAGATATATAAAGGAAAGGAGAGGTGAGAAACAAAACCAACATTTGTGAATTGCAAGTTATATATATAGACGGGAGAATTTAGGACTAATTATAAGAGCAACACTACTGAAAAAGATTATCGATGGGTAAAGGAAGAGCACCTTGTTGTGATAAAAGTAAGGTGAAGAAAGGGCCATGGACTCCTGCTGAAGATTTGAAGCTTATTTCATTCATTCAAAAAAATGGCCATGGCAACTGGCGATCCCTCCCCAAACAAGCTGGTAAGATTTGTAGTTCCCCTAGGAGTGGCCGGTAAAGTTGGTACCATGTGACTAAGTGATTACGGGTTTGAGCCGTGAAAATAACCTCTTGCAAAAATGTAGGGTAAGACTGTGTATAATAGACATATGTGGTCCGGCCTTTCCCCGGATCCCGCGCATAGCGGGAGCTTAGTGTACCGGGCTAGAAAATAGTTCTCCTACGTACGTAGCTTTGGCGTGACTAGTAAAGTTGTTGTCATGTGATCAGGAGGTCAAGGGTTCGAGCCGTGAAAACGGCCTCTTGCAAAAATGCAGGGTAAGACACAGTGTATAATAGACTCGTGTGGTCCGGCCCTTCCCCGGACCCGCGCATAGCGGGAGCTTAGTGTACCGGTCTAGAGAATAGTTCCCCTACGTACGTAGCCTTGGCGTGACTAGTAAAGTTGTTGCCATATAATCAGGAGGTCATAGGTTCGACTTTCGAGCCGTGAAAATAGCCTCTTGCAGAAATGCAGAGTAAGGCTGCGTACAATAGACCATTGTGGTCCGACCCTTACTCGGACCCCGCACATAGCTGGAGTTTAGTGCACCGGGCTAGAAAGTAGTTCCGTACATAGCATGTCCATTATCCTCCAATTATCCTCCAATAGTATCTCAAAATTAAAGAATTTAACTTATATACACGGTAATATAAAGAATGTTTATAACATTCAATGTACTTTTAACCTGTTGTAGGCTTGTAGTAGGTAACATCATATAATTACTCTCGTTTTTTATGGACGTGTACATAAAGTATCTTTAGTGACCGGATAGTGTAAAAATTCTTTTAGGAAGGTAAACTCATTTTATTAATGTCAATATTGTTGATTCACAATATAGGGTTACTGAGGTGTGGAAAGAGTTGCCGGTTGAGGTGGATTAACTACTTGAGACCTGACGTAAAACGAGGGAATTTCACTCCAGAAGAAGAAGACACCATAATTAAACTACATGACTCTTTGGGGAACAGGTATATACAAATAAATTTTGTCTTTGCTTTGGTCTGAAATTATTCTATCACATCTAGGGTTACAAACATGTGAGTCGGATTGAAAACGGGTAATGTAAAAACGAATAAATTATTTAACCCGATCCATATTTAATACGAATAGAAAATGAATTAATCGGCGGATAATATAGGTAATCATATTATCCATAGCTTTTTAAATATGATCACTTTTGGAAGAATTCCTCGTCTAAGCTTGAGTAATCCCCTATTTGAATTTTTACAAATGTAAAAGTTAAACCCATAGTTATCTATTGATAATCTATTTTCTAAGTGAATAATATGATTTTTATCCATATTTGATCCGTTTCTAAAAAACTCATTATCCAACCTATTTTTTAGTGGATAATATGGATGGATAACGGTCTTTTTTTAATCAATTTTGCCACCACTAATCACATGCATTAATAACTGCAGGTGGTCAAAGATTGCATCTTATTTGCCTGGAAGAACTGATAACGAGATTAAAAATGTATGGAATACTCATTTAAAGAAAAGAGTAGGGATATTGAAGAAAGAAATCAAGATCACTACTACTACTCAAGAAGCATTTGAAACCAACAATAAGGGCCAATACATAGATGTTGCTACTAGTTTAACTGAGGAAGCCACAGCATCTGCAGCAGGTTCTTGCTCTCCAACTTCTTCCTATGGCTCATTAAACCTCTGCAACTTGAGTACTGAACACGTTCGCGCAGCAGAGGCTCGCGACAACCAAGATCAGGTGATTAATGAAATACCATCAGATTCCGCAGGGGCAGATATTGATTTTTGGGACATGTTGGATACTGATTTGAGTCCTGATTTAGACTACTCCAAAGTACTGGACATCAATCTGCACTCTGATCAGTCTCAGCTGCAGGCGCCTCATTATACACATGAAAGCTCGTCAGATAAATATGATGAATGCCAAAAGTGGTTGAGATACTTGGAAATTGAACTCGGACTAACTCAAACTAGTACTACTACTACTACTACGTATACTGGAGCTAATTATTATGAATGTTGCGACGGTTTTACCTCACAAGACCAAAATAACACCATGCAAGTATAGTCTTTACAGCTAGGCCTTTTTCACCTCCATTTATACATCAATAGTATCTATTACTCCTACTATACTAATTAGCTAGCCCAAGTAATAAAAAGACTGTATAGTAGTAGTAATATTTTGCATCTAGAACTAAAACTCGCTTGTCTTCTTACCTAGAAATAAAGGGACACTAGTTACTGGCAGCTCAGTTCAGTCATCTTGTTGTTATTTAAAGGGGATAATGCATAAAATCCTCCTGAACTATACCCGAAATTGCTACGACACACCTTACCTTTGATGTCGTAGCAACTTCGAATATAGTTCAGGGAGGATTTTAACATATAGTGGTACATATGGTGCATGAGCGACACGATCGAGTAGTTCAATTAGGCTCATCACACCACTCATGGTCTTCTAAGTGTAATACTTTGAGATTTAAGCGCTTAGACTTGAGAGTTGATTTCTCTACCTCTTGTATTATATTTAACTTGTGATAATCTATGAAGCATATATATGCAAAAACTAGCAGTAATATATTGACTAGTGTGAATGTTCCCTTAACTGCCCAAAATAGTTTTGCGTGCATTCCCTAAAGTTTATACAACAATGGGAATTGGAAATAAAAAATCTATTTCCAAAAAAAAATTGAAAATAATATATCACCAACTCTACGGTTGGGTCTTTGGGACTTCACTGCATTCCCTAAAATGAGAATTGAGATCGGCATTACTGCCAAAAATGAGGACAAGTATTTATACAGCTGCTGTTTGATGTATAGGTAGTACTCCTACGAGGCTACGACAGAGGCAGCACTATCTACTACGATAATGCATGAAAAGAGCATTCTGATATACCTTTACAACTTACTAGGCATGTAACCTCAGAAACATGATACCAAGTCTCATTACGGTAACACATAATACCTGTCCTATCTTTTGAACAAAAATATCAGTATGGGAGCTAGTGGGCGATTCAACAGTTGTAGTTTGCAGCAGTTCCAACTCTCAACCGGTAATCCGGAAGCAAAACCTTCAATCTTCTCAAACTCCTCCCTACATGATAAACAAATGTAAGTATTTTTGTAACATAGTATAGAACCATTGGAAATAGAAGACCATTACACGTGCAATGATAAACAAATGATAATCATACAGCTACGTTGCTTATACAGAGGTCATCATTTGGATGATGAGAAAGGCCATTGACTCAAAGCTATCGAACTGACATAGTCAAGATGCTTGAACATATAGTCAGCAAGCGGCTACACAAAGACTCTCAAACAATAGAAATGGGAATACTTTCAGCTGAAAAACGAACATAAGGTTCAAGAATTCACCTTCCACCGGGATGGCCCACATAAGTTACAATGCTGATGAGTCCGCCAGGTGCCAAGAGTCTCTTAGCAGCCTCTAATGCAAGCACAGTTGTTTCAGACCTGGTAATGAGCTTTTTGTCACCGCCAGGGAGGTAACCCAAGTTGAAAGCAACTAACCTGACACAAGCATTGGGCCAAAAAAGAACTGCAGGTGATCATTGCAATGCTTAGATCACGACAGAATAGGTGCAGCTCTGTCACTAAGATCACTTCACAGAAACTAGATGATGTATACACTCAGTGTGTATGCCATTAAAATCCTTTTGAGAAGCAAGAATACCTTACAGCTACATCATTCGGCACGATGTCCTCCATTTGACTATGACACATAACAAATAGCTCAACAAGTTCTTTCTGCATGACAAGGACAACAGATGTGCTTCAAATGTATGTATAACTCATGACGTGGAAGAAAAACTATCATTTTCGGAAGAGAGGAGCATGATTACAGAAAAGTCAGAGGCATGATCATGTGATAACAATTTGTAGGTAGAAACAGTTGAATGTCAAGAAAAGAAAACAGGAGCTGCCATTTGACTCCTCCTGGATGCTAAATCCATTTCATCACATTTTCATGAACTAGAATGAAATTGTAATATTTATCTACCCCACAAGACATTGGTTAATATGGTTAAATCCATTCACCCATGGGTAAGCACTAACGAGATTGAGCTTGCAAACTTCTCCAATTGAAGTCTTATGTGAGCTTCGCTGTTCATAAGCACACTTATGAGAAAAATTATACTACATCTTATATCAGTTGTATTTGGACTGAAAAAAGGCTACGGGAAGCCTTGAGTTTGGGTGGCAGAGGGAGTGGTCCCTGCAGTATAAAAGACTAACATTACTTCATTAGTGATTTTGGCTGGTTCTAGTAATTCTGGAGATGGATGTAAGTTACCAGGCAAGACACCACAACTGGCCTCTTGTAGGTGGGAAAAGTGGAAGTGAGGGCTGAGAGCCTGAGACAGACAACTTCACTCTTTTAGGCTGGCATTATATCGTAAAGTAAGATTATACAATATAAAGCAAGCAACTGTTTGGCTAACTATATGCTTAGATCATAAGGTATAGATAGCTTTAAACCAAATGGAGTTTCAGCTTTATGGGAATATGTATCCAAACCACCATTCTCTCTAGCTTCCTTCTACATAGTCAGGATGATCTACTTATTGGATCATTCGGTAAAATGTCAACATTAATTAGGGCCGGAGATACAAAATAAGCAGAAGCAATAAACGCGACCTCATCTTGACTAGCAAACTGGTCCAGTAGGGATGAAGTGCTTTCTAGAGCAATTTTCTGGACATCCATGCCATAAACTCGACCTCTCCCTGCGTTATCAGCAACCATTCTCAATAGTGCCAAAGTATCGTACCCATTTCCACAGGTGGCATCAACAACTGCATCCCCTTTTTGCACAACTTGCTTCCAAACACTGCCAGGGGTTATGCGCTGATTAAATAATATAATACCCTTGACATTACCAATTATAGAAAGAGGTAAGCCACCATTTATGGTCTACTATAGTCATACAGCTATTAAACTCAAAACAAGACAATGCAGACTTTAACTTCTTTAACTTCTAAAAGTGCAAAGACAAAGCAATTACTGAGACATTACAACAACAACAACAACTAAGCATCAATCTCTAGAAAGTTGAGATTGGCCGTATGTATCTTACCGAGACATTAAAGTAGTCAAAAGTTTAATATACAGAATAAGGAACTTCCGAAACAGAACTTAAGAGTTCAAAATTCAAGTTGATAGCTGAAAAATATAAGAGAAACACTCATCAAAAAACCAATTACAAGTAATTTATCAACCTTATTATTGATGGCACTTCATTCGAATCTATTCAAATGACAAAGGGTTAATCCCGCAGAGCAGTTTCTCACAGCATAAAACAAAGGGGTTAATCCCGCAGAGCAGTTTCTCACAGCATAAAACAAATTATTCCATTATACTTGCGACCAACCAAATTTGCAAGTAGAAAATTTTCTGCAAGAATATCAAACGACATAAAGTTCCCCTTAGAAAAAGGAACTCTTTTGCACGTTGAAAGGAGGAAAATGTACCCAATTAATGTTGAACCACAAACGTAGGCTCTAAAATAGCTGAATCAAAAAGGGATTGGAGTACCTACTAGTGAGCAACTTCAGTAGCTTTTTTTCTCCCAAATACATATTCCACCATTACTTGCTCCATAGACCCTGAGAAAATCAAACCACAAGTCACAAATAAATTACTTGATTTCTGCAACAGTGAAAAGAAAAGAAAAAAGAAAACCTGAAATGGGGGATTCGCGGGAAACAGAGCTCGACCAAGAACCGTCAGCTCCAGCTACTGAAATGGAAGCACCATTGGACTCCGACGACTTCGCAAATACTGTTATATTTCTACAATTTGTCTTCAATGGAGATAATGAGGGACAAATATAGTGTTTTAGGTTCCATTCGCATTTCACCATTCTCCGACCTAAGAGCGAAGAATATGAGTAGAAGAGATTCATTTGCAGCGAATCGACAGCAGTTGCCGGTCACGTTAAGGATAAACTCAAAATCATGCTTGGTAAGGCAGCGTTTGGCATTCAACATTTATGACAACAATTGTCCATTATGTTTTGAGTAGGTTTAAAAGCGTTTTTAGCCAAAATTGTCCCTTATCTTTGGGTATCTTTGGGGTTAAGTTTAACTTTGTTTATCTATTGCCCTAAGCACTTAACAAAAGACTCAAAGAGAGACAAAAGACTCAAATTTTGTCTCAAAGGGAGACCTAAAACCTAACAATGATTTCACTGAGTCAAATGGGTAAAGAAACTTTTACTACTCAAATTTTGTAGAATTGATGTAGTGAACCTAAACCTGCTTAACAGGCCGGGTTGACTCAGTTCCGGACCAGCCTAGATCAGTAGTAAACCGGACCAGCCTGGACTGGTGGAAGTGGGCCAGGTAGGGCTGGTTTTGGGGGGTTTGGGGTTGGTCCGTATATATTTTTTTACCGGTCAATAAAAATTACTGTTGAACCGATTAACCGACCCGGTTTAACGACTATTTTTTTATTTTTTATTTTTAAAATTGTCACACTTGTTTCTGCAATCTTAAAGGTGACAAAGGGGTAGGCCGGGCCGGGCCCTTAGGTCCGGAACCGTTCCGGTTCAATTTTTCACCGGATGGGCCCGGACCCGTTAAGCCCGATTTTAAAAACTCGGTAATCGGCCAGGATTGGTGACCGCCCGGTCACTATTTTTCTCAACTGGATCGGGCCAGTTAACCGGTTCAACAGTAATTTTCATTGACCGTGTTTGACCGGTAAAAAAATATATACTGACCAACCCCCTAAACCCAGCCCTACCCAGCCCCCTTCCACCAGTCCGGGCTGGTCCGGTTTACTACTGGTCTAGGCCGGTCCGGAACCGGGTCAACCCGGCCCGTTAAACAGGTTTAGGTTCACTGCATCGGTTCTACAAAATTTGAGTACTGAAAGTTTCTTTACACAGTTGACTCGGTGAAATCATTGTTAGTTTTTAGGTCTCCCTTTGGGTCTTTTGTTAAATGGACTAAACCTGCTCAAGTTTAGCAAATTTAAAGGACAATAAGTGCTTAGGACAATAAATAAAGGATAAAGTTAGACTCCCAAAGATAAGAGACAATTTTGGCTAAAAACCCAAGTTTAAAACATCCTTTAAATATATTGTTAAGCACTTTTAGTCCTCTAAATTTATTAGAAATGAAATTTTCATCTTCACTAAGTTAAATACTATTTCAAAGTTAAATTTGATGGAATTAGCACTTCTAGGAGTGGATTATTTTCCGAATGTTGGATGTTTTGAGTAAGTGAAGAAATCAAATATAGGAGATTTAAAATTACTAGATATACAACAACAACAACAACAACAACAACAATAAAAAATCTGGTATGATCACATAAGTGGGATTTAGGAAGAGTAGTGTATACACAGACCTTACCCATACCTTGTGAAGGTAGAAATATTATTTTCGATAGACTCTCGGCTCAAGAAAAGCATATAAAAAGAAGAATTCATATAAACAGAAAATAATAACAATAATAAAAAATTAAAAGAACTACCGGATATGTAGGTAGAATTTAATTCATGGATGAGGGAAATAAGGTGTAAGATATTGTTCCGAATAAATTATCTTTGAAAATTTTAGGGGCCGTCTGGCCATAAGAATTTTTTCGCTTTTTTCAAAAAAAAAATTACTTTTTTCGGAATCAGTATTTGTCCATGAAAATTTCAAATTCACTTGAAGTTGAATTTCCGAATTTTTCAAAAATTTTAAAAAACTCCAAAATACTATTTTATAAAAAATTTCACTTCAAATTACTCACAAAAATTTTAAAAAAAAACTACATATTGTATTCATTTCCAAACACAACTCTAATTTTTAAATATCATTTTCACAAAAAAAAAATATTTTTTCAGAATTTTTCCTCGGGAGATATCACATGGATATATGAGAAAGATATTAAGTTTTAATGATTAAGAAAATGACATAAAACATGAGTATAGTAAAAATTACAATATCTTAAACGGTAAAGGGCCAAAAATACCCCTCTACCATTGAATGTAGTTTACAATTACCCTTCGTTATACTATTTGGCTAATTTAGCCCCCATCGTCATACTATCGGCCATATGTACCCAGTTAACAGAGGAGACATGTGGCAAGCTTAGAAGCCATTTAAATACTCAATCCTTATTTTAACTTAAACTCGGCCCTTCCCCCGTACCCAACCCCTTAATATCCGAATTAGAAACCCTATCCATAAATAAGAAACCCTCAATTGTTGTATCCCCTACACCTCTCTGTCAATTGTTGTCAAAAATAAATAATTTTTTATTCCACAATTTCAAGACTAAATAAAGAACATCACAATAAAAAATACAAAAAATGAAAAGGAAAAAAAAACAAGAACCTGAAGAATGGTAATCTTCAAGACTCCAAGAAGAGAGAAAGGAAGATGAATTAACAATACGATTGTCATTTTCTAATGAGAAATCAATACGACTATTAAGCCCATTCACTTCAAGATCCATACTTTCACTGTTCTATCAACATTTACTAAACCAAAAGTATAAATGTAGAGTTATGAACATCTGAGTTTGATTTGAAATTCGGTAGGTTCTTGATAAAAGGGTTCTGAGCAAAAGTGGGGATGATAGAAGGGAGCAATAGAGCAAAGGATTAAATCTAATTGTTATTGGCAAATTTTTAGAGTGGTAATGAGTGAAAAATGTGAGTTTCTTTCTCACTGCGGTGGCTATGGAGGTGAGTCGAAGGGGCAAGGGAGGTGATGGTGGAGAAGAAGGCGCACCTATTGAAATAAATAGTTTTCCCACCCATCAAATACTACTATATAACAATATTTTCTGTAACATGCAATTTTTTTCTATGTATCATGAGCAGTATTAGCTACCTAGGTCACGTCTAGACTCTAATACTCCATCTAAGCAAAATCCAATCACCCCTACCCCCCAAAAAGCTAGCTTTTCTAGTTAGAATGGGAAGAACATCGGCATCACTAGTTGGGTTTGATATAGGATCTAAAGGAATCTCACGAGCAGACTATCCAAGGTTGGCGTTGAACATAGCTACTTTCAATCTGACCATACATTGTTCCATTATATGCTAACAAGTGAACTTCACCGGTGACATGACAGAAAAATAAATTTAGATGAGGGGATGTAGAATAAGGATATATTCTTAGGGTCGAGTATTGGGTCGGGTGATCCAGATGCTCCAAATGGCATATAAGCTAGCCACATGTCTCTTCTGTTAAATGAGGGGTATATATGGCTAACAGTAAGACGGTGGGGACTAAATTAGCCAAATAGTATAATAAAGGGTAATTATAAATAGTTTTTAATAGTAGAAGGATATTTTTGACCATTCTCCGTATCTTAAAATTCAAATATTTTAGGGAAAAGGTATTGATATACCCCTCTACTTCAATTAATAGTTTAAAAGTGTCCCCTGTCATTCTCTGAGCCCACTTAAAGGCCTACCGTTTACAAACCTGATTAAATGATCCCTTTTTTGGACGGCTGCCCACCGTGTCAATTAGGCTTTATTTAAAATGACACGGTAAAAATTATTAACCCAATCCATTACTAAATAACTCGTGACCCGTTACCCATACCCGTTTTCTTCATTTATATATAAACCCTCAACTTGATTATTATAGAAAGATTGTCATAATTCTCGATTGTTTTGAGGGCAAAATGGATAGGCAATTTAGGGCGTGAAGTTCTAGTACCGACTTGGCTGTAACATTCTTCAAAGGTACAACTTTTCTACTGCTATTAAACTTTGATTTCGTTTTCTTCTTCTATTTTTTATTCATTTCTTGTATTTATTTTGATTTATGTTCTAGGGTTTGTGTTACTATTGTTAGGTGTTTTTGTTTGTATCTTGACAATTATCTGGTTAGGTCTTAAGAATGTAAATATTTGTGTTGATTTTGGTGCTACCAGTTATTTTGTTCAGTACAGTTGTTATTCTTTTTGTTTGCATGTTTGTCTTCATTCCACTTCTCATCGGTTTTTTAGCTTTTGTTGTTTCTGGTTTGTGGGTTAGGGCTTGTTTGTGGGATTATTATTTCTAGTTTAGGTTTAGGGTTTCACGAGTCCTAGAGCTTAAGTATCTTACTTTATGATTTTGAGTGGTTGTTTGTTATATATCTTTTGGGAAAATGGTATTTCACTAATTATTATTGTTGTTTGTAGCAGAAACGAGGGCATATAGTCCCTAATTTGGCATGCATGTGTCTTTAAGAAGGTGGGACATTACTGATTTCTTAATTTTATAATATGGTCCCCCATATTTTTTTTTTATTGAGGATCAGACAACTATCTCCTTCAATGTGTGGGACTTCACAAATATTTTTAATTTATTTATATTTTACTTTGTCTGAATCATGTGTCTGCCCTTATCATTTTCTATTGGTTTCTAGTTGGAAGGAGTGTTGTATGATTTTCTTTTTCTATTTAATTTGTTATTTAATTATGTGGCCCCTCTTATTGACAGCCATAATGTTATTTAATTATGTTTATGTACTTTTTTTATTTTTTGTTCCTTATCATTTTCTATTATTTGTTCTGCAAAGTCCAGAGATGGTTAATGTATACCTTTTATTCCATTACGTATGTGACTAGATTTGGGTGCCAAAAGTGGTATATTCAAGAAAATTGGTACACAACTGAAAGGAAACAATATGATTTTGACCTCCTGTCTTTTATATATATAGTAGATGAGTATACTTCCAAGTTAGGATATGCTAGTGTTCAACAACTAATAGTATGTTGTCCTTCTGATAAATATTATGAAGTGGATGGGGATATGGGTATTAGGACTTTACAGTATTTTGTTTCAGACCAATTCAACATCATTAATCTGTTTGTTGTTGAAGATAGTGAAATTGGTGTTAATGTTCCTAATATTGTTGATCACACTAAATCATCCACAGTAGATAATCAGGCTGCCACTGATTGTAGTTCAAATGAAAGTGAAGATGATAGTTGCCAGTGAGATTATGATTCTGAAGACTTAGAGACACTTTCACTACAAAAGGTACTGCATTTTTTTTTTCAGAATTATAAATTTGTTGTTGAAAGTAAAAGTAAAAGTAAAAGGCCAACTCTTAGTTGTTGTTGCTCTTGACTCAATGAAGCATTTTTATCCTATAGCTTGGGCTATTATGAAAAAAGAAACAAAAGTTACATGGATTGGTTCTTGACCTTACTGAAGCATTTTTTAGACCTCAAGTTGGGAGAAGGATTCATATTTAAGTCAGACATGCAGAAGGTACTGCATTTTTCTTTTTCCAAAATTATAAATTTTGTTGTTAATTATTACTTTCAGTTTTAAATATATCTTAAATGTTATTTTTATCAACTAATATCTAGGACTTGGTTGAGGCAATGTAAGATATCCTTCCAGATGCATACCATAGATACTGTGTGTGGTACATAAAGGCTAACTAGTGCAAAAGATGGGATGTTGGGAGTTGAAAAAGTACTTTTGGCGGTGTTCATGGAGCAGTTATAATGAAGATTTTAAGGACCAATTGAAGAACTTAGGGGAGTTGAATAAAAAAGTCATTGGAGACTTGTTGAGTTATCCTCCCAAGTCACGGTGTAGATCATACTTTGAAACAGTATGCAAGAACCAACAAGTTGACAATAACTTAACAAAGTCCTTCAATTCTTAGATATTGAATGCTAGGCACAAGCCTATTACATATATGCTTGAAGACATAAGGGTTACAGTGATGAATATGTTGAGAGAACATGAAAGTGATGTGATGACATCGGCAGGAGAGTTTAGTCCTCAAAGAATGAAGTTGTATAACCAGTTCTTATAGATTGCACAAAAATGTACTGTTAACTTCAATGGAAAATTTGGTTATGAGGTGATGAAGGACCTGAAAAGCACAGAGTGATCCTAGAGTTGAAAAGGTGCACTTGCAGGACATGGGACCTAAATGGAATCTCATGTCCTTATGCTATTAGGGCACTGTTATAAGAAATTAGATCCTTTGAGTGAGATTCATTGGTAGTACAATAAGGAGGCTTTTTCTATTAACTTATTCACATAAGTTACAACCAATTAGATGAGAGAAGTTTTGGAATATAGATCCAGCTCATGCAATGGAGCCACCAGTGATGGTGAATATGGCTGGTAGGTCTAAAATTAAGAGAACTAGAGAAAAGAATGAGGCAACTAATAGGTAAGGGGAGTGGTCTCAATATAGAAAAGGAAGGATGGTGACTTGTTCTACATGTGAACAACCTGGCCACAGTTTAAGGGGATGTCAAAAGGTAATCTAATTCTACTACAATCGTACTTTAACCTAATTGCTTTTTACTGTATTCATTGCTTGTACTTTTTTTTTTTTTTTAGTCTGTTAAAGGAAAACAACCAAAAGGCGGTGGTAAGACAATGAAGAGGCCAATATTATTGATTGATGAAGACAATGATGGGAGCATGACCAGATCTATACCTTATGCAAGGCTAACCGTTGAAGAAGAACTGCACTTAACAGCACCCCAACTCAGTCAATTGAGTCAAGCAAGTCAATCCAGTAGCAATGTAGAACCCTAATACAGGTTTATGCCAACACCATTTGTGCCAAGGAAGCAATCCATCAACAGTGCATCCACATTTTCAGATTTTGATTATCCATAATTTGACAAAACAGACCCCCTCTAATTCCAAGGAGCGTGTCAGAGGAAACTACTAGACTCCAAATGAGGGAGCAAGTTGGGACACCAACTAGAACAAGGACTATCAAATTTATTGGCGATGCCAATGGTGTGAGTAAGCCAACACAACTTTCATACTCGCCAAAGAATCTCACATGGAGAGGAAAAGTTGTTATAATATGAAACCTAACATAGAGACAAAGAATGATCAAGTTGATGGCAAGAAAAGGAAATGGCAATTCACAAATCTGAACATGTGAATGTCGTGACAGTTTTTGGTGTCTAATGTAATCTAATTACCGCATGTGACAATACTGTTAACTTAGTTTTAGGTTCTTTAACCGTTGCAATAGATGTTATATTATTACCTGGGTGGTGACAGGTTTTGGGGTTCTAATGCGACATCCCGTTTGTCCATGTAATTGCACTTCACAGTTTTTGGCAGTTCTTATTGAATGTTGTTGAATTACGTTGCTGATAAATTTATGTGTTTGGATTTTTTAGTTAAAATTATTATTGACAATGGATGTTATATGTTAGCATATATCTTGAGTTATATTGCTGAAATTATATCCAGATGCGACTTTATTGTCCATATAACAGTACATTTTCCCTGTATTCAACCAGTTATAATTCATCCATACCAGATTTACAAACCAACATTCATTGCACTAAAAGTTTTTTCAAGATACAAACAAGACATAATGGTCACTAGCAGTAACATTAAACATTAACATAAATAAGTTAAAACCAAACATAATGGTCACTAGCAGTAACATTAAACACTTACACAAACAAGTTTAAACTATTAAACACATACAAGTTGACACCAAGTAGAACTAACATAACAAAACAAGAAACAACATAAATATACTACTCCTAAGACAATCATTTCGCTATTAAAGCTGCAATGAAACCCAGAAAAAGTGCCGATGAAATCTGGAGAAGGAGCGACATCTTTGATACTTTTTCTTCCAATGTTGAAACTTTAACCACTTGAGAATGGTTTGTAACCTCTGTGATAACTATTTCCTACTTCAATTTCTCCATGTCTAACTTAACAACACCCAATTCTCATAGTGCATTTATAGGTGAATCTGGGTAAACTTCATATTCCCACTCCCAATACCCACATGAATAAATTTGTCAATAGTATGAAATCACACGTAAGACTTGACTAAAAGCTTATTTCATACAAAATTTAAGCTTTACATCATCAACAACAACCCTTAGGCCTGGGGCATTTATAGAACTTCCTTGCAGGATTAGAAACACTTGTGGAAGTTAAGTGGCTAACTATCATACCATAGTGGCATCTAATATGAGACGAAGAACTTCCTTGTAACATTGTATATGAACCAAAAGCAAGGCAGATGAGGAGAGAAGAGAGCATAATTTTTTATTTTTCTTTAACTAAACCCTAGATCTTACAGATATGGAGGTTTTAGGAAGAATAAGACATTAATATGAAGGATAAGTTGATTTATTTAAATAAAAAACTCCAACGTGGATTTTTAATTGACACGATGGACAACCGACACCACACACTTGAACCATTGCTCGTCATCGAGCAATCAAACCGCACTTCACAAAGAGACGACTTTCTTATCAAACAACTTCCCTAACACATCATGCCAATAATATTTAAAGTTGACTTGGCACCATATCATAACATCCTAGTCTCATGACTCGACTCAAAAGTACCACGTATTTTACACAACCTGCTCACTTACTCTAACACAGAGGTAAAAGACTTTACCTCACCTTCGCAACTTATGTGCCCTCACACAAACAATAGAGAGTAGCTCTTCACACGATAAATTTCAAGAATAATTAAGACTCAAGATAAAAAGAATTCACTCACTCTCGGAATTAAGATTCACATGCCACAGAAAACGTACCATAGGCCTGCCTTTAGTGTAGTACTCTACTAATTTGAGTTCATTCAGTAAAGGATCAAGTAGGACTTAATTTGGTTGAAATGTATGTTGCGGGACGGGTATGATATATTTGGATATAGTGACCATACCTCCCTAAGCAAGACTCAAGATTGAAAGAATTCACTCACTCTCATAATTAAGAAAAATTTCAAAAACAATTAAGACTCAAGATAAAAAGAATTCACTCACTCTCAGAATTAAGATTCATATGCCACAAAAAATGTACCATAGGCTTGCCCGTAGTGTAGTACTCTACTAATTTGAGCTCATTCGCTCAAGGATCAAGTAGGACTTAATTTGGTTATAATGACCACACCTCCCTAAGCACTTTGATACATATCAGACAACTTAATTTCACACGATAAATTTCAAGAACAATTAAGACTCAAGATAGAAAGAATTCACCCACTCTCATAATTAATATTCATATGCCACAGAAAACATACCATAGGCTTGCCCGTAGTGTAGTACTCTACTAATTTGAGTTCATTTAGTCAATGATCAAGTAGGACTTAATTTGGTTGTAATGTAGGCTGCGGGACGGGTATGATAGATTTGGATATAATGACCACATCTCCCTAAGCACTTTAATACATATACATTAACAATTCAAACCCACGCTTATGTTGAACCAAACCCCAACCTTCATATATAATAGCATCACGCTCCCAATATCTTTAAGCACAAATAACATGAGAACTACCACTAGCATGGAATCCATTTTTTCTCTAAGTTCTGATTTTTGTTTTTTTTTCTCTTTAAGCAAACTCATTTTGTTTTTCAATTCCCTACAAGTGGCTCTCACAATTTTTCAAACAATGCACATTTCTCATTTTTCAATAGTTCCACTCAATAACCCAACCATACCTCGACTTTAGCTTTCACAAGCTCATAACAATTTCAAGTGCGCAAGAGAAGTAGAAGGTTCAAACAAATGGTCAATCCAAACAAAGTGGATCAAACTTGTAGTGTGGTTGCCAAAGAAATATGATTACAGGCTCAAAGGGGCTAACTAAGATACACATTCATTAGGTGGGTAAAAGCATATATGTGGCTCAACAAAAAAATACTTATGTCACTTCCTAGACTAAACGAGACTTTTATTTCACTTTGCAAATACATGGGGAAAGTTCTAGACATCACTAGCATGCACATAATATCAACAAAAACCTCACTCACATTATGACACATAACTCACTGAAGATCGAATTTATCACAACTCTCTAGTCAAAGCAATTAAGCAACGTTACAATCACACAATTTAAGGTACTTATTTAAGAGTCAAGAACTAAGTTTGGGTATCACAAATAAGGCACTCACTGCTCTCGAGGCGCAACAAAGTCAAGGAAAGTCATCTCCATTTAATACATAGCATAAGACTTCACTATTCCTACTAAAAAAAACTAACTGCACGCGGTTCAAGCAAAACCCTTAAAAAGAACCGCGACACAAAGAAAACCAAAGGGGAAATTATTACACTACCTAAGAAAACAAAACACGAATAAACGTCTAACATTTTTTTCTTCGACTTTAATCCCTCAAGAAGACAGCCGAGGAAATCCATAGTCGGAAATAGTCAAAAAAATTTCAAGAAAAAGAAGCAATTACAAACACACATATACATATATGCATTCCCCACCCCATACTTTAAATTGTGGTTTGTCCCTATGACACACAAATAAAAAGTAAGAGGTAAAGGAAACTTCCCTGGTTCATCTAGTCGGGGTCTGAATCGAAGTCGGAATATCCTTTGCACGCTGAATCGAAGTCGGGATATCCTTTGCACGCCCGATCCAGTGCACACATCCATGCTGAAAGCTTATTTTCGGCCTTCTTTGGGAAAACCCCGCATTTATCTGCTTGACTCTCTCCAAGTTGCTCCTTCAAGGGCCCATTTTCTCCTTCCATCTTGAAGATCAACCTTCATTCTAAGCATGAGCTGCCTTTCCTGAATATCTAGAATTGCTCTGTACGTAGCCAAGAATGGTCTTCCTAAAATAATAGTGACCTCCCTATTTTCCTCCATGTTCACCACAATGAAGTCCACATGGAACACAAATTTGTCTACCCGAACCAACACATCTTTCACGATTCCTTCTGGTATGATTGTTGTCTGATCCGCCAATTGCAAAGACACATGTATTGACATGATTTCTCCAATATCTCCCTCTAATTTTCTGAAAATAGACAAAGGTATGAGATTAATAGAAGCACATGAATCACACAAATATTTTTTAAATTTAGTACTTCCTAAAGAGCACAATATAGTAAAACTCCCTAGATCTTCACATTTTCTAGGGAGCTTATTTTGCAAAATGGCGCTACAATGCTTTGTCAGCTTGACAACCGATGTCTCTTCCACTTTTCATTTTTGGACAATATCTCCTTCATGAATTTAACATAAGCTGGCATCTGCGAAAGCACCTCTACGAAAAGTATATTCACATGTACCTGCTTGAGCACTTCTAAAAAGCGACCGAATTATTTGTCAAGCTTCACTTTTCTCTACTTTTGTGGGAAAGGTAGAGAAGGAATATATTTGCTCTCCTCAATCTCCTCATCCGATGGAATTCCACCTTTCTTCTTGTTATGAGCTCTAGCCTTCCCCTTTTTCTCCAGACCATCATCTACCACCACTGCACCTTATTGATTGTTATACTTTTTCTGCTCCTCCACAATCTCTACCCGTCCTTCAATCAACTCATGCTTCTGTTTTGCCTTGGGATCCTCCAATACGTGCCCACTCCTCAAAGACATTGCATTTATTGTCTCTTTTGGATTTCTTTCAGTATCAGCAAGAAGAGTTCATAGAACCCTCCCAGACAATAGATTAGCTAGTTGTCCAACCTGTTTTTCCAAGTTTCGAACAGCCGTGCCCAGTTCTTTTATAGATGCGCCATGTTCTCGTATAACTGAGCCATGAGTTTCAAACCTCTCATTTTTCTTGATAATGAAAGCCTTCATTAGATATTCCATACTATATTGATTAGACCATGGAGGCTAATATTGCTACCTTTGCTGATTTTGAAAGCCCGGAGCTCCTTGTCCCTGGGGTCTAAAGTTATTTTGCTGCCATGAGTTCAGGCTACCACTTAGTGAATTCCAAGAAAAGCTTAGGTGCCTTTGTCCCATAAAATTTAAATTATTACCACTCTGGTAGTTGCCTCTATCAAGGCTTCCCACAACATATACCACTTCATCTGCAGCCAGGGGCCGACACTCATGCGTTGGATGACCCATTCCACAAAAATCACAAACTGGTGATGATTTCCTTGGGAGTCTTCTTCATTAAAAGATCTCCGACTGCAGTGTTTAGAGTTCACCGTGAGGGAGGTGTCAGTCCATCCCAAAAGTCCTGGAGTTTCATCCACAATTCAATCCCATTATGCTGACACTTCCTCACTATCTCCTTGAATCTTTCCCAGGCTTCGAAAACCGCTTCAATGTCTGTCTGGTAGAATTTGTGAATTTCCCTTATGAATTTCACTGTTTTTGTAGCTGAGAAGTATTTGTCAAGAAATATTTTTGTCATATCTTCCCATGTCCTGATTGACCCTATTAGTAAGCTACGAAGTCAGTGCTTCGTGTCATCCTCCAGTGAAAAAGGGGAATGCCCTTAGGTAGACTGCATCTTTCGACACTCTGTTGTACTGGAATGTGTTCATGATTTCCTCAAAATCCATCAAGTGAATGTTAGGATCTTCATTCACCTTCCCTCTAAAGACACAACTGTTTTGAATAGTTTGAATCAAGCCCTGCTTCAACTCGAAATTATTTGTTGCTACTAGCGGAGGTCTGACACTGGACAGTCCCTGATTGTAAACTGGTCTGGCATAATCACCCAATGCCCTACCAGGCCTGGGTACCGCATTCTCAAAATGATCTTCAATCAAGGGTCGATTTAGATTGAATCTTCGACCCCTATCATATTTTACGGTCTCCTCAGCAACTCTACGAGCTGCCTCATCTGCTATCCTTATAGCTTCTTCTCCATGTTGTGCCACCCCTCTTACAGCTAAATCTACCTCATCGTCACCATTATTAGCCATGTGTTCTTGGGTTGAAGGTTGCCCCAAGAACTTTCCGGTGAGCTCTTTCTCTTTCCTAAGTTGTCGCAGGTATTTTTCTATCTCCGGTTTGTAGGGTATTACTTCTTTTGAAGAAGATCGAGTCATACACCATGAACTTAACCTTGCCTGCACAAAGAAGAGAAACCCGTGAAGAATAAAATAAAAATAAATTCCTGAATTAGCACTAATAACTATTTTGAAAACTATTAATTGCCAATCCCCGACAGCGACGCCAAAATTTGACGAGCGCAAAATACAACATAAAATTGATGCTCGCTAATTAAAGATAGTATAGTAAAATATCGTCTCTACATGGATTGGATTTAAATAATGTTCGAGTAATTTCTTGCTAAATTACTATTCAAGAGGATCAACACTTGAGTTAAATGATTACGAACTATGATTAATTACTGACGTAAAGCAATTGACAATTGACTACGACAAATAAGATATTAGCAAAGTCGGTTTCTTATCAATGTGATAAATAAGGGTTTTGACATGATAGGTGCAAGGTTGTTATCATGTATATGATACTGTTATATTTCACTATTGAGGTTCTATCGATTCTCATGAATTCAATATTTGATTAGCTTATGCTTCCGATTCAGACTCCTCTCTTGATTAAATCTAAATATTTCAAATAAGCTAGTGTGAAGTACGGTGAAACTTGCAAGAATCTATTGGTAAGAATGGTCTAAGAGAAACTTTTCTCAAATATTTCTCAATCCTAATTTAAGAGGTAGATCACAAAGCTCGTCCGATTACTTTAAAGAAGTACCAAAATAAATTAGGGCATGCGTTGCGACAGTATTCAATATTATGCTCCTCTTTCGATCAAAATAGATAATGAATAAAATCACAACTAGAGTTAAAGCTCTTCCAATAAATTCAAGCAATTAAGCAATAATCAAACCCATAAACAATAACCAAGTCACCACATCACGCCAAACCCTAATGTAAACTACTCCATAATTATGGAGTGAGTTGTCACAAAAGAGTTAAAGAATAAGAAAGCATCAATCTAATATTACAATCCAAACTCCCATATTGAATTGATGTAGATGTGATGAAATCCTGTGTCTTGTAGCCTCCAATGATCTCCCAAAGCTTTCAAGGTCAAAAGTTCGCTCAAAATCGTATTTTTGGTGTATTTATACCATGTAGGAATGAGCCCAGATGAAACTATCCTTTTCAAGTCGAAGTAGGAGAAATACTCTGTAAAAATTGCACATGCGCGGCGCCCCATACGGTGCGCATGTGGAGAACTTTAGAGAGTTGATTTTTACACTTTGCGGGAATTTTGCACTAGCGCCACGCGCCACGCTACGCATGGCGCATCGCGGTAGTACAATTTTCTTAGAGTAATTTTTGTTTTCTCACTTTTTGACATCCAGAATTGGTCCTCGACCACCGAACGTGATTCCTGTTTAATTTCTCGGGCTTTTACTCAGACTTCAAAACTCCAACTTGTTCAAATTAGCTCCCGAATATCTTTTTAACTCAAAATCACTTCCTGTAAGGCCATAATAAGTGCAATAACTAACATCCAAGCTCAACACACAAGTAAAATGCAGTAATTGGAGTGCAAACTATGACTAAAATACGTGATTCTAGTCTACCATCAACCGTCCAAAAAGGGGTAATTTAATGAAGAATTTTCAGAAACTACTAATGTTTAGTAGCTATAACTTCATATAGCTACCATAAACATAATTATTTCCTATAGCTACTATTTAGTTGTTACACGACTGTATTCGTTGTATTCACGCTGAAATTCGCCTAAAAAATAGGGGAGTCCAGATGTGCGATAATATTCGCTGTATTCGCGCTACTATATTCGTGAATATAGTCGCGAAATTCGCCTAATAAGTAGTGAGTCCAAATATTTAATAACGAAAAGATGATCAATTAGCGTATATTACTCATAATTTAACTCAACAAAATCAATTCTACAAATTTTCATTGCTAATGTGTTGTATTCCATGTATTCGCGTGACTGTATTTATAAATACAGCGAGGTAATCCGCCTAAAAAATAGGGATTACAACTGTTTAATTATGTATTCTATGTATTCACGCGATTGTATTTATAAATACAGTGAAGTAATCCGCCTAAAAATATGGATTACAGTTGTTTAATCCTGTATTCCATGTATTCGCACGAATGTATTTATAAATACAGTGAGGTAATCTGCCTAAAAAATAGTGATTACAGGTGTTTAACAACGGAAAGCGCAATATTGAATTGTATTCACTTTCACTATATTGAATTAAGTTGTATTCAAACAACAGAAATCAAGAAATAGTGTGTATACCGTTCTATTCGATTCGAATATATACCTCACTGTATTTATATATATATATATATATATATATATATATTGTATTTAATTCACATATACTCATTATTCACTATTATACATTGTATTCAATTCACCGTATTAAATTCGATTGTATCCAAACAATAAAAAAATACAAAAACAATGACATTCAGCTGTATTAAAAAATATAGACCTTCGGAATAGATAAATACATGCGAAAAAATAGTTTATTTATACAAAAATATAATGTATTTGAGTATATTTGTATATAATACAATGTATTTGTATCATTGTATGTGACTCAATAGCAAAGAAGATAGGAAAGTTCATTGGAGATGGCATTTTCCGGCCAAGCAAAATACTGTATACATTGTATTAAAATTAAAAATGGAGCCGAACAAAAACCCGGCCCTCAAATCTTCTCCGGTGACTCTTGGGGTGTTTCTATATGAACTCATTACCGGCAGGCGTCCATTGGACAGAAATAAACCTAGAAAATAAGCAGAAACTTCCGGAATGTGTGAGACCAGATCTTCTAGACCTGAAAGAAGTTTGAACAAATTTTGAATCCTCGACTAGGTGGGAACCATTCCCTTAAATCGAAGTTAGCTGCTATAGTAAATAGGTGCTTTACTAAACACATATCTATTCTCTTTGCTTTATAAAGTCCACTATCGCCACAAAAAAAGACTGTTACGATGACTGTCTTGATGGAAAAGGGAGAGAGATTTGAGGGAGAGGAGAGAGGATTGCGAATCTTGTTGATAGGGAGACGAAAGAGAGAGAAAGAATATAACTGACGTATTTCACGCTTCAACAATAGGGTATATAATAAATACCTATTATGTTATAAAATATAAAAAGGTAACTATAACTAATAATATTTTGAAATTATTTTGGTTTATAATAAATAAGGTGTAATAGTTTTCTATAGAAGATAAAATTTCTTAATTTAGTAAGATTTGATAATGGTAGGTCTTTAAGTGGGCTAAGAATATAACGGGACACTTTTAAACTATTAAGTAAAGTAGAGGGATATATCAGTACATTTTCCCAATATTTTATTGTGTTGAGAGGTATTTTCAAATGAGTTTTCGGTCCAAACGGGACCTTGGATGGAGCTGGATCGGGTCGGCTATTTCAGGTCTTTGCATAAGGGTTTTGGTTAGTTGTAAGAAGGGTATATGAGTAGTGGAGAATTTACTGAAGACCAGAGGCAGAAGCGCAAAACCCTGCCTTCTTCTGCATCCGCGCGGCTTCGTTGCCATTCATTGTTGTAATTGTAAAGAAAGGAATGAGCAGTTGGAAGAGCTTGCTTTTGCGACTCGGCGAGAAGTGCCCTGAGTACGCCGGAAATGCCGACTTCAAAGACCAAATTGTCAGTACACAACTTGCTCTTTTCTGAACTATTGTTTTTATTCCTAAGATGAATGCTGCTTTCACTTATTCTAACGGTTTTTCAAAGCATGCTTTTTAAATCCTTATACTTTTGCTATATTGCAGGAGGCATGCTATAGTGCAGTTCGCCGAGAATTGGAGCATTCTGGAGATGATATTTTTCCCGTAAGATGTCATCCTATTCCACTTATTGCTCACTGTTGCTGTTTTTGGGTTTTCTTTTTCTCTTTTATAATGGAGAAAGCCCCTGTGAGTTAGTTGGCCCAACCCTAATTGTGCCCACTCATTAGTAAGTATGACCACACCTCCACTCTGCTTCCACTTAAATACCAAGATTCAGCTAGTAGCGAAACTCGTAAGGTGCACCTAACCCATCGTAGTTCATGCTCTGCGCCCTTATCACTCAGCCAAAGCCTTGGGGGCCTGCCTCGGTGGCTTTTCACTGTGTGGGGGGGGGGGGGAGGTTCCAAATATAAAGAAGTCAACCCAAGAAGAAGCCAAGGGGTATCATATGTAGTATATATAATTATTTTTTTGTTACCTAGTTACACGGTGTAACTTTCGATGTTGACACCCTTGAATACATGTGGCTTTGTCTGCATCTTCTTGATCATTGTTGTTGTTGTTGTTTATCAAGCGCAAACCTAGTTTCTGATTCATCTGCTTTTCCCCTTGATAATTTTTGGTCAATGTGTCAAATAGAACATTATTTCTGTCTTAAGTAGTGTTGGGCAAAACTAGTGGTAATCAACCCTCTATTTTAGACCACATGTTGGGGCTGGTGCGGGACAGAAATTGAAAAGGTTCCTCCTTTCTGTAGTGACCAAACATGATATAACCTTAGAAAAGAAAAAAGAAAATGGTCTATGTGAATTTTCAATTCCTTCTCCTTAGGCTTGTTATATGTGAGAAAATGTTCTTGCTCAGCTGAAAGGCTATGCTCTTGGTGGTTATCATTGGGTCAATAATAGTTAGATACTGATAGAATGGCGGAAGTTGGAATTTAATGCCGCTGGAACTGCAGTTGAGGTCCAAAGTCATTGCTTCAATATATTTAGAGCTATTACATTTCGGAATATCTGGGTTCGCTTATAGCATCTTCAGTGCTAACATATAAAGAATTTTTTTGATTAGTTTCTTGTGTGTAGTGAACTGAACTCATAAAATGTCAACGCGTCCTCCACGTGGCGGTTCTACTAGTCGTGAGAAATTTTCTAGGCATGTTGCCCTGCTTTGCAATGCAGTGTTTTTGGCATTATGTTTTCATTGGGGTGTTTACATGTAATGTAGTTGGAGAACCCGTCTTTGCAGCTATCTCTATAATGTATCCAGTCACTCCCTTTATTTATGGAAGGGTACCCCACCCCCAACCCAATCCCCCCCCAAAAAAAACTCGCATTGCCTAAGAGTTCCTCTTTCAGTTGAAGCTTTGCACTATTGTTTTCACTAATTAAGAGAGATCAAGTTTATGCTTCCAAGGAGGCTTATTGATATGGGTTTCTACTCCTGAGTTGTGTGCTAAATTTTGTGCTTTCTTGCCTATCCCTTGGCAGTTCCTTCTCCAGTGTGCTGAGCAATTGCCTCACAAGATTCCTCTGTATGGAACGCTGGTAGGTTTTCTTCTGATGCCCTTTTCTCGTTCGAGTTCCATTTAGTTCATGTTTTTTCCTGTTTGTTTCTTATTTTCTATCCTCTTACCTTTCTTCTTCACGTACCTGTGAATGTATTTGTAGTGATGCCAGATATAGACAATTGATAGTAAAAATATTTTTTTTAAAAGCAACACTGGTTCAGCATTTCACAATTGAAGCTTAAGAAAAATGTGCAGCTGATACTCTTTGAAACTCTTTTCAGTAAGGCTCAAGGTTCTTTTGGCATTACGTAATTTGATTCTTCTTATTAGGAGTAGACATATCGTAGATGAATCAGGAACATGATTCGACGGGAGAATATATTTAGGATCTAGTATAATTTAAACAGATTCTTGTTTTTGAGATGGGACGTAGGCAAACTTTACATTGTGTTACTATATCTCTTCTCATATATTTTCTTATCAATACAATACAGTGGTGCAAAGAATATGTATAGACTATTTCTAAATAATCTGTACAGGTTTTGCGCCTCATTGTTTTTTGCTACACTTATATTAGGTGTTGTGCTTGCCAGGAGTCCTTTTGGTGTTGTCGGAAACTTGTATGTCACTATACGGCTATGTGAAATTTAGGGAACTTCTAGTTTTGTAAATCCCATTAGTTGTCTTGCAAGTCAAGATCATTGAGCATTGGAAAGAAATGGTTTTCAAATAGAGCAAAAAAGGATATAGAAGATTAATACAATTGACTTAAGTAACTTTAGGTGAGGCATATATAATTGATTGATCGATTGAATTATTGGGGTATTAGCATTTCATGTTTGTTAGTTCCGCATACTAATGGTTTTTCTGTTTCCTTTTAACTATTTAATAATCTTTCTGTCTCTTCTTCTTAGTCTTCTCCTTCTCTCCGCCTCTTACCATGTCTGTCCATCTGCAGGTAGGCCTTTTGAATTTGGAAAATGAGGAATTTGTTGCGAAATTAGTGGAGAATGCTCAAATTAATTTACAGGTCAGCAAGCCCCAGCATTTGATTATTTTTGTGCATTGAGAAGAGAGTGACCTTACCTTCTTAAAAAAAAGTTTGCTGATAAGGGAAGCTTGGTCTTCTTTATCTTATTTTTACATCTTATATCTGTTTTTATAAGTGAAAGGTGGTCTTCTTTATCTTGTTCTTTATCTTTACTCCATATCTGATATTGCAAACAGGTCTTTTTATCATGTGGTTCCATATCTGTCTATCTGATATTGCAAACAGGTCTTTTTATCATGTGGTTCCATATCTGTCTATCTGATATTGCAAACAGGTCTTTTTATCCTGTAGTTATCTGTTCTGTTTTTGTTCATTAGTTTTGCACTATGAAATCAACTTGCCAACTCATCTGGATTCATTTTTTTTATTTTTTTGCTGCTTTCACTAGTAATACAGCAAAACGGTGCTTAAAATATTTAGAATATGGTATATTGACTGCCTCATGTGGGTAGTGCAGAAAGCTAACTTTGTTATATTCTATAATCAATTAGAAACTATAGAAATAAAAGAAGGTCTTCAAGACTGAGAGAGATATGATGAGCACTAAGAGCTCAATGTTGTTTTAACTTATAGTTTAGGTATATAGAGAAGATTCCTTTTTGTATCCACAAGTATAAGTTAAACAAAACTGAGCTCTTTGTGCTCATCATATCTCTCACAGTCTTGAAGACGTTCTTTTATTTCTATAGTTCCTAATTGATTATAGAATATAACTAAGTTGCTTTATGCACTACTCTATTCTTTATTCTTCAACTAACTACTGCATTTGTCACTATTCTGGTTTCTCTCACCGAACATGTTTGACCCCCCCTCCCCTCCCCCCACCCCCACCCAAAACCAAACAACAACACACGCATGCCCCTCTCTCTCTATAAACAAGGATACACAAGCATCTCTACTTTTAAGTTGAGTTGAATAAACTTTATGGATCACAAGCCTAATGTTATATTTTGATTTGCAAGTGTTGACACCATTACTTTACCTAATTTAATTCACAAGTAAGGATGACACTTGCAGACCTGAAAGTTGAGGATCTAGACTGTTTTTACTAGGGAAAATTTCACATAAGAACAATTGGGATCCCTACTTTTCAATTTTATAGCCCACATTCCAATTTACAACCAACTAGCCCAAAAATAATAGGCTAAGATTCAACATCCAACTCCAATAGGTTCTCGAAATTACTATTTAATTTTTAAAAAAGATTGCTCAAGCTTTTAAGTTAATTTTCGAATCAGTAACTGTGACTCAAATATTAGTTCAACAAACCAAATCCATTTGGGTGGTGAAAATTAGATTTTTAACAAGTTTAAATATGTGGGTTTAAATTCCGAATTTGATTTTGTGAGAAATTTGGAGTGGATGTTATTTAGACTCGTTAGAAATAGTATAAGGAGGTTGTATATAAAATTTGAAGTCATTTAATGGAGATTTGGACTGGTTTTGAACAAGAATTGCAACTGAAAATCGTGGAAGAAGTTCGTCTACAGACGCTTGTATAAAAGTGTATAATAGTGTATAAGATGTATTTATACACTCATATACACTATTATACAAGATTATACATAATTATACAAAAAACTGACTTCGTCTTCTTCCTTGCGTCTTTTCTGAAATTTAACTCAAATATTGCTCAAATCTACTCCAAATCACTTCAAATTTAAATTTTGAACTCCTTTTGATATTTTCAATCAATTGGAACAACACCCAATCCAAACAACTAACAAACTCAAAAAATCATATTTTCGAAAGTAAAGCTTTGAATGGCCTTCAATGGCGGACTTCTACTCTTCAATTTTCTTACATTGCAACCAGGTGACACAGGCGGGGAAGCAGAAAATACATGGCCCCTTGAAGCATATGTAGAAGATGTGAGAAGAAGAGAGAGAGTGAAAGCAATGGTTGTGAGAACACAGATTTAACTACATAGCTTTTAGAAGCAATAGTTGTAAGAATACAGATTTTGAATTTACTAGTGCTTTCAAAATATGTACAATATGGGCTAGGTCTGGTAAAACTTAAAAATACGGGCCATTTTTTGTTATGGTGTGAAGTCACGTGTATTTTCTTGTAATTCTTTCTGTTTACTAGGGATGTTGTTTGACACCATTATTTGATCAGTTTTAGCCATTATGCTCTAGCTTTAGTATCTTCCAATCACATCAAAGCTAAATATAAAAAAGTGTCTGGATTTATGTCAGATTCAGTTTTGCTTTCATTTCCTATGCAATTAAGATGTTTGAATTAATCAAGTTGTCTCTTGCTTGCCCATGGATTCAGTGGTAGTTTGAAATGTTGTCCTATTCTGTGGTGTATCATTGATATGGGCCGGGTACGAGTTGCCCAACTCCTAGCTCACTCGGAGATGAATTCTACTATGTGTTGATGATCTACGTGTTGATGCAAAATCTAGGTCATTAACCCTATTTAACTAGTGTCTAAATGTTTTGGGTTCACAGATTGAAGAGAAGGGTCAACAAGGAAAAAGATGTTTAGTGGCTTCATAATGCTGGTAAAAGGATAATAAATTTCACAGAAGAAAAGTATAAGCCTTCTAGGTGTATCTTCTGGAAGATTTTTGTGGAACTATATATCACTTATCAGAACACTGATCTGAAGAGAACGTGATTAAAATTGTTTAAATATGTTTGAAAAGGCTCGCTTACACATGGCATATAAAAGAATGGGATAACTACATTGAACAATATAGGCTTATATTCTTTTGTTAGAGAAAAAGACAGTAGTAGAGGAAAGAAAATGCTAAAACCTTAATTTTGTAAAATCTTAAGTAAAAAATCTTAAGTACTGCGGGTATTCTGGTAGAAATATTTTCTTGGACCGCCAAATTTGATTTATCTCACGTTTTTTGTTTCTTATATTTACTAAAGCTAGCTTTGGATGTTGAAACCACCACAGAAATAGTCGGGTTGAAATGTGAATTTGCGATTTTACTGTTTGTATCAAGTGTCAGTGCTGTAAAGTAACTGGATCAACTGTGATTAGTTTTGGTGCTTAGAGAATTCTGTTGTTTTTATGCTTTTGGTATTTCCATCGCTTTGTGGAAGAAGGGGTATGAGAGAGGAGTTAGAGGAAGTTCCATCAATGTTAATTTTGTAATCAAAATTTGTTAGATAGGCTTGGGTTACTCTGGATGAGGTATCCGTTCGACAATTGCTGTTTTTCCTTCGTTTCAGGATGCCTTGGAGACTGGAAAGTGCAATAGGATCCGTATATTGATGAGGTTTCTGACTGTTTTGGTATGTCCTAGAAATCTGCCTCCTTTGATTTTTTCATGATCTATTCCAATTCCAACTAAGTCCTCTGAAGTTTTTCTATTCTGTTTCTATTTGAGTTCGAAAACTAAGTAGTCTGAGAGCAGGGCGTTTGGTCGCCTTTTGGTTAAGGTGTGGAGATATTTCGAAAAGAATGGAAGTATGCATAAAGTACATTTACTTTAGTTATCATCTGTAGTTCTGATCTTTGTGAGAAATTATGCCAACATTCAGAAAATTCCTCGAGACCAAGTTCATTAATAACCATAATTTGCATCCTTCCCTTCCTCTGCAATTTTGTTTTGATTTTACTCTTTCAATTAGGATCGGGTAACTAACATCATGTTACATTCGGACATTAAATTGAGTTCATTTCCTTTTTTACTCATTCTCTGTTTAACCTGCAACCTTGCATCACATTTGTTCGTGCCTTCACAGATAATTTCGGGCATAATCTGATGTAGCGAGTTAATTGATAGACAGAATCCCTTTTGTAGTTTCAGTTATTACTGATTCTAATACATGGTTTCTGTGGTTAGATGTGCAGCAAAGTTATCCAACCGAGTGCATTAGTGGTTATTTTCGAATGTTTATTATCATCAGCAGCGACTACTGTGGACGAGGAAAAAGGAATTCCCTCTTGGCAAGCACGTGCTGACTTTTATATAACTTGTATTTTATCATGCCTTCCTTGGGGTGGAGCTGAACTTGTTGAGGTAACAATATGCATTTGATCAAAATGCCAAAACCTGACAATTCTTGCCTGCAATTTGGTGACAATTTCGCCACGAATCTGAGCAACAAAAGCATGAATCTTAGTGAATTCTTGGTAGCAAGGCCATTATGGCACTTTATTATGATGCCACCCAAAATTGTAACTAAAATATTGAACTGCACATGTTGGGGTTGGACTGATTGGCAATATAGAAGGAAAATTAGCTTTATCCCCAGAAAAGGAGATAGGTAAAAGATTTAAGGCAGCATCCGCAATTAGTGCTGAGGCACAGTCATGAATCTTAGTGAATTCTTGGTAGCAAGGCCATTATGGCACTTTATTATGATGCCACCCACAATTGTAACTAAAATATTGAACTGCACATGTTGGGGTTGGACTGATTGGCAATATAGAAGGAAATTAGCTTTATCCCCAGAAAAGGAGATAGGTAAAAGATTTAAGGCAGCATCCGCAATTAGTGTTGAGGCACAGTTGATTGATCTCAGAATTAAGACATCTGTTAAAAGGTGCAAAATGTGGCAATGCTTTTCCTTTTCTGTTGCTTCTTTCTGGAAATGGTAAAGTTTTCATTAAACATCGAGTTAGGCCTATATTGTTGCTTTATGCATTTATACTGCATAAAGTCATCATCATGAAGGCCCTGAGGCTTGTGTGTCAACTTATATTTGTATTATTTCATTTTCTTTTGTATGGTTCCTACAATCAATATACTTTTTTTTTAATTACGAGGAATTAAGACAGATAATTCAAGTGTCATGGTGATTGTCAACCATTTTGGTTTTTCTGAGGTTATATTTGTGATTCTTTTTAAGTTTCATAATGCGTCATTTCCTTTTCATCTTAATCATATGCATGCTTTTTTCTCATTTACTTTGTTTTTTTCACATAAATCTGAATTATCTACCTCTCATGTCAATTTTCAGCAAGTTCCTGAGGAGATTGAAAGGGTTATGGTTGGAGTAGAAGCCTATTTAAGTATTCGAAAACGTGTTTCTGATGCTGGGTTTTCTGTCTTTGAGGATATTGAAGAAACCAATAATGCTGTCAATGAGAAGGTATATTAGTAATAGATTTGAAAACTTGCCCTTTTAAGTTATACTAGCTTGTTCCTATGCACTGTCCGCTCTAATTTTCTGTTATCCCAGGATAGAGGATAGGAATGTCAAAGAAGAGCAAAATTTATTTCGTTACTACGAGACTCAGCTTATTTATTTTAAAGACCTTGCGTCATATAGCTTATGTAACACATGGACATTTGTAGCATAGAGACAAAAGTTTAAGATTAGTGGGCTGACATGACTTTCTTCTCTATGTACTTAACCCACGAGGAAGTACAATTATCACTATCAAACACACCAGCATGGTGTTTAATTATCATCAGTGGCCAGTTTGAGTCAACCTGAGTGTGCAGCCTTGGCTTTTGTGTCTCTGCTTTCTAGTATATAACAGGTAGTTTCCACTTGTGGTCCTTGATGGGTTGTCATATCATCGATTGGATGGACTTGACTGATAGAAAGAAATTGCTAAACATCAGAGATATTTAAGATAAACTTAGTGAAGATCGCTCTTCAATCAAAATAGTTTTTGTTTTTTCCCTATTATTATTATTATTATTTATATGCAGCTATGTTTGTACTATTAAGAGTTGAAATGTTTGATTTACAGGATTTCTTGGAGGATTTGTGGTCTCGAGTTCAAGATCTTTCCAGTAGAGGGTGGAAACTTGATAGTGGTATTTGTACTTTCCATCAATTTTAAAATTGTTCTGATCCTTTCCACTGTCAACATTACAAACTGTTCCTATTTTGACAAAGAAAAGCTGTCTCTCTTCTGCTCCAAAGAAGGCAAAACACTTACATAAGAATGGTAGGTGAATTATAGCCTGTTTGGCCAAGCTTCTCCAAGCCAAAAGCACTTTGTTTTTCAAAAAAAAGTGCTTTTTCCCCAAAGTTGAAGTTTTGGCCAAGCTTTTTGAGGAAAAAAAATACTTTTGAGTAGAAGCAGAAGCAGTTTTGGGAGAAGCAGGAAAAAGTAGCTTCTCTCCAAAAGCACTTTTTTGAAAAGCACTTTTGGGAAAAATACACTTAGAAGCAGTTTTTAAAAGCTTGGCCAAACACTAATTGCTTCTCAGAAGTGCTTTTCAAATAAATTAGCCAAACACAAGTTGCTTCTCACTAAAAGTACTTTTGAAAAAAGCACTTTTTGAGTAAAAGCACTTCTCAAAATAAGCTGATTTTTCCAGCTTGGCCAAACAAGCTATTAATGACTGTATATCATCCATTGCTATTTTTCTCTAAATAACAAATTAACAACCATAATTTTAAAATCCTCTAGGGATGTATAATATAATGAGCTGAGCTGAGTAAATTTTAGACTCAATCTAGTTGATTCTATCCAAACGAGATCTCAGCTAAGGCTCAATAGAGCCACCATTTAGCAGGTTTGATCTCGCATGCGTCCAATTTGTTCAGGCTCAGGATAGACTCCTTATAGGCTCTCAAAGGTATGCGAAAGAAAGCTATTCAGTGGACAAAGTTGTGTGTGGTGAAGGCAGCATGGGCAGAGGAGGCATACATGCAGTGGAGGCAGCAATCGACACTGTGAAATCCCTTGGCGGAGGGAGCAGTGGACTAGCAGTTGTAGAACATGGAGCAGAATCTCGTGTCGTGAAGCTCTGTATTCCATAGATTTGAAGCCAAATGGCCAGTAAGAACTGAGCTTAACCTAAGAGATTAGAGGACTTTGGATTAAGGCTCGAGATGGATGATGTTATAGTTTTCTTTCTGTTGAAAGGATAAGGGGGAGATTATGTTTTGGTATTGAGAGGAGAGATTCGACTTTCAATCTTGGAAACTCTTGCTACACACCCCTTTCTATATATTTATTGAATTCACTTTTATTTTCTAGGTAAACGATAAGATTTTAATTCACGAAAAGAACACCAAGTGAGTGCTGAATATGTACTTGATTTTTTGTTTTTGAGCTTGATGTGAAAATCTAATAGGATCGGAATACACACACACACACATATATATATATATATATATATATATATATATATATGTATATGTGTTAAAAAAAGAAAAGACAAGGACCAGATTGGTTTGCTAGCCTTTCGAGTGTATCATAGTTGTTAGAATGTCCCACATTGGTGAGGGAATATGTTGTTGTCTCGTTATATATTCTTGGGCAATTCTCATTTCATGAGCTAGCTGTTGAGATTGAGTTAGGTTCAAGATCCATTTTTTAAATTTATTTTTGTTCCTTGTTTCTTTTTGGTGCACCCATGCAGTTCTTGTATGGAAGATTGTCTTTCGTGGGGAAGCATGTAAGTTTTTTATTTTTTATATACTACTTATATACGAGAGATTAAAATTATTTACCTTATAATCTAAGTTGCTACGACACGCACCCATGTCGACACGACACTAGTATGGGTGTGGATATGGGATCCGTACCGGTTTTGGTCAAACAATTTTGGGTACTTTGACCATGAAGGACGGAAAAATTTGAGATGAGATACAATTTGATTCCCGAAATCAAAACCAAAACTAAATTTGAAGAAAATAACATACATTATCTAGGAAATCAATCCTTTATTTATCTACAACTTGAGAATAAAAAAAAGAAATCCACACTTACAAGCTATACGTAAGTATTCCACAAAATTTCTCATAATTTAGAGATATTTTTATATTTTTATTTTTTTGAATTATTTTTAGCCACATCCCTGCCCGTATCCATACTAGGATCCGTATCCCCGAATGTTGGAATTTACATCTCGAAGGATCAACCTCTAGATCCTCACCCGTGCCGGACACCCACACCCGTGTTCGAGCTACTTAGCTTATAATATTAAAAAAGTCAAATTTTACATGGTATTAATGCTAGATTCATTTCTATATCGGATTTACCCAATGTTGTGCCCTATGATATATTGTCCACACTCCAAGGGAGTTGCCAGGCCTAGACGTGCTAGAGGGGTATTAGAATGTCCCACATCAAGGAGGGAATTCATTGCCTCCTTGTATAGTTTTATTGGACAATCCTCACCTCATGCGCTATTTTTTTAAGGTGGAGTTAGGTCCATGGTCCATTTCTTACAATAGGGGCTAAGATATGCTTGCATTCATATTTGAGCCTCATGAGCTTGGGTGGGAGATGAATCGAGCCGAGCCTAAATCAAGTTGTGCCCAGGTTATTTGCTGGATAGTTTTGGGAATCAACCACTAACCCTTGCATCGAGGTAGGTTGCCTACATTACTCTCCCGGGGTGTGGCCCTTCCTCAGACCCTGCATTCAACAGGATGCTTTCTACACTGGGCTGCCCTTTTTGTACCCTTACTCCCGTCAATGAGGAAACTTGTAAATTGAAATCAATACATACTTAGCTAAAGATAGAGCACAATGAAAGAAAAAGATCCATATAAGTGATACTTATTAGTTAGAAATAGGCTTTAAATCTGTTAGAGAACTTTTAATATTATATGTTTTGTAATTATTATTACTATTATATATATATATATATATATATATATATATATATATATAAAACTTATTTTCACTACTATTATTTTATTTTGGCTTGATGATGATATGTGTTGAGCTTAAAGAAAGAAGTGAGGATTTATATCGCCGATCTCAACTTTGTTTGTGACTGAGGCGCAATTGTTGTTGTTGGTGTTTCTTTTTTGATGACCGAGAAGTCCGTCTAGGATCAACCCTTAGGACCAACCGCAACCTTCAAAATTCGAGGATAGTGCGCCTGCTGTTATACTGTTCTCGCTTGATTGAGGGACTTGTGACTTAGGTCATAGGTTCAAGTCTCGCATCATGTGAACTAAGCTATTAGTGCATGTTTTTGCAGTTCATTTTTCTCTTTCCCATTTCGAAGTAATGTTAAAAGTGACATTTTTTTTTTGTTGGGAAAACTAGTTCCCAGACCGCACCTCTCTTTTGAGGCACAATTGGTTGCTGGAAAGTCTCATGATTTGGCTCCAGTAAGCTGCCCCGAGCAACCAGGTCCTTCTGGAGTTTTATCTGGAATTGCCTTTGGTAGACAAAAGCACGAAGCTGAGTTAAAATATCCTCAGAGGATAAGGAGGCTTAATATATTTCCATCAAATAAAACTGAGGTAATTGATTATTTTATATTGTGATGCTTAAATTGATCCTAGCGAAGGCAAACATGATAGCTGATTCGCTCATAGAGATTTGAATTTGCATATATCCAGCCATCCAGGCATATTAGATATCATGAAGTTCTTATTTTGTTATATGTCCTGTGTTTGTGCTTCCTGTTTTAACTAGAATTCCCTTGCTCTCCTTCCTCATCCTCCCCTCAGGAAATTTCCCCCCAATTGTCACAATTTATCTGTTATGTAGTGTAATTTTAGGTATTAAAGCAGTTTAATTGCTACTATAGAGCATGCATGTTGGGACTAGTCAATGCTAGTTGGTTTCTATGAATAGATGGCTTATGCTGAGGATATTTTGTTTGAGGGTTGTACTGACTAATGGGGATGAGTTACTCTAACTTATTATTTTTACTTGCTCATCTTGCCTTATCTTTTTGTTGTTTACCAGGATATTCAACCCATTGATCGCTTTGTTGTGGAAGAGTATTTGTTGGATGTGCTTTTATTCTTGAATGGATGGTTTGTTGACTCTCCCAGTTTTGGTTCTTTAATTTTAAGTAGGATATCTGTTTCATTTGTTGTGTTTGGGTTTAGGGTTTAATATTACAGGTGCCCTTGTGTATCTATGCTGCACCTAGTCGCAATGTGCCTTTGTTGTATCTGCTGAATTGGACGAGTTTCTTATTCCTTTTCTTTTCGGTTTATGCAAGCTAGTCGAAAGGAATGCACTTCATACATGGTTGGGCTGCCTGTACCATTCAGATATGAATATCTTATGGCTGAGACAATATTCTCTCAGGTAAGAACTGATGCACTTGCTTACTTAATAATGGACTTCTTTGTCCCATGATGTGTATATCTTTTACATTGATTTGATATGGCATTCGGCATATAAAATGAAGACATGTTGTAGGTGTTAGTATTAGGAATTAGTAGACTTTATCGGTGTTATTTCCCTTCCTTCGTAACTCTCTCTCTCTCTCTCTCTCTTTAAATTCTACTATTCTATAAGTGGGAGTTAAGTAGATCCCCATCCAAATGCTAGCTTATGGTCAGAAAATTCATTATGTGGACATTCTGGTGATTTTGGATTACTTTTGTGCATTATTTGATTGTTCTCTGGGCTTTAATGCTTTCTTGTGGACCAGAAATGACGGAATAAACCAGGAATTTTTCGTTCAAATATTAACTACGACCTGCCTTTTCAATATGGGCCCCCGGAGGGTGTGTATCTGTAAATGTCTTATAGCCCGTTTGGCCTAGCTGCAAAAAATCAGCTTATTTTGAGAAGTGTTTTTTCTCAAAAGTGCTTTTCTCAAAAGTACTTTTGGTGAGAAGCAGTTTGTGTTTGACTAATTAATTTGAAAATCACTTCTGAGCAGCAATTAGTGTTTGGCCAAGCTTTAAAAAACTGCTTTCTAAGTGTATTTTTTTCTAAAGTGCTTTTCAAAAAAGTGCTTTTGGAGAGAAGCTACTTTTTTCTGCTTCTCCAAAACTGCTTCTGCTTCTCCTCAAAAGCACTTTTTTCTTGAGAGTAAGATTTGTTCGATATGTGAGTGGTATAGTCACTACCTGTAAGGCAAGCCTGGCCAAACACTTTAATTCTAGAAAAAAAGCACTTTTGACCCAAAAAAAAGCGCTTTTGCCTCAAAAGGAGCTTGGCCAAACAGGCTATTAAAATGCAGCAATGTTATTGGCCAGAAAACTGCTTTACTGTAGCTGTCATACAAATTTTTGTTGTCTCGACCAGTTTACCCCAGTGCTCACATCATCTATATCCTTTCTTACACAATCCATTCCTCCTCTCCTCCCCCCCCCCCCCCCCAAAACCCCCACCCCCCAAATTGAATTTCCTCACCTGGACTGTGTCCTCCACCCCATTATTAGCTCTGCACTTCAATTATTTTAGCTTACTGTTGCTGATTACTTATCAGCTATTTTTTTGATTGCCAACAAAACAAAAACCAAGTTTCTTCCCTTTTTGCTCTTTTTGAATTTATTTGCTAGGACGTAGGATAAACAAACTATAAGAAAAAGAAGAAGAAAAGGTAAACAAATTCAAAAGATTGTTAAAAATGTCAAACAAAGTTCACTTGTTTTCTCATCAACAATTATATTTTCATGTATTTGCCTGTCACTAGATTTACATATTGTCCTACTTTTAGCATGATGCTGGCTACGAATTATTTTGGACAACTTTTTTGCATTTGAAATGTTTCTTTAAGTAATTCACTTAATTTTATCCTTAGAGAGATGGCAGAGGAGGAAGACAAATATTGATTATGTGGCAAGCAAAAGTAGAAAATACATGAAACAACAAAAAAGAATAGCTTAAAAATTAGAAGATGAAACTTATGAACTTAATTACTATCAGAAGCTTATTGGTGTCTCTTTCTCGATTTTCCCTGAAAATTACTGTACCCTTATCATTTTACCCCAGCTGTTTTACTTTATGCAATTAAATATATACAGCTAAAAGGATGAGAGAGTCATATCAAATATACACATATACGCCTTAAGATTTGTGTTAATAATTGTATTAATTGTTCGTAAGGAAAAGCGGGAGGAAATGAGAGTGTTTCAAAATTTAGTTCGACTTGCTCTAGAATTATGTCATTAAAATGCTGAAGTAAAATAATTGAATGCCTATGAAGGTAATGACATTCCCCAGCCACTTGCTGAAATTAACATTGAAATACAAAATGTAATATGATATGTTTGATGGGGTGGATAACAATGACTTGGTTAGTGATGTCCATCTCAGTGTTGTCTATACTCATTTCCGATTATAACAATTGAATAATGTTATGATTCATGCTCTACCTAATCCAACCTTTTCTAATGCGAGCTTGGTGAATTTAGTGAAAACGTATTCAATAAAAAATTACAAAAAGAAAACTTGTCCCGCATGAATATTGAAAAAGAATATCTTATATTTAGCAGTTCCTATTCATGTATTAGAATGTACGTAATCACTCAACAACTCCATCATAAAGGAATATGTTGCCTTGACATTAACTTCAGTTCCCTGATAATCGTAAACTAAAGCTGCGAATAATTTTTTTAATCATACATAAATATGCAAAAAATAGAATCAGTCCATTTCTTAACTTGGTTTGTGTTATATCTCGCTAATTAAGCTTGGGCCCGTGCTTAGCACGTGCTAACTTCACAACAACAACAACAACAACAAACCCATCATAATCCCACATAGTTGGGTTTGGGGAGGGTAGTGTGTACGCAGCCTTACCCCTACCTTGTGGAGGTAGAGAGGCTGTTTCCAATAGACCCTCGGCTCAGAGAAGCATAAGCACCACGTTAAAGAAGAGAAAAACAAGAAGCGCAACAGTGAACAGCCATGTAAAAGTAGCACAAATAACAACCAAATAATCAGGTGGCCGCAATGAAAGAACTGACAGGTAGTCATAGAAATCTAATGCCAACAGAATACTAAAGTACGTACTAATACTACCGGTATGACAGGGGGAACACTAAACTAACTACCCTAATCTTCGACCTCCACACCTTCCTATCAAAGGTCATGTCCTTGGTAAGCTGAAGTTGCGTCATGTCTTGCCTAATCACCTCACCCCGATTCTTCTTTGTCCTGCCTTGCCTCTCCTTAGGCCTTCCAATGTCAACCTCTCACATCTTCTGATCGGAGCGTCTGTGCTCCGCCTCCTCACACGTCCAAACCATCTAAGCCTCCCTTCCCGCATCTTGTCCTCAATTGAGGCCACACCCACGTGCTAACTTCACCTAGTTTATACATATAAAGGTAACCTGAATTTTCTCCTAGTGATAAATCTGGTTTTTTTGCCAGTGGTATTGTCAGCTCGTCACCTTGCTGTCTGTATGCTCTTGCTAATTCATGAATAGTTTATACTCACATCTCAACCGAAACCAAATGTGCACCACTTTGAATCTAACCAGTGGCCTAAACAAATGTTGAAGCTTTTTGCCTATGGAACACAACAAATTCATGTGTCATCAACACCTACGCAAACCCCCCAGAATAAAGCTAGTGCCTCCGTCACAATAAAAAGAATAGTAATGGAGACGGCCTGTCTCTTTGTCTTATCCCTTTAGCTGCCAAAAGATGTGCAAAAAGTGCCACTCGAAGTAATGGAAAATTTTTCGTGCAACTGCAACTTTTCTATCCAATTTCTCCTTTTCTGTCCAATCCATTCTTCCAAGCATGTAAAACAGAAAATTCTGAGTAATGTATCCTTCTCAATATCGAAGCATAACACTCCCAGCTCTACTTTTTAATCTTGATTCCTCTAATTCATTTACTTTCAAGAATGTCTGTGATTGCTCTTCCTCCAAAACATGCATTTCGAGAATTGGAAAATAGATTGTCTATAGCTGTTTTGAGCCATTTTCGGATATAATATAATTATTTTATTGATGTAAATCCAGTCTTCCTTGAAACGAGTACAAGAAAGCAAGAATAAGAATCTTCTCAGATGGGAGTTAATTAAGGCATTCCATGACATCCTTTTCTATTATATCTCTCAGCTTCGATGGAAAAATGTATGGAGCGAAGCCCTCTTGTCATCTGCCTTATCTCCTAAATAGCTCTTAACTCCTCTTTCATTCTTCCCTGCCAAATTGCCTCTGTGAATACCTTTCAAGTAGAGTGGTGGAATTTTATCCTATCTGGGATTGGTCTGTCATGTCCTTTATAGAGCTTATATAGAAATGTACCAGTCCCTCCAGAATTTTATGGTCCTCTCACATATTGGTTTATCAACTAGTGACTTCTCAATGAGTTTGAATGTTTTACGGATAATAGCCATTTTGTGGAGAATCTAGTATTGCTATCCTCTTCCTTCAACCATTTCACTCTTGATTTTTGTCTCAAACACACCTCTTTGGCATCAATGTTCTCTCCAACTGCCCTTTTAACTCCTTTCTCCTTGTACATTGTTCCCCCATCTCTTTTTTTCCTTGCTCATATAATTCATCATACTATTTTCCATCATTTAAAATATTCTCGCACTTGCAATTTTTTCAAGTCGTTACCAATGATTTCATTTGACTACCAGTCACCCTTCCAGTCTTCTTGATGCTGGTAGCTCATCCACCAATTTTTCACACTCTTCTCGAGTCTGTTGCACATATTTCCAATCTAAAGGAGGTGGCCTAGCGGTTTGAAGACGTGGAGTCACTACCCTGTAACCAAGGTTCAAATTTCAGCAGGGGTGACACTAGGTAAATTCTTCTCTTTACCCAAACATTGATGGACAGATTTACGAAAAAACCCAAATAAAATCTTAAGAGGAACACCATGGATTAGGCGAGCACACTTCCGTTGTGGGAAAAACCCTAATAAAATCTTAAGAGGTTGGTTCCCTGCACATGCGCCATGACATGTCCATTATATATTTTAAAAAATCAAAATCTAAAGGGGCTGGTTCCCCTGCTCTTGCACCACAATTCAGTACTATCGAGTTCTGATCGGATCCTGGTTTTGGTTAAGTTGCTAAAATGAGAGTGAGCTTTTCTTCCCTTTCTGCATAAACTGTGATGCTATATCATGGCAAATCTCGTGATATTACCTTGCGCCTGATAGTGGGAAATCATGTTTGTTAATCTTTTATATTTGGAGACAAAGGAAGTACATTGTTGTGAATAAGTAGAAGTTCAAAAGTAGAGCTGTGCTTGAATAAAACACCTCGTGTCTGAATCAACAAAGTCTTTGAAAAGCGCAGTTTAACATGTTGTCTAGATGATAAATAAAGAAGGAAGCAAAATATCTTTTCTCAAAATTTAGTCACATTAGAGGATAAAAGTGGTGAAATTTGTGTGTTATATTTTGCATCAGAGAATAGCTGTAAGAACTGCATTATACGGTGCATCAACTTGTCGGACAGAATATTTTGATATCAAGTGCATATATGAGCTCCTCATGCTGGACCATTGCAAGGTGTTAAGCTGTCAGGAAGTTTTAGTGATATTTTAATAACTGGGATCCGATGTCCAGGGTATCTGCTCGGAACTTTAATTGATGCACATTTGGGTTAAGGAATGTTTGTTATAGCCTTGGCTTTCTCATCTCTTGCTCTCAGGAGAGTAATGTAGTTGCTGCAGGAATACTTGCTAGAGGCAATATGCTTTATACCTACAACTTATCATTATATATATATTGCGTGTGTGTGTGTTCTATACCTACAGACCTTAACTCTGAGAAACCATTTCTATAGGCGCTTCTTGAAAATATCGTTTTTGATGGTCATCAACCTGAACTGGCAGAGTTGAACCTAAAGTTAGGATGAATGACATGTATTTCGTTTATTTATTCTCGTAATTTTCTTTTTTATTTTTGTTGGGGGGACTAAATTGCAGGGGTTAAGTTTTGCCATAACCATAGCTGGTATACAAGAATTGTAACCTTATTATTGATGGAGCATGTTCTCAGTTTACGTTTTATTGCTTCAAATTGTTCCTTGCTTCATCATTGATGCCATGATAACATTATGGGGCTTCTTCTTCATCTCTCCTAATATCTTTTAAATTTGCAGCTTCTTCTGTTACCTCAACCGCCATTCAAACCGACATATTACACATTGGTTATCATCGATTTATGCAAGGTAATCCAAGAACTTCTAGAGCTGTAAGCTTATTTTAAATTTGTTTCTGGAAATTCCCATTGAGTGTTATGGAACTCAAAAAATTTCTAGTTAAAGATACGTCCACGGAAAAGCAAGTCTCTGACTGCATGTTTCTCTTTTTAGGCTCTGCCAGGGGCCTTTCCAGCGGTTGTAGCTGGGGCTGTCCGTGCTCTTTTTGATAAAATAGCAGATTTAGACATGGATTGCCGAACACGTCTCATCCTTTGGTTCTCACATCATTTGTAAGTTGAAATGCTACTCTTCTGAGGTGTTAATTCTAAATTAACTATTACCTTCCATTATTGAGTTGTGTTTATGTACGAGCAGTGAGATCACTCTCTCTTGAGATTTTGTCTTGCAGGTCAAACTTTCAATTTATCTGGCCATGGGAAGAATGGGCTCATGTGTTAGATCTGCCAAAATGGGCCCCACAGCGTGTGTTTGTTCAAGAGGTTTTGGAAAGAGAAGTCCGTCTTTCATATTGGGACAAAATCAAGCAGGTATCTGCTTACATAATTGAAAATTCCACCAGTTAATTGCATATTGATACTGAAAAACTTAATCTGGTCATTTAAGTTCTCAAATGAGTTGTACCACACTAATGGTTGCTGTAACAAGTTAGACGTTTGGCGCTTAAGTTATTTCAATGGCAACTGTATTACCTGGTTCTTGGAAAGAATGTCGCCGCAAGCACATATTTATATTCTCTCTTATTTTCTTGTGACCTTCAATAAATTGTCGCTTAAGTTATTTAAAGCACATATTTATGTTTTCCCTTCATTTTCTTGTGACCTTCAATAAATTGTCGTTTTTATTCTTTGCATTATTGGCAGAGAGCTGGAAGTTTCTTTGTAAAATAAGTAGATCTGAGAAGTACTTGAATACTTTACTCAGCACTTGAAAAGAGGGCATACAATAAAGCTTTAAAAAAGTACCTTTAATTGGATTAGAATATTATGTGAACATATATTAGTTCTTTCACATAATGTTTGGGCTAAAATATTCCATTATTTTTGTGTGTACTCTTCAAAGCAATAACACTTAAAATTTGTTTTGAAGTGCTGTGAGACAAATGAATTAATTTGCTTGGGTATGGTTCTTTGTTGTTTTTGATGTTAATATGTAATGCTATCTTTGATGTTCATTTTTGTTAGCCTCTAAATTTATCAAGTTACTCCTTAGTCCCAGTTTATGTGATACTCTTTCCTTTTTAGTTTGTCCCTAAAAATACATCTTTCTATATTTAAAAACAATTCAACTTTAAACTTCCTATTTTACTTTGAATGAGATGATTTATAACCGCACAAATATCTATGACTTGTTTTAGACCACAAATTTCAATAGTCTTTCTTTCTTAAATTATGTGCCCAAACAAACGACATAACATATTAATAGCTAAAAACAGTATTATGTGAAATTGGTAGATGTTTGGCCTGTTTTGTTAACAGTTTCTTTTAGATGATCTAGACAAAAGTTGACAAGATTCATTCAAGATGAAAGTTTTGAGCAAAGAAATCCAATAATTGAATTGCATGAAGTAATAATGAATATTCGTTTGAGAATGTAATGCACTGGGTGCAGAGTATATTAGGTGATACTGCTATTGCTTTTACTACAAGTATCAATTTATAAGTAATTATATTGTTAGTTCCAGTAAAAGTTGTATATTTAATGGATGTGTTCACTTAAATTCTGCACATGTATCCCATGTTTGCATATTCTTTTATATGAGCTGCTAATTGAAGTACTGCATGAGCATGTTTTTCTAGGAAAATATTTTAATAGAATCTGTGATTTTACCGCTATAACATTAGATAGGTTTTAGATGGAGTATACACTAGAAAGAAGTTAGTGACGTAGTTCATTTTTTCTTGGGAAGAATTTAATCCATTTCCTTATGATGCTTTAATGCAATTTTATTTAGATTTCTTCTTTCCCTCATTCTTCAACAGAGCATTGAGAACACCCCTGCTTTGGAGGAGTTACTTCCACCGAGAGGTGGACCACAGTTTAAATATAGTGCAGAAGATGGTACCGATCCAACTGAGCGTGCGCTCTCTGTAGAGCTTAAGGACATGGTGAAAGGTAGGAAATCTGCCAGGGAAATGATTTCCTGGGTAGAAGAAAATGTTTTTCCAGCCCATGGTTTTGATATCACCCTCAGAGTTGTTGTTCAAACACTTCTTGACATTGGATCCAAAAGCTTTACTCATTTGATTACTGTCTTGGAGAGATATGGCCAAGTCATCGCAAAGATTTGTACTGATGATGATCAACAAGTTAAGCTGATTAGTGAAGTAAGTTCTTACTGGCAAAACAGCGCACAAATGACAGCTATATCCATTGACCGGATGATGAGTTATCGGCTTATATCTAATTTGGCCATAGTGAGATGGGTTTTCTCTTCATCGAACCTTGATCGATTTCATGTCTCTGACAGTCCATGGGAGGTAACTAACCCGATTTAACTAGTGTGGAGTCACTTCTTTACGGGCATTTTTATATTCAATCTCTTCTGAACTTTTTAAACGTATGTTCTCTTTGTAAAAACCTCACCCACCTTTTGTGCTGATGTGCTTAGTTTATTAGTTCTCCAGTCCAAGTAATGCATACCCCCCCACCCACCCACCCAAAAAAAACTCCCTAAATGCACGGGCAACCTTATACACACCAGATATGAAGCGGAAGATCACTTAGGTCAGCTAGTACTTTGTGTTAGGGCTCGGGTGAACACGTCGACCATCTCCTTTTAGATTGTCGAGTAGTCTCGAGGTTATGGTGGGAAATTCTAAGATGGTTTGGAATGCTTGGAGTGATTTCGGACATCGTGAAAGAAGTAATGTTCAATTAGAATTGTATTAGACGGAGGAGAACATATAGGGCGTGGAATGTTGGTACACTAGCACAATAGGAGAGTTTTTGAAGGTGTAGAAATGAGTTTTGTGCATTTGAGTAGCTTCTTATCCCATGTTTCTTTTTTGTGAAGCCATGAGGTTCCTTTATGTATATAAGATTAGATGTTCGTAGGATTAGATGTTCGTAGGAAACCATATCTTTGTGTAGGTTTTCTACTATTTGGTATACTTGTATATAGGCTTTTCTTGCCCAAAATGATGTTTATTACTTTATCAAAAAACATAACCATCTGTAGCAAGTACCCCGTGATTTCACCTTAGATTATTTTTAAGCTTAGAAGTGCATGACATTCCAATGTCATTAGTTACAATTAAAAATCAAAAAGTTCTCCATCAGTGCAGCACATGTCATTACGTCAAATAAAAATTAAAATGCTAAAAAATTCTTCCTCATTCCACGTAAAAATAAAAATGCTAAAAAATTAGTATATAGTGTATTGAAAAATATGTATTTACTTTTAAAAAACATTATTTACTATTACGAGAGTTAATTTTGTAATCTAATGTTTAAAACTATATATTGTTAATACCCTCAATCTTATTAATCCACCTTACTCGGCTGTTATGCTTTTAGAAATTTGATGTGATACTTTGAAACTAAGGGTTGATTGCTTTTGGAAAAGGAGTCGGAGTTTTGTGTACTAAACAAGAAAACTAAACAAAAAAAAACGTATTTACATACACCTTAACTCATTTAAGAGTTAATTGGGTGATTTTCACAAATAGCATATTTCCGTGCCCTTATTTATGTTTTGATCCTGTTTATGTTAGTTCTTCAAAAATAATTTGAAGTCAAAACGTGGAGCTTGCAGGTCAGAACTTGCCCGCAAGATCGTTTGAAAATCGGATGGATAGGTAAAGACTTGCTCTATCACAAGTTCTAGCGGATCGTTAGGACTTTAGTGCAATTGTATCATAACTTTGGTCAAATTTGGACCGTTAAATTCCATTTAGATTTTTTTTTTTAACTTTTAGCCTTTCAAGCACAAGAAAAGTTGGGATAATCGTGCTTGCCACATGGTGGAATTGTGGGTTCTAGCTGTGAAATTTTCAACATTAAGGTGCGTAAAAGGTTTGCCCGGTATTTAGAGTGTGTAAAAGGAAAACCTGTGAAAGTAATTTTTTTTTTTTGGGGTGTCGGGGCTGGAGGGGCTTAATCCCCTTAGTCATACGTTTGAAGTTGATTCTATTGTGGGTTTTTCTGTTCCTGCTTTGGCAGGATTATTTATTACAGTTTTCAATTCCCTTTTCCTGCATTTTTGTCCTTCTGCAGATCCGCTCTTAATTTTATGATCTTGAAGTGTGTTTGGCCATTACTGCGTTTGTGAGAAAATCTCCTTTCTATATTTTAAAGGAAACTTGCAACTTTTTATCTTGTCTGAATATTGTGATATGCTTTGTGTCCTCTCTGCATTACTAGTTTTTTTTCTCTTTGCCTTTGCAGCTCTACTTTCTGTTTTGTTATGATATATTGTAGTTTGATCCATGATTAAGTGTTTGTGTGACTGTAGATCCTCAGGAATGCTGTCAGTAAGACGTATAATCGGATTTCTGATCTGAGGAAAGAGATTTCATCCCTTGAGAGAAGTGTTGTCTTGGCAGAAGAAGCTGCATCTAGAGCCAGAGATCAGTTAGATTCTGCGGAGTCTAAGCTGAGTATCATGGATGGGGAACCTGTTCTTGGTGAAAACCCTGTAAGAATAAAACGGCTGAAATCATATGCGGAAAAAGCAAAAGAGGAAGAGGTGTCTGTTCGTGAATCTTTAGAAGCAAAGGAAGCTCTTCTTGCTCGAGCAGTTGATGAAATTAAGGTATTTTATGTTGTGGTCATGGATATAGCTAAAGGAAAAAATCAACTTGTATAATAATTGAAAATCTTGGATCTGGAATGAGTGCTTAAAATGCTGCCAAAATTATGTGTGGTGTTACAGGTTTTGATCCTTTCATTGTATAAAGGCTTCTTGACTGCTTTAGCGGAACCCCTTAATGATGCATTCAGAGATGGAACCTTGCGGCCCTCTGGTCAGGCAGATGACATGAAGATTGACCTTGAAGATTCTTCTGTAATGGACTTGGACAAGGATGATGGTGGAAGACCGAAGAAAAGGTGGTGTATCCATTAATTGTACCTCTTCATTGTGATGTAGCTAGGACAAGGTTTTTGTACTTATTCTGTTCTTTTCTTCTTTTTGCTTAATTATTTTAATCTTTTGTGTTGGTGAGTTACAGTCATCCTAATGGAAGCAGAGAAAGAAATGGCTATAATCTTGATGGAAAACAGCAATGGTGTTTATCAACTCTGGGTTACCTCAAGGCATTCACCAGGCAATATGCTTCGGAGGTAAGTACTTGTCATCTAACAATTACCATATCGGACCTACATCTGCCACTACTAGTTTTGTCAGCCAAAGTGACGGGAGCCCTTCTCTTATAAAGAATGTAGTGAAGGGTGAATTGACCTTTTTTTTTTAAAGTAAAGAAAAATGCCTAAGAGTTGTGAAAGTGAAAATAAAAGGAGAGGTTCAACCATATCTCTCTAATATCACTGAGAGTGTGAATTACTCCCGTGCTGCAAACTCATGGACCTAACTGTTAGAGTTGCTTAACCTGATCTTTCTTTGTTTCATTTGTTTGGTGATCTGCAGATATGGCAAAATATTGAGAATTTGGATGCTGAGGTACTAACTGAAGATGCTCATCCTCTATTTCGAAAAGCTATATACTGTGGCCTGCGAAGACCTTTGGATGAATGATGAATAACTCGGTTTGCTTGCACTTGATGTTTCTGTTGAGTTATTGTCTGTGTATCATGAGTATTAGATTTTGTTATGTTGATTAGATCATTTTAGTTGAATGTAAAAATAGTTGGAGCAAAAGCAAACAACATTAGCAGGAAAAATCGTGTATTTTTAAGACTCTAGAATTCGTTTCATTTCGGTATAATTCAGGTAATATTTCCCGAATGATTTTTGACTTTGAATGCACATTTATTCCTTCCTCTTGGGGTCATTGTTACACACACTTGTACATGTAAGACAAAGACCAAGTGTAATAAGTGAATTGTGATGGATCCCCCTATTCAACTACCCATCCAAGAGCATTTGGCTTCATAGACTAATCTATTCATTGGTAGGGCATTTTTTTCTCTCTGATTTGCATGATTTCTTTGTGTGTTCTTAATGTTAAAGGACGAGATAATCATCCAAGTTCGGGAATCTCAACTGGAATACTTCATTGGTACTGGTTATGAGCCACATTCAGCGAAGAGTTTCTGGAATGGGATAGAATGAAATATTATGCACATGTTTGGCTCATATTTTATGTTATTCCAGCCCTGCTTAAGGTTTAAATGCTGCTCAGAAAACACTCAATCGATGGGTTTATTGTTGCTAAAATACATAAGTTGACGGATTTGCTTGATCTGATTTTCTTCATTTCAAAAAGATTTGTACTATTACCTTATTAGTCTATTTCAAAATAATTGATATATTTTAATATTTTTTTTAATGGGAAGCACTTATAGGCGCACAAATGCTATGATAAGTTTAAGACTATAAGTTTCAAAAGTTTACAGCCACACAAATGCTATGACTTTACATATCTCAAAAGTCTTCCCTTATTTATTAAAGTTTATGTCGGTCAAACTAGACAATTAGTTGGGGGGGGGGGGGGGGGGAAACTAGCCAAGTTGGCCAGCTTCCTTGATACTGTAGTAACGGGAAGTTTGACAACTAACAGACTAGCAACTGTAGACAAATTAATTCGAAAACTAATAATTTATTCTTATACCAACAGTAGTGGTTCCTAGTTCAGAGCATAAACATGATACTTTATTATTTCATTTACTGTAATAAGAGTTGTATGTTAATGAAAATTTTGTGGCCGGAGGGGGGGGGGGGGGGTGAATACTATAAGAGAAGGAGAGATTAGTTGAACTGACTTCTAGTTTAACGATTGCAGAATTATGAGCTACGGAAAAATAATATAAAATAATGCTTATTAACCCATCAAATTGTTCCAGTGTCGATCAAAAAAAGAAAATCAACATGTTGTAAGCGTTTAGATGCTCTCTCGATGACAAATATTTTATTACCATTTTTATTACTCCATTAGTTTATTACCATTACACACGGGACCCATGAGTCCACTTGTTAAATAATAAAGAGCCTTATATAAATATGAGTTGGCATGTGACCATGATGACAACAGCAACATACGTAGTATTATCTCATACCGTGGGGTCTAGGAAGGGTAGTTATACGCAAATCTTACCCTTACCTTGTGAGTATAAAGAGGTTGTTTCAATAGACCCTCGGTTCATGAAAGTATAAGCACCACATTAATGAAAATATAGACAAGAAGAGACAGTACCAAAAAGCCATATAAAAACAGAATAAAAATAACAAAACACTAAGGTGATCAACAATGAAAGAAAACAACGGTTAAGCATAAAAACCTACTACCAACAGAAAGCGAGATTGCGTGTCAATGCTACTGTTATGAACACTCTATACTATCTATTGTACTACTGTCACGACCCAAAATGTGACATGCCGTGATGGCGCCTATCTCAATACTAGGCAAAACGATAACATCAATAACCCTTGATTTCCTTTAAGTTTGAAAAACATAATATTTAAATACAATACAAAATCCCACAAATACTAAAATGAACACTTCCCAAAACCTGGTGTCACTGAGTACATGAGCATCTATATATTACAAGTATGGATAATATGGTCTATAATAATCTGAGACCAAATGCAATAAACAAAAAAAAAGATAGGGAAGGAGAGACAAGGTTTGCGAAACATGGCACCTACCTCTAAATCTCTAGAAAATCGACTATGTGAAAGAATCAACCATCACTGTATTCAGGATCACTTGGATCTGCACACGAAGTGCAAGGTGTAGTATGAGTACAACCGACTTAGTAAGTAACAATAATAAATAAGGAACTGAAGATAGTGACCAGCTACACAGTTATAGTTCATTTTCAGTAATTCCAACAGAGAATAAACATGCTTTCAAATCCAACAGTTTAAGTCAAATCAATTTATACAGCTCAAGTTCATGTAATCCAGATATAAAATCTTTCAGAGAGTTTCACAACAATGACAAATAGTAACTAAGTACAACAACAAATGAAAAATAAGTACAGCCTCTCAGGGCAACAGTCACACAACTCGTCACAACAGCTCAATCACTCGGCTCTCAGCCCTTAACACTCATGCTCAATGGGTACCCGCGCTCACTGGGGTGTATAGACTCCGGAGGGGCTCCTACAGCTCAAGCGCTATAATCCGCACGGACAACTCGCGTGTTGCACGGATAACTTACGTGATATAGTATAATAATATATGAATCCGCACGGACAACTCACGTGCTATAATAATATCTCACAATCAGGCCATCGGCCTCACTCAATCATAAATCTCTCCAGTCTCTCGGTCTCCCAATAATCATGATACTCAGCCCAAATAACAATAATATAATGCATCAATAATGAACAATAGAGACTGAGATAAAATAAACAAGTAAACTGTGACTCAGTACAAAACAATAATGTAGCAGATAATTCAACATGCGCACGACCTCTATGGATCCCAACAGTACTAACATATAGTCTAAACATGGTTTCTAACATGACTTACACTTAAATTTCCACAATACATAGAGAGTATATAGCTAACAACAAGTTATTCAACTTTACAGTTTCACAGAACGGACCAAGTCACAATCCCCTCGGTGCACGCCCACACGCCCGTCACCTAGCATGTGCATCATCTCCAAAATAATCACATGACACAAAAATCCGGGGTTTCATACCCTCAGGATCAGATTTATAACTATTACATACCTCAAACCGTGAAATTCTTATTCCGCTAAGCCTTTTCCTCGCGAATTGGCCTCCAAACGCCTCGAATCTAGCCACAAATAATTCGATTCAGTAAATAAAATTTATTGGAATTAATTCCATAAGAAAATGCTAATTTTTTATAAAAATCCGAAATTTAGCTCAAAAAATACCCGTGGAGCCCACGCCTCGGAACCCGACAAGAGTTACAAAATCCGAAAGCCCAATCAACCACGAGTTTAACCATATTAATTTTATCAAAATCTGACCTCAACTCGACCATCAAATCTTCAATTTAAACCAAGAGGGGTTTTCTAAAATTTCCAACCTAATTCACCCATTAAATGATGGATTCAAAGGTATAATCATGGAAATTAATCAAAATTGGATAAGAATCACTCATCCCAAACACCCACGCAAGAATCTCTCCAAAAATCGCCTTTTATCAAGCTCCCAATTTGATTTTGTGTTATGAACTCAAAATTTCCGTTTTGGAACTTTTAATTCTACCCAGAAATGCCCTCATCGCGTTCGCGACCATGGCTTCGCGCTCGCGATGCCTTCCTACCTCTATCCTTCGCGTTCGCGAAGGTTTAGCGCCAGGCAAGCCCCAACTCCTTTTCCTCTTCGCATTCGCGTCAGCCCACTCGCGTTCGCGTTGGCTTCCCAAATTTCTTATTCGCGAATGCATGAGACCCTTCGCGTTCGCGAAAAACAATACCAGATATCACTTATAGCAGTTGCAAAATAAGAAAAAATGATATGAAACCATCCCGGAACTCACCCGAGGCCCCCGGGACCTCAACCAAATATACCAACAAGTCCTAAAACATCATACGAACTTAGTCGAGTCTTCAAATCACATCCGACAATACTAAAAACACGAATCACACATAGATTCAATCCTCATGAAAACTGAAATTTTAAGTTTTCACAAACGACGCCGGAATTTATCAAATCAAGTCCGATTGACCTCAAATTTTGCACACAAGTCATGAATGACATAACTGACCTATTAAAATTTTCAGAATCGGAGTTCGGCCCCGATATCAAAAAAGTAACCTCCCCCTTCCCCCCCCCTCCCCAATCAAACTTTTCAAAAATTCAACTTTCGCTATTTTAAGCTTAATTCCTCTACCGACCTCCAAATAATTTTTCGGATACGTTCCTACGTCCAAAATTACCATACAGAGATATTGGAATTATCACAATTCGAATTCAAGGTCGTTTACACATAAGTGAATATCCGGTCCACTTTTTTAACTTAAGTTTTTAATTATGAGACTAAGTGTCTCATTTCACTTCGAAATCTTTTCGGACCCGAACTAACTAACCCGACAAGTCATAAATCAACTGTAAGGCATAATTGAGCAGTAAATGGGGTACGGGGCTGTAATACTCAAAACGATCGGTCGGGTTGTTACAACTACCCTAATCCTCGACCTCCATACCTTCCTATCAATGGTCATGTATTCGGTTAGCTGAAGTTACGTCATGTCTTGCCTAATCACCTCTCTCCACCTCTTCTTTGGCCTACCTCCGCCTATCCATAGGCCCTCCAATGTCAACCTCTCATGCCTCGTTACCGGGGCATCTTTGCTCCTCCTCTTCATATGACCAAACCACATAAGCCGCGCTTCCCGCATCTTATCCTCAATAAGGTCCACACCCACATTGACGCGAATAACCTTATTTCTGATTCTATCTAACCTGGTGTGCCCCGCACATCCATCTCAATATCCTCATCTCTGCTACCTTTCATGTTCTGGACATGAGCGATCTTGACTGGCCAACACTCAGCACCATACAACATCGTTGGTCTGACCACCACTCTGTAGAACTTACCCTTAAGTTTCGGTGGCACCTTCTTGTCACACAAAACACCGAAAGTGAGTCTCCATTTCATCAATTTCGCCCCAATGCGATGTGTGACATCTTCATCAATCTCCACATCCCTCTGAATATTAGACCCAAGGTACTTAAAACTCATTCTCCTAAAGATGACATGCGAGTCTAGCCTCATCTTCCCTTCCCCTCCTTGAGTCTCGCCATTGAACTTACACTCCAAGTATTATGTCTTGGTTCTGCTCAACTTGAAACCTTTAGATTTCAAAGTCTGCCTCCATACCTCTAATTGCGCGTTCACACCGTCTCGCGTCTCGTCAATCAATACAATATCATCTACAAATAGCATGCACACGACACGCCCCCTTGGATGTGGTGCATCAGTACGTCCATCACCAGAGCAAATGAGTTGGCATGTGAGACATAAAATAAAATTTCTCGTATTCGACAAACTCCAAAAAAACTTTTATGTCAAAACAAATAAAAACAAACCAAAACCATAAAGCTTCAAAAGCTATACAACTTGTTTGGATGGTTGTTACCCATTATATCGTATTGTATTGTTATCCCAAAATAATGTTTGTTTTGACTGTTTAGTTAAAATTAGTTGTATTGTATTGCTAAATTTATTGTTTCGGAACAATAAAAAGTCCCATTTTTTTAAACAACCAATTTGGTGTGGTGGGATTGTTTCCTATTTTTCTTTTCAATTATGCCCTAACTTATTATTCCACAATTCTATTTTACCCTTTACTTTTTTTTATTTTTTATTTTAACTCCAAATATCTAACCTATAACCCTTTTTGTCTTCGTCCCTTTTTTCAGTTATGGATTATATGTCATGTTGGGAAATATTACTTATGATCTAAATTCTGAATAGAGTGTACTTAACATTTTATTTTTTATTTTATTATTATGATTACGACCTACTTATGAATGAAGTGTACTTATTATTGTTTTTAATATTATTAGCTTATTCTACTAATTTTGTTAGAATTTGCCTGAATTTTATTGCTTAATCTATTTATAAGACATAATCGATGATAAATTAGTAGAAATGAGTTTTCTTAAATTATTTTTATGCGTAATTCTTGATAAATTTAATATTTAAAATAATTGAGGATACTTTAGTTAACTTATTAGTTACAGTACAATACGATACAGTCAACCAAACAATAAAATATTATTTAACGACAGCAAACAATACAATCTATCCAAACGTACATTATAAAAAGAGTAGAAATGGCGTGGGATAGCCACTTTTTAACATGTTATTTAATTTTTATCTAGTATTTTTAATACTGAGCAAATATAGCCACTACTCTATTAAAATTAATACGAAAGGATGTTTTTACCCTTTCTTCATGAGTGTTGTGTAAATATTAAGGACATGGTTTACTTAACATTTACACAACACACATGAAGTTAAAGACGCCATGTCCTTAATATTTACATAGCACATATGAAGTTAAGGACATGATGTCCTAAAGTTTAACAACGGAAGGTGCAAATACACGACACTTTGTACTTAAATATTTACAAAACATTCATGAATTTAAGGACACCATGTCCTTAATAATTACATAGCACCCATGTCTAGCACATGAGTATTTTCGTCCGGACAAGTAAAAAATTATTAAGTACTGGCTAAAAAATAAATATATTTTAAACAGTAATTAAAGAATAAAAACATCTCTAAATAGCATACGGTAATGTTCATCTATTACCAAAAACAAGCCATTTATGGATATTATTAGGAGAGCCGTGTATGTCCAGTCTAGTCTACCTTTCGATCCACAAGGATCGGGATCAAATGAATGCGTATTCTCTTTTCGGCAAGCGAAGATATACTTCTAACATCTCAGTAACCAACGATCAGGCGAGACAAAAATTATTTAGTTTGAATTTTTCTGGTAAAAAGAAAATAGGATTCCTGATTATTCAGATCTTAATCGAATCATATGTGCTGGGCAATATAATCTCGTATATTTGCCTATTCTCCACAAGAATTCTGATTTATTGTCAAAAATGCGAAGAAATAAATTTATCATACCATTACACTCAGATTCAAGAACTCGAGAATGAACTAATGCACTGTTCAGGTATCTCGATTGAAATCCCGGTAAATGGTATTTTACTGTGAACTTTCCCTTAGCCGACAATGATTCAAAGAGAGTGTTACTTTATTATACGTATATGTTTTTTCTTGAATTCCCTAAAATACCCTTCCCTTGCCCTAACCCATTTCTTTTTCTTCTTCCTCTCTACCATAGCTTCACAAGCTTTCTCCAATATTTGGGTTATAACTTATAAACAACATAACTACTCTATGCTTTAATATGCTTCTCTTTACAAATTACAAAATAAGTAGCAGGCTTAGGGTTCATCAGAATTTCTCTTGGAAACCTAAAAAGCACTCACTTTGATTACTCTAATTCAGCAATGGAATACGAAGAACAAGTTCTTGTAGATCAAAACTTCCCCTTATTCTCCCGCAAAACTAAACCCACGACCCGAAACCCGGTTCCTGCCCCAGCCGCCGTCGCCGCCGCCGAAAACCCCAAGCAGCAGCTTCTCAAGGAGACCAACTCTAGTCCCACACCTAATCACATCACCTTCTCCGACTTGGGCCTCGCCGAATGGGCAGTCCAAACCTGTAAAGAACTGGGCATGAAAAAGCCAACACCTGTACAGCACCACTGCATCCCTAGAATCCTCTCCGGCCAAGATGTATTAGGTTTAGCTCAGACCGGTAGTGGTAAAACGGCGGCGTTTGCATTGCCCATTCTCCACCGCCTTGCTGAAGATCCTTACGGAGTGTCCTGTTTGGTGATCACACCCACGCGCGAGCTCGCTTTCCAGCTGGCAGAGCAGTTTCGGGCCTTGGGTTCCTGCTTGAATTTGCGGTGCGCTGTGGTGGTGGGAGGTATGGATATGATAACCCAGACCAAGACTCTGATGCAAAGACCGCACGTGGTCATAGCTACTCCCGGTAGGATTAAGGTTCTCATTGAACAGAATCCTGATATTCCCCCCGTCTTCTCCAGAACTAAGGTAAAAGCAGCTCCTTTCAGTTCTCTCTTAAGGTTGCTAGTTCTGATGTAGTAGTAACTTTTTTCTGGTAAACTCAGCTATGAATTCAGATCCTATAATGTGAGGTTAGTTGAGGATTTCTTAGAATTCTATTATTATAGCTAAAGAATTAACGAACAAGGTCAAATTTTTTTTTTTTTTTTTGATAACCGTGGTGTTCGGACCACCTTTTGCGCACCTCGACTAATATTCCACGGAATACCTGCCATCTCCCACCAGCAACAACAGGTACCAGATAACTCTATCCACCAAGGCTTGGATAGATGTGAAGAAATCACCTAGCTTTTTTGCGTCCACTGGGATTTGAACCTGATACCTCATGGTTACCACTAGGCCACACCCTTGGGTGCCAAAAATGTGTTCATTTTCAGGGAGATTCTTTTTAAGAATGCATGTCGGAAGAGTTGGATAAGTTAGTGCATTATTACAGTGCTGGTTTTTGTCAAATACAATTCAAAAGAACCCTTATTATAAAAAACTCTTTTTTCTCTTTGATAAGTAATGTCGTAGAAGTATATTGATATGTGGGTACACGAAAGTTCTGGTAAAGCTTCATAGGACTAACATCTTTTGTGCCTTGGTTCATCAAAAGGCTGGTAAAAACTATAAGACTTTTTGAGAATGAACATGCATATAGCACCAAGGCAGATTGTACGTTTTGAATTGTGTAATGATCATCTTTGAGCCATCCAGATCTATTTTTATCTCATTCAATAAGAGCCAGAATAGGCTGTTTGCTAAGGAACGATGAAGTTTTAGACACACTTCATTTTCTATAGAGACCAGCAAAGCAGCAGTTATTTGCCTAAGCAGGCAAATACCTCTTCTTCTATTTGTCTTCTGTTTTTATGACTCTGTGCTTCATGCCTGAAGGGTGAAAGTTCATTCCTTTATTTCCTTATAGTCCCATGTTCCTGTTAGGCTTCGTTACTGTGAAATTAGTCTAATATTAGCAAATACACATACTAAACCACATGGATAGTCTTCCTCTCCAATTGTGAACGCTTATCTCTATGTTGCCTTTCAGTTCCTTGTGTTGGATGAAGCAGATAGAGTTCTAGACGTAGGGTTTGAAGAGGAATTAAGGGCAATATTTCAGTGCTTGCCAAATAATCGACAAACTCTTCTATTCTCTGCAACAATGACTAGCAACCTACAGACACTACTTGAACTTTCTGCAAACAACGCGTATTTCTATGAGGCATATGAGGGATTCAAGACGGTAGAGTCGCTTAAGCAGCAGTACATTTTTATTCCCAAGAATGTGAAGGATGTCTATCTGCAATACATTTTATCCAAACTCGAAGATTTGGGTGTTCGCTCTGCCATCATTTTTGTTTCCACCTGCAGGTACAATTCTTTTTGAAGCCCTATAAACTCATTTTACTAATTAAATTTCTATAAAGAAGTGTTGGTTTTATCTCAGGAGACCTTTTCTTGAGGTTTTATTCAACTTTAAGATGGCCACACCTGCAAAACGACAAGAAAACAAAGTTTAACTTTCTGGTTTAGAAGACATAAAACCAAAAACTCAAAAGTTTACTTAACATACATATATATATATATGTATATATGTTTTTAGTGGCCTGCTATACAGTTTCTTTAAAAATGAAAATTCAAGTAATCCTTTCATTAATAGCAGCCCAATCATTGTGAGGAGTATGTAAAAAGGGCGTGATTCAACTACTTTCATCTACCAAGACCAACTATTGCACCAAAATTTATAAATGAAACAAAAAAAATCTTTTCATACTTCTAGCATCTATCTAATTAATCTGGAAGATTCTCGTATTTCCTTTATTCCAGTAAGTGAAAGTATGTGCAGCACTAAGGCATGTAAATAAAAAAAGAAAGAGGAAGTTGATGATTTTCTGGACGTTTACAGTTATATTATACTATTTTGACTAGGTGCTGTCAGCTTTTGGGTTTGTTATTGGAAGAACTCGAAATGGATGCTGCGGCATTGCATTCATACAAGTCCCAGTCACTGAGGCTTTCTGCACTTCATAAATTCAAATCTGGGCAGGTCCCAATATTGGTTGCTACTGATGTTGCCAGTCGCGGTTTAGACATTCCGACGGTTGATCTGGTGATAAATTATGACATCCCAAGGTTTGAGTTTAATTGGATATTTCCATTACAAGTTAATCAAAAAGAGTTTGATGTGTTAAATGTAGCGATTGTTCGCTGCAGGTATCCACAGGATTATGTTCATCGTGTTGGACGTACGGCAAGAGCTGGACGAGGTGGACTTGCTGTCAGCTTTATCACTCAGGTGAGAACTCGACAGAATTCTTTTCTGCCGCTAGGGTTTTTCAGATCTGAGTAGTATGGCCGGAAATATCTGCCCGTACCAGGAATGGTTGTTTGTAGAAATGCCTGTCACGGAATGTTCAGAACACATCAATAAATTAAACTAGCAATAAGTGGGTATCTGTATTTTTATGGAACAACTGAAAGAAATGAAATCATAATTGGTTATTTCTCCCTGTTTGACTGTGCTTTGGTGGCGGAGTTACTTGATAGCTGTATTGATGGAAGATGCAGGTACCCAGGTGTATTCACCATCTAAAGCCAATTCCAGTCATGTATTATCTTCTTTATGTTTTCGAAGCTGTTATGAGTGTCTTCCAGATGATTGAACGTTTCCTTTTTCCATTTATGTTGACATAGCATGTCATCAATTTGTCTTCAGCTTTTTGGGTGCATTAGGTTTCTTCCCAGTTTGTTAGGACTGCTTATGTGAAGCCGATACAAATTTCCTTGACCCTTCAATTTCTTGTTTGAGAGAATGAATCACTGCTCTTGATCCATATTAGTTGAATTAGCACCATCTAAAGCCAATGCCAGCGCTTTATTCTCTTCTTCACATTTTTGAAGTTGTTGCCTGACTTTCCATGAGCCTCCTCCAGATGACTGAACTTTTCCTCCATTTTAGTTGATCCACGAGCTTACTGCTTTCTTCTTCCATCTCCAGTAGCATGCATCCTTGTTTCTCAACTCTTTGCATGCTTTGGTTCTCTTTCAGCTTCTGAGGATGTTTTCTTCTGTGAAGTCATTGCAAACTCCCTTAGCACCTCAATTTCTTGTTTAAGAGAACAAATCTGTTGCTCTTGATCGATGTTGGTTGCATTAGCACCGTCTAAAGCCAATGCCAACCGTCTATTCTCTGCTTCACATTTCATAGCATCTCACATAGTCAGCTCGAAGCGTATGATCTGTAGAGCCTAGATGCTTCACAGCGGTCTGCTTTTCCTTTAGCTTTGGCTCAATTGCTCCGTAGGATTATTTCGTGACAACAAGCTCATCTTCTTTCCCAGTCAATTCATGAGTGAGCTTTTCTACCAATCAAACTTGCCTCCTGATTTTTGGTTAGTAGCTCATTGTGGGTTCTTCAAGTTCTCAAACAACTCAGCTTTACTTTGATATGTAGTTTCTCCTTCAATTGCAAGTTTGCCTTCATCTTAGTGCATCATGTATTGTTCCAATTTCCTCACTCCACAATTAGATCTACTAGAAACACCTGACAGTGAGATTTTGGGTCATAGTCCATCCAATAAAGGGAGAAGAAGAGAAGTGGGGTTAAGTTGGAAATGAAGAAATTGAATTGACCGACCTTTAGTCAAAAGGATGTGTTACTAATAGTGTGATTCAGTACTAGTGCTGCTTCTCTCTGACTGAAGTCGTTCCCTCTTCCTTTGATTTTCTCAAGCTTACTTACCCATATCATGGAAAAGGGGTACGTCAATGGCGACATGTGCTGTGTTTTTATGAATGTTTTCTTTGTCTTGGAACTAATCAGGAACTTTTGGACTTTCAGCCTGATAATATTTTTCTTTAGCTTTGCTTAGTTTTAAGATTGCTTGTTGCAGAATGACGTGGATCTCATTCATGAAATAGAAGCCGTGCTCGGGAAACAATTGGAGAAATTTGAATGCAAAGAGAATGAGGTGCTTGCTGATATCACAAAGGTAAGAAACCCCCTCCATTTTTTTCTTCCCGAAATGTCTGGTCAGTTTAAATGAGTTTATATGAGGAACGGATATGTCATCATTTGCTAGTTTTCATGTTTCTGAATACCTGTATAGAGTAACTTTATGCAATGAGTAACCCACATGCCTAAAGGGTGCGTTTGGTATGGCATAAACAACAACAACCCGGTATAATCCCACGTGTGGGGTCTGGGGAGGTTAGTGTGTACGCAGACCTTACCCCTTCCCCGAAGGGTAGAGAGGCTGTTTCCGAAACAACTTTTATACCCACTTTATGCAAAAAAAAAAATATACCTCGATGCAATGAGGACCCACATGCTTGAATAGTGAGTTTGGTATGGCAGAAAATACTTTTCAGAAAATTAGTTATCTTCTGATATTTGGTTGTCAGAATAGAGTTTTTTCAAGGGAAAATATTTTCCACCAAAAGAGGGAAACTGACTTCCCTCACTTTAGGTGGAAGTCATTGTCCTTCGCAACAATCTCAACTCTTAGTTTCAAATCCATTCTTTTAACTTTTAACCAACACTTTACATTATTGTCAATTTTTAATACTCAAAAACTTCATCAAAACAATATCCGGTTTGCTAATGTTATTATCAATCTTTAATAAATATTTTTAAGAAAATATTTTCCAATCTCCTACCAAATATTGGAAAACATCTTTCAGGAAAATATTAGTAAGAAATTACGTCACTTTCTGTCGTACCAAATACACCCAAAGTTTATAGTACTAGTTTTATATTCCACTTTGATGTCCCTCCTTAAAGCAGAGTGGTGGTTGAAATTCTTTTAGCTTCACATGAATTTTTTCCTCTATTGAAGGTTTACAAGGCTAGGCGTGTCGCATCAATGAAGATGATGGATGATGGCTTTGAGGAGAAAGCAGAAAGTCGTAAAGCTCAGAAAGTGAAAATGCAACACGAGAGAAAGGGAAGGAATAAAAAGCAGAAAAGAGAAAGAGGAGCAAAAGACGTATAAGATTGAATATCTTATGTATTTACGAATAGCAGACGTTTCTGTGGGAGCTGCATTTTGCACAAGCGGCTACAGAGGAACATGTTAGTTATCAGATGTGGAGTTTTTGAGTTATTTCTCTACTCATCAGCCAAAAAGGAGAATTTCTACATTCTTCTTAAAGTATTGCACCATCAAACTTGAGAGATCAAGAGGTTCGTTAATGTCCAACTTATCGTTATTACTCAACTGGTCATTCTTGACAGCAATGGAAAGGAACAACCTCGAAATGAGGTCTGCAACCTTTCTTTTGGCAATGAATCAGCTTGACCGCTTGTGCTGAAAATTTCTATATGTAATTTGTTTTTGAAATATTGTTTACATACACTTAGTGAAATTTTTGGGCGAGATAACATTGGACGAATCGGCTTGTAACAATGTATCTCTGCCCCTGGAATGTTCATAGTTGATATTTCTGAATATTAACTATTTAAAAATCTCATGAATTTTGAAAATTTAAGAGAGAATACAATGAATTGAAGATGAGAACTGGAGGTGCATTACATGCTCTCAAACATGTAATGGAGATGAAATTGAGGTGTAAGCTGAGTTTTGACAGCTCAAGAACTACTAACCATAGGCTAAGGGATGGACGGAAGATTAACATTTCTGTGATAGTTTGTAAATAGTGGAAAATAGGAATTTAGTGGGGGCAAAAATCACTTTAAGCTCGCTGCTAAAACTATTTACATGAGATAGGTATATTTTTTGTATATAACACATAAATATCTATACGATATTATTTTTCCAATTTTGTTTTGAAGATCCTTTATACAAGAACAACAACCCAGTAAAATCTCACAAGTGGGGTCTGAGAAGGTTAGAATGTACGCAACTTTACCCCTACTTCGGAGGGGTATAAAAATTATTTCTGAAAGACTCTCAACTTAAGAGTACGAAAATGCACAATAGAATTTGTGACAGCATCAGAAATATAATACAAGTATAGTACAAAACAGATGTGATGATCCTTTATGACTATTATATTATTGATGATTTTTATTTTACTTTTTTAATTAAATTTTACGTACCTAATTAATCACATGAAGGTTGCTTGGAGTTGCCGCCTGACCCTTTTGGCTGTCGACCCTTTTGGCTGTCTCATAGTTCATAGAACAGACCGTCACCCCCTCTCTCTTTCCTTACTAAATTGGGCACAAGTGTTTTTATTTTGTCTTCCAAAATGTTGTGCTTATTTTGTTATTGAACAATACCTCTTTCATCGATTTGTTATTCCTCTCCGTTCGTATCTCTTTTTCCAATTTCGGTCTCTATTATTTCATAATTTTATATTCTGAAAAAATAATAACAAAGTCAAAAAAGCAAAAGTACTGGTCATGAACAAGGAGGTGGGCCCCAGCTGTCACCTCGGAAAACTGAGACATGTGTTTGTGTTATAGAAGACGACAGTAATGAGATACGTGGCCCGGCCCAAACACTTTTCCGGATATAAAGGGCCCATTTAGCCATAAAATAAACGGAAAAGGACCAAAAAATACGTTTTAACTATTTAAAATAGCTTAAACATGTCCTCAGTTTGTTTTTGGTACCAAAAATATCTCTGCCGTCTATATTTTAGATCACAAATGCATTTAAACCGTTAGTCTTGCCATTGAAGGTGACATGACAGTCCCACTGAGTTAGATTTGCTTACAGGAATCCACCTAAACAATCCAGCATGATAAAATTATTTTTTCAGATTTTTTTTTCTAAATTTTTTTATTAAAATATAAAATCAACACTTATTCCGAAAAAAATAAAAAAATTCCGGAAAGAATTTTTTATTAAAATATAAAATCAACACCTATTCCGAAAAAAGTAAAAAAAATTTCGGAAAAATTATTTATTTCGGAAATTTTTATTAAAATCGAAAATCAACACTTATTTCGAAAAAGTGAAAAATTTTCGAAAAAATTATTTATTTCGAAATTTTTTATTAAAATACAAAATCAACACTTATTCCGAAAAAGTAAAATTCCGGAAAAATAAATATTTGGGGGTTATTTTTTCGGAATTTTTTACTTATTTCGGAATAAGTGTTGATTTTATGTTTTAATAAAAAAATTTGAAATAAATAATTTTTCTGGATTTTTTTTTTACCTTTTTCGGAATAATTGTTGATTTTGTATTTTAATAAAAAAAAAATCAAAAATTATTTGTTCTGAAAATATAAGTTTGCAATGCTGGATTGCTTAGGTGGATGGCCATGCAAGCAAATCTAACCCAGTTGGACTGCCATGCCACCTTCAATGGCAAGACTAACGGTTTAAGTGCATTTGTGGTCCAAAATATAGACAACATAGATATTTTTTGTACAAAAAATAAACGAATGACATTTTTGAGCTATTTCAAATAGTTTAAGGGCATTTTTGGCCCTTTTCCGTAAAATAAATTCACTCTTTTCCGAAAAAATACTTTTTTTCAAAATCATTGTTTGGCCATGAAATTTTCAATTTTCATTTGAAGATGAATTTTGAAATTTTTCAAAAAATTTTAAAACTCCAAAAAATTATTTTTTAATTTTTTTTTATTTCATATCCTTCACAAAAAATCAAAAACAACTCAAAATTTTATTCATGTCCAAATACAACTCTAATTTTCAAATATCATTTTCGTTTGAATTGTTTTCACCTTTTTTCAGAAATTTTATAATTCTTACGTCCAAACGCCCACATAAACTTTCAAAAAGAAAAGGGGTAAAAATTAGAAATAGCCATATTTACAATTGGTAATTGAAAAATAACCATAGTTTCAAAGGTACATTTTAGCCAATTTTTATGCAAAGATAAAATCTGAACAAAAACACTCTTAAAAATCCGAAAATATTCTAGTTCTAGCATAATATGCTGAAGTCAATTTTTTTTTTACATATGAACTTCCAACATAATATGTTGAAAGTTTATATGCAAGAGTTTTATAATCTCGTATATTATAATAAAACTTGTCGTGTGCTGAATTTCCAACATAATATGTTGGAAGTTTATACGCATGAGCTCCATAGTACCGCATATTATGCTGAAACTTTCCGTGTTCAGCAAAACAACAACTATTTTTAATGACTTTACAAATATTGATTATTTTTCGATTACCAATCCGAAAATAGCTAGCCCGTGCCACGATAATGAGTATAATGACCAGAAAAGGAGATACGCGCCCGGCCCGGCCCGGCCCATCCTGTTATAGTAAACTTTCCCCCTCCGTTGCTGGTTAGTAGGTCTCTGTACTGTACAACCAACTGCTTATTCTTTAGAATCTCCGCTCCCCTTCTCATTTTAATATTCGCAGACATAAGCCTTTTCTCTGCTCTTTCTTCTCTCTCTCTCTCTTTCCCTCTCTCTCGCTCTAGGGTTTTGCATACTATATATAGATATACAATACATACACATATACATACACGCGCAGGCACGCACTCAGACTCACCAACCTCAGGAGACTCTTCGTATTTTCCTGAATCAATGGCCTCTTCTCTTCTCAAACCTACCGCCTCCTTTGTTCGACCTTCCCGTCGTTCCCAGGTAAATTAATCAAATCTGACACTGAATATATATGCTGTAATTTTGATCCAAATTTATTATGCCTTACGTTGTTTCATTTCCGTCAACTCCTGTTTTGTCTTCTGAATTTTACTTCTCTTTCTCTACTTTCTCACTCTAACTTTTCCTCCCGATTCGTTTACTTTGCTATCTTCCTTTTTCCTTTACAGACTTTCTAATATCATTAAAAAGATCTAAAGCTAAATATCTGATTCTTGTCTTTGTCAACACTTTACCGTCGATCTGATTTTTTTTTTAAAAAAAGGAACTTTATGCATTTTTTGATGAATTTTGCTTCAGCTGAGTTGGGTTTTGGTTTGTTCTTCGTGCAGTTTAAGATGCTGTATTTGAATGGTTTACATTGTATATAAGCTTGCTGTCCGGCATGCCTATTATTTTCCTTGTGGTTTTAATCTAGTTTATGAATTAATGGAAGTTTTTGACTTTGGATGCATCTGTTCAGGTATCATGTGCAGGTCTTCATCAGAGTGCCAACTCTGTCAAATTACAATCGTCCATCTTCGGAGATGCTGTCTCAGTCATGCAATGTTCGTCCTTACAGTTGAGTGAAAACCGTTCTCTTTCTGTGTCCCTTAGCATCATTTAATTTTGTTTTACTGTCCTCGACTTCCCTTACTACCTTAGTGAAAAGAAGCAGATAAAAATGCGAATATTTTCCTGTAGCTGATGTAAAAAAACTAAACCTGCAGAAAATCTGGTGCCGGCAGCATTCAACCCGTTAGAGCAACTGCTACTGAGTTGCCCCCAACAGTTCCAAGTAAGGCTTCTTACACTTTTAGCTTAAACCTTCTGAATTGATGATAAAACCTGTTGCTAAGATGCTCCAATCTGTTTGGCATTTGCTCAGAGTCACGGACCAGTGGGAAGACAAGGATTGGTATAAATGGTATGTTGCTCTGTTTTTCTTTGCTCTGGATTATGTATTTCTCAAGGTTCTGGGGTTAAAAACGTTAGCAGGCTTCATTTCTGATGTCTCTTGATTTTCTTTCCCTTTTATAAGCTCATCAAATCATATTTAACCTTCTGCTGCCGCTTTTTGGATAATGTGGATGGATGATTTGATTTCTTTTGTGTGTGTGTGTTCATATACAGTTCTTGCAGAACATCACATTATATGCATGTCTAAAATGTTAAAGCCTTGCAGGTTTTGGACGGATTGGGAGATTGGTATTACGAATTGCAACATTCAGGGATGATATTGAAGTTGTGGCAGTTAATGACCCATTCATTGATGCAAAGTACATGGTAAGAATATATCTCATGAAGTTGTGGTGTTTGATTCTGAATGGAATTGGGATTGGTATAGTTAAGCTCCCATGTTATATAAGTTCATCAGAAAGAAAGTTTACATCTCTCAGAAAAAAAATTTATATTTCCATGACTTACTGCTGATGTTATGATGTCAAACTTTAAGTATTGGCATCTGAATAGGAAGGGTTGCCAAGTGACTGGAGTTCCTGATATATAAAATAAGGATACATTTAAAAAGCACTTCCTTTAAACAAATATTTTGTGCTGTCTCCAAACAATAACTGGTAAAAATGCAAACCTAGCATAAGATCACCAGATTTTTCTTTTTTCTTTTTTGGCTTTGTATTTATGAATCACTTCCTCCTTTTGTGGTCTATTTGATGCTTTCATCTTCTGATGGAGCTGAAGCCTTTCATTCCTGCTCAATAGCTCCGTTCTCTATCATTCTTTACGTACTTTCACAAGTAGATTTCCGGTCTTCTTGGGTGTAACTGACAAGGGAGGTATATCCTAGTAGTGAAGACACTCTTAACTACAATTTATCACCAAGGGAGTAAAGTGGGAAACAGGGAAAGAGCCACCGTTTAGCTTCTGAGCAGGGGTTTTGTTGAGTTTACCATATCAAAAAAAAGAGTGGAACTTTCTGGGTTAAAGCCGTAACATTTGCTGTTCATTCGTTTTAGGCTTACATGTTCAAGTATGACTCCACGCACGGGGTCTACAACTCATCCATCAGTGTCCTGGATGAGTCTACTTTGGAAATCAATGGGAAGCAGATTAAAGTCAGTAGCAAAAGGTATGACAGTTGAGGGAAAAGTCTAAGAACAATGAAATAAATGAAGTTAGTTTATTGCTATCGCTAATGCAAAGTTCTCTTGATGCAGGGATCCCGCAGATATTCCATGGGGCGATTTAGGTGCAGATTATGTTGTTGAATCTTCTGGTGTCTTCACAACTGTTGAGAAGGCCTCAACACATAAGAAGGTCGAGAACATGCTATTGTTAGCCTTAAGTGCTCTTTCCTTGCCCGCCTCCTTTTTCGTGCAGCTCTTCATGTTGATACTTCTTGGTTGATTGTGCAGGGTGGTGCAAAAAAGGTCGTAATCTCAGCTCCATCAGCTGATGCACCTATGTTCGTGGTAGGAGTGAATGAGAGAACTTACAAAACCACCATGGATGTTGTTTCTAATGCTAGCTGTACTACCAATTGCCTTGCTCCCCTTGCCAAGGTTTGGCTTAAGAACTTGCTTAATTGAACAGCCACGCATGATTCGCTTGCCGTCCACTTCTGACGGTCTTTCCCATGCTGTGCTTGTTGCAGGTGGTTCATGAGGAGTTTGGCATTGTTGAGGGATTAATGACAACTGTGCATGCAACAACAGGTATGTCTCTTCTTTCTTAACACATGTGTAAACCGTGTTTTTTCATTCTTACTATGTTAAATTTAAATTAACGTCGTATTCAGCTACCCAAAAGACTGTTGATGGGCCATCGATGAAGGATTGGCGAGGAGGCCGTGGTGCAGGACAGAACATTATCCCTAGTTCAACTGGTGCTGCGAAGGTATTACATAAGTTCTAGATATATTATTTTCTCTTTCTGTTTCCCTCTTCTTTCCATTATTGGGTTGCGGGGAGAGGGGCAAGTTTGTGGCTCTGATGGAAGACTAATCTTCCTATTTTGAATTATAGGCAGTAGGTAAAGTTCTGCCAGAATTGAATGGGAAGCTCACTGGAATGGCTTTCCGCGTTCCAACACCTAATGTCTCTGTTGTGGACTTGACTTGTCGGCTAGAGAAGAGTGCTTCTTATGATGATGTGAAAGCAGCAATAAAGTATGCCTTCTATATGCTCTATATATCTGCCTCTTGCTTAATGAGGCTACTTTGCCTAATTTGGTGTTTGTTGTTGCTCTAGGTATGCATCGGAGGGTCCACTTAAAGGCATTTTGGGTTACACAGACGAGGATGTTGTCTCAAATGATTTTGTTGGCGATTCCAGGTAGATTTGTGCACTCTTCTCTTTTGATCTCTGACACACTGCTCTTAGGGATCATTCACCTACATGCCTTGGAGGCTTTACATCTAATGTGCTTCAGAAACTAATAATGTCTGACTGCTTCTGGATTTCTGTCTCCTATAGCACCTTTGACCAGATCAATGTAAAACATGTTAAATGGCAGTGGGAAAATTATCCCTCTATTATTGCCCCTGAACAGACCTCTGCTGCTCAAAGATTTCCAGATTCTTGAACCCAAAAGAACTGTAAAAACAGAAATATATTTTTTAAAAAAAACTGTAGAAACAAATATCACCTGCACGCTGCAGTCCCTTCTTTGAATGTGTATCTGTAAAATTATTCATGATCTGACCCAAGGGCTTGTTCTAGTGGTAAGAGTGTAGTGCGTGAAGTATTGGTTAGGCTCACGTCACGAGTTCAAACCCTACCATAAACAAAATTTGGGTATTTAAGTGGAGAAGGGTAGAAAGGCAGGCGCATATTATCCATTGAGTTTCGAACCATGCGCCAGCCAACCCTCGGGAATATCTTGGTTTAAAAACCATGATCTTAACATCTCATTCTAAAGCCATAAGGAATTGGTGGTTACCCTGAAACATTACTAGAGGAAAGCAGGAGGTTCCTCTTTCTGCGGAGATTATCAATGGAGTTGGATGGGAGTTTGTTCTCTTTTTTTAATTTTTGTGGAAGTGGAAGATTTTTCACTATAATTCAGTAAATTATGCGTCAAAGCATAATGTCTATCCTTTTTTGTTTCTTTTAAGTAATTTTATACTGTATATAATTATAATCCAGCACAAAGGAGAACTTTTGTCTTCTCAAAAAGTTTTGGTCTTAGATAAGTTACCCCAAAGAAATAAATTTGGTCTTAGATATGCAAGAGTATAAAGGTTGATATACTCTCCTCTTCTCAGCTACATAAATTTTTCCTGACAAAGAGGATATGAACGAGTTCATCTGAATAAAGGAGCACGAGCTTCTGGTGCATTTCTATCAGACATTTCTGACCTTAAGCATAAGAGAATAACATCTCAACTTTTTATTTATTTATATATTTATTTTTTTAAACATTAAATTCTGCTGAATAAACAACACAAAATTTTGAATATGATGCTAGACTGATTTATTAACAAGAGAAAATTTCCCCCTAAGAAAGTAACGACAACTATCATTAAGTGGTAATATAAACTATAATTATTAGAAGAAAAATGATGGGTGGTAATATAAAATGGGGTCAGGATGATATTGTGGGGATTATAATACGGAGATTAAATAATAATGGGATTATCTAGTGGAATACTTCTTTTGGTAAATGTTTTGGATTAAGAATAGGATATACGAGGTATAATATAAAACATGTGTTTGGATTTGTGACAGATAAATTTGGATAGATTTTTATTTTCAATTTAACCTTGGTCTTCTTCTAGGACTTTGGAAGAAGAGTTTGGGAGAGTGATAGTTTTGTCTTTTGGTTGTTTTATCCCTGGATTAGCTATCCCGCATTAAATCTGGTATAAAAATAATACCAAAATTGTGGTATAACTTATCCCGGAGACAAAATTCTACCAAACAGAGTTGCACAATCCCAGATTTTAAGTGAGGCGGCAGTGACTTGTGTAGGATATAAGTGGACACATCTGCAAATAGTATTAACTGTGAATTATACTATCAATTTGCTGATTGAAGTTATGCTGAATTACTTATTTATTGATCTGATGTGTAGGTCGAGCATATTTGATGCTAAAGCTGGTATGGGCCTGAACAACTCATTCATGAAGCTTGTCTCCTGGTATGACAACGAGTGGGGTTACAGGTATGAACTTTTGTCTTTTATCCCTAACAACCCCCACCCAAAAAAAAAAAGCTGTGATAAAATAAACTTAAAAACTTGTCCATACCCCTATAGCACAGAACTGACATGGTTCTACTGGACTTTAAATCTTTGCAGCAACCGAGTGTTGGACCTCATAGAGCACATGGCGTTGGTAGCAGCCACCAATTAAAATACAAGATAGGAGCTACTGCAAAATTTGGCGCAAGCAACAATTTGTATTTGAAAAAGTTATGGAGTTATAATGCTCCATTTTGGTTATGGAGTCAGTTAAAAATAATAAATAGTTGGACATGTATGATTTTTTACACTTTTTCGTCAAGGATGTGATTATATACACTTGATGCATCGGCCAGAGGTGGACATTTTTGTTTCTTTAAAAGGAGGGCACAATAGTTGTGTCAGGTGTTGCATTAGTCTCATTCTCACTGAGAAATAACCTGCTAAACTGGTAAATTCATATTATAGTAGTAGTAGTATTTTCCTTAGAGTAGGATGAGCAGCGACCCGCCAAAAAACATTGCAATAGAGAACTCTTTAGCGGAAATGGTTTCCTGGCCTATTGAAACTCTTTCAGCCGATTCGCGGCAACACATTACTTCAGATCAGATTTGTGCCAATTCCTCCATTCACAGAATGCCCTTATCAATCAAACTTTCTCTCTCTTACCGGAACTACCCTCTGCAGCTCCATCTTCAGCAGCTGCTCAATCTTTCATTTCGAAAATCAAACTTGGATGTCACGGGACTTTCTCACAACTTCGTTCCTTGCGTTTTTTCCATCTTTAGCAGTTCCATATTAATCGGTTTCATTCCGATCGATCAGTCGAGATGGTTAGCTTGGGCGCTAAGCATCCCTGAGAATGACTATTTGTGTACTTGCCCCTAGCGAGCTTAGGTAGCTCAAGAACTCAGCTTGTTGACTCGGCGAACAAGATTAGCTAGCAAGCTTATGTAGCTCGAGAACTCAGCTACACTCGGGGAACTTGTTCCAGAGTAGAAATTCAGTCACTGACCTTACAAAATATGGTATTTATGTACAGCTTGATACTCAATCCTGGACTAGCTAGCCCATTCTGTTAACTAAGCTACTAAGCACGTTTGTGCTAAACTCATCGTGCTGTTAACTTGTCCATTAGTATTGGTACAACATATTAAGAAATCGTGCTGTTTCTAACTGCTGCGACTTATGAGATGATAACTAACTGCCCCTAGTTATTTTCGCAGTGCACCTAGGCATGATAAAAATATAGTCTCCCTATTTCAATTTAGTGAACTTATTTCTTTTTTTGTTCGTGCCAACAAGAATGACCCGTTTTTATATTTGGAAAAAATTATACCTTTATGCAATGCTTTATAGCCACACAATTCTATGTAACTCATTTAACATTACAAGCTCAAAGTCTTCTCTTTTTTCTTAAACTCTATGCCCAGTCAAATAGGTTCATATAAATTGAGTATATAAAATTATGAATTAATAGTGCCAATAACTTCCAAAATGCATGAAAAAAAATAAACAAAGAGCAAGTATTGACCAATTTATGATTTTAACCTATAAAATCTCCAGGATAAGTGCGTCTAATTTGTACTCTATTAAGCACTTGGAATCGAAAAGGCCAACGAAAGAACATTAGTGCATATCCTTTTTTTCACTTTCATGCATTATTTTTATATAATGGAGAATGACACACCATAAAGCAAGGAAAAGGAAAACAAAGAAGAGCAAGGATGCATGATTCATGTTGCATGCTCAGCAATTAATATTTTTAATATATTTAATTACGAAATTAAATTTGAGATTAGTTTATTTCACATTTGGTTGGGATAAAATCTTTACATAACTAATTCCGAAATTATAGTGTTATTTTTATCCCTATGAGAGGGTGGGATAATAATTCAAATATAATTAGTCCTGTAATAACTTGTTTCCTAACTTGATAACAAGCATGAGTGAAGCTACATGTCTTAAAGGGCAGGGGCGGAGCTACAGTAGTGGGTGCGGGTTCGGGCGAACCCAGTAACTTTTTTCGAAATTCTGTATTTGTATTGAAATATTTACTAAATCTTTATCGAAAAATTACACTGTGTATATAGGTAATATATTAGGTTTTAGAGGTATATAACATATGCTGAACCTCTTTGTCGGAATTTTTTTTTCAATTCTATCAAATTTGAATACCTTGGAGGAAATTACTGTCTTCATAACATGTGTTTACTAATATAAGGTATTGAGCAATTGAGGAGTAGTTGCTTTTCTGCCAATTAAGTCTGTGATGGTACGTCAGTTTGAGTGTCACGTTTTCCGTATTTCTTGTCCGATGCTGATGTGGGTACATGGATAAAACACACTAGCAAAAAAAAACCTTTTATCATTATTGAAGAAGGAAGAGTCCTACTTTAATTAAAAAAACGTCATTACCTCAAGTGGAAGTGCTTACTAATTAGTACTATAATAATAATGGCTGTTTGTATTTAATTATTTATTTGTATGTATAGTCCAGTCTCGACCGTTCTCTATATTCCTCCGCTCCTTTCCTTCTCCCCGAGCTTGAAATTGAAATTCAAAACGCACGAGATATTGGGGAAGACGTAACAATGAGGTTTGAGATTATTCCACGTGAAAAATGCACCATTAGACCGACAGGGTTACAAGGATTGTGGTGAATTGATAAGTACGCTACATGAAGTTGTATTTCTTAAAGAGTATTTTAGCCCTAACATGAGATTTGTTTTTACGTGAATTTGAATTTAATCAAAACTTATACAGATATGAAACATCGAATGAAAAATTAAAATAAAAATACACGATTATATATATATATTTATTTTGTCTATGACATTTGGTAATGGTAGAGATGAATGGTAATCAAAAGGGCGAAAACAAGAGGAAGGGAACGCAGGGTATTAAGTGGTAAATAGAGACGTCTCACTATTGCACGAATACGTAATCTCTTGCGTGCGAAGGTGCGGCCACCGCTATTGGCTATTGGCTATTGGGCTGTTTTAACCTTTTTTAAGAATATCGGACGTGGATAGTTGGACTTGTCTTGTCGTGGTGCAATTCTCATACTCTTCCTCACAATCCCACTTCCCATATTTGATATTCTACTGTGCCAAATCAAAAGTGTCAAAGTTATAGAATTTTTATATTTTATTAGAGTGTGAATTTATATTCAAATTATATGTTGATAATCTTAGTAAAATGCACTATGGTATGTCCATATATATATATATATATAATTTTATATTTTATACGATAGTACGTTTAACAAGAACGAAAAGACAGTTAAAACAAACCAAAAGTATCTTTAAAATTTGTGATATTGAAATGCCATTGACATTTATGATTATAAGAATTTGTCATTAAATATAAAATAAGAAAGTTTAAATTTTAAGTTTTCCAACATATATATGTATGTATATGTATATATGTCACTTTTCTTTCTATTGCTTTGATAATCTTAATTTTTTTTTGATTTTTCATTCGGGGTTCGATATCCGTATTAGAGCCAATTAAATTAAAATTCGCTGTGGGAACTCCACATTGGGTTAAAGCGCTGCAACCTACCTTCGTTAATTCTCAAAAATTAATTGAAAATCAACCTCATCTACAATTTCATCACTTAAATATCTACCTTTTTGAAAGAAACATAAAGTAAATTGAAACACGAATAGAGTAGTATAAAAAGATTATGGCAAACAACATTTCCACCATTATTTTTTCCTATATAAACATTAATCATACGACTACAACCAGAGGAATTAATCGTTCAAATATAACTAACTACTCCTCTAAACATGGAGATAAGTCGCAGCAATGTTAGTGGTGGTGGCGGCAGCGGCGGCGCTCTGGACGACAGTTTTAGCAGTTTTAGGACGGAACTGCTGTCTCCGGCTGCTCAGGCGGTGGTGGATCAGTCGTCTTCGTCGGCGTCATGGAGACTTAACATTAGCGAATTCCGTCTTCCCGAACGAAGCCGCTCCTCCTCCGATCATCACTCCTTTAGTGTCCGTCGTCTACTTCCCACTCCCAGTATGTATATATATATATATATATTCCTCACTTCACTTGTCTTTACAATGTATTAAACCTTTCTACTTCCTTTGAACTTCTTCGGATTTGTTAATTAATGTTAAGAGATTTGAGGGAAGCCTTGGCTTACTGGTAAAGTGATGGCATGTGACTTCCCAGTCACATGTTTAAGCCGTGTTAAAGTTGTTGGCATGTGACCTCCTGGTCACAGGTTTAAGCCGTGGAAATAGACTTTCGTAGAAATACAGGTAAAGAAATGCAGGTAAGGTTGCGTACTTGTGATCTGGCCCTTTCTCGAATCTCGCACATAAATGAAGCTTAGTGCCTTTTTTTAAGGTTAATAGTTTTTTAGTCAGAATAGTACCAAAATTAGACTAGAAGATTCATAGTTCTAATATTGGTAAACCAAAATTTACGACTTATATATATTTACATAAATGGGCGAGGAATCTTTATTCTTATCATGCCATAGTCCATGGAACGTACTGAGCCTTTAATTTCTATTTGCTATTGCTGGGAAATGAATCAGATGGCCAATTTTCTTATGTATACATATTCTCACTGGTATGGGATCGAATCGGCGACAGAACTCCAAGTTAGAGGATTCTTTTTCATTAAGTCATTACTTATTTTAAGTTCAAGTAACAGCACTGGAAGTTCAACTAAGAGTTGATAAACATGATCAGTGAAACTCACAATTGTTTGTCCTAAATTTTGGATCTTTACTTGGAAAGTGTAGATGTTAGTATATGCTTATGCTATACTGGCCAGCAGTGCTCGTAACAGTATCTATGAGTACTAATAGGCTTATGCTATATTACTGTATTTATAATGCTAATCAGCTAATGAGATATGATAACTCATATATGACAACTACAGTAGGAAATTCAGATAACCATATTCATTTTTTCAGTAGTCTCAGTTTTGAGTTTTGCTTTTCCCTTGCCTGAGTTTACCTAATGGAATCATTTGAAATTCATCCGTAGGGAAACAAGGTAAAATTGCTGAATACTACAAAAAACAAGAAAGGCTGCTTGAAGGGTTCAATGAGATGGACACCATTAATGAATCTGGTTGTTTACCTGGAAGTCTAACTGAGGTGTGTTTCTGGAATCTGGATACTGTTTTCAATTGATGATAAGTATGTGAATTTTTGTATCGACCGATCATGTTTGTTCAGGATGAAATGAAGCAGCTTGCAAGAAGTGAAAGGATGGCTATTCATTTATCAAACATGGCTAATGTGGTTCTTTTCATTGCAAAAATCTACGCTTCTATTGAGAGCAGATCTTTGGCTGTAATCGCGTCAACGTTGGACTCCCTCTTAGACCTCTTATCAGGGTTTATACTGTGGTTCACTTCTCATGCCATGAAAAATCCAAACCAGTATCACTATCCTATTGGAAAAAAGAGGATGCAGCCATTGGTGAGTCTTCAAATATATGTGACATCCCTTAAAAGAATTATCTCTGGCATTTGTTCTGTTTCGTGTCTGCGATAAAATGACCTTAATGTTCAATTCATGGATCATATTTTACCTTGTTTCTGTAGAACCCTTTTTACTCATTAGATGCAATTTGTTCAGGGTATTATTGTTTTTGCATCTGTAATGGCGACACTAGGATTACAAATATTGTTCGAGTCAGCTAAAGAACTCATAACTAAGGTATGTGAATTGCTTCACTTCAACTATCCTGAGAATTTTCAGAGCAGCAGGTTCTTATGGTTAGTAGAGTTTTGAGTTTCTAAAATCTTTTACATCAAGACAAAAAAAAACATGCAATTTATAGGAAACAAGAAGACGAAAAACGGGTTGAGTTACTACTGAAATGAAGTTGTAGTCAAACCAGTTAGGCCAAAGATGTTTACATAAGATAAATTAGGCTACTGTATACTACCTAATAAAAAGGGACTGGTTTTGATATTTCTACTGATGTTGCATAGCTAAGTGAAGATTAACTCGCATAGTGCTACTTCAATTGTAGGATATAGACTTGTAACTTACTGCAATTTCACTAACAATTGCATTACCCTTGACATCTTAATCTACGTTTGTTGTTTCGGTGGTTCTATGCTTACGATCAGTCTCGCCCTGAGATGGACCATGAGAAGGAAAAATGGACGATTGGTATTATGGTCTCTGTCACTATGGTCAAGTTTCTGCTTATGGTCTACTGTCGAAGGTTCAAAAACGAAATCGTAAGAGCCTATGCTCAAGATCATTTCTTTGATGTCATCACCAACTCAGTTGGATTAGTGACTGCTGTCTTAGCAGTCCGATTCTACTGGTGGATTGATCCTACGGGAGCTATAATTGTGAGTTCACAATCACAACTCAAATATTTCAATTAGTAAGCTTGTAAATATATACTCCAACCTTGTTTCACACTGCTGGTGATGTTAAGAGTCTAATACATCTTGCATATTCAGATAGCTATGTACACAATTAGCACGTGGGCGAAGACAGTGGCAGAAAATGTCTGGTCACTCATTGGAAGAACAGCTCCACCAGATTTTCTTACGAAATTAACCTATCTTATATGGAATCATCACGAAGAGATCAAGCACATTGATACTGTTCGAGCATATACTTTTGGTGCTCATTATTTTGTAGAGGTTGATATAGTGTTGCCAGAGGACATGCTGTTGAACAAGGCACATAATATTGGTGAGACACTGCAAGAAAAATTGGAGCAACTCCCTGAAGTTGAGCGAGCTTTTGTTCATATAGACTTCGAGTTCACTCACAGGCCAGAACACAAAACTATGGTATAATGACACCAGAATTTAAACTCTATGTGTTCAACCTTAAAGATTTTTAGCGTTGAATCAATCATATTTTTAAAGTTATGGGTTCATTTCTACTATTTGTTGCAATTTTAATAATTTTTACGCATAAATTTGTATTTCGCGTCGAAAGTACTAGGTTCACATGAATCCGGTATCAAAGGGCTAGATCCGCCCCCTGACTACACATCATTTACGGTGTTTCTTTTTGTAACTCAAAATAATTTTAATGTTGCTTCTTAGAGTTGAATCTGTGAATTAGTCGCACCTTTAAGGCTTATGAGATGGGACATTAGCATCTCAAATCTATTGCAGCCGCATTGGCGATTGATTGTGTTGGATATGAGCGCTTAGTTAACCATGTAAAATTATCCTCGTACAAGTCTAACTATAGTATAGAAAAATTATCGTCCCAAGGATTGATTTCTCCTATGAACAAGTTAGTTTTGCTTGATTACCATTCGAGAAATCATAGAAGGTATGAGAATTGATTTAAATACACAATGAAATTAAATTAAACTTAGTTAAGTGTCAAGGGAGCACCCTCCACTTCCAACCAAGAGTGTTATAACTCTGTATTGCTGTAATAAACAATTAAACTTTCTGAAAAAATAAAACAGAAAGTTAGTAATACTTGTTTAACGAAATAGATTCTGAAAAATAAAAACAGTATAGGAATAAATCGAGCCCACTGAATACACAGTGTGTCCTTAAGGAAATTATTCCCCTCAAGTACCCGAGGTGCTGGAATATATCCTCCCAGGATAGAACGATTTAACTCACCAGTGTATTGGTACCAAAAACTCTGATGAACTGCGAACCACTCAATGGTCGTAAAACACACTGGAAAATATTGTGCAGAAGAAGAAGAAGAAGCTGCTCAGAAAATTTCGTAAGGAAAGATTTTGGGATTCAAACTCTATTTATAGAGTTGCTGGCATTGTTTCTAAAAAGGTTTGCAACCTTTCAGAAACAGCCATGGCTGTTGGAAAAGGGGTGTTTGAAATATTGCGAAAAAATGTATTTAAAATAATCCGGGAAAGAAAACGGGCCTGACCGAACCGGGTCGCGGGTCATGGGTTATTCCGGATTGAATTTTTTGTTAATTATTTAATTAATTAATTAAATAATTGAAAGGAATTTTGTCCAAAAGATTAATCAATCATTAACCAAATTCAAATCCGAAGCCGAAGCCGAAGCCAAAGCCGAGCCGAGCGACGACGACGACGGCGACGGCGCGAGGCTTGCCTTTTTCTTAACTCTTTAAGAGCTAGAAGAAGAGCAATTATATATATACCCATCAAAAGCCTTTTCTTCCTCCGATATGGGACAATGTCCCTTTCCCAAGAGAAACTCAAATATTTTATTTTTCCTCCATTTCTCATTTACCCTCTTTAAGCTACACAAGCTTAAAATCCCAACAATCCCCCACATGAATGAGAAATGGCTATAAAATAAAGGAATGCACGGACGCGTGTGTGTTTTACATGCAAGAATTAATTGCATCTGGATAAGTAGGTTTCCTTTTGAACTTTCCGTAGTGAACTTATATCGAATATACTCGGTCAATCGGTAGATTTGATATCTTTGAACTGTCGAGCTTTGTTGTATACCTAGACAACATAAGTCACACAATCAATCCTTAACCATCTATGGTTCTCACGGTTGTGTTCGTTTCAGCCATGAACACCGCCTGGTTTCATGAGTGCTTAGAGAATGGGCCTTTACTTTCATTCCCCTTGAAGCGGCTTACACTTCCCACTCACATAGGTGATTTCTAAACGTGTAATCCTATAGACACACTATCTGGTCATATCCTTCCAGACTTAGCAAATCATTAAAAAAACCTTTAAGCTTTGTTGACTCATCAAAAAGCCTTAATGCTTTACCTCGATTTCTGAACATTGTCTTCATCACGAGAATGGGTTGAGTTATTTGACAATGTTGAACCGTCATTCATAACTTTGTTTGATCTCTTTGAACCTAGCTCGTGGGATCTCCAGTCTGCTAGGTAGAGTTACCGTCATGATGACTTGTCCTAGACCTTAACCCCATTCCCTTTGATGATCTTTCAATTGCCTCTCTAGATAGGCCTTTTGTAAGTGGATCCGACACGTTATCTCTTGACTTTATGTAGTCAATTGTGATAACACCACTAGAGAGTAGTTGTCTAACGGTATTGTGTCTCCGTCGTATATGACGAGATTTTCCGTTATACATAACGCTCCCTGCCCTGCCTATTGCCGCTTGACTATCACAATGTATACAAATAGGTGCCAAAGGTTTGGGCCAAAATGGAATATCTTCCAAGAAATTCCGGAGCTATTCAGCTTCTTTACCGGCCTTATCTAAAGCTATGAATTCAGATTCCATTGTAGAACGAGCGATGCATGTTTGTTTGGATGATTTCCAAGACACTGCTCCACCCCCAATTGTGAAAATATATCCACTCGTGGATTTAACTTCAGATGATCCAGTGATCCAATTTGCATCACTATATCCCTCGATCACGGAGGGATATTTGTTATAATGCAAAGCATAATTTTGGGTATGTTTGAGATACCCCAAAACTCGTTTCATTGCTATCCAATGTATGTGATTGGGATTACTTGTAAACCGACTCAGTTTACTAATAACACATGCTATATCTGGTCGTGTACAATTCATGATATACATCAAACTTCCCAATACTCTTGCATAATCTAGTTGTGAGTCACTTTCACCTTCATTCTTTTGAAGTGCATAACTCACGTCAATTTGAGTCTTCATAATTTTGAAATCCAAATACTTGAACTTGTCAAGTACCTTTTCAATGTAGTGAGACTGTGATAATGCTAGACCTTGTGGAGTCTTGTGAATTCTGATTCCTAAGATCATATCAGCAACTCCTAAGTCTTTCAAATCGAATTTGCTAGCCAACATGCGCTTAGTAGCATTTATATCTGCCATGTTTTTGCTCATTATCAACATGTCATCAACATATAAACAAATAATGACTTCATGACCTGGAGTATTTTTAATGTAAACACATTTGTCGCACTCATTGATTTTTAACCCACTTGCCAACATTGTTTGGTCAAATTTGGCATGCCATTGTTTGGGTGCTTGTTTAAGTTCATAAAGCGACTTAACAAGTTTGCACACTTTCTTTTCTTTACCAGTTACCACAAAACCCTCAGGTTGTTCCATGTAAATCTCTACCTCTAATTCTCCATTTAAGAAAGCTGTTTTAACATCCATTTGATAGATTTCAAGACCATACACGGCCGCTAGTGCCACTAACACCCTAATAGATGTTATCCTCGTTACTGGCGAGTAAGTGTCAAAGTAATCAAGGCCTTCCTATTGTCTATAACCTTTGACAACAAGTCTTGCCTTATATTTGTCAATAGTGCCATCAGCTTTCACTTTCCGTTTAAAGATCCATTTCGAACCTAAAGGCTTATTTTTCGGAGGAAGATCTACCAATTCCCATGTATGGTTATCCAAAATTGATTGAATCTCACTATTGACTGCCTCTTTCCAAAATGCTGAATCAGAAGATGACATAGCTGCTTTAAAAGTTTGAGGCTCATTTTCAAGCAAGAATGTCATAAAATCTGGTCCGAAGGAAGTAGATGTTCTTTGACGTTTGCTACGCCTGGGTTCTTTCCGAGGTCGTTTAGGTCTTTCACTTAACGACTCACATTCAGTTTTATACGGATAGATGCTTTCAAAGAATTCAACATTATCTGATTCCATTACCGTATTAACGTGAATTTCGGGATTATCGGATTTATGAACCAAAAACCGACATGCTTTAATGTTTATAGCATATCCAATGAAAATGCAATCAATTGTTTTTGGTCTGATTTTAACCCTTTTAGGTAAAGGAACTTGTACCTTTGCTAGACACCCCACACTTTGAAATATTTCAAGTTGGGTTTTCTTCCTTTCCATTTTTCATATGGAATAGATTGCGTTTTGCTGTGGGGTACTCTGTTGAGTATTCGGTTAGCTGTAAGGATAGCTTCGCCCCACAAACTCTGCGGTAATCCGGAACTTATTAATAAAGAATTCATTATTTTTTTTAATGTCCGATTTTTCCTTTCCGCAATTCCATTGGATTGAGGTGTGTAAGGAGCAGTAGTTTGATGGATAATTTCATATTCTGAACATATTTCTGCAAATGAAAATTCATATTCTCCACCCCTATCACTTCTAATCATTTTGATCCTTTTATTCAATTGATTATCCACTTTATTCTTGTATTGCTTAAATACTTCAATTGTTTCATCCTTACTATTAAGCAAATAAACACAATAATATCGAGTGCAGTCATAATAAAAGTAATAAAATACTTTTTCCCACCTCGAGATGGTGTAGACTTCATATCACAAATGTCAGTATGAATTAAGTCTAAAGGATTTGAATTCCTTTCAATAGACTTATAAGGATGTTTTACAAACTTAGACTCAACACATATTTGACATTTTGATTTATTACACTCGAATTTAGGCAACACTTCTAAATTAATTAACTTTCGCAAGGTTTTATAATTGACATGTCCTAAACGAATATGCCATAAATCATTTGACTCCAATAAATAAGAAGAAGCTGCAATTTTATTCATACTGTCAACAACCATTACATTTAGTTTGAAGAGGCCCTCTGTGAGATAGCCCTTTCCAACATACATTTCATTCTTGCTTACAACAACTTTATCAGAAACAAATACACATTTGAATCCATTCTTAACAAGCAAAGAAGTAGAAACTAAATTCTTCCTAATAGTAGGAACATGAAGAACGTTGTTGAGCGTTAACACCTTGCCGGAAGTCATCTTCAGAAATATCTTCCTATAACCTTCAATCTTGGCTGTTGCAGTATTTCCCATGGAAAGCTCTTCTTCGGGATCAGCAGTAGAGTAAGTCGCAAATGCTTCCTTGACATCACAAACATGTCGAGTGACTCCAGAGTTAATCCACCACTCCTTCGGATTTCCAACTAGGTTGTATTCCGAAAGCATTGCACACAGATCATCAATATCATCATTCTTCTCCACTATGTTGGCCTGTCCCTTCTTCTTATACTTTTTCGGGAGACGATAATCAGGGGCTTTGTGACCGGTTTTCCACAATTGTAGCAGCTGCCCTTGAATTTCTTTTTGTTTTGCTCTTTAGTCTGTCCAGAAGACCTCTTTCTCTTCTTACTTTTTGGAGCAGTCTCCTCAACGATATTAGCTCCCATGATCGTTGAATTTCCACGAGACTTCATCTCGGCTGTTTTATTGTCTTTCTCAATCTTGAGACGAATCACAAGATCTTCCAACTTCATTTCTTTGCGCTTGTGCTTAAGATAGTTCTTGAAATCTCTCCACGAAGGAGGCAATTTTTCAATCATTGCCGCCACTTGAAATGCTTCATTCACGACCATACCTTCAACAATAAGGTCATGAAAAATAAGTTGAAGCTCCTGAACTTGGGTTCTAACAGTTTTACTGTCTATCATTTTATAGTCTAGAAACTTGGCAACTACGAACTTCTTCAAGCATGCATCTTCAGTCTTGTACTTCTTCTCAAGTGCGTCCCATAATTCTTTCAAAGTATTCATCGCACTGTACATATTGTACAAATCATCCTCTAAAGCGCTTAAGATATAGCCTTTGCAAAGAAAATCTGCCTGCTTCCACGCCTCAACAATCATGAATTTCTCGTTGTCCGGCATATCCGCAGCAGGAACTGGAGGTTCTTTACTAGTGAATTTCTGCATACCAAGTGTGGTAAGCCAGAAGAACACCCTTTGTTGCCATCCTTTGAAGTTGGCTCCGAAAAGTTTCTCCGGTTTCTATGCTGGTGGAACAGCAGTCCGGCTTGACGAGGCTATCGTCGTTGCCGCAATAGTCGCAGAAGAATTTCCGTTATCAATTGCCATTTCTCACTGTAAACAACAGAAGAGTTCAATTAATGGCATAATCAGAACAGTAAACAATACTGTTATTAACAAAAACTGTATGTATAATAAATAAAACCGAAGTTTTTATATACTGTTTCACAGAAAAACGATGAAGTTTTTATGTTCTTCAAATTGTTTTACGAATTTCAATACTTTGATGAAGTTTTTATATCTTCAAATCAGAATAGTAAAATTCAGAAGGAGTAGAAAACCACACAGGTTTTAATCTCCACAAACAAAATACAAAATAAAAAAAAAAAATTCCTTAAGAATGTTATAACTCTGTATTGCTGTAATAAACAATTAAACTTTCTGAAAAAACAAAACAGAAAGTTAGTAATACTTGTTTAACGAAATAGATTCTGAAAAATAAAAAACAGTATAGGAACAAATCGAGCCCACTGAATACACAGTGTGTCCTTAAGAAAATTATTCTCCTCAAGTCCCGAGCCCACTGGGATTCAAACTTTATTTATATAGTTGCTGGCATTGTTTCTGAAAAAGTTTGCAACCTTTCAGAAACAGCCATGGCTGTTGGAAAAGGGGTGTTTGAAATATTGCGGGAAAAATATATTTAAAATAATCCGGGAAAGAAAATGGGCCTGACCGAACCGGGTAGCGGGTCATGGGTTATTCCAGATTGAATTTTTCGTTAATTATTTAATTAATTAATTAAATAATTAAAAGAAATTTTGTCCAAAAAGATTAATCAATCAATCTTTGACCGAATTCGAATCCAAGCCGAGCGAGCGACGACGACGACGGCGCGAGGCTTGCCTTTTTCTTAACTTTTTAAGAGCTAGAAGAAGAGCAATTATATATATACCCATCAAAAGCCTTTTCTTCCTTCGATATGGGACAATGTCTCTTTCCCAAGGGAAACTCAAATATTTCATTTTCCCTCAATTTCTCATTCACCCTCTTTAAGCTACACAAGCTTAAAATCCCAACAGTTGTGAGTTTGAGTCACCCAAGAGCAAGGTGGGGAGTTCTTGGAGGGAAGGAGTCGAGGGTCTATCAGAAACAGCATCTCTACCCTAGGGTAGAGGTAAGGTCTGCGCACAAACTACCCTCCCTAAACCCTACTAGTGGGATTATACTGCGTTGTTGTTGTTGCTGCTGCTGTTGTAAGTGTCAAGGGAAGAAAGGTATAGTATACTAAATTGGAGTTGATTCAAATATAACAAGGTTGGGAGTCTTGATTTCGCCGATTAGGATAATCAATTATTCTTAGGATTTAGGGTACTTTTCATGAATATATTAATCTACTATAGAACGTCTAATAAGAGTCATCCCTTTGGGTTATGCTACTAAGTATAAATCTATGATGTTATATTAAGTATGACTTAAACATATGATTCATTTCATAAAAAAATGCAAGACCTCTTTCGATTATCTTGACTAATACAATAAATCCATACTAAAATCTCTCCTCTCGGTTAAGGAAAGCTCGTTATTGATCGCGTAATGAAGAGCTAACTGGAACTCTAAAGCTAAATCTTAGCTTTCGATTAAGATTTAGTACATTCCTATCAACAAAATTTCATTTTAAAAATTAATTATGATCCTTAACCTAATTCAATAAATGATGTAGAAATAAAGCAAACATTAATGAATGATCACACATACAACCCTTAGTTATTCAACTTGTATCATTTTTAACCTAATTTTTTTTTTCTTATTTCATTTTTAATAGGGATTCCAACTTTTTTCTTATCTCATTGCTTATGAGCTCCACTCTCAATTTTGAATATTGTTTTTGCTTTTTGCTCCTTGGAGATTTTTCTTCGAGCACATTTTGGAAAGTACATCAAAAAATGTATTTTGTATATGCACATCTTGCTATTATAAGAAAAATCAAATTATGGTGGATGTCTATTCTTCCTCCATGATCTTCTCAAATACTTAATGACATATTTTTATGCTTAATGACATATTCAATGACATATTTTTCTTCATTTTTTATGCCTATATAAAGGCCTTGTAATAGATAGGAAAATACACACAATTGAAGAAGAAATACTCTTCCTTCTCTCTATCTCTATTTCTTGTTCATGTTTTACTAAATTGCTTTTATTTCATAACTTGTTCTTGTTCATGTTTTACTAAATTGCTTTTATTTCATAACACGTTATCAGCACGACTGTGCTCCCATTTTCGTACACCTCCATATAGGCATAGACTGTGCTTTGTGTTTGCTATCCTTATACCAACAATTCTGTGGCTATCAAACAAAATAAAGATAGAAGCCAATGGGCTGGATACTAATACAAGATAAGTTTTCATCTTTCTAGCTTATTCATATTTTTATTTTTATCTTCCACTAATCTCAAAATTTTTCTATTTTGCCATGATAACTCACAATAAGCTTTCAGTATTTTATTTCCATTTTGTTATAGCTTGAAAGTGTGCGAGCCCTGCATTGGCAAGTATAGTTTTTGCTTATTCTTTCTTGACGTCTGATATGAATTTTTAGTTATCGTTTGGCTATCCTTCAAGGGATCTATTCATGAACCAAATCAAAATGCATGAATATATATTTTGTAATTAAGTTTTGAAACAAGTACTCTCTACTCAATTCTTTAACTTATATTTAACGTGCTGAATAGTGCTTACATATATGTGCGCAGATATCAGACAACCAATGTGCCCTTTACCCTTTTCACGCTAAGATGAATGTTACTATGGTAATATTTAATGAATAGAACTAAACTGGTACTATTCCTGCATAGTTGGTTAAATGCATGCATAAATAAACATAATATTGTGGCAGGATAGTTGTAAGCATAATAGATATTCTGATTTACAGTCAATCTTAGCCTTTGACTATCATCTATAATCCATATATTATGATGTGAATTGGATCGCATATGTAGATACTGGAAGTACTACATGAATTATATATATGCTTCCAAGTCCTAGTCTTTATTCTTACTTTATTGATTTGGTTTATCGTTTACAAAATTGGTAAGTGTTCTAACAGATTATCTAGTATTTATTTGAATGCACTTCTATTTGAATTCACGTAAATCTAAAAGTGATAACACTTAGAAGGAATGAAACGTTTTCGTCCTACAACCTTAAAAAGTGGTTATATTTTTAAATCTTGTTATAACTAATTTTGTTTATGTTTCTGACCACAAGATTGATAATTTAATCTTGTACTTTGGCCTATTATGCAACTAGTTAAGACATATTTAAGTTCTGGTGCACTATAATGATAAGAGTTGGGTTTGAGTCCCAACACATTTTGCCTAACATGCCTTTATATGGGTAAGGCATTGGATTTGAGTCACAATGCACAATATCGATGAAAGAATCATGAAGCCCACCCTACTTGATATGCTCCATTCAATGAAGCGAATGTGGCAACAATATATGATAAGTTTGAAAGACGATAAAATAATTTTTCATGACTGTATGAATGTACGAAGACATGGCAAGGGACGAAATAATAATTTGTCTTCATTATGGTAACTATAAAAGGAGAACAATAAGGGTTCTCGATGTAATCCTTCAAAAAGGTGAAGGAAATATTTACCATCAAAATGGTATGAAAAATTTATAAAGCATGTCACAATAATTATACTCCATTTTTTAAAGAGAATGTGACTTGTGATAAGCATTGAGAATGCAGACTCATTCCTGAAGGTGAATGTAGCAGTATGTAATAAAAGTAATGAATAAAGACGTGCAATGCATGATTGGATACATACCACAACTCACCTCTAAGGGAGGTTTGAGACAAAGAAAGATAATGAATATTACTGTGTAGTTACATGAATATATCATTGGTCGCATACAGGTGATACGCCAAAAATATTTTGTCATGCCTTATGAAAGTTATTAAAAGCAAAATTAAAGCAAGAAATTATTTTGCTTATGATGATTTTGAACATGACAATTATTATGATATGATTCTCTTTGTGAAGGAGACATTCATTATATGGATGGTGTGACAAAAGATCTTGTAGTACAAAAGCAGTTAAGAGCTCTGAAAGAACTAATTTGTTACTACCAGGATGAATCAAATTGTTCATGACATTAATATTGTAGTAAGTCTCAAAAGAAATATTTTGATTTACAAATATATTAGCCAAAGTGGTTGGCATATTGAGACTATAAATGAAAAGAAGATTGAATATCTTTATATTACTATAATCATACCGGGTAAATATGAAAGGTTACCTGACTTTTCTTCTATTTGTACTACACAAGTATAAGCATGATGATGCAATCACAAGCCACAAGTAAACTAGAGGTTTACTGAAATAAATATTAGTTGGCATGACCGGTTGACCATCTCGGTTCAATTATGATGCGAAAAATTAATTGAAAATTACATTGGCATATATTGAAGAAATATAAGATTCTTCAACAATTGTGCTGCTTATTCTCATGATATACCAGTTAAGGTTGGGATTGAATCCCTTGATTTCTGGAACGAATAAAAGGTGATAAATATATGGGCCCAGTCACCTTCCATGTGGACCGTTTACTATTATATAATTTTAATAGATGCATCTATTCCATGGTAACATGTGCATTTGTTATCAACTTGCAGTTTGGCTTTTGCAAGATTGATTGCTCAAATTATTAGAGCACAGTTCCAGAATATAAATTATGATGATTTATCTTGATAATACTGGTTTAAATCCAAGTTGGTTTAGCAGAAATTGTATGCCTCCAATTATATCTAAACCATTGGTTATGAGAACAAAACTGCCAAAATAAAATTTGGTATGTGATGTATTATTTAATATACAACAGCACTTGTACGCATCTAGCCAAGTTATGATAAGTTCTCCCTATCACAATCGGTTCAGGGTCAGGAACCAAATAATTTCCATCTAGAAATATGAATGTGCTATATGATTTAATTGTTCCACCACAATGCACAAAGATGGATCCCCAAATAAGGCTAGGGATATATGTTGGTGATCCCAAGAATAGGGAAGAAAATGGGCAGCTGAAAAAGTAATGCATGTAATGAATTATTATGAGTACATCTAGATCCTCATACGAGAAAATGTGAACTTGACGTTCAAGTGATAATTCATTTGCAAAATATTGCCAGGCGTATTTGCTGACCCAAAGCTAAATGTCATATTCAGCCTGCTAATGCTCCAAATAAAATAAAGTTCATAATGAATAGAGTCTATGGCATGCATAAAGCATAATAGACTAATCGGTTCCAAAGATAAAACTCCTTGAAGAAGAAGAGGAGCAAATATTCAAGATGGTCATAATAAGGAGGCAAGTGCTCTAAAAGAGCACCACGACATAACACTTCATAAGACCTCATGGGAGAGGCTCAGGTACCTAAAAATAATAAGATAAAAAGATCTCAATAAGTTATGTCTTTATTGGGTAATAGTAGAACCGATATAAAATGATCGTCGACGATATTGTTAATATAATGTAGCGCTCAATATTATTAATATTGACGAGGATCTTGAGCTCAAATCTGTCATGAAATTTGGACAGTTTGGCCAAATGAAAAAATACGCAATGAAAATTGATTTCACCTGAAAAATATGAAGTTGGACGGATAGTCCCAACACCTGAAAGTATAAAGCCAGTGGAGGTATAAATGTGTTCTTGTGCGAAAAAAGGTCAAGTCGATAGACATAAAGACGACTTGTGTCACAAGAAGATTTGTAAATATCCTGGCATTGATTATATAGAGACATGTTCTCCTGTGGTGGATGTCGCCATTTCAGGTTTTAATCTGGCAATACAAGAAAAACGTGATATGCGTATAATGAAAATCATTGAAGGATTTAAATTGTTCTGAAGCATATTAAGGTTTCCAAGAAATTTATTAAATAAAGCTTCAAAAATCCTTATACAGATTGAAATAATCAGGGCGCATGTGGTATAATCGCCTGAGTGAGTACCTGTTGAAAGAAGGCTACAAGAATGATTCAATTTGTCCTTGTGTCTTTATAAAAAGATATGGATCTAAATTTGTTATAATCACCGTGTATGTTGATGATTTAAATATCATTGGAACTCCTAGGGAGCTTCTTAAAGCAGTAGAGCTTCCTAAAGTAGTAGACTATTTAAAGAAAGAATTTGAAATGAAAGATCTTGGAAAGATAAAATTTTTATCTTGGTCTACAAATTGAGTATATGAAAGATAAAATTTTTGTTCATCAATCAGCATACATTAAAAAGATTTTAAAGCGATTCTATATGGATAAAGCACATCCATTCCTACCTCGTGAAAATAATGAAGAGCTTCTTGGTCCCGAAGTACCATATCTTAGTGCAATTGATGCACTAATATATCTTTCTAACATTACAAGGTTTGACATAACTTTTTCAGTTAATGTCTTAACAAGATATAGCTCTGCTCCTACAAGGAGACATTGGAATGTAATCAAACACATATTGCGGTATCTAAAAGGGACTACCGATATGGAATTATTTTATGGCAATGATTGCAGTCCCGATCTTGTTGGTTATGCCGATGCTGGGTATTTATCTAACTCACACAAGGTTCGATCTCAAACAGGTTATGTGTTTACATATGGAGGCACTGCCATATCTTGGCGATCGACTAAGCAATCAATCATGGCTACGTCATCTAATCATGTTGAGATAATTGATATTCATGAAGCAAGTCGAGAATGTGTATGGTTGAGGTCTATAATACACCTTATTCGAGACAAATGTGGTTTGAAGTGTGACAAACTACCCACAATTTTGTATGAAGACAATGCAACATGCATAGCCCAATTGAAGGGAGGATTTATAAAAGGGGATAGGACAAAGAAAATTTCACCGGAGTTATTTTTCACGCATGCTCTTCAAAAGAATGGTGATATCAATGTGCAATAGATCCGTTCAAGCGATAATATGGCTGATTTGTTCACCAAATATCTACCGACGTCAACCTTCAAGAAACTAGTGTACAAGATTGAGATGCGAAGGCTCAAGGATGTGAATTGATGCTCTCATCAGGGGAGTTAATACGTGTTGTACTCTTTTTCCCTTACAAGGTTTTGTCCCACTGGGTTTTTCTTGCAAGGTTTTTAACGAGGTAACCAAAAGACGTATTTCTAAACATGTGTACTCTTTTTCCTTCACTAGGATTTTTTTCCATAGGGTTTTTTCCTAATAAGGTTTTATTGAGGCACATTATCTATGGACATCCAAGGGAGAGTATTATAAGAAAAATTAAATTATGGTGGATGTCTACTCTTCCTCCATGATCTTCTTAAATACTTAATGACATATTCAATGACATATTTTTATGCTTAATGACATATTCAATGACATATTTTTCTTCACTTTTCATGCCTATATAAAGGCCTTGCAATAGATAGGAAAATACACACAATTGAAGAAAAAATACTCTTCCTTCTCTCTATCTCTATTTCTTGTTCATGTTTTACTAAATTGCTTTTATTTCATAACTTGTTCTTGTTCATATTTTACTAAATTGCTTTTATTTCATAACATACTTTTTTGCTTTCTTTGCCTTTTTTCTAGCTGTCAATTCTTCCTAATCTCATGTTTCATTTTTCGAGAGGATAATTACTTCATGCCTTTCCATAAAATTCCTCCACAGCAAAATTCACAAATAATAAGGAGCAAGGAATTTGCATTTGTATTTATTATACTAGAGTTGAGGTTTATGAATATTCTTTCTCTAGGAATTTTTGAGTACTTTTTGGTAACATTTTTTTTTTAATGTTTTTTTTTTTTGAAAATGCTATTTTTTCATGGAATATTTTTTTTTCTTCAAGTTTTTAAAATCTGGTTTAGGGCAATTTTTGGGTAATTTTTTTTCTTCTACTCAAAGAACTTCAAGTTTTTTCCAATAAAATACGCGTGCAAACACAATTTCAACTTCCAAAAATTATTTTTCAATACAACTTCAAGAACTCATTTTCAAGTTCCAACTAAATCTATATCCAAACGCTAGGGAATCTCATATTTTCTGATATTTTGTACCTTTTGTTTGGTTTTGTAAAGACTTCTAAGCATGTTTGGATGGTTGTTACGTATCGTTTAATAATGTATCGTATTATATTGTATTGTACTGTACTGTATTATTTGATGAATACAATGTTTGGATAGATTGTGTCGTTTGTCGCCGTTTTATGATATCACACACCAGCAATATGAATAATAAACTTGCAATATTATAAAAAAAAATTATGACACGATATATAAAAAGGTAGGGTAAATAATAAAATAAAATTATTTAATAATAACCAAGGGTGAGATTGAGAGATAAAAGACAAGGTAACGACGTGACCACACCAAATCGGTCGTTACATAAAGTGGAACATTTCGTCGTTATAAATATTTAACGATACGATATAATAAAATCTAATTAACAATCAAAATAAATATCATATTTAAAGTAACAATACGGTATAATACAATAATTAACGACCATCCAAACAAGGTGTAAAGGTCAAGGGGAGACTATTATTTAGGGAGGGGAAGTCAAAAACTAGGAAAAAAAAAGGTCAAAAAAACTATATGGCCTTAGTTTAGTTTCAAAAAGGAGAAAAAGAAGAAACGGCATCTCCATTCAAACATCCATTAAACACTTGGCTCCCCCTCAGACACACACACACACACAAAGAAAGAAAGAGAGAGACCCCTATCCCCGCCATTGAAGCTGAAACTCATAGCCATTTTATTATTTGCAAATATGGCCTATACTTTGCCAAATCTGTCTACTAATCTGCTCCATTCCAAAGACAAACTCCCCGTAGTCCACCACCACCACCACCTGTCTCCGCTCTCCTCCGCCTCTTCCTCCGAGCTCCTCCTCGACGTCCCACTCCTTTCTGCGTCTGCTAGGGTTGTCCAGGTCAACAGAGCTCCTCCTTCCTTGCAAAAGGAACGTAATAATGACCATAACAACGACGATTTCTACGTTAATTTGGGTTTAGCTGTTCGCACTCTCCGCGAAGACCTTCCTTTAATCTTCACCAAAGACCTCAATTACGACATATACAGGTACTTACTTTAGCTCATTTTTGTATTGATTAAAAGAAAGAGGAACTAGATTATATGATTTTGCTCATGTTGACAGGGATGATATCACATTTGTAGACCCATTGAACACGTTTAACGGTATTGAGAGGTACAGATTGATCTTTTGGGCATTGAGATTTCATGGTAGAATTCTGTTCAGAGAGATATCTCTGCAAGTAATGAGGATTTGGCAACCCTCAGAGAATGTGATATTGATTCGATGGAACTTGACGGGTATACCTCGTGTCCCCTGGGAAGCCAAAGGCCAGTTCCAGGGCACTTCTACCTATAAACTGGATCGAAATGGCAAGATTTATGAACACAAAGTAGATAACTTGGCTTTCAATTTCCCTCAGCCGCTCAGACCAGTAGCGCCTTCTGTTCTGGATTTGGTTACTGCTACTCCTAACCCGACATTCTCGTTGGACTCGCATTCCCCTTCCTCATCTTGGCTGCTCTTTTATCGCTCTGTCAAGGAGACTTTGGATCGTCAAAATCCTTTGATTTCTCAAGATTGCTTGCTTACTTGTCCCTAGATGATTGGGGAGAGAATACTGCTCAAGCTGTATATGCTAGAGTATCGTGTATACATAATATATATGTAGCCTACTACTACACAGGGTTACTGAATACTAGCTTAGAGAATTACACTAGTGCATCACCTCAAATTCATCTGATGATTGATTTTAGTAAATTTGCTGATATATATACTACTCCTAGTAGTTATTTTCATTGTTGTTTCACATCTTGATATTGCTTTAAATTATTCTCTTTGAATCAGAATGAAGATTGCGATGCAACAGTTGTTAAGTTGATTATTTGCAGAAATTGAAAGAAATGAAGAGAAAGAAAACCCTAGATCGGGTGAGATGAGAGTGGAGAAGAGGAATATTTTTATTTCATCATCTGTGTAAAAATGAATCTGTTACCAAGATTAATCCCTCACCCATGCTATAAAATGGGCCTAATATACTAATGGGCCAGCTGTACATGTTGGGCCCAGTACTACTTATCATTCCAAGCTTGAGGGTGTTGACACTCCAAGCTTGCCAAGCAAATGATGATGAGTGGTGCCTGGAAGGGACTTAGTGAGAATGTTAGCAAGTTGAGCAGAAGAAGAACATGATGTAAAGTGATGAGACCAGATTGTAGGCTATCCAGAACATAGTGGCAATCAACTTCAATGTGTTTAGTACGTTCATGGAAGACTGGATTCTTGGCTATATGCAAAGCAGCTTGACTATCGCAAAACACAGGAACATGACTGGAAATAACCAACCCAAGATCAGCCAGCAGTCGAACAAGCCATGAAATCTCAGCAACCACTTTGTGTAGAGCTCTATACTCTGCCTCAGCAGATGAGAGAGCTATAGTAGGTTGTTTCTTGCTTTTTCAAGAGATAGGACTGCCCCCTAAAGTAATGTAATACCCAGTGATAGACCTTCGAGTCTGGGCACAAGTGGCCCAGTCAGAGTAAGCTTGGAGAGAAAGATCAGTAGACTTGGGAAGGAAAATACCCAAATCAGGAGCATTCATCAGATACCTCAAAACATGTATAGCAACCAACATGTGAGGAACTTGAGGAGCTTGAAGAAACTGACTAAATTGTTGGACTGAGTATGCAATATCAGGCCTTGTGTGGCATAAGAAATTGAGCTTGCCCACAATCCTTCTATAGATGCCAAGATAAGAAATGGGCTCCCCCATATCACAAGATAGTTTGATGGAATGGTCAAGTGGGTTATTGACAGGAGTGAAATGATCACAGTGAAACTCCTCCAATAGATCATTTGTAAATTTGTGTTGACTCATCAAGAAACCTTGGGGTTGTTGGAGAACTTCCAAACCCAAGAAATAGTGAACACAACCTAAGTTTTTGATTTTGAAAGTAGCATCCAGAAAAGCCTTAAGAGCATCCAATTCAGAAATATCATCTCCTGCCAATAAGATATCAGCTACATGCACTGCTAAGACAGTCAGGGAGCCACCAGAGGACTTTGTGAACAATGAATAATCATTTTTGCTGGAAATATAACCTCTGGAACACAAGGCTTCAGACAATTCAGAGAACCACTGTCTGGAGGCCTGTTTGAGGCCATAGAGAGACTTCTTGAGCTTGCAAACTAGTGGAGAAGAGGAGGAAGAATGACTAGAAACCACTAGACCAGGAGGCAGCTTCATATAAACTTCTTCATGGAGATCACCATGAAGAAAAACATTGTTGACATCTAGTTGATAAATAGTCCACCCCTTGTTAGCAGCAAGAGAGAGTAGGCACTTGATAGTGGTGAATTTAACAACTGGGGAAAAAGTCTCATTATAATCTATCCCTTCCTTTTGTGTGTCACCCCTTATGACTAATTTGGCTTTGTATCTTTCAACAGTGCCATCAGATTTATGTTTAATCTTGTACACCCACTTACAAGGAATGAATTTTTTATGAGCGGGGAGAGGAGCAATATCCCAAGTATGGTTAGCTTCAAGAGCTTGGAACTCTTTTAGCATGTCTGCTTGCCAAGCAGGATGTGAGGCAGCCTACTGATAATATTGAGGTTCCTGCAGGTGTAGCTCAGTAGTGGAAAACCTTGGAATTTATAGAGACAGGGTTGGCAGAAAGAACAGAAGAACAGACATAATCTGACAAGTAGGAATGAGGGTTGGAAATCCTGGTAGAATGCCTAACAAGCAAGGTGTTAGAAGGAGGAACATGAGCATTGAGATGAGGAGAGACAGAGGAAAAAACATGTATAACAGGTGGTTCTTGATGGTGGGAGGAAGAAGTAGAAGGATCGGGATGTGATTCATGAGGTATAACAGAAATATTATCAGGAGGAGTTGGTAAATGAGCAGTGGAGGAGTGAAATGAAAGAGGATCTTCAAAGGAATCAGAATAAGAAGGGAAAATAGAAGAAGATGGGGCAGAGGAATAGGGAAAGATGTGTTCATGGAAAACTACATCTCTGGAAAAAAATACAGAATGAGTAGAGAGATTAAGCAATTTATATCCCCTTTATCCAAAGGGATAACCCAGGAAAACACAGGCAACAACCCTAGACTGGAATTTGTCTCTTCCAGATTTAGGGGTAGTTGCAAAACAAAGACAACCAAATGATCTTAGGTGATCATATGTAGGAGGAGTTCCATGTAGTTTTTCAAAAGGAGTAGCATTAGTCAAAACAGATGAAGGTAGTCTATTGATAATGTAGATTGCAGTTAACACACAATCACCCCAATATTTGGTAGGGAGTTTAGATTGAAACAAAAGGGCTCTGAAAGTTTCCAAAAGACGTTTGTGTTTTCTTTCAACCACATCATTTTGTTGTGGGGTATGAGGTATAGTGGTTTGGTGTAAAATGCCATTTATCAACAAAGAAGGATATAGCCTCTGAACTACTACCTAATTCAAAAGCATTGTCTGATCTAAAAGATTGAATAAAAGACTTGAAATGGACTTTGACCATCATAGTGAAAGCTTTGATAACAGAAAGGGCATTGCCTTTGGAAGATAATAAGTGTGTCCAGGTGACTCTAGTAAAATCATCAACCAATGTAATGAAGTATCTGAAACCATTGTATGTATTAGTGTGGTAAGGTCCCCATATATCTATATGGACTAACTGGAAAGGTACAGTTGAATGAATGTGACTATCATAGAAAGGTAGTCTTTATTGCCTAGCCATAGGACAAATAGAACATACAAATAATTGTTTAGACGATACTTGAGTAGATAAACATGGAATAGATTTCAGCTTATGAAATGGCATATGGCCTAACCTTTGATGCCAAATTAGATCCATTTTATTGATAATACTAGATGAGTTACAAGTAGAACTAGGAAAACAAGGGATAACCTTTGTTGTAGATGAATTACAAACAATAGAACAAGAAGCATTAGAAGAAAATGAAGGGATAACCATATCAGGTAGCAGAAAATAGAGCCCATGAGCAGCTTTACCAATTTTCAATGGCCTCTTCAGAGAAGGGCCCTGTAGAAAATAGGAGAAACTGCTGAAGATTGCTAGACCTTTCAATTGACAAAGGAGTTGATGGACTGAAATTAAATTTAATTGAAAAGAAGGAACCAAAAGAACATTGTGTAAAGTTATATCCTGCCTAATATGTAGGGATCCAGTAGAAATAACTTTCACTTTATACCCATTTGGTAAGGTGATTAAGTAAGGAGAAGGTAGATGTTTAATATTGTGTAAAAACTATTTGTGAGGGGTCATATGATTTGTGGCACCTGAATCTAAACTCCAAGGAATTCTTCCTAACTGAGCAGACAAAGAATGCATAACAGAATTTACTGCAGGAAACTGATTTACAGGGAGATTGCACACACCTGCAAAGTTGGCAAAACCAATATTTTCTCCAGAAGAAGTGGATTGAGGATAACCGGAAGAAATATTTGCTTGTTGGAAGAGAGTCATGAGATGTTCATATTGCTCCTTGCTGAATCCATAAGCAGAGTCTGAAGAATTGTTGCTAATGCGAGTAGCAATCAAGTTTCTTGGAGAAGAATCCCCCACTTGAACACATGCAGCAGATCTCTTGGACTTAGTGAACTTGAAATCAGCTGGAAACCCATGGAGTCTATAGCATTTTTCTACACTGTGCCCAGGGTTCTTGCAATATTTGCAAGTTACAGGAGAAATAGACTTCTTAGACTCAAAATTTACCCTCTGATTATATGGCCTATTGGTGGAAGAAGATATGCCAGATGAAGCAGAGAATAAGGCTGCTGAATCAGCTGAAAACCCAGGAGCTATGGACTTAGTTTCCTTTTGACTTTCATCTTGTTGTAAAAGTGAATAGGCTTTGCCGATGCTTGGATAAAGAGACATCATTAAAATGCTACTTTTGACTGTGGAGTAGGACTCATTTAACCCACTGATAAACTGAAACATGTATTAGTTCTTAATGAATTTAGGAAGTGCACCACATGAACATATTGGTCCATAGGCAGAATTGAGCTCATCCCAGAGACTCCTCATTCTGGTAAAGCAACTAGCTATATCAGATGTCCCTTTAGAGGTACTACTAATTTTTCTATGAATTTGGATATACTTGGAACCATTTGACTGACCATACCTATCATTTATGTCTCTCCAGACTTCACTAGCAGTGTTGAAACACATTACACTCACATCAATTTCTCTAGTCAAGGAGTTAGTAATCCAAGCCTTGACCATGTTATTGCAACGCTCCAAAAAAGGATAATAAGGAGAATGAGGTTGAGGTTGAGGTATCCTACCAGTTACCAACCCTAATTGTTTTTAGCTGAGAGAGATGTCAACATACTGCTACGCAAAATAACGAAGCCAGTTCCATTAAAAAGAATGGTGACTAATTGACTACCAGGACTATCCGATGGGTGAACATAGAAAGGGTGACAAGGATCAAGAGTGAATTCACTAAAACCTTCAGAATCAGTCGTGGTACCATGAAGGTCCTCAGTCAAATTCGTGTTATTACTCATTGTAATCAGCAAATTCAACAACAAAAATACAACAAAGAAGCAGTGGAGTTGTGAATATATAGTAGATGTAACCCAGACTAATATTGGTTCCAATACTTAAAATGAACCCTAGAAATCAGTCCAAATCAAACATGCAATCAGGAAGATGAGAAGATTTACTAATCGTCTACAAAATCGAGAGGATAGAGAGTATCGAAACTCAGATTTGAAATTATGAAAGTAAAGACCTAATTTTCCACTGGCGAATAATCACCGCACCGAGAAAATCTCCAAAACATCGTTCAAGTTAGGATCGGACGATAGCTGATGTCGAGATCGTTCCAATGATGCCGCTTTGATACCATGTTAAGTTGATTATTTGCAGAAATTGAAAGAAATGAAAAGAAAGAAAACCCTAGATCGGGTGAGATGAGAGAGAAGAAGAGGAATATTTTTTATTTCATCATCTGTATAAAAATGAATCTGTTACCAAGATTAATCCCTCGCCCATGCTATAAAATGGGCCTAATATACTAATGGGCCGGCTGTACATATTAGGCCCAGTACTACTTATCAACTAATGGGCCTCTCTTCATATGTGCTCTATTCACCTCAACAACAGTCTACAGCCTGCCGTGAGATATTACTGTCAGAATACCACAAAAGTATAAGATACAAAGCTGCAGCATTGACCAGAAGTAATGTCTTGGACATTATGTCGGTTTCAATGGCTAATTTCATTTTTGGGAATGTACAGAAATACATAAATTATTAGTGATGTGTGAAAATATGAATAACAACCTTATGTCAAATAAAAAGTGTTGCAGCAGGAAATTGAAGTCATATATGAATTTATTATTTCAATTATGACTTTGAAATGCTTGTCAACAACAATAATCATGTCATAATCACGAAATGGCAGCAAGGGTTACTCAGTCAACTTCAGAAGGAACATGAATGATTGGGAATGCCAAGTGTGTGTGAGATCTAATATAAGCTGCTTGAAAGTTTCCAAAGTTGCTTTGCTACTGTAGATAAATTGTTTTGGAAAGGATGCAACAACAGAGAAAAAGGCAGCCCGAAGTGTTCACGTAGGGTCTGGGGGGTTCTCTGTTAAATCTTACTATAGAATTATGTTGAAGGAAAATCAACAGCTTAAGCCATGGCCCTGAAAACAAATTTGGAAGTCCGGAAGCTCCCCTTAAAGTGTACTGTTTCTCTTGGGTTGTGGCCAAAGGAAGTCTTACTGACAATTGATAATCTTAAGCCATGCTTTTGCCACAAAGTAAGAAATAGCCGGTGGAACACTGTTCTTGAGTCCGGTGCACTTTAGATACACTTTAGATACGTTAATAAGGGCAGCCCGGTGCACTAAGCTCCCGCTATGCGCGGGGTCCAGGGAAGGTCGGACCACAAAGGTATATTGTAGTACGCAGTCTTACCCGATATTTTTGAAAGAGACTGTTTCTACGGCTCGAACCCGTGATGTCCTTGTCACATGGCAGCAATTTTACCAGTTACGCGAACGCTCCTCTTCTATTTAGATGCTTTGATGAGAAGTACAAATCAGTTCAGAGGATTAAGTTTGATTGTCTTGTCACTTGTGTCGTTTCATTCTTGGTGTAAGCTGGAGTGTGCTAATGAGGCAAAACGTTGTTAGAATTCATAGAATCCCTCGTCTGAAGAGGACCATAGTTTCGGTTTTCTTTCTGCTTTTGTTCACTTAGAGTCTGTTTGAAAAGCCTCCTGATAATATCAGGGAAGTAATTACACAACCTAGTTATTACGACGACCTGTTTGTTTGTCATAACATAATTACAGTATAATTATAATCGTACTATTTGGCTGCATAAGTGTAATTACTGTTTGACCAAAAAGTATAAATCTTCGGTTAAACTAATTATTTTTATGTAATGAGGGATTAAGCCTATTTGATAATAATATCCCTGGATTTACAACTAGCTAACACAAATAATGCAGGGTAGTGTTGGTGGGGGATTAGATGCATGTGTGTATTTAATATTACAAAAGGAGTAATGATGATAAAATATCAAGCAATAAATAACAATAAATGGCATTAACGTAAATAAGGGATTAAGCCTGTTAGAATTCATAGAATCTGTCGGCTGAAAAGGACCATAGTTTCGGTTTTCTTTCTGCTTTTGTTCACTTAGAGTCTATTTGAAAAGCCTCCTGATAATTGGAATTGGTGTAATTATCACGAAAGTAATTACACAACCTAGTAATTACGACGACATGTTTGTTTGTCATAACATAATTACAGTGTAATTATAATCATACTTTTTGGTTGCATAAATATAATTACTGTTTGACCAAAAGGTGTAAATCTTCGGTTAAACTAATTAATTTTATGTAATGAGGGATTATGCCTATTTGATAATAATATCCCTGAATTTACAACTAGCTAACACAAATAATACAGGATAGTGTTGGTGGGGGATTAGATGCATGTGTGTATTTAATATTACAAGAGGAGTAATGATGGAAAAATATCAAGCAATAAATAACAATAAATGGCATTAACGTAAATAAGGAGAATAATTCACCCAATAATAAATGAGGTGGATGATTCTTCATTCTGACAGTGATGAGTGATAGACAAATCCTAGAATATTGGAACTATTCTTGGATCTGATGAAAAAGTCTAGAATAATGAATGGTAGAATCTTATTAGAAATATAGTATTTGTATCTTTTCTAGAGAGAGTCTTCTTTTCAAAAAGTGCTCTTTTCCGAAAATATTACATGCCCTTCCCCCTTATCTCTTTTTCTATTTATATGGGGCATATCCCCAGTCAACCTTAAAAGTACCAGTATATAGAATATTCAGTGGAATATTCCCTTAAATATCCTATTACAAAAACTAGTCGTTAGTACCGTCCTTGATACTTGACCTTGGCCGTTATTGACCGCCCGGCTACGAGCCCCGTTGTCCACTAGTCGACCTCAGCCACATCACTTTCCATAATACCACTCCATGCTAAATCCCATTGAGGCAGATTTTGACCTATACAGTTAGTCCCTCCGCCTATTCATGTCGACCTTGGGCGACCACGATGAGCGGACTCTATTAGTTATGGTTGAGAAGTTTAGACGAGCAGGTCAAGTAGTAGCGTTGCAGACGGGGTAGAAACGTGGCCTTCCGTGAGCCGCAACCCAGGGTCACATCGTTTCAGAGTGACGTCATGTCATCATACGTCATTATTACGCATTTTCCCGATACCTTACATCGTTTCTCGTGCCTCTGCCACTTTGATTCCTGAGCTGGGTAACGACGGTTTGCTTTCTCGATATTGATGCATGAACTCTTATAAATAGGGATACAAGATCCTTTGCCTTACTCTTGGCAAACTAAATATTGGACCTTGATACCTTCTTCTTCCTTCCTCATTCAGAATCCTTGCTCTTTTGATCTTATTTCCATATTCTTGCTTTTACTGATTCTGGTGGCTCCTACTACTCTTGACTCTTCTGTGTTTACACCTCCTTTATTCATAAACAAAGATAGCTAACGTGTCTTCCAGTTCTAGGGGGTACCTGACCCTGTTCCATTGGCAGTGCGCATGCCTCCCCATGACGATGGGGTTGCCATTGTTGCGGAGGATGAAAGCTTTCCTATGGTGGAGGAAATAATTCCCCGTAACGAGAAGGCTAGATCTGACTTTTCAAAATCACCCGAGGATGACCCTGAGGCCACTGAATCGGTGATGGATGCAGTTTCCCTTGCTAATTTCAGGGCGAAGTTCAAAATTCAGGCCCACATCGATCTGGTCCTAGCTGGTCGTGACGTGGTGTAGATTCATCGCCCCGGATACTGCGCATTCTACTCGTATCCATTCTATGTGGGCTACTCATTTCTCCTTCTCCCATTGGTGGAGGAATTTTTCCGCTACTACGGTGTCTGCCCGACCCAACTTTCACCTTACATCTACAAACTCATCTGTATGTTGACGAAGTACGCGGAATTGGCCGGCCGCAGGATCTCTCTTTGCCACCTGATACACCTCTTCACGTCCAGTTTTTTTAGGGGGGCGATGTTGCATCTTCATCACTGAGGAAGTAAGAGTTTGGTAGTGAAGATGGACGATAAAGCAAATCGTCGGTTCTTGGCTTAGCTACTTCTACGTCAAGACCGAGGACGTGGTGACAAATGCGAATGGATTTCCTGAGGGATGGAATTATGCTCGTAAGTATTTTTTTACTAAGCGCTTATTTTGCTCATTTTGATTGTAGCCTAACACTTTGCCCTTTCCTCGTTCAGCTGAGACTTTTCCCCTCTTTTGGTTGCGGATATTCATGACTTGGTTAGCCATGTCTTGTCTCACACAGTGAGGATTCGCGAATGGTCGTCCTTTATCAAGAAGTTCGGACCCATGCTTTCAGCGACCGGTGAGTTTACCCGTTTTAAATCTTTATTGTCGTGTCCTTCTGTTCGCTTGCTTCTTATTGTTTTATGGGGATCGACCTCTTAATCTTCTTTTTCTTCTCTTTTGTTTTTAGCCCGGGGATCCCCGAGGAGGTCGAAGGCCCCTACTCCTTCGTTTTGCCAGATGAACACCACAACAGGTTCCGCCCCTGCTGTGGCTAGGCTTGCCCGGCCATCCACTTTTATTCAGCCTCTGGTTTCGGCTAGATCGGCTCGATCGTCGATGGCTTCAATACTAGAGACTCCGGCCTCTCCCTTGCTTCATTTAATAGATGAAGAGTCTTCACCGATCGAGGAGGATTTGGTCCCTCGTAAAAGGAGGTCGGTGGACGTCAGCGATGGGACAATCCGAGCTGTATATTCTACAAGGAACGAACATGAACCGGTCTCCGTTGGTCCTGAAGATGGTGCAAATTTTCCGTCTGAGGTCCTGCCATCAGCGAAAGCTGCAGAGAGCGTGCCTCTTCCTGATGCCAACGTCGGAATTGGTAGAGTGTCTGTGGAGGTTCTGGGTACTATGCGGCGAGATGTGCCATCGTCCTCAAGGCCCGTTGATGTTCCCACCTCGTTTACCGATGAGAGAGGTAAGGGGGTTGCTGAGAATGGTTACGAGACGGGCTCTGATATGGCCCATGGGGAGGTTAGGATAATGGGAGAAGGACTCACCCGGCTCAAGGTGAGATTGGAAGGAACCGCACAGACCATTGCGATACCTCTGGACAGAGATCTGCTAGTTGATACGGAGGACGTGGTCCCTTCTCTTGGTCCCCTCTGTTTCGACGTGGAGGGTAAGACCCTCGAGAAACTGAAGGACTCCACATTGTCGAGGACCATAGACGGCCTTCCTCTTAGGGTAAGTTGGGCATTTTATTTGTACGTTCATGTCAAATCCGATTTTGTTCTTACTCGCTTCTTGTTTTTTTTCAGACCGTGATCTTGGAGATCGAAATCTCCCACCGAGAGGACAGGCAGAAAGCTATTTTCCAAAAGCTGGAGCGGAAATATCGCGAGTATCGTGATAAGCACCGCGAGCTTTGCAGGGCTCTCCGAGACGAGCTAAAGGAGAAGGATGATGAATTGGTAAAGGTCATCGGAAAATGTAGTGAGCTCGAGGGGGAGTTGAGGGATAAAGAAGAGGAGCTCGAGGTGAGCAGGGGATTCGAGGCCCAATGCACCGACTTTCAAGCCCAAGTGATCTCGCTGCATGTCGATCTCGAAGAAAGTCTAATCAGGTCGGATGCTCTGAGTGGTGAGCTCGCCGAGAAGATAACAGACTTAGAGAAGTCGGAATTGGATCGGTTGGCAGCTCTGAGGCAAATAGAGGCATAAGAGGTCGTAATTCGCATTCTTCATTAAGAGCGGGCGAGTAATTTGGAGACGGCGAGGCTCAGAGAAGAGCAACTCGACGAGCGTATATGGGAGTTGGAGAAAGAAGCTTCGGGCCTTAATGAACGAGTTGTCTCCCTTGAAGCCAAGAAGTCCCAGTTATTGGCTCAGTCGTCCTCTTCTCGCTCTTCTGCCTTTCCTGACATTTCGTGGGATATGTATGAGATATGGATCCACGACGAGGCCCAACGGGATATATTTAGGGACTTGATGGCGGCGGGGAAGGTTTTTGGCGGAGATGGGGTAGAGATGACCTAGGCAGTCAGATAGATGACATTGTTGGGTTACGTGGCGAGTAGTTCTTTTTCTTTCTTTTTGCTTGTAAGTTTTGTACATATTTTTGTGGGCATGTATTCTAGCCTTTATAAAGAATATATTTTACTAAATTCCATTTTCGATGCTCGTACCTAACTCTTTTCTTTCTGTTCGGGCTTGTATGCCTCTTTCTTTTATTTTTCTGATTGGTCGTTTTAGTCGTAAAAACTTGGTTTATGTGTGTTGAACGAGGTCGAAATAGAACTCAGTTTCGGTCGCGGCCGGGGCCCGGTAGGTGTTAATTCAAACAAGGTCGAGTGTGAGTTAATTTGACTGAGGTCAAATGTAACTTTTATTTAATTGTGGCCGAGGGCCGAGCGGGTGTTGATTCGAACGAGGTCGAATGTAGCCCGTACTTAGTTACTTCGAGTAAGGTCGAATGTGAGTTAATTCGAGCGAGGTCGAATATAACTTACCTAATTGTTGCCAGGGGCCGAGCGGGTTTTGATTCGAACAAGGTCGAATGTAGCCCATACTTAGTTAATTCGAGCAATTAGAATGTGAGTTAATTCGAGCGAGGTCGATTATAACTTACTTAATTGTGTCCGAGGGCCGAGCGGGTGTTGATTCGAACGAGGTCGAATTTAACTGTACTTAGTTAATTCGAGCAAGGTCGAATGCGAGTTAATTCAAGCAAGGTCGAATATAACTTACTTAAATTGTGGCCGGGGGCCGAGCGGGTGTTGATTCAAACGAGGTCGAATGTAACCCGTACTTAGTTAATTCGATCAAGGTCGAATATGAGTTAATTCTAGCGAGGCCGAATATAACTTACTTAATTATGGCCGGGGGCCGAGCGGGTGTTGATTCGAACGAGGTCGAATATAACTCATACTTAATTGTGGCCGGGGGCGAGTAGATATTGAGGCAATGTTGCTCTGGAGAAAGTATGGGCGGACTTCATACATTTGTATTTTGTTCATTTACTTGGAGAAATTTACATGCTTTCCAGGCTAGCATTCCAGTCCCAGTCTATCTAGTCCCTTCATTGGGCGACCTGGAAGCGTGTTGACAGGCTGGGCAATGAACTGACTGTCCGGTGCCTTTTTCCATTCCTATTTCAACTTGAAGTTTCCCCCTTGTCGCCTCGTTAAAAACCTCCTTAAGAAAACCCAACTGGGACGAAACTTAAGTGAGGGAAAAAATAGTACGACTTGGAGAACACTTTTTCTTAAAAGTTGAAGTACTTGAGGTGTGTGATGTTCCAGTTATTTGGTTGTAGTTTTCCTTCCATTATTTCTAGTTGGAAATACCCTTTGTTTGTTGTTGCCGTGATTTTGTATGGACCGTCCCAATTTGTTCCCAATTTGCCTTTCCGCGGGTCTTTGCTTGCTTGTGTTTTGGATTTGAGCATGTAGTCCCCGACTTTGAGTGGTCTGGTCTTGGCCTTTTTGTTATAATAGCGTTATGCTTGTTGTTTTTGGGTGATCAACCTTATGTAGGCCATATCTCTCCGTTCTTTGGCTTCATCGAGCTTTTGCCTTCTGCTTTCATCGTTCCTCGACCCGCTCTCATGGGAATATCTCAAACTGGGCTCTCCGACTTCGACTGGTATTACCGCATCAGTCAAATAGACTAATGAGTAGGACGTCTCTCATGTGCTCGTCTTCGGTGTTGTACGGTAGGCCCAAAGCACTTCTGGTAATAACTCCGGCCATAGTCCCTTGGCGTCCTCAAGCTTTTTCTTCATGATGTTCAGTATTGATTTATTGGAGGATTCCACTTGCCCGTTGCCCGCAGGGTGGTACGGTGTTGAGAGTATTCTTTTGATATGCCACTTCTTAAAAAATTTGATGACCTTCTTTCCAGTAAATTGGGGTTCGTTGTCGCAATTTATCTCTTTGGGGAGGCCGAAGCGGCACACGATGTTTTTCCATATAAAGGCGATCACTTCTTATTCGCGTATCTAGGCGAATGCTCCTGCTTGTACCCATTTAGAAAAATAGTCAGTTAAAACTAAAAGAAATCGTACGTTACCTCGCCCCGCATGGAGGGGCCGACGATGTCCATTCCCCACTTGATGAACGGCCAGGGGAAGTGACCGAGTGGAGGTGCTCGCCCACTTGATGGATCATTGGGGCGTATTTTTGGCATTGCTCGCTTTTTTTCACGAAGTCCGCGACCTCTTTTTTCATAGTGGGCCAGTAGCAAACTGCCCGTATGAGACATCTGACCAAAGCTCGAATACCGAAATGAGCTCCGCAGTGGCCTTCGTGGACTTTTTCTAGGACGCGTCGCGTTTGATTCAGGCCTAAGCATTTCGCCACGGGAGATTTTGCTAATGTAATAGGTGGGAGATTGCGTATCTTTATCTTCTCGGACCAGGACCGCACTCATCGCTACTTCAGATAGGCGCTCCCCAGGCTTCGCTTTGGAAAGCAATGGCGGTGATGACAGGTAAGCCTTTAACTCCTTCAGGGCTTGGGCGCACTCGGAGGTCCAATGGAGGTCGTTGTCCTTTCTGAGTATGCCGAAAAACTTGTGGCATATGTCGGATGATCGCGAAATGAATCTTGACAGGGCGGCGATATGGCCAGTCAGCCTCTGAACCTAGTTTTTGGTAGTTAAGTTCTCTGGTATTCCTTTTATGGCTTTGATTTATTCAGGGTTTACCTCGATACCTCGTTGTGATACTAGGAAACCCAAGAATTTTCCTGAGGTCGCACCGAATGCACACTTTTCAGGATTTTGTTTCATTCCGTATCGCCCGAGTATATCGAAGGCTTCTTTCAAGTGGCGATGTGATCTTCTTTTCTTTTGGACTTGACCAGCATATTGTCTATGTAGACTTCCATAGTCTTGCTGAGTTGATCTTTGAACATTTTGGTCACCAACCTTTGATATGTCGCCCCCGTATTTTTCAATACGAAAGGCATATCTTTGTAGCAGTACGTCCCTTGATGGGTGATGAATGTGGTCTTCTCCTGATCCTCCTTTTCTATGAGGATTTGATTGTAGCCTGAGTAGGCATCTAAGAAGCTTAACAATTCATGCCCAATTGTTGCGTCAATGAGCTGGTCGATATGGGGCAACGAGAGTGAATCTTTGGGGCATGTTTTATTCAAATCTATAAAATCTACGCACATTCGCCACTTCCTATTTTTCTTTTTCACCATGACCACATTGGCGACCCATTGGGGGTATTTTGACTCCCTGATGGAGCCATTTTACAATAATTTTTCGACCTCTTCGCGGACTACATCATTTATTGTGGAATTGAACTTCCGCCTAACCTGCCTCACCGGGGGTGGAATGGGTCGACGTTCAACTTGTGTGTGGCGATCTCCTTCGGGATACCTGGCATATTTGCATGGGAAAAAGCAAATAAGTGTGTGTTAGTAGTTAAGAATTAACGGAATATATCTGGTTCTTGAAGCTTGCAACCGATATTTTAGGCTTTGTTGATGTGGTCGTTATCATCAAGTTGAACAGGTCGAGGTCTTCTATGGTAGATCTCGCGACCTCTACTGTTTTGGGATTTCTGATGACGTCCTCTCTTTCGTCACAGCTCGACCTCGACCATGTTAATTGCTATGCCTCTTTTGCTTTGCCCTTCATTTGTTAGGTGGTCGTACAATCAGGGTGATGCGGTAGCATTCTCTAGATATGCGTTGTTCTCCTCGTATGTTGAATATTCCCCATGGGGTTGGAAATTTGATAACTTAGTACAACCTGTAGGGGATGGCCCTCATGGCGTGTATCCAATGTTGGCTTATTATGGCATTGTATGCCGTATCCTGGTCCATAATGTGGAATGTGATTTCCAGAGTGACGTCGCCAGCCAAGACGGGAAGTGTGATTTCTCCAGACGGTCGTGCAACTGCATTGTTAAAACCTGCTAGCATGATGCAGCGCGGCACTATCTTATCCTCGAGTTTCATTTGTGCAAGTACTCGAGGGTAGATAATGCACACGCCGCTCCCATCGTCCACCATAATGCGTCTTACATCTGTATCTAATATTCGTAAAGTGATAACAAGGGCATCATAAAGGAAAATCAAAACATGGGTATCTGACTTATCGAAGATGATACTTTCTTCGAGTTCGTCATACCGTTCGTGAGTGATCGACCATTTGAGCTTGTGGGTTGTGGTGAACTTTACGCTGTTGATCGAAGCGTCGTCGTCGCCTTCGATGATCATTTGAATGGTGCGAGTCGGTGAGGGTAGTTTCGACGGTCCCTGGTGTTGTTTACGTCCTCGGGCAAAGTTGGTCCTTCCTCAGTCGCTCAGCAATTCTTTGAGGTGTCCTTGGTGAAGCATGTTTACGACCTCCTGCCTTAGGGCGATGCAACCCTCAGTTGTGTGACCTCGCTCTTAGTGGAATTCGCAGTGGGCGTTTGACTTTCTTGTTCTTGGGTCTGACCTTATCTTTTGTGGCCACTTTACTTTTTGGTCCAAGCTTCTCCAATGCGTAGACTATTTCTGAGGGTGACACACAAAAATTGTGAGCGAATAATAAAGTGGGCATACCTCTCTTGTTCCGGTGAGTCCATATCCTTGGTCTAGATGGGCCCTCTTCGTGGCGGGAGGGGGGCATGATGGCGCTTCTGATATATGTTTGATGCCTTTTTGGTTGGGTCGTGGAGCTGCAAGATCCCTCCTGGCATCATTTCTTTGATCCTTCTTGGATTCGGCCTGCACCGAGGTCAACCGATGAGTTGGCCCATTCAGGTCATCTTCGTCTGCATGGACCTCGTTACAGTATGCGTTGTGTATTTCATCCCAAGTTGTTGGAGGATATTTCATAAGCTGACTTAATAATTTTCTGGTCGCCCTTGAGCCATTCCTGTTCATCCCGATTTGGAAAGCTGCTACAGCCATTCCTTCTGATATATTCGGCAAGGTCATCCTTACTTGGTTGAATCGAGCGATGAAGTCCCTCAATCCCTCTCCGGGCGATTGTTTGATGGTAAATATATCGCTCACTCTTTCCTCTGCCTTTTTGGCCCCAGCATGGGCCGTTACTAACTTGTCGGCCTTCTCTTCGAATGTTTCGATGGAGCGCGCGGGCAGTTGTGAATACTAAGTTAATGCTCCTCTGGTGAGGGTCTCACCGAACTTTTTCAACAAGATGGAGGATACTTGTTCTTTGGCGAGATTATTGCCTTTTACCTCAGTGACATAGTGAGTCACATGATCTTCGGGGTCAGTCCATCATATATTTTCAGATAAGGCGGAATTTTGAAGGTCTTGGGTATGGCATGCGGGGCGGCTTCATCACTGTAAGGTTGCTCAACGAACCGACCAACATCTCTTTTTGGCAAGAGTTTTGGGGCACCTAGTATTTTGTCGACTCTTTCTTGGTGCTCTCTCATTTGGTCCGGAAGCATTTTGTTCTCATTTACCATTTCTCCCATCTTCCTCATAATGGTTGTGAGGGTGTCGTCACTTGCATTATTAACATTGTGAGCGATACATGTTACTGGAGGGAGAGGGTCGTGCTGCTCGGCCGTTGTCGGTGTAATGCTAGTCCTTGCGTTTTCTCTAGATGCCTCATGGGTGGGCTTGTCGAGGATGCTGGTTAGCGTGTTTGTTAGCCAAGCCTCAAGTAGTTTTTTCACTGTTGGTGGTGCCTCTTCCATCGTGGACGTGGAAGCTCCTTCACCGCGGGATGTTGTGATACTGCTGTGAGGGAGGGGCGACCCAACTTGCCTGGGGGAGGCATTGGGCCTTATATCCTCGCCTTCTGATTCAGAAACCTCATTGATGGTGTTCAAGAGGTTGGTGGTGAGATTAGCCACAGCCTTCATCCTTTCTTCTCCATTACCTGCCATGTCAGATCCGCGTGTACAAGGAAAAAGGAGTTTTGCTACTTTTTTTTGTAAACTGTGCTAGTTATAGATCTAGAAGAAACTAAAATTTTAACTAGGAAATCCCCAGAGACGACGCCAAATTGTTTGACCAAAAAGTGTAAATCTTCGGTTAAACTAATTAATTTTATGTAATGAGGGATTAAGCCTAGTTGATAATAATATCCCTGGATTCACAACTAGCTAACACAAATAATGCAGGGTAGTGTTGGTGGGGGATTAGATGCACTGTGTATTTAATATTACAAGAGGAGTAATGATGGAAAAATATCAAGTAATAAATAACAATAAATGGCATTAACGTAAATAAGAAGAATGATTCACCCAATATTGAATGAGGTAGATGATTCTTCATTCTGACAGTGATGAGTGATAGACAATTCCTAGAATATTGGAGCTATTTTTGGATCTGATGGAAAAGTTTGGAATACTGGATGGTAGAATCTTATTAGAAAGGTAGTGTTTGTATTTTTTCTAGAGAGAGTCTTCTTCTCAAAAAGTGCTCTTATCCGAAAATATTACATGTCCTTTTCATCTTATCTCTTTTTCTATTTATATGGGGCATATCCCCAGTCAACCCTAAAAGTACCAGTACATAGAATAATCAGTGGAATATTCCCTTAAATATCCTATTACAAAAACTAGTTGTTAGTACCGTCCTTATACTTGACCTTGGTCGTTATTAACCACCCGACTACGAGCCCCGATGTCCACTAGTCGACCTCGGCCACATCACTTTCCATAATACTACTTCATGCTAAATCCCATTGAGGCAAATTTTAACCTATACAATTACACGATTAGATTAAATTTTAAATAAAATAATTATCAAAACTTAAAAGCTAATATAATAAATATATTCCTATAAATAATTTTTTATTAGTATAAATGATATTAGATTTGGTATTTAAGATGCATATTTTTTTCTTGAATATATACTAATTAGTAATCATATATTTATAACTAATATTGTATATATTTTCTAAATTAATAATATTAAGTTTAATTAATTATAAAAACTAAAAACATACGTTTTGTAAGAACATCATGGAATGCATGTTTGATAAAATAAATTAATATTAAACATAATATCATAAGTCATAACATTATGCAAATATTTGACAAAACTAATCTATCACTTTTAACTAAAAAATAAACAACATGCAATGTGAAATAACAAGTCAATACTACTAAAACAAGTAAATTAGAACCATAAATATAACATAATTTCAAAATTCCTAAAAAAAAAAAAAACTTTAACAACATAATAAAAATAAATTCCAATATCACTTAAGATTAGGAAACATAATAAGTTTATAACCTCATTCAACAACGAAATTCTACTTAAATGGTATCACTCATTATATGCCAAGTTTGTTAATGACTCATTATTTCTAATATTTGGAGGTGTAGTTTCAAAAACTAAAATAATAACGCAATTACACTAATGAAAAAAATAAAATGAATAAGAAATAAAATATACGAGTAATTACATGGAATCACAAGAAGTAAAGGTAGAGAAATAAAAGATAAATAATATACAAAAAAATATATTTTTTAAAATTTAAAAAGAAATTTAAAAGTAAAATAAAAATAAAAATAAAAATATAAAGAAATTAAAATAAAGAAAATAAATTAAAATAAAAACAAAAAGGAAAAAATTAAAAAATGACCTTGTAAGTACACAGTGTAATTAGCATCACCCTCCCCCCTCTCCCCCTAGAGAATTGGAGAGTGTAATTATACCTCTCCAATTACATCCAATTCCATGCTGATCAAATAATTACTTGGCTAGACAAACATGCCAAATTGTGTAATTACACCCCAATTACACCCAAATCCAAGTAATGCGTGGCTTTCCAAACAGGCTCTTAGTATTGATAATCTAGCAGTAGTAGCGAAGCCAGAAATTTACACAAGGTTATTCAAACTTAAAAGAAGTGAAAAAAGTTTCTCGGCAAAGGGTGTTCGTATATGTTATATATCTCTAAAACTTAGTAATACTTTATCTATATATACAGTTTAGTTTTTCGATGAATAGTGGTTAATTAATCACCCATCGGATAATGTAGCTTCACCCCTCTCTAGCACTATATGCTACTTATTAATACAATCATTACCTCTTCAAAAAAGATCATGAAAGGGAGTGGTATCAATTTCAAACTGCAGCTTCTTCTTGTTAACTCATTAAGAAGTCCTTTTTAGAACCACAACTCAGTGAAGTAGGCGACAACTGCTATTAGGGTCTATCATAAGGCATTAATTCTCTAAAAAAAAAAAAGGAAGGAAGAATACAAGAAGCGACAAATAAACTTGTAAGTACAAGGACTCCACTAATCGTATACAAATTAAAGCTGATGCAGGCGAAAGGTTGAACACACAAGCAACCGGTTGTTCGTCAGAGAACGACCTCCCTAAGAACGAGTCATTGAAAGTTCAACTTGGAATACTCCTCAGACCTGTCACACCATAGATAGAGGGATCAAGTTGTTCGGTCTAATTTCAATCTTAGACTATCGTCGATGCCATCCGTACATGCAAGTCATTTGGTGTACTCAAAAGGTTCCGTCAACCTTACTAGCTAAATCAGCATGTATTAATACACACGAAAAGATGAATATAATCACAAATTCGTAATGCATGATCATAAAACGTCATAAAATGAACCCAAAAGTTATGGTAAAACAATGACTATTAGTTACTAGGCCGTTTCCTATGAATTTCGAAAATTAAGGCCAATCGGAGTTTGTCAAAAAACTTCTAATAAATTAGCATGTACTAATACACATAAAAAAGTGGAAATAGTCGCAAACTCGTGTTGCATGACCTCGAAATGCCATAAAAAGAACTCAAAAAATATGGCAAAACAATAAATATTGGTCACTAGGTCGTTTCCTATGGACCTACGAAATTTCAAGCCAATCGAAGTTATCAAAAATTCCACAAAATGAGCATGTACTAATACACACAAAAAAATACATATAACCATAACTTTATGTTGCATGACTGACGAGCGCAAAACACATATTTAAATTGTGCTCGCTAGTCAAAGATAGTATAATATAATTATCGTATCCACAGGGATTGGAGTTAAACAATATTATCGTAGTTTGTAGCTAGATTGCTATCCAGGAGAATCAACAATCGAGATTTATATTATTAATAACTAACATTAACTAAGAATCTAAAGCTATTGACTAATGACAGTCGCAACAAAGGCAAGCAAGGAAGTTATCAATGGAAGAAAATAGGGTTTTGACGGAATAAGTGCAAGATAATTGTGTGAGATTTAACTCTAGATAATTTACTTCTAATGTTCAAGTGAGTCTCTCGAATTCACTTAATTATCAATACAAGTATTTAGTAGAAACCCCTCTCTCGATTAAGTCTCAACCTCATAATATGAACCAATTTAAACTCTGTGAAGATATACAAGAATTCGTAATGGATTGGTCTTTAGAAAAACCTCTTTCGAATATTCTGTCACGACCCAAACCGATGGGCCGCGACGGGCACCCGATACCTTACTCAACCGAGTACCAACATAACATATATTTCGTATCATACTATCATAGGTAGATGAGTCGGAAAGGCTGTCATGATATAACTAGAATAAAGCATGAGGGAATACTAGACATAGGATGACCCAACCTGATATAGAAACTCATACCTGTGATATATGGGCCTATAAGGCCAATGTGATCCATTATATACTTAAAGTATAGGCCGACAAGGCCATACAAGTATCCGTATATATGACATATATCTACAAGCCTCTAAGAGTACATACTTATCATAAAGGTCGAGACAGGGCCCCGCCATACCAAACAATATACATCTAAATCATACTGACCAAACAAGCAACTCCGGAGCAAATGGAGCGCACCAACATCTTCCACTGAGCTGATAGCCTACTTGGAGGACTCTCGACCTGTCTATCGGGACCTGCGGGCATGAAACACAACGTCCCCAGGCAAAAGGGATATCAGTACAAATAATGTACCTAGTATGTAAGGAATAAAAATCAGTAAATAATAGACATAAGAGAAACATGGAGTAAAAGACTCGACATGTAAGTCTGAATAGCTCTGTGAATCATTTAATATTATAATGTCATGCATATGCGTATAAATATCATACCATGCATAGGTATATGCGTTCATAATATCATCAAGCCTTTGAGGGCATCCCATCATATCATCTCGGCCACTGTGGGTAAATCATCAACGTATACCAGCTGATCAGGTGGTGGTGCGTATATAACGTCATAACCTTTTCTCATATCCCATATACATATAATATATGCGTATATAATGCCATCTGGTCATGAGTCAATGTACATGTATAAATGAATGAAATGCATACGAAATACGTTAATAAGATCAATATACCTTTCGGACAAACTTTATCAACTACGTATTTTTCTGAGACCCATGAACAGAAGATATAATATTAATTCATATGGGGAATCAAGAACGTAGGCATCTCTAATACTTCTATGAATAGAGTTATTTATGAAAATTATGCATTTGCTCGTTTCGTTTGTATCGTACGGATCATGCCAAAAAGAAAGAAAGTATAGCCTTAACATACCTGAACTGATTCCCTTGACAATCCCTTTAACACCTGTTGATTGCGACAACACGTAACGGCGGATCGAAGTAGAGAAAAATCCGTATGATATTCTTGAGAAAGATTGCATCGTACTCTCTTAGAATCGCAAAATCTCGTTGCTATTATGCAGTATAATTTCGTATGAATTCCTTTGCTAATCCAAGAACTCCCGTTGCTATTACAATATGGAGTCTCGTATGAATTTTAAAATCCCTCACCTTTTCGTCCTTGGCTTTTCCCTTTCTATAACTCCCCCCAAGTGAATTCTTGATATCAATTGAAGATAAAGTGTAAAGATGACTCATATAAACTTCCCTTTCTACGTGTTTGCAAGGGATGGCTAAGAATATTGTTGAATCAATTTACTTTGCCAAAGCATATCCCGTATGACATTCTTTCTTATAAAGAATGAAATGAATTAAAAAGGTCCCTTTTTATAGTGGTGTGGGCCCCACTTATAAGGCTTACTTTAGCCACTTTAAAATCTCTTAAAATGTCACCTTTCACATAAATTTAAGAGTCATTAAATTGGCTTTAACTTGCTGCCAATTCTTCATAAACCCACGTGAAGGTTGTCCCCTTAGAATTATCCAAAATCTTCACCTAAATAATTATCCACAAAATCCAATTTATAAATTAATCTCCAACTTAAAAAGTCATAATTATCCAATTATCCACATAATTAAGAATTATCTCAAATTACATAAAGTATTACTCACTTTTAATATATCTTACTATCATGGCCATGTGGTACCTTGTATGGTACTAGTCCATAAATACAAGCATTTTAGCTTGGACTGGATTTTATTCCAAAATGTCAAATTTCGATGAAATTTATTTTCTTCGATTTGCTTACCCTCTCACCTTCACGAATTTACTCGTCACTTGTTTGAAATAGCATAATGCTTATAATCTGAAAATAATCTCATTCTCGAACTTACAACGATTAGCTTACGACGAAACTTTAACGTACGAAAATGCGGGATGTAATATCTCATTTCTGATATTTCATCAATTTACTCATGGCGTACTTTTACGTACGAAAATATGGGGTGCAACATATTCTCCTAACTAGATTTAATCAATAATTCAACTAGCCTCTTTCGATTACTTAGAAGAATATATGAACTCAACCAACAATATAATGCAAAGATATCATAAGTTATGCCTCTTTCGATTACAAGAATACGTGAATATAGATGCAACAATTAAATCTTCCAAAACGATTCAAATACATAAAAATAGAGTTATAATCCACAAACATTCATCAATACACCAAATCCATCAAAACCCCAAAAGGATCTACTCCATAGACATGGAGAAGTTCTTCATAAATGTAACTAAAGTATAGGAAAACATAAATTCAATCCAAACCCGGATCTTGAGTGAGGAAGGAATGGTGAAATCCTTGTTCTTGTGTTCTTCCAACTCCTCCTTAGCCTCTTTGGCTTCCTTAGGTTGAAACTGTGTCCAAATGTCCCGAAAATGGTATTTTTCCGTGTATTTAAGTCATCCCCCAAAAAATCCCGAACGAAAATACCCCTTTTTATCGGAAATGGGATGATACTCTAATAAATTTGTACTACCGCTCAGCATGCTGCGCCGCACCATGCGATGCGGTAGTGGAAATTTCCAGTACGGTTTGCAATTTCAGTTCTGGGGCAGAATTTACACTAGCGTGTCGCACATTGCGTGGCATAGTGCGTGGCATTAGTGCAAATTTCTCAGAGTACGGATTTTGCTTCAATTTTGACATCCAGACTTGGTTGGTCCTCGTCCCCCGAACACGATCCCGACTTAATCCCTTGGGCTTTTACTCAGACTTCAAAGCTCCAAATCTCTCGAATTAGCTCCATAACATCTACATCACTCGGAATCACTCAAACAAGGCAAAAAACACACAATAAGTGCAAAACACTAGCGATTAAAGCTCAAACTCAGTTAAAGTGCAGTAATTTAGAGTGAAATAAGCGACTAAAACATATAATTATAGCCTACCATAAACACCCCACACTTACACCATTGCTCGTCCTCGAGCAATCAAACTACACTTTATATAGATACGACATTTTTAAACAACTCTCATAACTCATCACACCAAGAATAATTAAAATAGATTAATCACGATATCGTAACATCCTAGCCTCAAGATTTGACTCAAAAGCACCACGCATTATTTATCACCCACTCACTTAATCTAACACAGAGGTCAACGACATTACCTTTCCTTCATGAATCAAGTGCCCTCACAGAACAATAGAGAGTAGTTCCAAAAATAATAAAGTTTAAGAACAATTAGGAACTCAAGATAGAAAGAATTCACTCACTTTCAGAAGTAATATTCATGTGCTACACAAAACGTACCATAAGCTTGCCCGTAATGTATTACTCTACTAATTAAGCTCATTCAGTCAAGGATCAAGTAGGACTTTATTTGGTTGTAATGTAGGCTGCGGGATGGGTAGAATACATTACACCTCCCTAAGTATTTTAATACCTACGTTTCATTATTCAAAATCCCACACTTATGTCAAACCATAACTCCACCTTCACATCAATATACATTAACTCCCAACTTCTTTAAGTACAATTACATCAAGAGTTACCACTATCATTGAATATTTTACACAATCATTCAATTAACTTTTTTTTTCTTTTTCTTTTTCTTTTTCAATTCAAGTGGCTCTTACTTTTTTAATATAGTGCACATTTCTCCTTATTATATTTGTTCCACTCAAAAGCCAAACCAACACTCCACACTTTAACTTTTACAAAGTTTATAACAAATTCAAGTGCTCGCAGGAGGTAAAAAGGTTCGAATAGATGGTCAATTCAAACAAATGGGTAAGGCTTGCAATGTGATTGCCAAAGTAACAGGATTCCTAGCTCAAAAGGGGTTAACTAAAATACATATCAATTAGGTGGGTACAATATATAACTGACTCAACAAAGAAACGCATATATCACTTCCAAGACTGAATAAAACTATTATTTCTCTTTGCAAACACACGGGGCAAAGTCTAAACATCAAACGCAATGCACAGAATATATGAAACCTCAGACACACATGGCACATAACTCACTCAGGATCGGACTCATCGAAACACTCTAGTCAAAGCAGTTAAGCAAAGTTAAGATCATACAATTTAAGGTACTTATACAAGAGTCAAAACTGAGCATAAGTGTCACAACTAAAATACTTACTATTCTCAAGGCATAATAAAGTCAAGAGTTATTTCTTTCATTTAAAATCAAAGCACAAGATCTCCTACTCCTAAAAAAATAAAACTAACTATACCTGGTTCAAACAAAACCCTTGAAAAAGAACCGCGGCACAAAGAAAAATCAAGGGGGAATTATTATACTACTTTAAAAAAAATATTTCTTTTCTTCGAACTTAAAAATTTCAATCAAAAGAAATGAAAACACACACAAGAAATGAAAACAAATAGTTATTTATATATTTACATTCTCACTCCACACTTTAAATTATGGCATGTCCCCATGACACACAAATAAAAAACAAGAGGTAAAGAAAACTCCCCTGGACATTACCTTTCCTTCGTGAATCAACAATAGAAAGTAGTTCCAAAAATAATAAAGTTAAAGAACAATTAGGAACTCAAGATAGAAAGAATTCACTAACTCTCAGAAGTAATATTCATGTACTACACAAGATGTACCATAAGCTTTCCCGTAATGTATTACTCTACTAATTGAGCTCATTCAGTCAAGGATCAAGTAGGACTTTATTTGGTTATAATGTAGGCTGCGGGATAGGTAGGATACATTTGGATATATTGACTACATCTCCCTAAGCACTTTAATACCTATGTTTCATTGTTTAAAACCCCACATTTATGTCAAACTATAACTCCACCTTCATATCAATATACATTAACTCACAACTTCTTTAAGCACGATTACATCAAGAATTACCACTATCATGGAATATTTTACACAATCATACAATTAACTTTTTTTTCTTTTTCTGTTTCAATTCAAGTGGCTCTTACTTTTTCAATACTGTGCACATTTCTTCTTATTACATTAATTCCACTCAAAAGCCAAACCAACACTCCATACTTTAACTTTTACATAACAAATTCAAGTGCTCGCGGGAGGTAAAAAGGTTTGAATAGATGATTAATTCAAACAAATGGGATAAGGCTTGCAATGTGGTTGCCAAAGAAATAGGATTCCAGGCTCAAAAGGGGTTAACTAAAATACATATCAATTAGGTGGGTAGAACATATAACTGGCTCAACAAAGAAATGACTATATCACTTCCAAGACTGAATAAAACTACTATTTCGCTTTGCAAACACACGGGTAAGTTCTAGACATTAAATGCAATACACAGAATACACGAAACCTCACACACACATGGCACATAACTCACTCAGGATCGGACTCATCGAGACACTCTAGTAAAAACAGTTAAGCAAAGTTAAGATCATACAATTTAATGTACTTATACAAGAGTTAAAAACTGAGCATAAGCGTCACAACTAAAACACTTACTATTCTCAAGGCATAATAAAGTCAAGAGATATTACTTTCATTTAAAGTCACAGCAAAAGATCTCCTACTCCTAAAAAAAATAAAACTAACTATATCTGGTTCAAACAAAACCCTTGAAAAAGAACCGCGACACAAAGAAAAACCAAGAGGGAATTATTATACTACCTAAAGAAAATAAAAAAAAATTCTTCGAACTTAAAAATTTCAATCAAAAGAAATGAAGACACACACACAAGAAACGAAAACAAACAGTTATTTACATATTTACATTCCCACCCCACACTTTAAATTGTGGCATGTCCCCATGACACACAAATAAAAACCAACAGGTAAAGAAAACTCCCCTGGACTTTTTCCGTTTCCGAGAACTTGTAAACTCCACCCCTAATTCTGAATGCATTTTTCGCTTTCGCTCCTCGGGACTCTTTATGGAGCTCATCAGGCCAAAATCCTTTAAGGATATTTGCAAGACCCGCTCTTTTATTTCTTTTTTGTCCTCATTTTGAACGGTAGATTGTTCTTATAGGATCATACTCATCTTGTTTCTACATTCATTTACAAGATCAATCCGTGCATATTCCTGTAAATCCCCAAAAATGAAATGCACATGATCAAGGTTAGAATAAGAAATTGAAGAAGAAAGGTCATGTGAGTACTCCTCTTGTAAGTCCAAGACCATTTGTTCCTCATTTTCTTCTACTAAAAATTACAATTGTGGGAAGGTGGATGGGGGTTTGAACTCTTCTTGTATTGCTTCATGATCAACCGAAGCCTCATTTTCAATCATTTCAGTTGAAACAGAATCCTCTTGCAGAGTGAAAAACTTTCTCTGTAGATGTTCATCATCTCGGGTAGGCTTATTCTCACCGGGTATCTCCTCTATATATTCACCATCACAATGCAATGAGCTTTCTCAAAGTGTACTTATTATTTGACTCACTTGCATTGTTAGGTTGTTAATGGCTTCATCATCTTGTGTAAATCTCTCTTCCACCTTATTTATGAACTTATACATAAGCTCTTTTAAACTACCATTCTCCCCTTGATGTGGTTGTCTCACTTCGCTTTCATTCCAGTCATAATAAAGGTATTCATCCCAACCAAATTCAGAATTGTGCCCATATGAATCCTCATACATGTACGGACTAGAAGTAGAGTGAGAGTTTTCAAAATATGAGCCATAAGAAGAATACCTACCTGCTTGACAATTAACCCATAGATGATTTTCACCGCATTTAAACCACATAGCAGACCGCTGACAGTGTTCAGCTGCTAACTCTTCAACCGTTTTCTTAGGCTGGTTGTACTCCATCTTTACAACATTTAGAGTTCAGTATCAAGAATATGCTCTTCAAGATTTCTTCAACAAAAGAAATCTTGAGAGAGAAGTTAACATAACAAAACTAAAAAAATAAAGTAAAAAATTAAAATGAAAATTAAAAGCTAATTCCTGAATTAGTACTACAAACTATTTCAAACACTATTAATTGCCAATCCCCGGCAACGACGCCATTTGACGAGCATAAAACACACACTTAAATTGTGCTCGCTAGTCAAAGATAGTATAATATAATTATCGTATCCACAGGGATTGGAGTTAAACAATATTATCGTAGTTTGTAGCTAGATTGCTATCCAGGAGATTCAACAATCGAGATTTATATTATTAATAACTAACATTAACTAAGAATCTAAAGCTATTGACTAATGACAGTCGCAACAAAGACAAGCAAGGAAGTTATCAATGGAAGAAAATAGGGTTTTGACGGAATAAGTGCAAGATAATTGTGTGAGATTTAACTCTAGATAATTCACTTCTAATGTTCAAGTGAGTCTCTCGAACTTAATTTTCAGTACAATTGTATAGTAGAAACTCCTATCTCGATTAAGTCTCAACCTCACAATATGAACCAAATCAATGATTCAACTAGCCTATTTCGATTACATAGAAGAATCTATGAACTCAACCAACAATATAATGCAAAGATATCACAAGTTATGCCTCTTTCGATTACAAGAACAAGTGAATATAGATGCAACAATTAAATCTTCCAAAATAATTCAAATACATAAAAATAGAGTTATAATCCACAAACAAACATCTATATACCAAATCCATCAAAACCCAAAAGGATCTACTCCATAGACATGGAGAAGTTCTTCACAAACATAACTAAAATATAGGAAAACATAAATTCAATCCAAACCAGGATCTTGAGTGGGGAAGGAATGGTGAAATCCTTATTCTTGTGTTCTTCCAACTCCTCCTTAGCCTCCTTGGCCTCCTTAGGTTGCAATTGTGTCCAAAAGTCCCAAAAATGGTGTTTTCCCGTGTATTTAAGCCATTCCCCAATAAACCCCGGAGGAAAATACCTTTTTAGCGAAAATGGTACGATACTTTAACAAATTTGTACTATCGCGCCTCATGTCGCATTGTGCCATGTGACGCAGTAGTGGAAAATTCCAGTACGATTTGCAATTTAAGTTCTGGGCAGAATTTGCACTAGCGCATCGCATAGTGCATGGCAAAGTGCGTCGCATTAGTGCAAATTTCTCAGAGTACAAATTTTGCTTCGCTTTTGACATCCAGACTTGGTCCTCGACCCCGAACACGATCCCGGCTGTCACGACCCAAAATACCAATCTGTCGTGATGGCGCCTATCTCGATACTAGGCAAGCCGAAAATCACGATAAACCACAATTTCTCTTAAGTTTGAAAATACAATAATTTAATACAATACGAAATTCCACAAATACTGACATGAACACTCCCTAAATCCTGGTGTCGCTGAGTACATGAGCATCTAATATGAATACAAGTGTGGAAAATACGGTCTATAATAGTCTCAGACTAAATACAGTAAACAAGGAGATAGAGAAGGAGAGACAAGGTCTGCGGAATACGGCAGCTACCTCAAAATCTCCTGAAAATTAACTACGCGAAATGATCAACACCCGCTATGTCCGAGAGCACCTGTATCTGCACACGAAGTGCAGGGTGTAGTATGAGTACAACCAACTCAGCAAGTAACAATAATAACTAAGGAACTGAAGATAATGACGAGCTACGCAGTTATAGTTCACTTTCTGTAATTCCTGCAAAGAATAGACATGCTTTTAAATCTGGCAGTTTAAGTCAAATCAATTTTATACAGTTCAAGTTCATGTAATCCGGATATAAAATCTTTCACAGATTTCACAACAATTACAGATAGCAACCAAGTGCAACAACAAATGCAAAGCAAGTACAGTCTCTCAGGCAACAGTCACTCAACTCATCACAACAACTCAACCACTCAGCTCTCAGCCCTCAGCACTCACACTCAATGGGTACCCGCGCTGACTGGGGGTGTGCAGACTCCGGAGGGGCTCCTATAGCCCAAGCGCCATAATTTTCACAGACAACTCACGTGCCATAATATCCTTACCTCACCGACAGGCCCTCGGCCTTACTTAGTCTTCAACATCCCTAGTCTCTCGGGCTCTCAGAAATCACAAAGATTAGCCCAAACAAAGATAACATAATGCATCAACAAATATCAAAAAAGACTGAGGTATGCTACGCAAGTAAAATCATGACTGAGCACAAGATAGCAATTAGCAAATAATTCAACAAGTATGTGACATTTGTGGGTCCCAACAGTACTATCACATAGCCTAAGCATGATTTCTAACATGATTTACACTCAAATATTTTCAACACATAGAAAGCATATAGCTAACAACAAGTTATTTAACTTTACAGTTTCACGGGACGGACCAAGTCACAATTCCCTCGGTGCACGCCCACACGCCTGTCACCTAGCATGTGCGTTACCTCCAAAATATTCACATGACATAAAATTCTGGGGCTTCATACCCTCAGGACTAGATTTATAACTGTTACTTACCTCAAGCCGTGAAATTCTTATTCTGCAATATCCTTTCCTCGTGAATTGGCCTCCAAACGCCTCGAATCTAGCCATAAATAATTCGTTTCAGTTAATAAAATTCATTGAAATTAAATCCATAAGAAAATGCTAATTTTTCATAAAAATACGAATTTTAGCTCAAAAATCTCCTGTGGGGCCCATGTCTCGGAACCCAACAAAAATTACAAGATTCGAAAGCTCATTCAACCACGAGTCTACTCATGTCAATTTTAACAAAATTCGATCTCAACTCGACCCTCAAATCTTCAAATCTTATTTCCAAATTCCTAAGTTCCAATCTCCGATTTACACCTCAAAATCATGTAATCTAGTCGGATTATTCGATGATAATTCAATATTATGAAGTAGAAATGATCACAAGGGACTTACCTCAAGTTTTCCTTGAAAATCTATCAAAAATCGCCTCTCCTCAAGGCTCCAATTTGTCAAAAATGGTGAATGGGACGAAGTCCCTGTTTTATAATACTGCCCAGACAGCCTCGGTTCTGCCTCGATCTTGGCCTTTGATCTTGGCCCTCGATCCTGGGTCTCGATCATGGGCCTCAATCCTGGGCCTCGATTATGGCTCTCGACCCTGGCCTTCTATCATGTCTTCGACCCTAGCCTTCGATCATGTCTTCGACCCTGGTCTTCGATCTGGCCCTCGACCCTGTGCTCGATCGTGGCTTCGATCCTGATCCTCGACCTTGCCTTCGATCATGGCCCTCGATCGTGGCTCGATTTTGGGCTCGAATCTGGCAGAAGAAATTTCCAGCACAAGGAAATTACAGCAGTTGTTATAGTTCAATTTTTTGATCCGTTAACCATCCGAAACTCAACCGAGGCTCTCGGGACCTCAACCAAATATATCAACAAGTCCTAAAACATCATACGAACTTAGTTAAATCTTCAAATCACCTCAAACAACGCTAAAACCATGAATTACGCCCCAATTCAAGCCTATTGAACTTTAAAATTTCTAATTTCTACAAATGACTCCGGAACTAGTCAAATCATGTCCGATTGACCTCAAATTTTGCACACAAGTCATAAAATGACATAACGGAGGTATTCAAGTTTTCAGAATCGTATTCCGACCCCGATATCAAATATTCAACCCCCCGATCAAACTTCCCAAAAATTCAACTTTTGGCATTTCAAGCCTAATTCCACTACGGACCTCCAAATAATTTTTCGGACACGCGCCTAAGTCCAAAATCACCATACGGAGCTATTGGAATCATCAAAATTCAAATCCGAGGCTATTTAAACATAGGTACATATCCGGTCTATTTTTCTAGCTCAAATTTTTTAATTATGAGACTAAGTGTCTCATTTCCCTCCGAATTCCTTCCGGATCCGAACCAACTACCCCGGTAAGTCATAAAATAATTATAAAGCATAAATTGAGCAGTAAATGGGAGAACAGGGTTATAATACTCTAAACGACCGGTCGGGTCGTTACACCGGCTTAATCCCTTGGGCTTTTACTCAAACTTCAAAGCTCCAAATATCTCGAATTAGCTCCATAGCAACTACATCGCTCGGAATCACTCCTACAAGGCATAAAACACACAGTAAGTTCAAAACACTAGCAATTAAAGCTCAAACTCAGTTAAAGTGCAGTAAATTAGAGTGAAATAAGCGACTAAAATATGTAATTATATACTACCATCAACACCCCACACTTAAACTATTGTTCGTCCTCGAGAAATCAAACTATGCTTTATATAGACACGATCATTTTAAACAACTCTCATAACTCATCACACCAAGAATAATTAAAATAGATTAAGCACAATACGGTAACAGCCTAGCCTCAAGATTTGATTCAAAAGCACCACACATTATTTATAACCCGCTCACTTACTCTAACACAGAGATCAATGACATTACCTTTCCTTCATGAATCAAGTGCCCTCACAGAACAATAGAGAGTAGTTCCAAAAATAATAAAGTTTAAGAACAATTAGGAACTCAAGATAGAAAGAATTCACTCACTTTCAGAAGTAATATTCATGTGCTACACAAAACGTACCATAAGCTTGCCCGTAATGTATTACTCTACTAATTAAGCTCATTCAGTCAAGGATCAAGTAGGACTTTATTTGATTGTAATGTAGGTTGCGGGACGGGTAGAATACATTACACCTCCCTAAGTATTTTAATACCTACGTTTCATTGTTCAAAACCCCACACTTATGTCAAATCATAACTCCACCTTCACATCAATATACATTAACTCCCAACTTCTTTAAGTACAATTACATCAAGAGTTACCACTATCATTGAATATTTTACACAATCATACAATTAACTTTTTTTTTCTTTTTCTTTTTCTTTTTCAATTCAAGTGGCTCTTACTTTTTTAATATAGTGCACATTTCTCCTTATTACATTTGTTCCACTCAAAAGCCAAACCATCACTCCACACTTTAACTTTTACAAAGTTCATAACAAATTCAAGTGCTCGTGGGAGGTAAAAAGGTTCGAATAGATGGTCAATTCAAACAAATGGGTAAGGCTTGTAATGTGGTTGCCAAAGTAACAGGATTCCTAGCTCAAAAGGGGTTAACTAAAATACATATCAATTAGGTGGGTACAACATATAACTGGCTCAACAAAGAAACGCATATATCACTTCCAAGACTGAATAAAACTATTATTTCGCTTTGCAAACACACGGGGTAAGTTCTAGACATCAAACGCAATGCACAGAATACATGGAATCTCAGACACACATGGTACATAACTCACTCAGGATCGGACTCATTGAAACATTCTAGTCAAAGCAGTTAAGCAAAGTTAAGATCATACAATTTAAGGTACTTATACAAGAGTCAAAACTGAGCATAAGTGTCACAGCTAAAATACTTACTATTCTCAAGGCATAATAAAGTCAAGAGATATTGCTTTCATTTAAAATCACAGCACAAGATCTCCTACTCCTAAAAAAATAAAACTAACTACACCTGGTTCAAACAAAACCCTTGATAAAGAACTGCGGCACAAAGAAAAACCAAGGGGGAATTATTATTCTACTTAAAAAAAATAATATTTTTTTTCTTCGAACTTAAAAATTTCAATCAAAAGAAATGAAAACACACACAAGAAACGAAAACAAACAGTTATTTATATATTTACATCCCTACACCATACTTTAAATTGTGGCATGTCCCCATGACACACAAATAAAAAATAAGAGGTAAAGAAAACTCCCCTGGACTTTTTTCGTTTCCGAGAACCTGTGAACTCCACCCCTAATTCTAAATGCATTTTTCGTTTTCGCTCCTCGGGACTCTTTATGGAGCCCATTAGGCCAAAGTCCTTTAAGGGTATTTGCAAGACCCGCTCTTTTCTTTCTTTCTTGTCCTCATTTTGAGCAGTGGATTGTTCTTTTAGGATCATAGTCAGCTTGTTTCTACATTCATTTACAAGATCAATCCATGCATATTCCTGTAAATTCCCAAAAATAAAATCCACATGATCAAGGTTAGAATAAGAAATTAAAGAAGAAAGGTCATGTGAGTACTCCTCTGGTAAGTCTAAGACCATTTGTTCCTCATTTTTTTCTGCTAAAAATTACAATTATGGGTTGAACTCTTCATGTATTGCTTCATGATCAACCAAAGTTATGGTGAAGCAATGAGTATTTGTCATAAACATGAAACGTCATAAAATGAACCCAAAAGTTATGGTGAAGCAATGAGTATTTGTCACTTTTCTATAAGCCTATAAAAATTCAGGCCAATCGGAGTCCGTTAGAAACTTCTACAAAATTAACAAGTACTAATACTCATAAAAAAAATGGATATAGTCGCAAACTCATGTTGCATGACCTTGAAATGCCATAAAATGAACTCGAAAGTCATGGCAAAGCAACGAGTATTGGTCAATAAGCCGTTTCCTATAAACCTACAAAATTCCAGGCCAATCAGGGTCCATCAAAAAACTTCTACAAAATAAGCATGTAGTAATGTCCACGCCATCTTTATAAATTCGGGCGACGGGCTCCGAATTGTCTAAAATTATGTGGGCACATCAGAAGCGACCTAATGAGAAATAGTAATTGCTTCGCCATTCTCGTTCCTCTTTTTTTGGCGTTTTAGGCCATAAAACAGGAATTCATGACGATTTCTAATTTTCGTGTGCCAATGTCCATGTCATTTTCATGAATTCGGGCGACGAGTTTCGAATCACCTAAAATTTTGTGGGCCCATCAGAATCGATCTAATGAATAATAGTCATTGCTTCGCCGTAATCGTTCCTTGTTTTTGATGTTTTAGGGCAATAAAACAGGAATTCAGGACGATTTCTATTTTTTCGTGTGCTAATGTCCATGCCATCTTCATGAATTCGGGTGACGAGTTCCGAATCACCTTAAAATTTTATGGGACCATCAGAAATGACGTTCCTTGTTTATGGCATTTTAGGGCCATAAAATAGGAATTAAAGACAATTTTTATTTTTTCGTGTGCTAATGTCAACGCCATCGTCATGAATTCGGGCGACGAATAGCCTAAAATTTTGTGGGCTCATCAAAAGTGACCTAATGAACAACAATCATCGCTTCTTCATGACCGTTCCTCATTTTTTGGCGTTTTAAGGCCATAAAATAAGAATTCAGAATGATTTTTATTTTTTTGTATGCTAATGTCTACGCCATCTTCATATATTCGGGCGACGGGCTCTGGCTCGCCTAAAATTTGTGGGTACATCAGAAGCGACCAAATGAACAATAGTCATCGCTTCGCTATGACTGTTCCTCTTTTTTGGCATTTTAGGGCTATTAAACAGGAATTCAAAACGATTTTCAATTTTTCGTGTGCTAATGTCCGCGCCATCTTCGTGAAATCGGGCAACGAGATCCGATTCGCCAAAATTTATGTGGATCCATCAGAAGTGACCTAATTAACAATACTTATTGCTTCGCTATGACCGTTCCACGTCTTTTGGCATTTTGGGCCAAAACCAAGAATTCAGGACAATTTCTGATTTTTTTATTTGCTAATGTCCATGCCATCTTCATGAATTCAGGCGACAGACTGCGAATCGCCTAAAATTTTGTAAAGAAAATTACGCGACACAACAAATATATATACTGCATTTATCACTCGTAGCTATACTTTCGGAAAATTTTCATTCTTAGTTGTATTTAAATTTTATAGCAAATCCACAAAGCAAGAGATCAATGCTTCTGAACTGAAACTAGAGAGTAGCTCAGTTGGTTAGAGCACTTGCTTCGTAAGCGGGGGTCTTGAGTTCGACTCACAAAAAAAGCATTCTGTTTTTGTATTTATGTATTTCACCTTGGTTTTATTCGTTGCGCGAATGAATACAGTCGATACAAGTTATATCCTTTGTACATATCCTTGTAGCGCGAACGAATACATTTGATACAGGTTGTAATTGTATACCGTTGATACAAGTTGTATTTGTTGCGCTGAATACAATTGATACAAGCCGGTAACAATTGAACAATAGCTATGAATAGTAATTAGGTAATTTATAATTACGTATGGTCAATAGACTCAAAACTGTAGTGATTTATAAAAAGGGGAAAAAATATAAATATCCATCCTCTTACTATAGCTTACTTTAGTTGGCCCTAACAAAATTTAGCCATAAATGTTTTAAGCCTGAGGGTAAAAAAACAGAAAGAGAAAAAAATCTCTCAACAGGCAGTTACGATAATCATGGACTCTGGGATTTCCTCATGGATATACAAACGTTTCTTATGCATATCTATGACGAATCAACAAAAAAGATTCCCCGAATGAACACAATGCATAATACTGATATAATAAATTTATAAACCAGTATTTAATCAGTGTGTAATGTATATGCATTGGTTTATACACATATTATATAGTGATTATATACTGATTACACATTTATAATACAGTGTATAAATAATTTCTTTTCTATGTATTTACTTTTTTTTCGAAATATACATATTATAGAGTGAGTATATATTAATTATACAATAAAAGGCAGTCAAGGAAGAGCCCATAAACCAACATATCCTCCATTCCCACTTGGATTTTAGGGTATTTTGGATGAAAATTTTGACCATAATTTTAATTTTGATAGAAAAAAATGAGAAATTAGAAGGATTAAGTTTAAATTAACAAGAATATCAAACAAAATAACTGCGTAGATATGACATTGCAAAGCTCTTCAAAAATATTTCCTATTATGATGTTAAATGAAGAGAGAGAATGAATTTTTTTAATTTATTTATTTGGGTAACTGAAAAACAGAAGAAAAAGAATGAAAAGAGAACTTTTTAATTTGGGTATATGAAATCCCTACAATTACGCCTAATTTGTTAGCTGGCTTAACCGGCTACAATTGTTTAAAATGGGTGATAAAAAGAAAATAGGTTTATTTTAAGTTTATAAATAAAATGGGTCTGATTCAGTTAATTGTTCTTATCAAAAAGGAAATTTTACCTCCTATATCAAAGATACACACCCTATTTATTATAAACTAAAATTATTTTAAAATATTATTTTTTATAGCTACCTTTTATATTTTATAGCAAAATAAATATTTATGATATATACTACAATTGAGGCATGGAATAAGGCATGAAAAACGTTATTTATGTTTTTCTTCTCTCTTTCTTTCAATTAACACACGATTCTCTCTTATAATTTTTCTTCTTTCTCTCTCTTTCTTCTCTCTCACTCTTCGAGCAAAATAGGCCGAATCATAGATACACGAAAGAGAAACAAATCATGAAAGAAAGCCTAAAAATCTCAAAATCAGAAACATGAAAGTAAACCTATAATAAATAAAAAAGGAAGCAGAGATACCTTGTGCGACGGATAGATTGAAGAGAAAGAGGGATTCTTAGCGCGGTAAGTAAGAGAGAAAAGAGGAAGAAGCGGTCGAATTGAAAACGTTGTAAATTGTAATGGAAGTGGTAGTGAAGCGATACAAGGAGTTTTGGCCGGAAAACGCCATCCCGGACGAACTTTCTTCTCTTATTTGCTATTTAGTTACATACAATGATACAAATATATTGTATTCTGCACAAATTCACTCAAACACGTTGTATTTTTTGTATAAATATATATATATTTTTGCCTGTGTTTATGTATTTCGAATGTCTGTATTTTTTTAATACAACTAAATATACCTATATTCATGCATACTGCACATACAATATGCATGAATACAGGATATAAACATTGAAATACACTGAATACAAATATTAAAATAGAACAGAATATAAACAATGAATATATTTAATTTTAAAATACAGTAAAATGCACTGAATACAAATAGAAATACAGTGAATCCAGCCAATGAAATATATTGAATACAACAGTAATTACATGTATTAGGAATAACTAAAATATTATTAATACAAATACATTTGAATATACTAAATACAAAATAGCGAATACAATAAATACAAACATTAAATCTAATGAATGCAAAAGTAAAAAAAAATATCGAAACACACTAAATACAAAAGTTATATACAACTGAAAAATCATTCTACTTAATTGGGTTGATAATGAGGCATGTTAGAATTGATTTTGTTGAGTTATATTAGGAGTGTATCACGCTAATTGATATTATTTCCGTTATTAGACAGCTGAATATACCTATTTTTAAGGTGATTGTCAGTACTGTATTCATAAATACATGGCGCGAATACATGCGCGTACAGTTGGATTGCCTTGATTTTAGGCGCTTTTTGATGTTGTATTCATAAATACATGGCGCGAATACATATGAATACACGCATGTATAGCTGGACTGCCCTGATTTAGGTACTTTTTGGTATTGTATTCATGAATAGAACAGCACGAATACAACGAATACACTGCCGTAACAATTGAAAATTATAGTTACCGGAAGTAATTAGGTATAACCAGTAAACAATAATAGTGCCGGCTCCGCTCTCAGAGACCCGTACCCATTTCTATATCTAAAAACCCTTTGGTTTAAATAAAATTAGCGGTTTTCTCGCTCCCTCTTCCTCCCAGTTTTTCATCGTGTAGCCATGGTTAGTTTGAATTCAACTACTTCATCAATCTTATCTATTTTACAATTTGCTTTACACATATTATATACTGTTGCTTTTAATGATCGTTTTGTTTTTGTGATGTGAAAACTTGCAAATAAAAATAATAGCCGCAGGGAGACTATATAGAGTTACACAGGAAGAGATTTGGCCGTCGCCATGATCACGAGGAGCGTAAACGTAAGAGGGAGGCTCGTGAAGTTCACAAGCGCTCCAAAATTGCCCAAAAGGTCCCTCGTTTTTTATCCTTATTATAATTCAAACTCCCCTTTTGTATGAAAGTTTTGCTTAATTTTTTTTTTTTTTTTTTTGTGTCAAAAACAAGCGTTGGGTATTAAGGGTAAGATGCTTGCTAAGAAGCGGTATGCTGAAAAAGCCCAAATGAAGAAAACGTAAGTTCTTCTAATTTTGTAATTACCATTTTAGGCATGAAATTGTGATTGTGTTAAAAATTCAAAAAAGAAACACTTTGATTTTTATTGTGATTGTGAATATCATTTTTTTTTAAACTAAGGACCGCATAGTTGAAGATGAATGAAATGCTCAAATTAGAGTAGAATGAACATAGGATTTTAGAGAGCCGACCCCGTCTAGTTTGGGCTTGAGGTTTAGTTATTGTTGTATCCACATGTTTGTCTGATATACTAAAATTGATCGTTCAGATATGATAGTGAACAACAATTTTTTCGAACTAATTTGCGCACATTTTTGAACTTACATGATGAGGATTTATATAATTGACCCAACTTGTTTGGGACTGAGACGTAGTTAAATTGACTATTCAGTAATTTTCTATTTGAATAATCAAAATTAGTTTCATAGCCCAAATGAAACAGGCAGCATTGTCAATCTAAAGGAGGCCATAAGCGTAGTAAATTCCTCTCGTTGTGAAGAGAGTGAGTCTATAGAGCCCACGAGCCGGCCGATCCACTGTAGTGGAATCTTGTGAGCTAGCGGACGGTCCCGCGCGGTTTGCATTAGATGGGCCCTCTTTCATCATTCTTACCCAGATCTCTTCTATTCTGTGATCTGGGATGATTAGATGAGGTTTCCATGTGTGTGTCTTCAGGATCATCTCCTCCTGTGGGATCATATCCAGTTTTTCATTGCGAGTGGTAATCTAAAGTAAAGGTAAACGAGGGTGACAGATCGATAAGGGCGCTCCTGCTTATCGGTTATACCCTCCGACCCCTGTTTTAGCAGCTAGCGAAAAGGCTTCGTTCTGTTGTTCCCCGTGAGTGGTCTAAATCAGCTGCGGTAGTTAAGGTTTGGAACAAATGAGCCTAAGGGAACGAAGTTGTGATCCTTTAGTAATATATGAATAAGAGATATTCGAAATAATAAAAGATGGTGTAGTAACTCTTTTATGATATTTGTGTGGTTTTTATTTTGGGTAATGGGAATAATTAATGCTCCTACAGTTGGTTATTATCATATTATGAGTGCTCTTTGGGTTGTTTGGGTAGAGAAAATATTGGGATATACTGAAAGGTTTTGTATCTTTGGTTTAGTGTTTGCTTTTGAGTTGGAAATAGAACCAACTCTGCTTTACAACCACCAGCTTACATAGTGTTCATTTGGATCAATGAATCAGGATCTCACATCTGAAGCTGGAGATGCTGATTCAATTTTAGAGGGTGAGTTTTATGAGTTCTCTGATTTCCCATAGTGTCTCCTTTTCTTCTAGCTATATTGCGGCTGCTGTTCTATGTTATGGTGCCAGAAGATGGCGGTAGTACTCTTGGTGAGGAAGGGAGAGGGAGAGGTTGAATCATTTATGAATTGTTTCCAATTTAAGTCTATTAAAATGTCAAACATAATTTTAGCAGATTGAAATAAACGTAGACTTTGTCTGCGTTGAACTCAGAGAGAGGGAGGAAGGTAGGGAGGGAGTTGAATCATTTAACTAACTGTTTCCACTTCAAGGTTACTAAAATGGCAAACCTAGTTTCTCTAACATTTAGCAGTTGTATTGAAATAATTGTATAACTTTTGTCTTCTAATAAGGTTAACTTCAATATCACTGATTCTGTTTTTTTGGGGATAAATTGTTAAATCAGTGAATAGTAAGCCTCTGTATAGATTTAGGTCATATTAAAAGATAATAAGAAGAGATAGTTTCTGCCTCTTACACCGAAGTAGCATCTCCATATTTTCTGACTACTGTTGCCGTATTCTGTGGATGATTCTATTTATGATGCGCTAATTTTCTAAAATCAGTTATAGACTACTTGGTGATCATGTGATCCTTGTGGGCGGGACACATGATTTGATGATTTTCCGGGCACTAAAGCCTGTGCCAATTTATAAATGAAAAAAAGGCATGGTAACTTTGTAGCAGAGTCTCTGAAATTCTATCAATTAACCTCTTTTCTTTCTTTGAATAGATTGGCTATGCATGAAGAGTCATCAACCCGTCACAAGGTTGATGATGATGTGCATGATGGTGCTGTCCCTGCATATCTGATTGACCTTCATACAACCGCAAGAGCTAAGGTATGTTGAGTGTTGTCTTTTTGCTCAATTGGTGCTAAAAGCTAAAACGAACATAGACTGTTTATACTGGTTTTAAATGTTAAACATTCTGTGTAGATTCTTAGCAACACAATAAAGCAAAACCGGAAAGAGAAAGCTGGAAAATGGGAGGTGCCTCTGCCTAAGGTAAAGTTGGAATAGTGATCTTATTCTCATCTTTACGGTACTCATTCAATACTATCTCTGTATGGTTATACCCTTGTCCGGTGTGTTCATATTTTTCCCTGATTGTGTTCCTGTGCAATTTTAAGGGTTCGTCAATTCTGAAATACTGACATCTCTCTGTCTCTCTTTGTTTGACTGGTCACAAATAGAGATACTTCATACTTCAGTTTGTGTTCTTAACACTGCACTTGTGAATCTTTTTGTCTCAAATAGAATTCGTTTAGCTAGAGCGATGATTCTTATTTGTTTTCTTAGATAAGTATACTGTGCTTTTGAAAATAGATGCCGCACAAAGAGTTACCATTTCCAATAAGCATCTGAGCAGCACTTTAATTCCTAATATGGGTAAATGTGCTTTTATCTTTTTGTTTACTTGAATTGCTTTCTAATAAGATACTTTACCTTACAGGTTAGGCCTGTGGCTGAGGATGAGATGTTCAGACTTCAGAGTGATAAGATCTGGAAAAAGGAAGAGTGAGTATTCTACAATCATCTAATTTCGTTTTCTGTGGTTAGCCTGTATTTACAGGTTCTTAGCCATGTCCAGGTTCTTAATTTCAGCAACTCACACTTATCCTTTGTTGTATTATTTGTTGTCTTTGGGATTGGTAAGAGTGACTTTTTTACCATTTTGATATGTGCTCGTCTTTGCAGCCAAGCAGTGGAAGAGAATGGTTACAAAAGCCACCTTTGTCGGAGCAGGGTTTACCAGGAAACCTCCAAAGTATGAGCGGTTCATCCGCCCGTCTGGATTACGGTTCACTAAAGCCCATGTGACACACCCTGAACTTAAATGCACATTCAACCTTGAGATTATCGGGGTGAAGAAGAATCCTAATGGTCCAATGTATACTTCACTAGGTGTTATGACCAAGGGAACCATCATTGAGGTAATCTTCCCTTTTCAACACTGAACCAAAGTTTATCTAGTTTAGCTTGCATCGCTAATGGTCTTGCTATAAAATCCAGGTTAATGTTAGTGAACTTGGTCTTGTCACTCCTGCTGGGAAAGTTGTATGGGGTAAGATATGCGTTACTAAGATGTTACACTTCTGGGATTTTTTGTCCTTCAAATTCTGATGATTCTTCCTATTGGATGCTAGAATGCCAGGGAAATATGCTCAAGTGACGAATAATCCTGAAAATGATGGTTGTATCAATGCAGTTCTCCTCGTGTAGTACCTTCTAACAGAGAAGAAGTTGCACAATTTTTGTTGAATCGAGTGCATTTCGACTATATAGAAGCTTAGGAGACCCTTCTTTTGGTAATTGTATTATCAGAATGGAGCAATTCCATTGGCTGAAAAGGAACTTTATTGTAGCTCCAGTGGAACTTGTATCATCAGCATCACCTTGTTTTTCTCATTGTTATAATCAACTCCCTCTTTGTATCCTCATAAGTTCAATTGTCTTTTTCCTGATACATGCATCAACATCTATCTAGCATGAAGTATGGAAAACAAATGCTACTTTGTCATCTTAAGGGATTAGTTTGCACGCATAATATTCTTAAGACTATTTGGTTTCTTAACATACTCTCTAGACATCATTTTATAGGAATTATAACATTATGAATTAATCATTTGATTATTATGTGTAATTGGATATTTAGCTTACAACAACAACATACCCATACCCAGTGTAATCCTACAAGTGGGATCTGGGGAGGGTAGTGTGTACGCAGACCTTACCCCTACCTGGAGAGGTAGAAAGATTGTTTCCGATAGACCCAAATTGGATATTTAGCTTATGGTATTAATATGTTTGCATAGAGAAACTCATCTTTAGTTTTCTTTATACTTTTTAGTTGACTTGATGTTTTATTTTAATTATAATATACATTAATATTTATATTCTCATACCCCACTTGTGAGATTTCACTGGGTTGTTGTTGTTGTAGTAATATTTATATTAATTACAATATATAGTAATATATGTAGTGTTGCAGTTCAAACAATATATGGATCTAGAGCAAATTTAATAAGTCTTTCTCCATTTGACTTACCAGTGAGACGTGAGTAATAAGTGCATGCAGCCATGCAGGTTCGAATATTGTAGATTAGGTTCATGTCATGATATTGGATAATTGACTGAGCAAAATAAAGAGGTAAAGGAAAAACAATGAAAGAAGCAAAACAAAATTCTTGTGCTACATATACAAATGTTAAAGGGCCCACAACAACACACTTTTTGAACATACTGTTGTCATTGTGATGGCATTCCTTATAAAAATTAAGCATACCTCAAATGCCACCCATACCATGCTTCCCATTTTCTGCATTCTTAAATAGAAACACAACCTTGAAATTTGTTTCTTTAAGTTTGTTGCACTTAATTTACAGAAATCTCCTTCTCTATTTCCAACTTTCTTGTCTGGTGAATTTGGACAAGTTTTGGTCTCTATAGTTTCTTACAAGTTAGTTTGAGAGCGAGGGCAATGATGGTAAACGCTACATTTTGTCCATTTTGCATTATACTTTCTGTGAAAGTATTCTTTTGTGCTAACTGTCATCACTGATATTGCTAAATTAATTCTTATAGTCCTCACTGCATAAGATTTGGAATGATAGTAATCCAACTATAGCAGCAAATTAGACAAGTTGATTCTTTGGCTCTTTGTTTTTGTCATTTGTTTGGTCTTTTTCACATATGGTATCTTAACATCTGAAAGTGAACAATTAATCAGCATCTTTTGATTTCAGAAGAGTACTTCAAATTCTCAAATAAGTTTACTTTGTAGTTAAATTACCTGTTTCTCTGTTTCAAATGGTTTTCCATCACAGCCAAGTTTCTTGCAGTTGATCAAAGGAGTCTCGGGTGGTGATGATTCTCTCTATGGAATTCTATGTAAACATCTAGAATCAAGAACCTCTAAATTTTCTGCATCTGAAAGCTCCAGAACTTTTGGACAATTATGTGAAAACTCTGATGATCATAAAATGCCTATGTTTTCACAGGAGTTGGAGATGTATGATACAGCCAGTACATCAAATAAACCTTTGAATAAATATGATTTGGCTGATGAAAATTTTAAATCAAGAGATACCTTGCATTCACTGGTGCAATCTTCTTTTAGTTGTAGACACAAACCTGAATCTTTGGCAAAAGATTTGCTTCATCATAAGCATCGCATGTGGCAGCAGAACAAGTCAGCCCTGACGGGTGCCAAAACTTTGCGCGATCCTTATCTAAGTATGGCGGCGAGAGGCAGTCAAGTAAGCCTATATCGACATATTTGATATTTGCTTTGCATGAAATCTTTACATTTCCCTTAACCTTAATATTTCATTAAGAAAATCTAGAAAAAAATTGTAAATTTTTATTGCTTCAAGATACGGAACATGTACTAGCTAGGTAATTAAATGGGACATAATTGTACAAGATGGAAGGGAGCCTTGACGTAACTGGTAAAGTTGTTGCCATGTGATCAGGAGGTCACGAGTTCGAGCCGTGGAAACATTCTCTTGCAGAAATGCAGGGTAAGGCTGTATACAATAGACCCTTGTGGTCCGGCCCTTCCCCAGACCCCGCACACAAGAGGAGCTTAGTGCATCGGGCTGCCGTTATAGTTGTACAAGATCTATCTAGTTATAAAGATAGATTAAGACAATCCCAAGTCCCCAGGACTTCTTACATGTAATGGTCTGAGGTTAATAACACTGCTTATCTCTTGTACAATAAAGTTATCATGAAATCTTTATGGTTGTCCTTCTTGTTATCACAGGTGGGGAAGGATTCATTCAAGTCGCGAATTATTAAACCATGTTGTGTATGCCAACTAGAGAAGAAGCCTCAATCTCCTCCTAATGAAAGTGTCTGTATTTCTTCGAGTAATGTTACTCCAGAAAGAGCAGAGACAACAAAAAAGAGGCGGATCACGTGGACTCAGGATCTCCACGAGCAATTTTGTGAATGTGTTAATCGACTTGGAGGAGCCAAAAGTAAGTAAAAATACTGAAAGTAGTAATTCAAGTCAACATGATGTCTATGATCTAAACAGCTGTTTCTTCGACTGGGTGCAGAGGCAACACCAAAGGCAATCCTTAAGCTGATGAACTGTTACGAATTGAGCATTTCAAATATTAAAAGTCACTTGCAGGTATAAAACATTATGTACATTTCAAGATTATTGATGATGATATTGACTCCTGCTTCTCAGAAATCTAAAGTATTCCTTTTGTTATTCTTTTTTTTGTCTTCAGAAATATCGTGTTACCTGTGATGTAACGGTATCCCCCAAAGGTAACCTTCAGATTTAAATACTTGGAAGTTAAACCCATCATGTAAAGATCAGCTGTGTGATCCTTATAGACAAGAAAACTATAGATCACTAATTGGAAATAAAAGATAGATGCAATCATGTAACGAACTGAGAACAACTTTTTTTTTTTGTTGGTGTGTGTGTGTCAAAAAATGCATGAATATGGAATCAATCATTTCACCGCGCAAAATAATCATATATATAGTACCTTGAATTCATCGATGTGCTAATAGAAAAATGGGATTTACTTTACATTGCGTGCAGATGCAGTTTTAACTGAAGGATCACCTCATAGAAGTTCATTTCCAGCGCAGGGTCCAGAAACGTAAGTTCGCTAAAAAGGAAGGAACAGACATATGTTTTCGTTCTCTCTAGTGTTACTCCTCAATAAGATCAGTCAGCTAAGTAGGATTAATCAAGTTAGAATTTTTTGTCTATACTTCAGTGTTTCTGACATTCTTTGCTTTGGCACATATTGGTAGGTATCCGCAAATATTGGAGGCTCTGAAACTGCAAATAAGCGTCCAGCAGAGCCTATATGAACAACTTGAGGTTTGAATAGATTTACTCTGCTATTTCAAATGATCAGAGAAACATGTGTTTACATTGGTTATATTCTTTCCGTTTTGGATTCAGAGAGACTTGTTCATATCGGTTATATCTGTTCCTTCATAGATTCAGAGAAGCTTACAATTGCGGATTGAAGAACAAGCAAAGCAACTCAGGGCAATGTTTGATCGCCAAGCAGAAACTAACAAAAATTTCCAACATAGCGCTTAAATTGTCCGTCGCCTATGTTTAGAAGAAGAACAACTTATGATTGACAATAAGCAACTTCATCTTAGGATTCCCCAAAACTGTGTCTGGTGTTTATATGGATTTTTCTCTGCCTATGAATGAGTATAAGGCTGCTGCAATTATGTCTATAAAGAACTATTGGATTTGTCTTTTCGAACATCTATAAGGGGAAAAAAGTTTTTGAAAGTAAACTTGTGATTTTAACTTGGGAAAGGAAGAGATGAGAGGAGACAAAATTAGTTGTCTTGATGGTTGAAATCCAATGCAAACTACCAGTGGCAGCAGATCCAACATTTTAAGGTAATAGGTGCTCACTATTAATTAGTGCTAGCAAATGTAGACGGATTGAATACGTTTTAGACAACACAGATAAAATTTTCGAACCACTCATATTTAATACGCATAAAACATAAATTGAATGACGAAAAATATGAATATCCATATTTTCTTGAATATTATTATTATTGTGGGGATTCTAAACCACAATATAGGCTGTCAAATTTGGTGGTGGTAAATTGAATATATATTTTTTTGTGCCACGATGAACTAAATTAATTGAAGAAAGAAAAAACGGCAAAGTTAAGAACAAAAGGGAAAGTCATGTAAAAGGGAGACGGAAAAAAAAGTTAAAGAATGCACTATGATAAGAATCGAACTTCGGATTACGCAAAGCGCATACTTAGATTCCATTAACCAGTAGCACCCACCAGTCTGTTTGAGTAATGGGTGTTCACCAAAATATATATCATTTCATGCGAAATTGTCAATAAAATTATATGTTGGATACCATGGGCAATGGATGGTTGAGCACCACAATTCTGTGTGTGGATCCCCCCTGCAAACTACTTATATTGTACTTGTTAGCATATATCATTGAAGTGAGTTACGTTATTTACTAGTGCATTACTATTTAATACAAGCTAATTATCTCCTAACTAAAACTTCATTATGTACTATTCTATAAGATTTTGTATGACGAATTATCATATAGTTGATAGGCTCCAAACATGGGACACATGCATGTATATGCTCGATTCTCGAACCTCAAAGGCCAAAGCCATAGCTGAGGTGGACTGAACAACCTTTAGCCGACAGTCCTTGGTCTAGAGTGAATGAGAGGTGTTGTCTTAGAAGTTTGAGTAGTTATTATGCCCTAAAATATTTAAGATAAGATAACGTTAAAGAAAGAATCATCGAGTCGTCGTTAGTCAAGGTGGACCAGGAAGCAGCAAGGCTCATAGTCGAAGAGTCGACGAGAGCCGTGGTCGAGATGTCAATAATGGTCGAGGTCGAGCACCGTTGATGAAGTTGTAATGGCTAGTTTTCGAAATAAGATATTAAAGAAAATATTCTAGTGAATATTCTATGCATTTGTACTATTAGGGTTTAGCAGTAATATGTCTCTAATAAATAAAAAAAAGACAATGATACGAGGCATGTGATATTCATTTGTAAGAACACACTTTGACAAAAAGATTTTCTCTCTCTTACTAAGATACAACTATCACCTTTTCACTAAGATTCTTGTCGATATTATTCCATACTTTTCAATCAGATCCGAGAATAATTCGAACATTCAAGGATTTGTCTGTCACTCGTCATTGTCAAGAGGAACAACCATCTAGTTCATCATTTATTGGGTGAATCATTTCTCATATTTACTTAAGTGCAATTTATTATTATTCATTGCTATTAAATGCTACAATATTGCTCATGCTTTTTGGAATACTTATTACATACTGCCATGCTGTCGCCCCCCGTTTTTCTCGCGAAAAGCAAGCGGGCTTCGACGTTGTGACAACTCTTTTTTAGGATGGGAAATAGAATGCTAAAGGAGAAGAGTTGTCACCTAACGATTTTTAAGGTGCGTTAGGGTAACTATTATGCAAAGGACTCTGTTTTACTAATCAACGTAACCAAAGATCAGGTAAGGGCTAAAGTTACATCAAAGAGAAGGTGTTAGACACTCCTCGAGGTCCATAACTGTGGGTCCCGGCCGAACTTAAGATTATGTGGATTACGATTAAGCTAGGTGATCAATTAAACAAAGGGGATTCAGAAGTCAAAGAACTTTATTACAACATCATATCTTAGTGCGAGTATAGGGATACAACTATTTTGGATCTAATAGCAACATATAAAGAGGAGGGGGTACTAAGTTTTTTAGCCTAAAGGATCACTCCGTGCAACATAAATAATACTTCGTAACTCCCTCAAGATGGAGTGTTACTCGCATTATTCAGCGGGCACAGACTATCATCTCCTCCTATCCTATTACTATGTTAAAGTTGTTGCCTAAAGTGCACTAATTCACTTATAAATCGTACCTTATGCGTGCACTACCCGTCCCATACCTATTGTCCAAGAGGGAATTGGACCTTTATTTAGGGTGGTTCTAGACTTAAACTTAGGCTGCTCAAAATGATAAAACTAGGCGACATACAAAACACATTGGACTTCAAATATGGCAATAAAGGGGGGATCAAGTTTGCCTCCACACTTAAGCAGTAAATGCACGCAAACACATATGCCAATCAGGAATTTGCAGAATCCTATAGACATGTTTTCTAGGCAATCAAAGTATGCAAGTAATTTCGGATGCAGGATATAGCTTATAGACAGAATCATGCGGGTATCATAAGTTAATTGTTGAGAGTTTTAAGTTACCAATCCTATATGTGTGATGCCTAAGTGGATCTACGCAATTGGGTACAACAGAATATTCTAGGGAAAGAGTCCCAGAATTATTTGTACGACGTGCATGAAGCAGTGTTTGAATGGTCTAGCATTAACCAATTATAACGAGTAATTATTTCCTATAGGCAGGATCTCTAATGCATAATACTTCAGAGCTCGTTTTATTTATACTTAATCCTATAAACAAGATTTATAATGATCAATGTGGTACAATATCAAATGAAGTGGTCAAAATTCTAATAGGCATGATTTCTAGTGAATAACTGAAGTGAATTGCAGGAAAATTCATTTGTTCCTATAGGCAGGTTTCTAATGCGGTTGAAGGCAGTCATGCAAATTGAAAGAGTGCTCAATTCCTATATGCATGCTGTCTATAAACACGTAGCAGTAGACATAGCATTTGAACTCATGTTTAATAGTAAACAAGTAATGTGTGTGTGTGCGCGCGCTCCCCCGAATGTCATGATCTCTACGGTGATCATGTAATCGAACAACACATATAGAAAACATATTACCAAGTCCTATAGGCATGTTATCTACCCATTTTGCATGTTAGTATTAGAATCTACCTCATTCTCTTTTTCTAACACCCCAATCGTTTATACAAAGATTATTATTACAGACCCAAATTAATAATAAAGTAATAATATTACATGGCAATAGACAGGCCTATAACAGGCCCAAATAGAATAACTAATTGAGAGAGTGACTAGGACCAAGCCCTAGTGTGTCAGAGTTCACAAGGGCCTCAATTGGACCCCGAGCAGTGCTCACACTAGGGAGGTCGACAATAGATAGATAGACTTGGCTTTCAGACGACTAAGAATGAGAATTCAGAATAACATGAGTAGCAAATAAGGAGACTGGATGGTGATAGAGGGACATAAATTAAGTACTACACCAAGTTAAGCATACAGAGCAATTAAGGAGGCCAGTAGGTTTAAGAAGACAACAAAGCACCTCATAGATAGTCTCATATTAAAAAAAAATTGGGGAAGCAATAGGTTTGCAAGATATACATAGATTATCATTCAACCAATTGAAACCTAAGAGGTTCGAATTAAGCTAAGCATGCATCTTAGGGTCATACTAATCAATATTTAGACATTGTGATAAACATTGGAAGAGGCAAAATATCAAATGAACAAAAACAGACTGGAAAACATATTAGCATGGAAGCAAGATCATAGTTGAGGCAAAATGGAATATTTTTCTTAAAATCCTAAGTGATACTAGGGATCAGGATAGCAAGGAAAACATGTTTAGAGTAAACTGCAAAGTAGTGTTCCATATAGTTATGGCTAGTGCACAAAGAACAGTCAATCAAACACAAGACTCAGCACTAAATGATTCATTCAAAGTAAAAAAGAGGTTTCCATAGAGTTGTAATAGTATCCAAAGCAAGGTATGAAGAAATTCTATAACTAACAACATATAGTCACAACAGTCAGATTCAAATCAAAATAGGCATGCATTGAAACTCAAAACTAAAACATATTCAGATGCTAGAGGTACAGAACTGATTCCACAAGAAAACAAAGAACCAACATAGAAATACAAACCATAGTGAAGAAACTATCTCATGCATTCAACTATCATAGGATGACGAAAGAGTATTGAGGATTATCATAACAGTGCAATATCAGGGATTCACAACTAAATCATACTCATATAGTGCAAATACATATAGGCACGTAGAAAGAAAGAAAGAAAATTAGCATTGCAAGGGTTAAAAGCACTAACCAGCAGCAAAATTATACGAGCAAAAGAATAGTAAAGAGCTAAATAGCAAGAACCCCAGATCTCCGATGCTTCAGAGTTCACAAGAGCCCAGAGAAGGGCTCCGAGTAGTGTTTGCACCGGAGGAGCTCGTTTAATGGCCTTGGTTTTCAGTCGGCCCAGAATTCAACAGTTTCACAAAATATTTGAGTGTATCAGAGTGAATGAGTAAGTGAAAAGGGAGAATAATGAGAATAGTGGTAGTGATTAGGTGATTCCCCCCTGGTCTTCCTATGGGGTTTTAGAGGAGGGGTTTATATAGTATCATATTTAACACATAAAATAGGGAAACACGGTAAATTAAATACAGAATAAGGAAAGTATGGCATGCCAGAATCAATTAGAGTCAATTTAGGGCAAATAATACATAGAATAGGAAGTTCAGTAAATTAAACGGAGAATAAGGAAACATAACATGCAAAAAACACTTAAAATAAGGGAATACAATAGATTGAACAGAGAATAAGGAAAATATCGGTCAAACACGACAAATGGAAGAGTATCAATCGAAAATTAGTAAAGGAAAAAAAAAGTTTCAAACCCTAGTTGGGACTGACGACTTGAATCAAACCAATAATGCAAGAATCGTTCAATATAACATGTATATAGATGAAAGATCATCCAGATCTTCACAGAATCAAAGTAAATCGGTCCGTTCTTGAAAAGTAGTTCTTGCCAAAAATAGGGCAAGAACTAAGTAACACAATAAACACGCGTATAATGATAGAGTATCACAAAATAGGTAAGTAGATCATGGATTGATTCCATGTTTGAGTCGGAATCGGAGAGGATTAAGGGTTACGACGGCTAGGGTTTAATCAGAGAAGAAGAGAGATGAGAGAGGCAGAAATAACAGGGTCGGCGTCTCAGGGGAAATGAGGTTAGAGTTTCTGGGTTGGGGTTAATTAAAAGGGGTTGGTCTATTAGGGGCCGTTGATCATGTGAGATCAACGGCCAAGATGAGATAATGGAGTTGGGCGGGTTGTTTAAACGGGTATGGGTAGTGGGTTGCTGGGTATTTTAAAAGAGGTATTTTGGGTTTGGGCTTAGGGTTATTGGGCTAAGGTTTGGGTAGATTGGGCTAAGGTCTAGGTAGTATTGGGTCCGAAAAATAGGTAAGAAATCGGGCTATTTATTAGATATCCCAAAATTTATTAAAATAATTTATGGAAAATACTTAATAAATGAATGCAAATATTATTTATGCACTGAAATGCTTAAAATAATAACTTTGTATTATAAAAATATAAATTTGCTATTTTGACATAAATAATATAGAATAAAGAGCCTTTATGTATGAATATAGGTCATTATTGCAAAATTAGATAAATAGCTTAAAAATATAAATATAATTATATGAAATGAATTAAATATTTAAAATATAAATTATATGTGAAAAAGTAATAATTTTAGGTAACTAAGTCATCACAAATAATTTAAAGGGATAATTACTAAATATTTATATAATTTAAATGCAAGAGAATTAATTTAAAGCTCTAAACAATTATGAAAAATTATAGAAAATGCTTGTATAGGTTTGTAAACTAAATATTGATGCAAATATGCTATTTTGAAAGTGTATATATATTTCAGAAAATATGAGGGCAAAATTGGGTATCAACAATCACTATTCAACCAGATCTATCTAACGTTTATCATGTAGCACCCCGAAAAGTTTTGAAGTACTTAAGCGCTATTAAGAAATTGACGTGTGCTAATTATATTATTTTGTATGCATACGAGGAGTCTTAATATGATGGATATCAATTGAATATGATAATAAATGTACGGGGCATATTATAAGTGATGTGGGGTCTAAGCAGAGGTCTAAGTCTAAGCCAAGTTAGAAAATTACATGATAGACTAAATTTCCAAATGGGTAAGCACAAGACTAAATTTTGGACGATCATATCTACATATATATAAGGAGTTATGTGATGACCGACCTATCAAATGAAATAACTTCGAGTCTAGTTTCTAACACTTCAAATCGTTCGTCATTTGGACACTCCTACAAGAAATTATGACCAAATTACCAAAAGCTAGCAGAATGTGACACTACCGCACCGCCCCATGTGGCGCGCCTGTGGGGATTTCCAGAACAATTCAAAATTCGTTTCTAGGCACATTTTTCACTATCGCGCCGCACGGTGCCCCATGCGGTGCAGTTGTGCAAATTTCGGGTTTTTTTACAACCCGATCCCATTTTAATAAATAGCCTTTGGGGCTTTATTTGGGACGATTTTCTGGTGAGTCTAGAGAGAGGTGAGAACATTTTAGAGAGAGAAGGAGAAAATCTAACTTCCCAATCATCCAATCTTGCACCAATCTTCAAGAATCAAGGAAGTCAGTCACTAGATTATCCTTCATCCGGGTAAGTCCTACTTCTAAGTTTTCATACAAGAGGTTGTGAGTTCAAATATATTGTGGGGTTGGAAATAGACCATGCACGTAACACATATTTGTAGTATGTAGGGTTCATGGACCATTTTGGGTAGTTTCTTGTTGAAATTGGTTAAGGGATGAAAGGATCTCCATTGTAGAGCCTTGTGGTCTATTTCGCATGTTAGGTGTTTGACAAAATTCCTAAGAGAGTTACATCACGGAAATCCTTCTAATTATTAACTGATTTTCACTATCTTCCTATAGATTGTTATTGCTAGAAGTGTTGGGGCATTGTAGTAACTTAAGGAAAGCGTAGACAAGGTATGTTGGCTAAACTTTCTCTCTTAGAATCGAATTTCATAATGTTCCCGTAAGTTTCAATGTATGGGTTGCGTATTAAAATGTTATGGCTTTGAGTCGTGTTTAAATGAAAGCTAGTATGCTAAATTGTGTGAGAAAAATTTGATATGTTTAAGGCTTTAAATTGCTCATATGTGTACCTAAAGTCTTAATTGAAAATGAAATAAGTGAATTGGGGATATAAAGTGTGGCTAACGTGCCAAGAATTTAAGTTATGATTGTGTCTAGTAGTGCAAATGAATTGAGAGGATGCGATAAAGAATATGAAATGAGCCTCGACTCAATTGTTTAAAAATGATTTGGAAAATAGAATTGCATAAAAGCTTTTGCACTCAATTCATGTCCATAAGTGGTTGCTTTAACTAATGTTTTACTTTATAAATATATCTAGCGTGATTCGAGTTCTTACATAATCAGGTGTTGAAATTATATATTTTCACTTCTAGGAAAGAGTATTGTAAGAATAAATGGTTTATTGTTTGTTTATGATTTTGATGTGTGTTTCTATTGTTAGTCGGTATGCCCCATTTTTTGGGAAGAAACCTTTTCTATTTAAAGTTTCCATTACTAATAAATTCGAGGTATATGATTGCTGAAATATTCTATATGTTGATATTTGATGGTGATCTTTGAAACTGAAATAGGTGAAAGTGTGGAATATGAAATACATGCACCGTGACAGGAATAAAGAATCTTGTGAATGGCCAAATGAGCCAAGAAAATATTATTGTTGTGAGTGACTGGAAATACTAATGAGAATTTATACAATGTGAAAGATGTTGAGGTGTGTACAATTGTATTTATGCTACCTTTGTGTGCAAATCAAATAAAAAAATATTTTTGTTTTGGAGCATTATTAGCAAAACCGAGGAAAGGTGGGTCATAAGGCCCACACCTGAAACTACATGTGCCAGTGTAGGGGTTGATTGTGGTTATTCCCCTTATGTGTGATAAAATTAAAATATTGGTAAAATTGTGATTATTCTCCTCAATTAGGATGAAACTGGTAATACTTATGAATTGAAAAAGTCAACCCACACGGCATATGTAGGAAGGCGGCCTAGCTGATCGGATGAAGATCGGACGCCATGTTGCGCACATGGTGGTACTACTCTTGGTAACAACTTTCTTTCGCATCACATGTCAAACTACATTGTTCGTGGGGAGATGACCTAGCCGATCGGGCGTGATCGGACAACGTGTTAACAAAGACGGTGGTATATCAGTGTTAATAATCTCCCAATCCAAAATTTGTATATGAAGTTCGTATTTTGAAAATTATTATGTTTTAACTGGACGTTTGGATAGTGTTGATTGTGACTTGTTGTTTCTATGTGTTGCCTTTTCTTATATGGGCATTCTATTTTGAAATAGGACTTTTAGCTATATATACTAGTGTTATTCGACGGTACTAACGTTCTTTTTGCCGTGGGTGCTGCATCTTTAATGAATGCAGGTGGTTCTACAGCAAGCGGCATTGATCAATGATAGCGGTACACTCTCTTCAGCTAACTTGGTTAGCCCCACTTCATTTCGGGGTCATGTATCTTTTATTTCTCATGTACTTTATGGTTGAGGTATAGCCGGGGCCTTGTTGCCGGCTTTTCCATATTTCTCTTCTGTTGTACTTAGAGGCTCCGTAGACAGGTTGTGGGTGGTATTTGATGTGGGGAATTGAATTAGAAATGTTGGTATTTGGAAATCATATTTTTCATTAATTCTATAAACTCGTACTATTTAGGCTTGTTCAGCCGGGTTTATTCGGTTGAACGCTATTCGCGCTCCCCGAGTTTGGGGCGTGAAAAACTTGGTATCAAAGCCTAATATTTTAAAGTGTCCTAGGATGTCTCGGAGCCTTGTCTAGTAGAGTCCTTCTCATCGGTGTGTTATCGACCACATCTATAATGGGGAGGCTACTTCGACATTTAGGAAATTTTATGCTTATTTGATATTCCATATCGTGCGATAGAGCCCAAGACAAGGAGCTAATCTCCTCGCTATGTCTCATTTTCCGGAGGAGTAACCCACGAGTTCGAGTCAGCAAGGAGGGAATGAAAGAACCAATTACTAGGGGAAGTGTTCTTGTTCCTATTAATGTCACCATGCTATCATATCATGTGGTGAGGGCACCTAAGAAGCAAAAGAGGATTGTTAGCTCTAATAATCCGGATCGTTTGATTTGTAAGAAGCACCACTTGGGTTTATATTGGGTCACTCTTGAAATATGTTATGGTTTTGGAAAGAAGGGGCACAAGAAGAACAAATACCCTAGGTTGGGTACACCAATATCGGTCTGCCTGATATGTGGGAAGGCACATTTTACGTCGTGTTGTGAGTATACTCATGAGCGTGTTAGGGATGGTAGGGCTGGGAAATTCTAGAGGCCCACACAGAAACCCGGTACTGAGATTTTTACTCCCGCTGTGAAGGCCTAGAGGAAAAATAAGAGTGATTCTTATGACTTGTGCAAAAAGGGTGAATATCAAGTCAATGGGACGAGTCAGTTTAGCGGACCTCATCCCCGTTGTGTGAAGTGTGGGAGATATTATTTGGGGGTATGTCATTATGGTACCGATGTATGTTATGGACGTGGAGTTGAGGGTCATCAATTAAGGTACTACCTTGTCAATCTAAAATCACCAAGTAAGTTACTCCTTGCTACCTTATTCTAAACATCGCATTATTTTCCTTGTTGTATATGTACATATATGGTCTTAACCAAAACGTTGAATCATAAAATATTGCATGTACATACTCTTTGAATGAGACACAGTATTCGTGAAGCCTCTTGATGACAATTCTCTTATTTATGACATATTGAGGAATTGAGTTTTATAATGATTTCTTTGAATTGAGTCACAATCCTAGGGAAATACTTCCCACTTGCTTCCATAAACTTCTCTACAAGGGACTACACTTCTTAATTGTCATCCTTGTTAGATAAGTCTAGGAGTTGAGATTGCCTCTGTGAATGTGTTATGGTAAAGTCTGTGAGTCGAGGAGCCCAACTCGAAGGCCGAAATTGCTAAGGAAAGAAAATGTTCCCACTTAGTTGTACAGTCAAATAATTATGGGTCGAAATGTATTTTCTATGTGTTATGATTTAAATAGGTGCAACTCACATCCAGGTATTAATTTTGATAATATAATATTTGTAATGTTGAGATCAGTATTGTTGATATATATTATGATATTTTGTTGAGATCAGTGTTGTTGATATATATTATGATGCTTTGTTGAGATATGAATGTATTGTTATGATGGTTTTGGTGACTCTCTGGCAGATGGATAGGCCCAATTACAAAGGAGACTCTGCCGAAATTTTAGAAAAAATTGGTTGTTAAATGAAAGAACTTCGAGTCCAGTTTCTAACGCTTCAAACCGTTCATCATTTGGACACTACTACAAGAAGTTATGACCAAATTATCAAAAGCTGGCAGAATGTGACACTACCGCGGCGCGTATGTGGGGATTTCCAGAACACTTCAAAAATTCGTTTCTAGGCAGATTTTTCACTACTGCGCGGCGCCCCATGCGGCGCGGCTGTGCAAATTTTGTGGTTTTTACAACTCGACCCCATTTTAATAAATAGCCTTTTGGGCTATATTTGGGACGATTTTCTGGTGAGTTTAAAGAGAGGTGAGAGCATTTTAGAAAGAGAAGGAGAAAACCTAACCTCCCAATCATCCAATCTTGCACCAATCTTCAAGAATCAAGGAAGTCAGTCACTAGATTATCCTTCATCCGGGTAAGTCCTACTTCTAAGCTTTCATACAAGAGGTTATGAGTTCAAATATATTGCGGGGTTGGAAATAGGCCATGCATGTGACACAAAGTTGTAGTATGTGGGGTTAATGAACCATTTTGGGTAGTTTCTTGTTGAAATTGGTTGAGGGATTAAAGAATTTCCATTGTAGAGCCTTGTGGTCTATTTCGCATGTTAGGTGTTTGACAAAATTCCTAAGAGAGTTACATCATGGAAATTCTTCTAATTGTTAATCGATTTTCACTATCTTCATACAGATTGTTATTACTAGAAGTATTGGGGCGTTGTAGTAACTTAAGGAAAAGCTCGGACAAGGTACGTTGACTAAACTTTCTCTCTTAGAATAGAATTCCATAATGTTCCCGTAAGCTTCAAAGTATGGTTTGCGTATTAAAATGTTATGACTTTGAGTCGTGTTTTAAATGAAAGCTAGTATGCTAAATTGTGTGAGAAAAATTCGATATGTTTAAGGCTCTAAATTACTCATATGTGTACCTAAAGTCTTGATTGAAAATGAAATAAGTGAATTGGGGATATAAAGTGTGGCTAATGTGCCAAGAATTTAAGTTATGATTGTGGCTAGTAGTACAAATGAATTGAGAGGATGCGATAAAGAATATGAAACGAGCCTCGACTCAATTGTTTAAAAATAATTTTGAAAATAGAATTGCCTAAAAGTTTTTGTACTCAGTTTATGCCCATAGGTTGCTGCTTTAACTAATGCTTTGCTTTATAAATATATCCAGTGTGATTCGAGTTCTTACATACTAATGTGTTAAAATTGTATATTGTCATTTATGGGAAAGAGTATTGTGAGTATAAATAGTTTATTGATTGTTTATGATTTTGATGTATGTTTCTATTTCTGGTCGGTATGCCCCATTTTTGGGAAAAAATCTTTTGTATTTAAAGTTTCCATTATTAATAAATTTGAGGTATATGATTGCTGAAATATTCTCTATGTTGATATTTGATGGTGATCTTTGAAATTGAAAGAGGTGAAAGTGTGGAATATGAAATACGGCCACCGTGACAGGAATAAAGAATCTTGTGAATGGCCAAATGAGCCAAGGAAATATTGTTGTTGTTAGTGACTGGAAATACTAATGAGAATTTATACAACGTGAAATATGTTGAGGTGAGTACAGTTATATTTATGTTACCTTTGTGTGCAAATCAAATAAAAAAAATATTTTTCTGGGAACATCATTAACAAAATCGAGGAAGGGTGGGTCATAAGGCCCACATCTGAAACTACACGTGCCGGTATAAGGGTGGATTGTGGTTATTTCCCTTATTTGGGATGAAATTAAAATATTGGTGAAGTTGTGATTATTCCCCTTAACTGGGATGAAACTGGTAATACATACAACAACAAACCAGTATAATCCACAAGTGGAGTTTGAAAAAATTGGTAATACATGTGAATTGGAAATGTCAACCCACACGACATATGTGGGAAGGCGACCTAATTGATCGGGTGGAGATCGGACGGCATGTTGCACACATGGTGGTACTACTCTTGGTAACAACTTTCGTTCGCATCACATGTCAAACCACATTGTTCGTGGGGAGATGGCCTAGCCGATCGGGCGTGATCGGACTCCGTGCTAATAAAGACGGTGATATATCGGTGCTAATGATTTCCCAATCCAAAATTTATATACGAAGTTCGTATTTTGAAAATTATTATATTTTAACTGGACATTTAGATATTGTTGATTGTGACTTACTGTTTCTATGTGTTGCCTTTTCTTATATGGTATTCTATTTTGAATGAGGACTTTTAGCTATACATACTAATGCTATTCGACGGTACTAACGTCCCTTTTGCCGGGCGCTGCATCTTTAATGGATGCAGGTGGTTCTACAGCAAGCGACATTGATCAGTGATAACGGTACACTCTTTTCAACTGACTTGGTGAGCCCACTTCATTTTGGGGTCATGTATCTTTTGTCTCTCATTTACTTTATGGTTGAGGTATAGCCGGGGCCTTATTGTCGACTTTTTCATATTTCTCTTCTGTTGTACTTAGTGGCTCCGTAGACAGGTTGTGGGTGGTATTTGATGTGGGCAATTGAATTAGAAATGTTGGTATTTGGAATTTTTTTTCATTAATTCTATAAACTCGTACTATTTTGGAAAATATTGAATGATGCAGTTAATGTGAATGAAATGGACGTGGTTAATGAAAATTTTTCAGTATTTGATTAACGGAGTACATCTTCTCTTTATTTAGGGATAAATTTGGATAGAATGAAATCTAACAGGCTTGCTCAGCCGGGTTTACTCGGTTGAATGCCGGTCGCGCTTCTCGAGTTTGGGGCGTGACATATCATATTCTCGGAAACTACATCTAAAAATATTATTGTTAATTAAATTTAACCCATAATCACATAAATTTAATTATTTGAACTAAGAACCTTCTTTTGGGTCAAACAGTTATGACAATATTATCGACATTTCTATTCTGATAGAAATATAGGCCATGTGTAGAATATTTTTCCCACAATGTGCACTTTTTGGCTTAATAACTCTAGTGGTGTGTTGTCTCCGAGAAAAAAAAAAACTCAAAATGCAGTTGTATAATGGGACTTAACAGTAACGGAAAGGATAGACAAAAGCCGTTAACAATAACAGCCATAAGTCGCATCTTTCGACCCTCAATGATATTAAATAGTGAGGGAATCAATTTTTAGAAGTCCTTTATATCCTCAATAGCACCCTTAGTGTTGAAATTTTATCATTACAGGTAATTTATAAGCAAGCATTTGACAAATACGATTATAAGTAGCATTTGTTGAACGCGATTTATAACAAACACAATTTATAAGTTAAGTCGCATATGTTCGAATGCAACTCATAAGCCGCATATGGTGATGACTGAATATACAGTGATCCGACTCACTATTGTGACTATTTTCCTATTCGTAGCTAGTCCAAAGAGTGACCATTCCATCCAATTTTTTTCTATATTTTCGAGGCAGCTATACAATATAAAAATCCCTCAAAAAATTTCATATTTTATCACAGATTGTTGAGTACTAGTATTAATTATCCTCGAGTACTAGTATTAGTTATCCTTAATTCCTTATAACTAAACCACGCCTAAGGATTATTTTGACAATTTATTATTTATTCAAAGACATTGCCCAAACTAACTTTCTGAGACTTTCTTTGTGTACTATTCGCCACTCACCAGTAAGGAAACCGGAAGCGGGAGCGTGCGCTCCAAAGCCCAAGAATTGAGGGCAAGCCAAAACTGACCGAACATCTCCGGCCACAATCCACCTTTTCCGGCTGTCAGTCATTTTTTAGTTGACATCTTTGTCATAAATTTCAATTCCCGGTTGTGCATCTTCTTTCGTCTTCTTAGTCTTTCGACTGGTCTCTTCTTATTTGTTTAATATGGACCAGCAATCGGTCCCGATTCCGTCAGTTGTTCCTCCGTCTCTTCCGCCACCACCACCACCACCACCGTCGGCGAGCAGTTCTAATGGCGGGGGAGGTTGCCAAGTTCGGTGTGCTGGTTGCAAGATGATATTGACAGTCGCTGCGGGACTGACGGAGTTTGTGTGCCCTACCTGTCAATTGCCGCAGATGCTGCCTCCGGAGCTCATGCCTCAACAACAGCGCAGCAGTGCCCTGGCTCATGGCATTGATCCCACCAAGATCCAGTTGCCCTGCGCTCACTGCAAGGCCATACTTAACGTCCCTCATGGCCTCTCTCACTTCGCTTGCCCTCAATGTGGGATCGACCTCGCCGTTGATATCTCCAAAATTAGGCAATTTCTTCCTCATCCTGCTGCACTCCGTCCTCCTCCTCCTCCTCTTCCGCCTATGCCTCAGGAAGAAGTCAACGAGGTTTTTACTCTCCCTTATCGCCCTCTGTTTATTCTTAGGAAACATGCCCTAAAAATAACGCCGTTGTATTTTGTTGCTTTTAGCTAAAATTTTCCACCTGAAAAACAGTCGTCTACTACAATTAGTTAATTTCCAAAAAGCTTAAGGGATACATTAAGTAAAAGGTCATTGAAATTTGGGAGGTGAAGAAGTATCATTTAGTCAAGTAGGAGATAGTGGCATCTCCTATTGAAGTGGGTGATTGGGGATAAGGAACTTGATGGTGTTGAATAAAGCATTACTAGGAAAATGAATATGGAGGTGTGGGGTGGAAGAACATTCATGCGGTGGAAGAACATTCATTGGGGAGGAGAGTGATTGCGGATAAATATAGGGTAGAACGGGAGAGAGATGGAGAACAAACAAGATAGCTTAAACTAAGGAGTTGCTTTTTGGAGAAGCATTGGGAGGGTGGATAATTTCTACGGCAATGTGATGCTCAAAGTAGGCGATAGAAGAAGAATTTCCTTCTGGAAACAAACTTGGTTTGAGAACTGAGAAGCCCTTTTATGTGGAACTTTCTCCACTATCTTCATAATTTTGACTCAACAAACACACGTAACTACTTGGTGAAGTAACAGGTTGGTAGAAAGGACGAAAGGATGAAATTCTTCTATGACGGACTGTTAAAAGGACAGTTTCCTCAATCATTATGGGTTCCTAGAGTGCTTTTTTTCTTTTAGATAACATTTCCGGAAGTTATTCTATAGCATGCAGGCTGACAAATGATGTCAATCTACATCAGTTTGGTTCTATATGTGCAAGATCGTAGAGAGGATGTTAATCATTTGTGACTTCATTGTCCTATCGCGCATATACTCTGGTGTGCCATATGAAAGATGTTTGGAGTTGCATGGCTGGTGCCAGTGACTGATGTTTATAGGAGGAAAGGGAGGAAGAGCACGGCATATAGCTCTTTTGATGCTGATGTGGACCATATGGAAGGAGCGGATCAGAAGAGTGTTGAAGAAGTTGAAAGCTCATTTTTACAAATTAGTGGATCATTGATGTTTTTCTCTATCTTTTGGATTATGTTTGACATTCCAGTTAGCTTAACAACTGAGTACTCTTCACAGAGAATCATGTTTTGCACAAGATTCTTCACTTTTGGCATACATATTGGATGCAGGGATTTGCCCCTTCATACCAATAAAATCCTAACTTTTATATTTATAAAAAAGAATAAATTTCATTAGCATTTTCAGTATCAATAGAGTTGTGGTCTAATGAGAAGAAAGGTTGTGCTCAACAATAATTTCCTTTTTCAAAAAATAAAAATAAAATAGTAATAATTATAGCAATTCTTCTGGTTCAACTATTTCTGCTACTCTCTTTTGATCAGATGATGTGTATACCCTAATTGACCCGGGAAAACTTTATTCCATACTTTTCAGTTATTTACATTGCATTTTGATCTTTCAGGTTGCCATTGAAGTAGAACGTGAAGAAGATGAGGGTGGCATGGCTGGAGAAACGTTCATGGACTATGTACGTTTTCTTTTCAACCTCCACTATTTACTCCTAGTATTGTAATAGTGGGAGAAATATGTGTGTATGCCTTCAAATTTTTCAAGCAGTTAGTAATAATATATTTACCCATCAATTTTTTTTTCAAGCAGTTATCTTCTATTTTATTGTGTAAAATGGTGTAATGTTGGAGAAGAGAGAATTTGAAACACAAAAGACATGTGATAATGGCTGTAGAAAGATGGATATGTCCTTATAAAAAAGAGAGAGAGATCGGTGTGTTACTTTTGTTACAATGACTTTACTAACTGTTCACATTTCTTTGCTAGTAAGGTGGTTGTGAGCTTATTAATGGAGAAAATTGTGACAAGGTTTTGAGGATACTAACTCCTAGAATCCCCTTATCCAAAAAGGAAAAAAAAGCTCCAAGAATCTCCCCCCTCCCTAAATGTGGTATCACATGATATCATCATTGATTTTAACCAGTTGAGATCTTCATGTTTGTATATTACAAGTTGATGGTTGATCCTTTAAATTCTTATTTTCTTTTCCTGATTCAACACAGCGGCCTCCCAAGTTATCTATTGGACCTCCACATCCTGATCCTATAGTGGAGACATCTTCCTTATCTGCAGTACAGCCACCTGAACCCACCTACGATCTGAAGATCAAAGATGACTTGGAAAGCTCAAACGCACTGTCCTGCCTACAAATTGAGACATTGGTTTACGCTTGTCAGGTTGCTATTCTGACTCATGTTACCCGATTCTGTTTACAGGCTCTTACCTTACGGTTACTGTTTTCCTGTAACAGAGACACCTTCAGTTCCTTCCAAATGGTACCAGAGCAGGATTTTTTGTAGGTGATGGTGCTGGTGTGGGGAAAGGACGAACAATTGCTGGACTCATATGGGAGAATTGGCACCACGGTAGAAGGAAAGCATTGTAAGTTTTCGGCTAAATGAAGTGCATTATTGGTCCCTCGGGCTCTATCGAGCATATAATTTTTTATGGCAGAATGACCTAAATGGCACCTATACTAGGCACCCAAGGGTGTGGCCTAGTAGTCAATGAAGTGGGTGAGAACCATGAGGTCTCAGGTTCAAATCCCAGCGGAGGCAAATACTAGGTGATTTCTTCCCATCTATCCAAGCCTTGGTGGATAGAGTTACCTGGTACCTGTTGTTGATGGGAGGTGGCAGGTATCCCGTGTAATTAGTCGAGGTGCGCGCGAGCTGGCCCGGACATCACGGTTATTAAAAAAAAATAAAATAAAAAAATTGTGCCACTTTGTTATGCCGGTCCCCAAACTTAACAATTTGCATATTGAACACTTATACTCCTTCAAACCGTGTATAATAAACGCTTATGACAGGAGGCTGCCAGTGCGTGTAATACAATCTCCTCCACGTTAGCTGCCACGTCAAAAAATAACAATGTGTAGATGCCATGTCACATGGTAGATTAAAAATAATTAAAATCAAAAATTAAAAAATAAAAATAAAAATAAAATTCAAACATTAATCCCCTAATCTTCTCCCTCATTGATTTCTCTCTCCCCTCACGTTCTTCCTCCTGCCCATCTCGTTTCTCTCTCTTCATGTTCTTCCTCCTCTCCCCTTCCAATTCTTCTCTTTTTATATTATAGAAATAAAATTAAAATGAATAAAGAAAAGAAATCGAGGTAAAATTAATTGTTTTTCCATATCAAAAAGTGGGAGAAGAAGTTCGATGGTCCATTTCCATGGCTGAAGGCGTTAGGTGGAGGAGAAGAGGTTCAGTGGTCCAATTTTTGTCCAGCTCGAAAATGGGGTATAATTCATTATTTTTCTTCATCTTTTTTTTTTTTTTTACTGATTTAGGAAAAAAGTCTTGCCTTGTTTGATTTTTGAAATTGGGGGTTAAATTTTCTCAAAAAGCTCTAATCTTTTTAAAGTATTAATTGGTAAAAGATGTATAATTTGTGCTTCAAAATCCTTTATGGGTAAATTTTGAGGATTTTTCGGTTGACCCTTTTTTTGGTTTGTTGGTATTTTTGATAGTTTGATGGGTTTCCCTTCTACAAAAAGGTCATATAATTAACTGTTATCATCTATAAAAAGGGCATATAATTGAATTTTAAAAAAGATCTGAATTATTGGCCAGAGGAATCTAATTTCATGATAAAGTTTCAGATTCGAGGGAAGAAACAAATAAAGAAGATAGGGGAAGGGAGAAATAATTGGACAGAAAATGTTGAAGAGAGAGAGAAAAAAAGAATTGGACAGAAAATGTTGGAGAAAGAGAGAAAAGCAAAGAAGAAAAGGTCACTTTTCTTCAACAATGGAGGATGAACAATCGGGAAGAAGATGACAGCCAAAAAATGGCTGTTGGTGCCTTTTTAATAGGCCTCACGCTCCTTAAACGAGTGTAGCACACACACTTCAGTAAAAAATGCCACATATGATGAGCGGGGTTTAAAATGCTCAGTTTTTAAGGGTAGAGGGATTTGGTTGGCAAACTTGTAAGTACGAACACCAGCATGACAAAACTGGACAAGTACAGGGGCCTCCCAGGCTATTCTGCCATTTTTTATTGGTAAATAAGCATATAAACTTTTAATATTTTAATTTTATCACTTATCAATTTTTTTTTTGTATTGTCGCTTGTACTCTAATCATAGATGGAATTTTTGCATCTGAACCTATTTTTCATTTTTTCTTTTGCATTTCTCTTCTGGTAAACGGTTTTCTTAAATGCTTATTTTTTTGAACGTTAAAATGCCCTATCTCTATTATAATCACGTCCCAAACGATCCCTTAGACATAACTAGCACCCACCCAGCTAACACTACCTGTCACGCGAACCAACTCTTACTATACGCTTAGCATTCATTCACGACATTTGATAAATTAATTAAGTATCCAAAATAATATAATAATTAATTGCAAATAATTAATATCTCGAAATATTAAATTAAAATTCTCACCCAAATTACGCATTAGACCCTGGAGCATATAAAAGAGAATTACATAAATTTAATGACGGGTCTGCAAACCCAGAAGAAATCAATGAAGACTCTGTCGGCAGCCTCCATGGACAATGTAGTGGCTCTGTTCAACAACATAATCCACTTGAATGAACTCGTCAGCTATTAGCCTCGTCCTCCGGAACAATATTTGTATGGACATGCAGCTAAGGAATGAGTTATACATACGTGAATATAGTTGGAAAATAAAAACACACATCAACAAATACGATATAATAACACATCAGTTATTACAATCAAGTATATCGATAAAGCTAATATAATTATTTAGAAGCAACAACACATCATACACAAAGGACTTGTCATTACCGGCGTTGAAGGAAATTAACCAGGCATTTTGACGAGTCCACGGCAACATATGCTGCCCTAAAGTATATTACAGTAGCAAAGAACTAATTTCTAACGCTTACATGACAAGGCACAAAGCCACGCCACACTACAAAATCATGTATTAAATAATTTCCACCTTTTAAACAAAATAATATATATATGCGGCTGGTAAAAAAACCATCGATTCTGCCAAGCACACGCTCGTCGTCCCAACACATGGACCAGACATACTAAATACATTTTGCAAAACAAGTTTTGAAAGTGTAAAATTCACATGTCTACAGAAAGCAAGCGCCTTGGCTTAAAGTCTTTGCTAACGACCAACTAAACAACTTCCAATGGCCTCAATCTATGCAAAATATTGGTTAACGATGTCAATTATGCTGGTTAGGGTCATTTCATAATTTTTGGAATAGGTAAATCAAAGTCAACTAAAAAGTTAACTCCCTATCAACATGGTCAAATTCCCAAAACCAATCACATTTTCGAGTTACCCACAAGTTGTAGAGCCCAAATTTATAATCAAGTTTCAAACTATGTCAATTGATGGGTCAAATTTCAATTTCCCTAAATTTTTAGCTTAAAGCTAAATCTTAACTTTCTACACCTCAAGTCACGAGTTTAAAGATGAAAGCATATCTCAATTTCATAATTCAACTCAATACTCTATACATATACAATATATTAATGTTCATGCCTTGAAGAGTTAAAAACATAAGGTATATAGATTGATACCTTATATTTGCGATGTTCTGAAATTTCAAATTGGAATGAAATGACCTATCGTCGCTTTTTGTGTTTTACGAGCCAATAATGTAGTAAGCTTAGTGTCTATTTCCCATAAATCTCTAAACAATGATTATCACAAATCAAAGCTTTGCTTTAGCTTCCGGGGGAGCCGCCGCCGCCATATCTTCTCTAAAGAGACCCCCTTGCATTCTATTCTCTTTCAATAAATCAAAAGCACTTCATTATTTCCCCAAGTACTTTTTGTCTCGTCCAAATAACATAATGATGGGCTTGACCCACTTTACCATTGAATTATCAATCAAGATCACTTTATTTTCCAACTATGATAAGTAATGTGAATTTGGCCTACTAGTAACATAGTTAATCCTCACCTCATACTTAATGTGTATATAAATAATGTTCCCGAGAGTATATAATTTTATATATATACACACACAATTCATAATTATCCGATTCGATATGCAACTCACTAAAACTAAGTAAATTATAAATAAAGAAATACCTTAAAAGCTCACTTTTAAATGCCAGGTTATTACAAAAATAACAAAAAGCAAAAGGAAAGATAAACTTTCCGTGCTCCCGTCATATCTCCTCTGCGGATGGGGAGAGCGGTCGAGGTCTTGAGTGTGGAATGGATAGATAGGAGAAATGGTGATGATAATTCTGGCTGAGGCTGTGGCATCCTGCAAATGATGAGTATTAAGGTGAGACAGAAGGCACATCCGAGTTGGGCAAAAGGAAAAGCTTACTTGCACTTTAAGTACTCTGCTCGCTTCTGCACTCTTTTTCCTCTGGCAATTGTTATTGGGTCAATATGGACTTGGTTTTTGGATGCTGCACAAGTCTGTTTCCTTTTTTTCTTCTTCGTTTGGTGGATCGTGATTGAGTTGATACGACCTGTTTTTTCTCAAGTTGGATATCCAAGATTTATCTTTTTCTGAAAGATTGAGAAATGAAAGGTCTTCCGGCCATGCCCAAATGCGTACTGGCTTAGTAAAATCTGTTGACTAAAATCCAGCCATGACTATTATGTAGAATATGTAATATATTAAATCTGTAAATGTGATATAACTATGATAAAGATATGTGAGAATCTGTAAATATGATATCTTTCAATCTATGTAGATAATGCATTAAATCAGGTAGATGTTCATATGTAAACAACCCTTAAAGTTTGGTGTTACTATGAAAATAGAAAATACTTCTCATTGACTTTATTAACAATGTACAAGAGGTGCTCCTTGTATAGGAGTCTCACGTATGTCTAATAAGGTTATCAATTCCTATGTTAATAAGGTAAGTAAACATTCTATTATTAAATACAGAAAATGTTCTATGGTATCCTATAGAATATTCTATATGATTTTCTTTATTCATGTATAATGAATTTAGACGTGTATGAATCTGGACACATATTCACTTAATGTTCTAACATGCGTTCTCAAACTCAAAGTGGGGAAACCAACTTGAGTTTGCTTCTTTTGAAAACATAGAAAATTCATGCCTCAATTACGCAAGAATAGTGCATAATCACCAAAAAAGAAAACGAAGCTAGAATACTTCCCTTCGGAAAATAACGGGTAACTGCATGACACAAGTGAGAAAGAAGAGAAGAAAGATAGGGGATAAAGTGCTTGATTATTTCCTCAAGATGTTGGGTTTAAATAACCTTTGACAGAAATACAAATAAGGAAAGACTACAATTACAAGGCTATAAAATCTCCTAATTACTTACTTACAGGGGTTAGTGTAATTACAGGGATTTGTGTTTCTTTTTATATTTACATAGGATTAATTCTTGCCATATTTAACACTCCTCCTCAAGGTGGAGCATACATGCCATATGTTCTTAGCTTGCTACAAATATTGCCTATTCTGAACCCTCGTTGTGATTTTGTGAGGACATCTGCTAGTTGGTCTTTTGAGTTGAGAAAACTCATAGCAATGCACCCAAACTCAATCTTTTATCAAATGAAGTTACACTCTACTTCAATATGCTTCACTAATTCATGAAATACAAGATTCAACGCGATATGTAATGCGGCTTGATTATCACAAATCAATTTCATCAGCTCGTCCACTCCAATCTTTAACTCCTATAGAAGTTGCCTTAGCTATATAAGCTCGCAAGTAGCCAATGCCATAGCCCGATATTTTGCCTATGCGCTTGGCCTAGCCACCACATCTTGCTTGTTACTTTTCCAGGATATTAGATTGCCTCCAATTAAAATGCAATAACCTGAAATGGACTGTTTATCAAAGGGAGAAACAAGCTTCCACGTACCACTGCATGTAAAGCAAACATCTCTTCGATCATAGCCTGTCGCCAACTAGGATGACATAGCACTGAACCTAGGGATGGCATACGATTAGTAAGATAGCAAGATGCGAGAGCTGCATCCCCCAAAAACCGTACGGAACATGAGATTGTATGAGTAGAGCACGAGCAATTTCAATAAGATGCCTATTCTTTCTTTCAGCTACCCCCTTTTATTTTTTGATAGAAATAATTGGCTTCATTGATGTCATCAAGAAGATGCAAAATATTACAAGAAGCAGAAGCATAGAAGCTTTAAAAAGCAAAAAAAGACCACCTGTTAGCTTACTACATATATGCTAACTTAGATACAAAGAGCTAACAAAGTTCACAAATGTTTCGGGGGAATCTACAGGGGAAACATTTGGGCAGCTAAATAAAAAAAAAGGCATTTAGCTTTTAGGGTCTGGTTAGGAGTTGAAAGTCCATCAAAGCATCTTCTATTTCTTTCATTCCATATGCTCCAACAAATACAAGTAGGTTCCATTTTCCAGATATTCTTGATGGTCTTATCAACTTTCCAGCTGCCCCAACTCTGAAATGCCTCCTTTATGTTGTGACGCATAACCCAGCTAATACCAAAAATAGAGCAAAACATGCTCTAAATATCTGCTGCAACTCTACAATGTAGAAATAGGTGGTGGTTAGTTTCTGCATCCCTTTGACACATGTAGCATCTATTAACTAACTGGAAGTTCCTTTTAATAAGGTTCTCCTGAGTCAAACATGCCTCATAAAATGCAGTCCAGCTGAAGTAGATGACCTTGGGTGGTAGTCTGGTTCTCCATATTAATTTCCATGGCCAAAGATCGGTAATTCCATTTCTTGCCATTATTAGCCTGTACCCTGCCTTCACAGAATACCTACCATCACTTGCTCCTCCCCATCTGAACTTATCTGTGATGTGCTCATTTAGTGTGACACCATGTAGTGCCTCTAGCAGTCGAACATAATCAGAAACCTCACAGTCCTGCAAATTCCTTCTTAGAGTAACATTCCAAATTGGGCCATCTTTATTTTGAATGATTGTAGAGTCGGGATCACTTGCAATCTCGAACAGGTTAGGATAGTCAATCCTTAGGGTTGAATTCCCAAACCATTTATCCTTCCAAAATTTGATTTGTTGCCCATTCCCAATTGTAAGGTGGTAGTGTTCAGAGAATTCCTCCCACAATTTGCGTATGCACTTCCACACTCCCACCCCATGGGGTGCTCTTGTGAGTTTAGTGCACCAATTGCCTTGAGTTCCATGCTTAGCATTGACCACCATCTTCACAAAGGTTGCTCCCCTTGTGTGTACCTCCAAAGCCACTTCATCAGTAGGCATTTGTTGTGAATTGCCAGGTCCTTGATTCCCAACCCTCCTTGGTGTTTTGGGAGGATGACCTTTTTCCACTTCACCAAGTGAAACTTATGCTCAGTACTATTCCATTCCCAAAGGAAATTTCTCCTTATCCTGTCCAATTGATTTTAACACTTTGCTGGGCATATGATGTAGTGACATGCAGTATGTGGGGATGCTGTCTAGGACACTATTGATTAGTGTGAGTCTACCACCCATAGAAAGGTATTGCATATGCCAGGAGGCTAATCTTCTCTCAAATTTCTCAATGACCCCGTTCCATATTGTTGAAGAGTTGTGCTTTGTTCCCTATGGTAGGCCCAGGTACGTGGTAGGAAGTGTGCCAATATTACAACCCAGAATTCCTGCTAGCTCCTCCAATTTCTGTACTTCATTGACAGGATAGATCACACTCTTGAGCATATTGATATGTAAATCTGAAAGTGCTTCAAAAAGAATAAGAGTTAGATTTAGATGAAGCACCTGATCTCTGTCCGCACCACAGAATATCAGTGTCATCAGCATATAGCAAATGAGAGATGTTGATATTGCTCTGAACTCCCACATCAAATCCTTCTATCCATTGTAGTCGTTTGGCCGTGTCTAACATTTTGCTTAACCCTTCCATAGCAAGTATGAATAGGAAGGGAGAGAAGGGATCTCCCTGCCTCAAACCTCTTTGTGGTGAGAAGAAACCAACTGGGCTTTTGTTGGCTAGGACCGAATACTTGACTGTGGAGATATTAAATTTGATCCACTTGATCCACCTGCTGCCAAACCCCATATGTCTGAGTATTGAGATAAGATAAACCCAATTTAATTGATCAAAGGCTTTCTCTATGTCCAACTTACATAGAATGCATGATCCTCCCCTCTTTAGTTGCCAGTCCAGTACTTCATTAGCAATCAAAGAGGCATCCGTGATTTGCCTATTCTTTATAAATGCATTTTGCTGATTTGAGACCAGCTTCTCCATCACTGACTTGAGCCTTTCTGCTAGAATTTTTGCTGTAATTTTATAGATACTTCCAATGAGGCTAATTGGTCTGTAGTCTTTGAGTTCCATGGCTCCTTTTTTCTTAGGGATCAAAGCAATAAAGGAAGCATTGCATGACCTCACCATCCAACAATGATCATGATAATGGTTTAGTGCTCCCATGATGTTTGCCTTAATAAAATCCCATGATTTGTGATAAAATGCCATTGTGTATCCATCAGCGTCAGGTGCCTTGTCGGGAGAACATGACTGTATAGCTGCTAGAACTTCTTCCTCCTTAAAGATTGCCTCTAGATTGAGACTTTCTTCTTCTGTGATACTGGCCATGCCTTCAAAGGTGACAGTAGGTCTCCGGTCCTCGTGCTCAGTGTAAAGCCCCTCATAGAAATCTAGTATCTCCTTTTTAATCTGCTCTTTGTCCTCAATAATTTCTTCTCCCACCTGAAGTCTGTCAATACTATTGTACCTCCTATTGGAATTTGCAATCTTTTGGAAGTACTTGGTATTCCTATTCCCATCTTTAAGGCAAAGACACCTTGATTTTTGCCTCTGAGGGACCTCTTCTGCTCTTGCTAGTTGCTGCAATTCTGTTTTCAAAGTCATCATGTGAGTGATCTCCTGTTGTGTGAGATTCCTCCTCTCCTGTTCCTGTTCAAGTACTAGGAGCTCGGTCAAAGCTCTAGTCCTTTTGGTGTCCAATTTCCCAAACTCTTCCTTGTTCCAGGTAGTAATATCTTTCTTTAAGGTTTTCAGCTTCTGCATGATTATGAAATCTGCACTACCTGTGAAAGAATATCTTTGCCACCACCCTTTCAATTTCTCCATAAACCCTTCTGATTGCAACCACATATTTTCAAATTTGAAATATGACGGGCTGGCATCCCAATCACCACTTTCCAGCATGATAGGTTTGTGATCAGAGATCACTCTAGGAAGTATTTGTTGCTTCACTGCTTTAAAGGATTCATTTCATTCAGGGGAGATGAGGAACCTATCAATTCTCGAAGCTTGAATACAGTTCTCTCCTCTGGTCCAAGTGTAACAAGCTCCTTGAAGTGGCAAATCTATTAAACACAAGTCCTGTATGGTTTCAGAGAATACTCTCATAGCCCTGGATCTCCTTGTGCAATTGAGTCTTTCCCTTTCAAATCTGCAAACGTTGAAATCCCCCCAAGCACCCAGTGACCCTCCCATAGACCCCTTGCACCTGTAATTTCATGCCACATGACCTCCCGTTCTAGGTTGGTATGAGGCCCATATATACCTGTAAAGCACCATCTGAACTCCTCCTGAGTACTCTCTAAAATGCAAGAGATGGAGAAGGGACCTTGCATATTCTCAATGTTATTCCATTGTCTTCTATCTCATACCACTATAATCCCACCCCTGTTAACGCTTGCTTTCCACTCAGCCCACTCAGCCCATCTATTTCCCCATAATTTGTAAACTTCACATGTTGGCCAATTTGCAATTTTGGTTTCTTGTAAACACATGACATCAACCTTCCATTTACGAACCAGAGACTTAATAGTACTTCTTTTCCTACTGTCATTCGCACCTGCACATTCCAGCTTAGAATTTTTAATTTCATCCGGAAACAAAGCGGTAATGCCTGCCCTTAACCCCTTTTAACTGTTGTTTCTTTCGATCGTAATTCAACCCACATATTAGTCTCATTCTTTCCCCTTCCCCTTTGCATTTACCCTCCTTCCCCAACTTGGATGGTGACTTTTGTTGTTGTAGCTGAGATTGCCTTATCTGTTCCATCCTTAGAATTAGGCCCAACAATTTATGCTCGAACCCCTGTGCATTGATCCCAAATTCTTTGCATGCCTTACCCATTGTAATCTTAGTCCATTTCGAAGTTTCAACCACTGTTGGTCTGTCTATCCTCTGCATGCTCGTTTCTCTTTCATACCATGTTAATGGAAGAGCTGTAGAAATTGATTGAGAGGAAAAATCTGAATTTGAGTAACTCATCAAAGCTAGCTCCTTGTGTGGCGATGGCTGACGATGCAATTGAGGAGAAATTTCTTTTGGATCTTCTTCGTCATCAACATCTGTAGAGCAGGTCCCTGTGCCTTGTTCTGGGAAAGCAACCAGAGGTGATTAGGTTTTGGAATTTGTAAAATATCGATTGAGTTAGTGCAGGGCTCAACCGGTAATTTATCAAAATTATTAGTGATTGGGCTGGGTTTCAGCCCAACTACCCGCCAGATCTGCTTCTCCTTTAAAAGCTTGGCCTCCTTCACTAGGGTTTTCCTCTTTGGGCCTGTCTTATAATAACTCCTGTCCATATTTTGGCCCAAGTTTTGGCCCAAAATTTGTGGGCCAGATTTAAGATTTGCCTTGCGTGTAATAACCAAGGGTTTAACAGGTGCTTTAATTTTTGAAGTAAAGCTGTTTTGCTGCATGCCCACGTGCGTACTAGGGTTGGTAGGAGCGTGGCTCGATGTACCTGCTCCGTCATATCCTTTTCCCAACAACTCGCCGGAGTCACTTTTTCCGGTTGGACTAGGCTTGACGTGAATATCATCTAGAATTAAAACTTCAAAGTTCCAATCTCCCAAAGATAGATCTACCTTCGCCGGAAGTTTATCCTGATTCCTCACGCAAATACGAGCCCAAAAAAGATGAACTTTGTGCTTTGTATCCTCGTCTATGCCCACAAATCCACCACATTTTCCTCCGATGGTCTTAAAAGTACTTTCCGACCATGCATGTAGAGGAATACCAAAGGCCTTGATCCATCTATGTTCTTAAACTGTATTCTCCGGCTGCACGCCGGTCATCGGGGACCACCAGTCCAAGGATAATCTTCTGCCATTCCAGAACCATTCTCCTGCCTTGATTCTGATAGCTTTTTGTCTTGATGGAAAGTCGAACATGAACTGATTGTGATTCATTAAAGGTGATTTTAAGGCCAGCAGTAACCTTCCATCTCTTCACAAACCATTCTTGGATCACTACTGGGTTTGGACTCTTACCGAAGGCATCATTGAAACATCCGACAAGACATTTCGAGAGAAACTGTTCATTCTCAGACACCCCATCTGCTGGACCTTTTGTTTCCTGGGTGGTTGGCCATTGCGTGATCTTCGCAGCTTCCATGTATGGCCTGGACTGATCTGTCGCAAGCTGGAACCTTGGATTTGAAGCCTTCCCCAGAGATCTTAAAATTTTATCTGCAATGTCCCCCCATCCCCTGTTGTAGTCATTTTTAGGGATTATTATTGCAGATTTTCTTCCCCCTAGAATGGTTTCGATTCGCAAGAACCTCTCGTAGATGTTGAAATTTTGAATTACTTTGAATGTAGACTTGTATCCTTCTGCACCATCTTCTGCATCTATTCCCAGTGCTAAGCGTTGCTTCTTTCAAAGCTTTGCAAACCCATCGCAAGTTACTTTCATCGATTTTGATGCTGCTTGTAAATCTTCTGCTGCGTTCATAGAAAATAAACCATTTATCATAATCCTCGCTAATATCTCTTAACTCGAAGGACTTGTCCTCTGAGATAAAAAATATTCTCCAATCTATCACTAAGCTGAGAAGAGAGCTTCATCGGGAAAGTTGGGGACCTGGGAGATCGGAGATGAGAGAGGAGAAGATTTGGCACATTTCCCAATAGAGAGCATTTTTTCCAAAGGGCTACCCCATTTTATTGAGATGTGTATGGGCAAGATGTTTGATAAATGATCCCATGAGAGTTCATAAACGGCTGAAATGGGGAAGACAAATACTCTAGTGCATTATCACTACGAAATGTGCGGATAGAACCCCAAATTCATTTTGAATTTCAACGTGGAAGGTCTGGAAAACAGAAAACAACTTAGATCGATTTTTCATCAAGAATATCCAACTGCACCCTGAATAATCATTAATGAAACTGACAAAGTAGCAGAATCCCAAGGTATAACATACCCGACTAGGACCCCAAACATTTGAGTGGTCTAAAGTATCTGCGCGATTATCAGGACGCCAGGGGAAATGGGAGCGAGTATGCTTACGGAGTTGACATGACTCACACTCTAGAGTGGACAAGTAAGATAAACCAGGTACCATTTTTTGAAGTTTTGATAAACTGGGATGTTCCAACCGTTAATGTAATAAATCTGCTGAATCAGTAACAGAACAAGTTGTTGAAGGAAGACAAAATGTGGGTCCATATGATTTAGCTATGATAACGTAATAAATTCCATTTGGTTCACGCCCCTGTACCAATGATTTGCCCCCCATACTGCGTTCCTGTATAAAACAAGGTCATCAAGAAATAAAACAGCGCATTTAAGTGATTTGGCTAAGTGACTAAGGGCTATGTGGTTAAAAGTACTTTCGGAACATAAAGAACTGAATCCAAAGGTAAGGAAGGAAGTGGACTTGCTTGACCTATTCCAGTTGCCATGGTTTGAGACCCGTTGGCCATTGTGACTGTTGGAAGAGATTGAGAATATGAAATAGTAGTGAAAAGAGATTTGTTACTAGAAATGTGATCAGATGCATCTGAATTAATGGCCCAAGAGTCAGAAGAAGAAGATTGAGAGACACAAGTCACGCTACCTATTTGAACAATAGAAGCTATCTCAGAAGATGTCTGCTTACGTACTTTGTACTGAAGGAACTCAATATAATTTGGTAAAGAAATCATCTGTATATTTGAAGTATAGGACCCAACGGGATTTGAGCCAAGAGCATCCAATCTGAGTGACATTATAATGGATTTAAGAGAGGTCAATCAAACAACCAAATATCTGATGAAGAATATCAACAATGCTGAGATAACCTCAAAATAGGCAATTAGAAGCGTAACCAAATGTTATAATGATCACAGATACTGTTCCAGTCACTAAACTAGTAGTATGTTGGTCAAAAGTGACTAGACCATTGTTTCGCCAAAAACCACTGCTCTCGCCGGAATTTGAGGAAAAATATCATCGGGATTTGAAAAGTTCATCGGAATGTGATGGGATCTGGTGGGTTGGCTCAGAATCACCTCACGAGCAAGTTGTCTTCAAGGAATCTTGTCGGAATCTGGCCGGAAAGTGGCTCACGTGTCTGAAAATGGAGATAGTTGCCGGAAAATAAAAAGGTCATCGGAATTTGTTGTAACCTGGATGGGTAAGTTCGGAATTGTCTTGCGAGCCAACTTTCCTGAAGAGTCGTCGCCGAAAAATGGCCGATAGGTGTCTCACGCACCGTCACGTGAAAGAATCTCGTCGGAGAATTTTCTTCAGGTGCGCGTGTGGGCGCGTGAGGAGGTTTCTGCTGGAGATATTTTTATTGGTTGGTCGCTGGAGGCTTATCTACCTCGTGGTGGTGTTGGTATTTGCACAACACTGACAAATAATGATTTTTCTTAATTGGACAGCCTTAAATTGCCGGAAAAATTGCACGGCGACATGTCTTTCTTTCCGATGTCACTGGAATGACGCACATCGATAATTTTCTCACTTCCGCTCTGATACCATGTGAGGAAGCACGAGAGAAAAAATATATTTTTGATCTTCATTTATTATAATACAAGGAGCCTCTTTATATTTACACTCTAGAAATACATACTACTTCTATTCCAATGTGGGACTAAACATACTAATAAATACATAAATTATCTAACAAATTTGATTTAAAATTTAAATATACTGATTGTTTTAATGTTCTACCGTTCTTTCAACGAGTGTACCAAAAGCATTTTCAATGCACACTCAACTAGTATTTCTCGAAAAAACAAATGCACACTCAACTAGTGGTGGGACCTAAAAAGATGGCATATGATGGAGGTACCAAATATTCAATATTTGTTTTATGCACTGTCTATTGACAAAAAAGCTGTTGTCTGAATTGATTTTGCTACTATAGATTTTTCGCGTGCAAATTTCGTTCGGTGCTTTCAACTATATTGACCCGAAAGCGGACTACACCTTAACTATTTGTAACAAATAATTTTTTTCTGTTTTGTTAAAATGCTTTTATTTATTTTTTATCGTAAAGAGGTATGGGAGGTTGGCCTTGTTGGGTTCGAGAAGATAGAGGTAGGCCTAAAAAGTGGGAGAGGTGGTTAGGCAGGACGTGACACAACTCCAGCTTAGCGAGGACATGACCCTTGATAGAAAGGTGTGGAGGGCGAGAATTAGGGTAGAAGACTAGTAGGTAGTCGAGCATTTCTCTTTGCCATACCAGTAGCTTTAGTATTATTCTCGTATTTTTTTACCCTTAGATTTCTATTACTACATGTTGTTTCTTGTGCATCTGTTATCTTCTTATCTTGCTGTTGATACTGCTTCTCTTTCATGGCTTTCCACTACTATATTTCTTTTTAAAACTGCTTTGACTGTGCTTTGCTTGAGCCGAGGGTCTATCGGAAACAAACTCTCTACCTTTGTATGGCAAGGAGGTTGCGTACATACTACCCTCCCCATACCCGACTTGTGAAATTACACTGGGTTTGTTATTGTTGTTATTGTTACATTCATTAAATGGTCGTCTCCTTGTCGCTAAAATGATGGCTGTGCTCCATATACTTCTAAAGGATCTGTTTTTCTTAGTTTATGATCATATGCATTTTAGTTTCTAAAATTAAATGTAATAGTTTCCATTTTTCATAATGCTTTTCCCTAGGTGGATCTCTGTTGGTTCAGATCTGAAATTTGATGCAAGAAGAGACATGGATGATGTGGGTGCTATGTGTGTAGCAGGTAGTTATTTGAGAGTCCTAAATATGGTCTCAGGTTAAATGCTGCATGCGATCTAGCTCGTTCCTTCTCTGTTTGTTTATGTCAATATGTGCTAATGTGTAGTTTACTGATAATGGACGTCTCAAAGTGTTCTTTGATGCTTACCTTTAAAGAGATGCTTTTATGTACTCTTAAAAGTCTCCAACTCAAAGGAGTATAAACTTAAAAGCACCTTTCTTTCTTTATTTTTGTTTTTGGGGACTGCAAAATTAACTGATAACTCTGGAAACCTGGATTGAGGCAGCCGGAATGAGGTGTGAACTACTCTATTAGAAATCTAAGAAAAGGAAATGTTGACAAAGATGTATCTTTTGATCTTATTCTTGGGCTATTTGTAGTAAGGGCTAAAACATAGCTATTTTGGGTCAATTGACGATGCATATGGACCACATTCTACTGTTTTCTGAGGTGGATTTGTACCTATCACATACAATGAGTTGCTTTTGTTTGTGGATCTACCTACGATTTTTCTGATTTATCAACTGTAACGTATGATATGGTGAAACAATGTATGGTTCCTTATGCATTCTTTCCTTTGGCCGTTTCCGATTCCAAATGGTTAATGACTGAATGGATTTTGTAACTTAAATATCTATAACTTTCTCTTGTAGTGCATGCTTTGAACAAGCTACCTTATTCTAAGCTTGACTCAAAGTCTGTTGGCATCAGGGAGGGGGTTGTTTTTTCAACATACAGCAGTCTCATAGCATCTTCAGAGAAAGGTCGGACCCGTTTGCAGCAGCTTGTACAATGGTGTGGGCCAGAATTTGACGGTCTCGTCATATTTGATGAGGTATAATTTTGGACTAATTTCAATATGGTTTGCAGCAAAAATTGTATCCATGTATGGATCTTTGTCATAGTCCAAATTTTTGCGAGAAAGAGACATCCAACTTGTCTCACTTAGCTATGGTTTTACTATTTATTTGTAGTGTCACAAGGCAAAAAATTTGGTCCCTGAAGCTGGGGGACAGCCAACACGAACTGGTGAAGCTGTACTTGAAATCCAGGTTTGTTTTTCAAATTGAGTCATTGAATTTCGGTGAAAATGTGGTTCCATCCAAATTGAGTCATTGAAACATTGAGTTCCCAAAAATATATATTGTGGTAGAAAGAAAAGCAAGTTAAGATCTCTTCCTGCTGTCTGGGTTTCCTCTTTCTTTTTCCCCTTTCTTGTAAGGAAATTTCTTTTTGGAGGAATGAAAAGATTTCACTAGTGATAATATAGAAGGACAAGAAATAGGGATAATGTGACATAGAGCTATGCTGAAAGAAAGTTTTTCCAGTCTCTTTGAAGAATAGTTAAGGCGCTCGAGAAAGAAAATCCTGCTATCTTGCACCTGCAAGAAGAGACAATTTGTTACTCTGTCTCACATGGTGACCGGGGGCATACTCAATTGCTTGGAGAATTCTTTGGATTCAGGCCTTGTGCAATTCACAACTGCAAATATCGCAGTGCTCTACTAGAGCCCCAAATCTTGGCACTAACAAACTCAAAACTCATTCCAGGAGGAGTGATTTTTGATTCAATAACATGGTAAATGATCTCCCACCAAATCTCCCTAGCAAGAAAATATGCGAGATGACACTGAGATGCTCATTACATTGTGTAGATGATATTCCAATTATGAAGAATTGCATAATATTGTATCCCAATATGCAGTCTTTTCCTAGTGTTTTAAGCTAGAAAGAAGAAGCGATGCGCAACTTTAAAATAATAGGATTAAAATTCCCTAACATACATGAATTTAGACCTTTACAAATTAGAATTCCAATAAGATTATCCAATTATATTTTCAGCCAATGCACCCAAAGGTGTGGCCTAGTTGTTAATGAAGTGGATGTAAACCTTGGAGATTCAAACCTCAACAGTGACAAAAAACATAAGATGATTTCTTTACATCTATCGAACCTTTGGTAAGCAAGAGTTACCCTGTACCTATGCTAGTGTGAGATAGCAGGTGTTCTATAGAGTAGTCAAGGTGGGGCAAGTGCCCGAACACCACCATTATTATATATATGTATAAGCATGCATGTACCGAATAATAAGAAGAGAAAGTGAAATTAGTCCCGAAAGTAATTTCAGCTCAACGTTTAATTTACATGTAATTTTAGTTCCAATATTGAAGAACAACTAGAGAAAAAATTGAGGGTAGCTAACTGCATGTCTGATTGAATAATAAGAAGAAAAGTAGAGAACTAGAACTCATTAAGAGAGCAAAATTTCAAGAGGACAAAATTTTTAGAGAGAAGAATAAGAAAACAAATCAAAGAAGAGAATGTAGCAGAAGCAGATGGAAGATGGAGAAGAAGAAGAAGAGAGAGCAAAATAAGAAAAATTAACCTCTCCAGAGAATTTGACTCTGTGTCAAATGAGGTAGTTGACTCTAGAAAGAAGAACGGAGAATCAGGGATTTTATGTACTTGGATCTTGGAAAAGCTTATTACTTTGTGAATTTGGAATTTTTGGATTTCACTGTGTTCAAGATGGGTGTTGGGAATAAGTGGAGGAGATAATCAAATTTTGCATATCTATTGCTAGATTCTCTATTTTGGTGAATAAGAGTCTGCGTATTTTTTGGTAGCTCGAGGGGCTTGAGCCAAGGTGATCTGTTATCTCCCATGCTATTTATTTTGGTGATGGCGACATTGAGCAAGATGAACAATGTTGTTGCAAGAGGTCTCTTATGGGGTTTCTCTGTCTCGTTTATGGGGCATAGCAACGTCATAGTCGCGCATCTTTTATTTGTAGGTGAGTGGTATTCAGTGATGTAAATGGCTCCCAACTGTCATACTTGAAGAGGTCCTCATCTATTCCAAACCTCAAATCAACCTTAGAAAATGTGAGATCATATCAATTGGCGGGTGAATGCCATTAACGAGCTTGCGTAGGTGCTGAAATGTAAGCTAGGTGCATTACCTACTATCTGTATGGATCTACCTTTGGTACCTCAAACAAGGATCTTGCTGTGTGGAAGTCGATGATTAAAAGAGTTGAGAAGAAGCTAGCAGGATGACAAAAGAGGTAATTTTCGAAAGGAGGGAAGAAAGTATTTTGTCTAAAGGATCTTGCTCTGTTTGTCGCTTCTCCAGGCCCCGTTATCGTAACCAATAGGTCGACAGGACTTCAATGGAACTTCTTATGGGATGCAACAGATGGAACAAACAAGTTTCATTTAGTAAATTTGAAAGAAGTCATGTCTCCAAAGAAATGGGGAGGATTTGGAGAGAAAGATCTTAGGATTTTCAAGAAAGCTCTATTAGGGAAGCGGATTTGGTCGTTTGAATTTAAGAAGAATGCTAAGTGGAGGGGAGTGTTAGCAGAAAAATATGAAATTGTAGAAGGATGGTGGGAGGAGTACAAATATCATGATTCCGTTTGGGTGCGGTTTGTGGAGGAGCATATGAAGGGGTGGAGAGAATTTAGTGGTCTCATTTTTTTCGGGGTTGGGGACGAAAGCATGATTAGTTTTTTTGCTGGCCCTGAGAGTGTGGATAGAGTGAGTCAAAGAGAGCTTTTCCCAACTTATACGGAGTCTCGTGTCAGAAAGAGATGACAATTCAACAGATTTGTAAGTCACATGTGGGGAAGTTAATTGTTCGAGATTTAGGAGGAACATCCAACATTAGAAGATGGGTGAACTTTTTAGCCAAGTGGTGCTATATGGACAAAACTCACTGAATACTGCATCCATTGTATGGAGAGGGTGAGAGAATAAGGACAACTTGTTTACCTATCAACAAAAAAGGGCGACTTGTTCACTATTAAGTCGTATTACCAGAGTTTACTAGGGAGGGAGATCTACTTTTCCACATCGTTTTATTTAGGTTTCAGGGCGCCCATGAAGGTGTGTTTCTAATTGGATAATATCTTGATAAGTAAAGATTTGATACATAGGAAAGGCAAGATGGTACTGCAGAAAATTTGAATCAGAAAAACTCGTAATCCATTTGTAAATGGAAGGAGTTGAAGAAATCTAGAAGAAATTGAGCAAAGTATCTATGTGGTATACATTCAGCATATTTCTCCGAAATACATGGCATTCTACCTATTGGTTCCTTTTTTCCTTTGTAATATCTCTGGTTTCGTCTATCAATTGTTTTTCGGTTAAAAGATTAATGAACTCAAAAAGATGGAGATAAATTCTATCTTGTAGGACCTCACCATCGACATAGACATTACATAAGCAGAGGACAAAAAAGCCCGGAGTAACGGAAATTCATTACATTTTTTTTATAAGGTAATGGAAAATTCATTACCCCAACTCTAAATCATTGTATCATCGGACTCTTAGAACTTGCATATTAATACTTGTGTGGATGATAGGGTAAAATTAATGGTTTAGATTTATAGCGTTAACATGATCCTATACTCCTTATATGTGTAGTTTGTTCCCATTTTGGTGCTAATTAAAATTATTTACATATAAGAAAACACCCCACCTTATGCAAATGAGTCTAATGAAGGAACTACATCCATTCCCATGCAAACATTTGTTTCTTATTTACTAAATAACCCCAGCCCAAACTCCATATTCTTTACAATTGCAAGATGATGTTGCTGAATGTATTCCTTTATGCGATAAGTACGTCATTAGGTGTTCAATTGCTTTAGCCACGCTAGAACATGAAGATGCATCATAATTTTGTGAGGGGACTCCTCGTTGAGATTTCTTGTTTAATATGCGTAATGGTAAGATGGATAGATTTAGCTAGCAGACATTGTGGAGAGGTATTCTTAAAGTTTTTCAAGCTATTATCGATACTTTTTATCATGGATGTGGTTAAATTTTACAAGGAATTCGGAGGTGAGATCATATGGAACCTAAATTTTTGAAAAAACTTCCACGATGGGAGGTCGAAGAGCATAACAATGTACTTAGATGTTGCGACTAGAAAATCCCTCACTCTCACGGTTAGAGATATTAGATGTGGGATGGTTTGAGGGAAGGAGTGTTCGTAGTTCATTTTATGGTAAATTGTTACTGAGGGAGGCAAGGACCTTTCCCTCTATTCCATGTGATCTCTAGAGCTATGAGAAATGTGTACTTTTTCACATGGTTGACAACATGTGGACCTATTGTCACCACAAGTAATCTAACAAATAAAGAGAAATCTTTAATTATTGGTGTTTGAGAAAAAGAAAAGTCTTATCCAGTGTTGTCAAAGCCGGTCTTAAAGCGCGCTTAAGCCCTAAAACGAGGCTCAAAACATGTTGAGCGCTTCGCTAAGCGGGCGCTTCCGTGTTGTCATCAAGGCTCTAAAATATACTTATCCTTGCCAATGAGCGTAATCCTGAAGAGGCAAACCTAAACAATTGATTGTCACTTTATTGTTAAAAAATCAATTTTTTATCCATATATTTATTGTTCATGCTTATAATTATTAGGCTTGGACTACACATACATATTTGTATTTTTTTCTCCATTTGTGCCTTTTTTTGGTTTTGTTTTGAAAAGGTAACATATCTATTATACTAATTAAATCATCAGCACAAAAATTGTGCTGGTAGCCAAGATGTACATCATGGAGAACTTAGGCAAAAACCAAAAGCGTAACATCTTTGTTCTTCTCACAAGGAGCCTAAGACTTATATGATTGAATCATGGTCATCAATATATTCTAATTTACACCAATAACTAAAAAGAAGAATACAATTCATCTTAATCTTCTGTGTAGGACTGCTTGTATCTTCAAAGCATGTTGCATTCCTCTCCTTCCATACTGTCCACCAAATAGCTGCTGGGACAATTTTCCATCTGTCTTTGTTAGAGTAATTTCCCCCCTGTATTCCAACTTTCCAGAAGTTCAAAGGTTCTTCCTGGCATTGTCCACCTAATACCCCTTAGGTTGATGAACAATTCCCACAACTGTCTGGTCACTCTACAATGTAGAAATAGATGGCTCTCTGCATCTTGTCCACATAAATAGCATCTAGAACAAATTGGCAATCCTCTTTTCCGAGTAAGTACTGCTTCTTTAGCCACCAACCAAGTAAAACATGCCACTTTGTATGGTATTTTAACTTTCCATATGTGTTTCGAAGGCCATAAACTGTTTTGAGACACTTGATTCAAATCTTTGTAGGCTGAACTTACTGTATAACTTCCACTGCTGTGCTTCTTCTATGAAAGAGTGTCTTCCCCCTCTTGCAATACTCTGCCTTGATCCAAGGTGTTATAGAATTCTGCAATTCTAGGTAGTTCTCAATCTTGAAGTAGTCTTCTGAATGTTAAGTTCCATCCCTGAATCCCCCATACATCCTTCACTGTAGCTCTTTGTTGCTGATTCAATGTAAAAATGTCAGGGAATAAAACTTTCAAGCATCCTATTCCCAGCCAGTTATCCTCCCAGAATAATATTTTTCTTCCATCCCTCGCATTAAAATTCAGTTTGGATGAAAGACTTGGTCACAAGTTCCTAATTGATCTCTATAAACTGGTTCCATAAGGATTCTTTACCTCCCTAGTCATCCAGAAGCCTTCTTTTTCATACTTCGCTTTTATCACCCTTCCCCGTAGTGTTTGCTTTCCCTTGTAAACCTCCACAACCACTTCATTAATAGACATTTGTTTTGCCTTCTCAGATTTCTGATTCCCAAACCCCCTTCTTGTTTACTAATGGTCAACTTTTTCCATTTAACCAAGTGAAATCCTTTCTTCTCTTTATTTCTATGCCATAGGAAATTCCTTCTCATGACTTCCATTCTTCTTTCTACACTTGCAGGTAATGGGAATAGGGACATCATGTAGGTTGGAAGAGCGCCTAACACAGAGTTAATAAGAACTAGTCTACCTCCCAAAGAAATGTATTGTGCTTTCCATTTGGATAACTTTTTCTCACATCTTTCCAGAACTCCATTCCATATTTCTTTGGATTTGCTTTTTGCTCCCAAAGGCATCCCCAAATAGATAGTAGGAAAAGAACCAACTTTCCCTCCCAGAATGTTTGTTTGTCAGGATCTGTATGTTAGGCACCTCATTAACAGGATAAATCTGACTTTTCCTCCAATTAATATGAAGTCCATAAATAGCTTCAAAGAGGATAAGGATGATCCTAATATATTTTACTTGACTTTCCTCTGCACCACACATAATTAGAGTATCATCCGCATATTGAAGGTGAGTGCTTTTATACAGTGATGAACACTTAAACAACACATTCGTAAAAAAAAAAATACGGTAGTGGAGAAAAAAGCTTGTCATTTCTAATATGCTTGCATAATCTTTGAGTAGACTTGTTGCTATGTTGGGTTTATTTGACTCAGACAATTTTGGGTCGTTATACTTATTGCTCTTGATATCTGTAGCACATGAACAACTATTACTACCAAGAAAATTGGTTTTGCTTGTCTTGTTTTCTTGGTAAGTGACATTCACAAGCTAATTGCATTTTGTATTACAGGCTCGTCTTCCTCAAGCTCGTGTTGTTTATTGTTCAGCGACTGGTGCTTCTGAGCCTCGCAATATGGCCTACATGGTTCGCCTTGGTCTTTGGGGAGTTGGAACTGCTTTTCTCAATTTCCGTGACTTTTTAGGTCAGGCTTCTGATTGCTAAAACTAACAGTTTCTTAGCATAGTTCTTTTTTTATTTTGAATGTTGATCAGTAAAACAAAAGATAATATAGCATGAAAAGTTAAACCAGCACTAAGGAAGTGCTTGTGTTCCTAGTGAAATTTTATTGATCATGAGGTTATAACTACCTGAGTCATCTCACTTTCAATGACTTTTAAAAGTAAGTTTTATCCTAATGTATTAAATGCTTATATACTAATTCATATAGCGGCCCTAGATGCAAGAGAAAAAGGTAGGAACTTGAAGATGATATATCAGTGGTTGTGTTATGCTGTGGTAGAGTATTGATTGCTTTATTTGCATCCACAATTACTCTAAGTTTACACTTGGCTGGATATGTTCCTAGTGGGAATATCATAGTTGAAACTAAGGAGCCGTTTGGCCAGGAGAATTATTCATTTTTTTCCGGAATAATTTTTCACTTCATTTCAAAATCAGTGTTTGGTTATAAAATTTCCAGATTCAACTTGGAGTTGGATTCCAACAACAACAAACTCAGTGTAATCCCACTAGTGGGGTTTAGGGAGGGTAGTGTGTACGCAGACCTTACCCCTACCTTGAGAACTTGAAGTTAGATTCCAAATTTAGAAAAGTGCTCCAAATCTGTTTTCCAACTCCATCTTCATAAATTTCAAATAAAGTGTTCTCTTCTCTCCTTTGCAAAAAGTATAACCAAACACAACTCCATTTTCAACCATAAATTCCAAATAAAGTGAAAAATATTTGGAATCTATGGCCAAACGCCTACTAAATGTTGTTGTAATTTCAGCAATTCTTTGTGGAGGAGATAAAGGAGTATCGTCTTCATTACTTGTTGAGAGAGCTATTAATCTAGTGTTTCACCAGGCTTGTGTCCATATTTTAGTATCATTTATTTTAACCATTTTTCAACTAAAATAATGGAGGTATTGGCTTCTCGCCATTCTGGTTTTGGACAAGGCATACATGGGGAGAATTTTTAGCTTTGCTTTTCCTCCATCTGAATGCATGAGGAGAAAAAGAACATAAATATAAATATGCATAATTTGATGTTCCATAGAAATAGCTAAAATCTGAATTATGTGGACTCCGCTAAAGTAGCTAAAGCCTGAATATCATGAAAACACAAGTCTGTTTAACTGGGACATAAAGACGCGCTTTGTAGTTTCCCAAAAGTACAAACATGGAACATGAGGATTAAAAAAAGGAGCACATTTTGATGACCCGCCACATCATCATGCCACTTGTGCCTATGCAGCTTCCCCTTTGCACAACCAACCTATCTTAAGGCTGGCTTAACCTTGCAAGTGTGAACTACTTGTTAAGTGCCACAAGTACGCTTTGTTTAGAATTAAGGAAGTGACAATTTGGTATCAGAGCAAAGGTCGTTCTATGAGAATGACACAGGAGAAAGAAATCAACACTGGTAACACTCAAGCCAATGTTAACCAAGATCTCGTTGCCAAGAAAGGCACTGGCACCTTCCCCAACAAGCAAGGCCCAAGTTTGGAGAGCTGAATCAGACAGGGAGAATTCACGATTATATCAAGGAGTTTACCGCCCTTATGCTTCAAATTCCCAACCTAAGTGGCGATGACTTGTTCCACTTCATGGATGGTTGCAAAACTGGGCGCATGTGAAGTTATAGTGTTGGAAAGTGGCTGGCGTTGATCAAGCTATAATGGAGGCTGAATCCTTAGTGGACTTCCGAAACAATCTACGCAAAGGCAAGGGCAAAGAGTCGGAGATGCCAAAGATGGGCAACAGAAAGAACAACCCTAAGACTCAATATGATCAAATCGAAGGTAAGAAGTCATAAGGCCGTAAGAGTTATGTCTAGAAGAAAAAGCATGTTTGTAAAAAGAGCTATATCATAAATGATGCAGGAAGAAAGTATGTATTGGATTCAACATAAAATCATTAACAACTCATTTGATATTGGCTCTAATACCATGTAAAGAAAAGAGAAAGAAGAAATTTGGGGGAATAAATTTCTTGATTGTTCCCTCACGCATGCTAGAGTCTTAATAGTGTTTACAATTTGTACAAGGAGTGGGCTATTTCCGTATTAAATAATCTCCTAATTCTTTACACTAACTAAACTTCTAGTGCATATATTCGGTCTTACAACCCTTTATCCTAAGTCCGTTACTCTCTAGAGTGCTTCTTCATAGTTCAAACTTTTGGTTTAATCTTTGTTAGTTTCGTTAATTAGCACAATATCGTATGCAAATTGCATACATCATGCGGCCTCATCCCTAAGTTGCTCGGACTCTTCACTTTCAGTGCTGCCCCTGTGTCGACACGACGTGGGTGTGGGATCCGTGTCGGATCTGGTCAACCGATTTTGGGTACTTTGACCAAAATCAACGGAGAAATTTGGGACAGATACAATGATTTTTGAAAACAAATCAAAAGTTAGGGTGATATGGAAGAAAATGGAATACCTTGTATATATAAATTTCATGTCAGTCCTTTTCCTTTTATCTCCTTCTAAAATTCTACTCTTGTTCAATATTTTCTCCTTCTCGGAATACCTTTTAAGTTTTCCACATAATGTCTCATAATTTAGACATATTTTTATAACTCTATTTTTAAATAATTGAATTATTTTTAGCCGAATCCCTGCACCCGTATCCGTACCACCGAATCTGTAAATTTAGATCATGAAGGATCTGACCTCTAGATCCGCACCCGTATCTGACACCCGCACCTGAGTCCGAGCAACTTAGCCTCATCCTATATTGCGTTACTTAGCTCATTCATAACTAGGATAAACAAGTAGTGGTTCAATCTTGATCACTAGTGTAACCCCCCGATTATGAGAAATTCCTTTGTATCATGCTACTGTTATTATACTAATGACAACTCCTTCGTACATATCCTTTATGGGATTTATATAGTTAACATGAATTTCGTTCTTCTCTAACACTCACCAAAGTACCTTTCTTGGTGCTCTAGTATTTTTTTTGGGTAAATGAAAGAATTTATTTACCAATTGTAATATTTACAGAGCATAAAAAAATCCAGCAAAGATTTGGACAGATGGCCCCAAACTTGCTTACACGTATAGTTGTTCCTTCAAAACATCTATCATCAATTAATACCTATAATGATTGTTGTTTCTTGTTCCAGCATGTCATATAATTTTCAGCTGCTGTAGCGCTGCTAGTTCCATTAAATTCTCAATTTCAATTGATTTCTACTTCAACTTGAATCCACCTTGCATCAATGACTTTACAACATGCAAAGCTTGAGTGCTCTCATAAGGTGTTGGTGTAAATTGGAAGATCTATATGTGGTGTAAATTGGAAGATCTATATGTGATTGTGTCATGCTTACAACAATTAGTTTTTTTGTGTAAATTGAAAGATCAGTATGTGGCAAAAATTGGATAATCACTCCAGGCTTAGCCTAAATTGTACATAATTTTTGCATAGCCAGCACTTACCATCTTCTTGAAATGTTAACGACCACCTTTAACCAGTGTGCCTGTATATAGACATTGCACTTTTGTTAGGTGATTTTTCAACAGATAAAATTCTCACTTCAACTAAGTAGATATGGAAGGGACCAAGTCCCTTTGCTGAAGATGCTTAATATACTACAAAATATAAACATACTCGACAAGAAACCAAATAAGAAAGCAGAGAACTATAGCACATCCAAAAAAGAAAGCAGAGACCTATTTGAGACGGAAAAAGAAATTAATGGGAAGCTAGAAAAGTGGTAAGGATTAAGGAAAGTGACTCATATTCTTTTGCTAGTATGACGAACATGCTGAATCAGAATGGGAACAATGAGTTGCTGCTAATTACCCCTGTTACAAAGAAAGAAGCATATCAAGCTCTAAAGGGTATTGATGATTTAAAGGCACTTGGTTGTGATGGGTTTAATGCACATTTCTTCAAGAAGGCTTGGGCTGTAATTGGTGATGAAACTACTGAAATTGTTACTCATTTCTTCTCAACAGGTATCCTATACAAGCCCATTAATTGCACCACTGTTACACGTATTCCCAAGGTACCAAACCCTCCAGAATGTACGACTTAAAACCTATATCATGTTGTACTATATTATATAAACTTATTTCTAAAATCCTCATAAAAAGAATGCAGCCTATCAGTGTTGTCAAAGTCGAAAAGCTCTAAAAAGCACTCTAGGTCTGCTGGGGCTTTAAGCTCAAAGCCCACTTAAAGCGTGGGCTTTAGTAAAAAAAAGGGCAATGAAGAAGAAATATATATATACATACATATACATATACATATACATACATACATACATATATATATATATATATATATATAATTCAATAATAAAGTAACAAATTCATTCATAACGTTTTCCTTTACAGCTAATACAATTACTGTCTGATGCTTGATTTACGACAAAAGCAATGCGCAATGTGGTGCATGTGTTAGTGCCTTGCCTTAGGCTGAAGTGCAACTTAAGCGAGGCGAAGCACCCTCCCTGAACTTTTCTGAGCTTCAGGGCTTAAGCACGCCTTAAATGAGCCTTTGATAACACTACATCCTGTGATGGATATTTTGTTTGATATTAGTTAGTCTTTCTTTGTACATAGGAGGGTTATCACTGACAATATCATTCTTAGTTATAAGTTGGTTAAAGGGTACGGGAGAAAGTGTATCTCCTAGTTGTATGTTAAATATAGATTTGAGGAAAGCCTATGATTCTATTGAGTGAAGCTATTTAGAGCAGGTTCTTGTGTGTCTTAATTTCCCTGAAACCTTTGTCCACTAGATTATGACTTCAGTGACCTCTGTGTCATATTCAATCCTAATTAATGGTGCACATGTTCCTCCTTTCCAAGCAAAGGAAGCTATAAGACAGGGGGACCTCTGATGCAATTTTCTTTTTGTGTTGGCTATGGAGTAATTGACCAGACCATTGAAATCCTTAAGATTGCAGCCTTATCTCAACTTCCATTCTAAATGTGCAAAGCTGCAGCTTATTCAGTTTGGATTTGCAGATGATCTATTGTTGTTCTACAGGGGTGATCTCATGTCAATTTAAATGCTCTTAAAATGTTTCAAGACCTTCTCTCAGTCTTCTGGCCTAATTGCAAATGATGATAAAAACTCTATTTACCCTTGGGAAGGGGTTAATCCAGATGATCAAATTGCTCTCATACAAGCTTTGGGGTTCACTAAGGGTGAGTTGCTTATTAGATACTTGGTGGTTCCTGTTAGAACAAAGAGGATTTCTGTACTTCAGTACCAGCCTTTGATTGACAAAATCTTGGGTAAAATCAAATCCTAGACTGCTAAATACCTATCTCATGCGAGAAGGGTCCAATTGATTAAAACTGTTCTACTCTCGGTTCAAGTATTCTGGTCCCAGGTGTTTATATTACCAAAGAAAGTGGTCCAGTTGATTGAAACAAGTTGAAGATTTTTGTGGACTGGGATATTAAGTGTCCAAGAAAGCATTAATAGCTTGGGATAAGCTATGCTGCCCAAAAACTACTGGTGGACTTAAATTTATGGATATACAGACTTGGAACAACGCTGCAATTTGTAAGCTATTTTTGAGTCTGAGTAAGAAGGACAAATTATGGGTTAGGTGGGTGCACATCTTCTATGTGAAAGGTAGCCAGGTATCAGAAGCACAAGCAAAACAGGCCTCATGGGTGGTACAAAAGAGCTTGAAGGCAAAAAAGAATCTTGTAATTAACTGGCTCCAGGGAATGTGATATGCAACAGAAGTAATTTCTATGTTAAAAAACTGAATGTGACTCTCAGAGGTGAATTCCCAAAAGTTGAGTGGAGAAAACTGGTCTGCAATAAGGAGCCCTAACGTGGAACTTTATAAAGGTTACATATAAAGACCAACTAGCACAGTGGGGGATTGTAAAAGAGTTGGTCTGTCCCTTATGTTATGTTGCCAATGAGGACATTGAGCACCTGCTCTTTGAGTGTGTATTCTCTACTATCATATGGAGGAAGATGTTACAATGGCAAGGAATTGATCGAGCAGCAATGCAATGGCAACAGGAGCTTGCATGGGCAATAAGGCATGCTAAGGGAAAGAGTATTAAGTGTTGTGATCTATAGAATGACTCTAGAAGGTTGTGTTTACCACATACGGCAAGAGAGGGATTGGAGAATCTTCAAACAGAAGATTAGGACAGCTGCAGAAATTACGAGGTTGATTATCCAAGAGGTTCATTGCGGGGAAGGAATGAAACCTAGTTTAGTTAGAAAGTTGGAAACACTTAATTTCTATCCCTAGACTACTTTCAATATAGAAGGCTTTGATGTTTTGTAGTTACTTAGTCTAAGATACAACAATTGGCTTTTTGGTGTAATTTGGAAGATCTATATGTGGTTGTGTCATGTTTACAACAATTATCTTTTTGGTGTATATTGAAAGATCCGTATGTGGCAGAAAATTGGATAGTCTCTCCAGCTTAGCCTGCATTGTATATAAATTTTGAATAGCAACAGTTATCTTCTTGAAATGTTAATGACCACCTTTAACTAGTGAGTCGGTGTATAGACTTTGCAATTTTGTTGGGTGGTTTCTCATTTCTCACCTGTATCAATCAACAGATAAAATTCTAACTTCGACTAAGTAGGTATGGAAGGGTCCAACTCCTGTTACTGAAGATGCAAAATATACTACATAAATGTAAACATGGTCGAGAAGAAACCAAAAAAGAAAGTAGAACTATCACAACATAAGAGTGACTTCTGTGGTTAACATCTATTAAATTGACAAACTTTATATTGATTCACACATCCATTCAGTTAATTCCTTTAACTAAAACTTTTATGATCAAATATACAAAAAGCACAACCAAACTCAAATGTTAGAAAGTAAAGTGTCCAAGAAGATACGTAGTTAGTGGTCAAAACAGATATTTTTGACTTTTAAATTGTAATTAGGTGAAATAATATTGAATTGAGACTGCCTTTTATGATTTTGTTCTTAAGCCCTATTTGTATGTGTGGTGGTTTAAAATGTAGATGTCTAAACTTTTAAAGCTGATTCTGTTTTCACCTCTTTTACTCTTTGGATATCACAGGTGCAATGGAGAAAGGTGGAGTCGGGGCACTTGAACTTGTTGCCATGGACATGAAAGCAAGGTTTCTTGTGGGCTATCTGTGTCTAAGTTATCAAGTCAGTCTATGTAAATAGTATCTAACCTCTTGACGTCTTAGGGGTATGTATGTGTGTCGTACACTTAGCTACAAAGGTGCAGAGTTTGAAGTTGTTGAAGTACCTTTAGAGGCCAAGATGCAGGTATGGTGTGTGCTTTTCTTTTCTTTTGTTTTTTCGGGGAGGGGGGGGGGGGGGATGATTGGTAAGATGTGGTTTCTTGCTCACACTAGTTCAGAATGAAATCACACTGGTGCTACAAGGTGTGAGAAATTGAATCCCTGTCTTCCTACCTATTGCAGAGGCAGAATAGCGTCAGAACTAGCTGCATTAGAGCTTTGTATTCCTTTTATTGGAGCATGCCCCCTGCCATAGTTACTTTATTCGATGTGGCTTGATTCTGAAGTCATTTACTGCTTTGTATTGCTTAATAGGATAATTTTGGAGGGTCTTTATGGATCCTTGAAAGAGAAAAGCAACAATGTACTTGATCTTCACTATGCAGTCTCTTCTTTTTCTTGATGTGTCAGCTAGATATGCATTTGGTTTTTGATACTTCATTTATTTGTTCTATGTTTTAAATGGGAAATATGTTTTTTCTTCTTTAGCTTATTCAGGGGCTGGGAGATATGAAGAATTTGAATTGCCAAATATTCTGCCATTTTCTTCATGAATTGTGATTGTAATTTGTTGTTTTAAGCTTCAGTGTTTCTTGATTTCGCGAATGTTTTAAAGGAGCATGTGCTGCTTTTCTGGTGCATATCCCCGAGCATAATGAAAATCTTCCTTTATGTTTATGTTATGTTCTCAGGACATGTATAAAAAGGCAGCTGAGTTCTGGGCCGAGCTTAGAGTGGAATTGCTGTCAGCTGGTGCATTTCTCAGTGATGATAAGCCCTCTTCTAATCAGCTCTGGAGACTTTACTGGGCTAATCATCAGGTTTAGATCTCCTTTTTTATGACTCAGAAGCTACTTTATGAAAACAATGTCTTTTACGTTGTAAGAGATATATGTCTCAGTTACCTCCTTTTTCCTGTTCTCAAATGTAGCGCTTCTTTAGACACATGTGTATGTCCGCTAAGGTGCCTGCAGTAGTTAGAATCGCAAAGGAAGCATTGGCAGAAAGTAAATGTATAGTCGTAGGCCTTCAGAGCACTGGAGAAGCAAGAACAGAGGAAGCTGTTTCAAAATATGTAAGTTACATGGCTTGCGTCATGTTTCTTCTCTCTGTATTTACATGTATTTACATTTTTGTAAACACTTTTTTATTCAGGTTCGGAGAATAAGCCAAGTCACATAGTTTTGAAATTGTAATTGATACAGCTATACTGTAGATTGTCAAGTCACATAGTTTTGAGATTGTAATTGATACAGCTATGCTGTAGATTGTATGCTTTTAGTACCTCCTTGGTACTTATTTAATGAAATTTAACTTACCTTTTGAGGAAAAAAAAGATAAGCAAGTCAGATATGAAAATTGTGTTCTTTAACCTATCTTCTTCTGTTTCTTGAAATCTTGATAGGGTCTTGAACTTGATGATTTTGTTTCTGGACCTCGTGAGTTGTTACTTAAATTTGTAGAAGAGAATTATCCGTTGCCTGAAAAACCTGAACCACTTCCTGGTATGTGCTTGGTTTCTGTAATGGCTTTGTGTATCTTCCTCGGTTCGTCTAATGCCCACAATATTGCTTATCTTTCTAATTTTTGCATAGAGGAAAGTGTCAAAGAGCTTCAACGAAAGAGACACTCTGCAGCACCTGGTGTATCATTTAGAGGGAGAGTGAGAAAAGCTGCTAAATGGCAAACGAATGATCAAAGGAGTGATGAAGAATCAGATAGTAAATCCCTAATCCCTGAATTCTGTTTTTACCTCTTTATTTGTTAATTATGCTTCTCTCTTCCATTTGGGTATTTTGCTTTTTGAGGTAAGGCAACAGTGGTTTCCTATCATGTTTTGCAGTTCCGCTGTTAATTAAAATCCAACTTTTTTCTTGCAAATAAGGAAATTCTAGGAAATAACTTCCTTCCACGTCCAAAATTGATGCTTTCAATATTCTCTTGTTATATATATGCTCAAACCTCCGGTATACAGTATTGATTCTAGGGGAGTTATCATACATCTTATTTTATTTTTTATAGTTGTTTGTATACATGCAGCTATGCGTAGTATGCTACTCCCTCCGTCCCAATTTATGTGACAGTGTTCGGATTTCGTGAGCCAAACCAAGTTTTTTTTTTTTACCGCGATTTTTTCATATGCATTTTAAATATTTTGAATTGTTAATTATTGTGACTTATAGTTACTTTTTATGTAGTTTCCAAATGTGTAAATTT